>NC_063449.1:32299472-32917199 GCF_020379485.1 Brassica napus | reverse complement strand
TTTGTTTGAAATTATCACTTTGGCTGTGCTGTTTGCCGTATAAGGAGATTGCTGTGAGGTAGCAAGTTTCTTTGTTCGATCACTATTTACACGGCAAAGTGCCAAAGCAGCATCCCTCTTTTCCAGATATCTAGCATCCTCCTTCTGTAAATCCGAAACAGTGGATTGATTTTTGTCCAATAGAACAAGGCTCGGTTTTGGAGCTTTATCTTTCGAAGAACTAGCATCTGCGAGTACATCTGGACCTTTATCCTCCGGCAAGCTCTTTCTTCCCGCGTTCGTCCCATTAACACTTTCACTCTGCAATATACAACTTTTCAGTTCTTATTCTTAAGACTTTGTCTAGTCAATCTCTTGTTGGGAGAGGATTCGTTACTAACCGCGGGTTTGAGCGTCGGTTTAGGTGGAGGGGTAGTGTTTTGAGCTGGTGTCCCTTTCCATTTTGTGGTGATATCAACCTTCTTCTCCACAGCTTCCACCCTTTCCGACAGATACTTGATCTCCTTAAGGCACGTCCCAAACCCTTCCCTCATGCCATCAACTATGTCCTTGAAAATGGTTTTAATATCCTCTTTGGTCAACCCACCAACAGTCGTATGAACCTCTTCACTAGCCTCTGCAGCTGCCTCTTCACTAGCCTCTTTACGAGCTTTCTTCCGAGGTCTTGGACTGTCTTCCTTCACTACCTTTTTCTTCGCTGGACTCACAACCGCGGGCTTTGTATTGACCCAAGTACCGATGACTTCCCAGCAATCCATGGTCCACTTCCACGGTTTCTTTACAAGCATGAGTTTAATTATGTTCTCCGCGGGCGTGTCCTCAACATCAAACTCCCATTTTGGAAACATTTCACCAATGTCTTTCTGAACAAAGTTGATCACCCTAGTCTGCAGTAAATAGAAGATATGAACTTAAATATATGACGGATTAAGAAAGATGGAAAGAAAAGACTTCGTAGACGACTTATAATTAAGTCGTCTGGAAAGTCTTCCAGCTGGACGACTTAGTAGACGACTTATAATTAAGTCGTGTGGAAAGTCTTCCAGCTGGAAGACTTAGTAGAAGACTTATAATTAAGTCGTCTGGATAGTCTTCCCAGATGACTTAATTATAAGTCTTCTGCTAAGTCATTCAGCTGGAAAACTTTCCAGACGATTTAATTATAAGTCTTCTACTAAGTCGTCCAGTTGGAAGACTTATCAGACGACTTAATTATAAGTTTTCTGCGAAGTAGTCCAGATTACAGTAAATACCTGACTGAGGATAGCCTCTTTAAATTGTATGCGTCTTTTGCGACCCTTGTAATCCAGTATTGGTGGAGACGGATTGTTTGGGAGAGGATTACCATAATTAGCACCCAATTCCGGCAGAGCTGTGTACACCCAGACCTGGAGAGCTTACACAAACTCATTAATAGTGTAACAACCCGAAATATCTCTGCCCTTCACAGAGTCCATCAGCACCTTAAATGCGACTCTCCCCCATGGATAATTCTCAAACCGTTCTAGCTCCATCACTAGCCTTGCTAGACTAACCCGTGTAGGGGTTGAATATTTTTTCCCTTCAATGTATCCAGTGAAGATGGCAAGGTACGCGAGCCGCTTACGATCATCCCGAGAACACCCTTCGCATCTCTCAAATGCTGCTATTATCTCCTGAGTAGATGGCCCAGCTTCGACATGAACTCCCAACATCTCCCAGAAAGAAGTCAACTCCTTTGAAACGACACAGTGAGGTCTCTCAAGGTCCTCGATGTACTCGCAGTTTAGACCAGTGAGGTTTTCAAACTCTAACAGTGAAAACCTCACAGGTTCTGGACCAACGAGACTCCACAGCTCATACTTCTTCTTTATGTCCAGCTGGAAACCGAGCATGTAATAAACCAGCCTTGAAGCCCAATCAAATCCCAGCTCTTGGAACTTGATGAAAACTCCCAACTTCGACTCCTTCAGCTCTTTATATTCGTCATCATGAGGAGCTTTCTTTAAAGCAGTATGCAATGTCCAACAAGTATGATACGAAATGCTATGCACTGCGGGGGGGGGGGGGGCTCTTCCCCTAATGTATGTATCCTACGGGGGAGTTCTAGTATATCCATTTTTTTTTTCCTGCAAGACAATCAAAGACAACCATCTCAAAACAATCAAAGAGTTATAATTAAGTGTCTGGCAAGTTTTCCAGCTGAAAGACTTATAATTAAGTCGTCTGGAAAGTCTTCCAGCTGGAATGGAAGACTTTGCAGACAACTTAATTATAAGTCTTCCAAGACTTCCAGCTCGAAGACTTTGCAGACGACTTAATTATAAGTCTTCCAAGACTTCCAGTAGAACATTTTAAAGCAGACCTGAAAATTCGGAGAAGGTATAGTTGCCTTCGACATAGTGGTTATATATCTGCAAGAAATAGACGTGAAAAAAAGAACGAGTGTATAAATTGATAGAGACAACGTTTTATGTTCATATTTTCCTCGATCAATCACACGACAGTAAGAGATATAACTTACCGGTGGCGGAGTTCAACGAGACGCCTCTGAGAGAATGTGCGCTAAGGTTTCCTCTCAGATCATATATAGAGGAAGCGGCTGTGAGAATGGTGGTGAGAACGACGGTGATAACGGCGGAGAGATAACCGGCGGTGAGGACAATGGATTAGAGAGAATCGACGGAAATCGCCTTCGAAATCGCCTTTGAGAGAAACGGCGTTAGGGTTTTCTGAATTTCGCGAAACAGTGAACAAAAAAAAAACACCTTATATATGTCCGGTATATAATCCGGTTAGGTTTAAAAGTACATTGAAAAATTAAAGGTTCGGTCCGGTTTGGACGACTTACTAGTAAGTCGTCTGTTGAATAATGTACATCAGACGACTTACTAGTAAGTCGTCCCAGACCCTAAATTTAACCCCTAAAATAAATTGACTAAATTAACTAACTAACTACGTTATAAAGTCATAGTTATACTTAAATAGTGTTTACTATACACAGAAATAAATACACTTAGGTAAATTTTAAAGTTTTCAAAAAAACATTTATGCATTCCAAAATCGAACCCTAAGAACATATACAATACTACAACATATGTTGGCAAAACCTAAACCAAAGAATGTCATGACTCACTACTTTCACTCATCTATGTTAAAAACAATTAACTTTTGCTATATCTTAATTTACATCTCTTAAAATATATGTTAATTACATGATTTCAATTTTTCACTTATCAAAATATTTTTTACAAAATTTTTAAATTATTTCTAAGTAGAATTAAACGACTTTCCAGTAAGTCGTCTGGATGACTGTAAAGTCGTATGGACAGACGACTTACGGAGGTTAGAAACGTAAAAAAATTTAGTTTTTTTTGTTTGTTCACAAGAGGCCGGTTGTAATTTCAATAGACTTTTAGGTTAATTTTGCATTTGATTCAAGTTTGGGTTTACTTTTGTATTTAAAATCAAGCTGTGAGTCATATTTGGCCATTTTTCCGATAAACATTTCATGTAACTGCATCATATATGATTCATATACCTTGTAGACAAATGGGAGTAATCTGTGCGCATATTTAGACAACGCTTATCATGTAGTATAACAAAGCATTAAATAAATAGCATCTCTGCTATAACTTAGACCTTTCTAATATATTTTGCTATTTTTATTTTTAAATTAAAAAAGCTACAATAGAACTGAGATATATTCCAACATATTCTTCTAGAATAACAATATCTAAATACAGAACATAAAAAATAGAAGAATACTATTTTTTTATAAATAGAAAAAAAAATAACAATATTTATTTAAAACATTTTTAACTCTAATTGCTTCTGCATAAATAAAAAAATAACAATAAGTTGGAAAAACTATAAAGAGAATAGCAAATCACGATATGATCATTGGAATCATAGACGTGCCTACAATGTATTGAAAAAGGCACTCGTTTCAGGCCTGAAAAAGGTACTCGTTTCAGGCCTTCGATTAATTTAATTTTTTTTAGAGCTCCAAAATTAAAAATAATTTTTAGTGTAGTGGTTTAAACTTATTTTGTTTATAAAAGCTTTTCAGGAGAATCGATCAACTCACCTTTTAAATTCATGCATTTTTTTAATATGACAATTGATTTACAAGTACACATAACCTACCGATAAAATACAATCGTTGCTTCCCTTATTACATAACTTCAAATTCACAACTGGATATATATCTAACAGCGTATGTATACCATACATCCACTTCAAAAACATAATTTAAATTAGTCAGAAAGGCACATATTAAAAAAAGAAAAAAAAAATTTAATATGCATATTTCTAGTATATTTCCATAGTAAAAAATTAGCATTATTAAAGAAATGAAAGAAAATTACAGAAGTAGATACAACAAACAAAACAGTTCAAGGAAATCACAAACGCATCGACCTGGTCCTACATAACATTACAAGTGAGCCCATGTCTTGTTAGTCCAACCAATTACATCACCTCCCTCTATTCCCTTCTTATCAACATCGGGCCTGTTCGTTTTCGTTTCTCCATCCGGATGAGCCATCTTGATGGAAATGAGAGTTTTGTTCGTTTAGACACTAAAAGTGCAACTCATCCGAATGATCCATCCGGATGATTTTCGAAAATTTAGGCTTAATTTTAAAGTTCATTCAGCTGATCCAATTTGGACCATTTTGATGGAAATAGTTCATTCAATATGGTATAATGTCTATTATGCCCTTGATGTAATTCACAAATTACAAATATAAACATAATATCATTTTGTCACACACGAAAACTGACAAAACCACAAAAACGCATTTTCCCGCGAAACCCTAAAATCAAATTTTTCACGCCAAAACCCTAAAAATGCATTTCCGCACAAAATTGTAAAAACTTGTTTTCCCGCCAAAATTGCAAAAACGTGTTTTCCGGAAAAAACATGTTTTCATGCCAAAATCACAAAAAACGCGTTTTCACGCGAAAACACATTTTTCCACCAAAACACTTAAACAAGTTTTCCCGCCAAAACCACAAAATGTGTTTTCCCGCCGGAACGCGTTTTCTCGCCAAAACCAAAAATGCGTTTTCTCATCAAAATGCATTTCCGCCAGAACTGATTCTCGTGAAAACCGCAAAAACATATTTTCCCGCCAAAACGCATTTTCTGTGAAACCCGAAAAAACATATTTTCCCGCCAAAACGCATTTTCCGCGAAACCCGAAAAACGTGTTTTCATGCCAAAACTACAAAAACGCGCTTTCACGCCAAAAACGCAAAAACACGTTTTCCCACCAAAATCGTCAAAATATGTTTTCTCGCCAAAACCGAAAATTGTCGTTTTCCTGCCAAAAACCGAAAAATCTTGTTTTCCCGCCAAAACAAAAAATGTGTTTTTCCGCCAAAACCGAAAATCTCGTTTCCCGCCAAAACCTCAAACACGCGTTTTCCCACCAAAACCACATAAAATGTTTTCTCGCCAAAACCAAAAAATTGTCGTTTTCCTGCCAAAACTGAAAAATCTTGCTTTCCAGCCAAAACCGAAAAGCGTGTTTTCCCGCCAAAATCAAAAATCTTGTTTTCCTGTCAAAACCGCAAAAACGCGTTTTCCCACCAAAACCATATAACATGTTTTCTCCCAAAAACCAAAAATTGTTGTTTTCCTGCCAAAACCAATAAATCTTGCTTTCCCGCTAAAACAGAAAAACGTGTTTTACCGCCAAACCGAAAATCTCGTTTTCCCGCCAAAACCACAAAAACGTGTTTTCCTACCAAAACCACATAACATGTTTTCTCGCCAGAACCGAAATTGTCGTTTTTCTGCCAAAACCGAAAAACTCGTTTTTCCGCCAAAACCGAAAAACTCGTTTTTCCGCCAAAACCGAAAAACTTGTTTTCCCGCCAAAACCGCAAAACGCGTTTTCCCACCAAAACCACATAACATGTTTTCTCGCCAAAACCGAAAATTGTATTTTCCCGCCAAAACAAAAAAAAATCTTGTTTTCCCGCCAAAACCGAAAAACGCGTTTTTCAGCTTAAACCGAAAAAAATTCGTTTTCCCCCCAAAACCGCAAAATGGTTTTTCTCGCTAAAACCAAAAATTGTATTTTCCCGCCAAAATCAAAAATCTCGTTTTTCCGTCAAAATCGAAAAATCTCATTTTCCGTCAAAATCGAAAAATCTCATTTTCCGTGATAACCGAAAAATCTCGTTTTCCGTGAAAACCGAAAAATCTCGTTTTCCGTGAAAACTGAAAAATCTCGTTTTCCGTGAAAACCGAAAAATCTCGTTTTCCGTGAAAACCGAAAAATCTCGTTTTCTGTCAAAACCGAAAAAATCGTTTTCTGCCAAAACCGAAGTTACAGTCGTTTTATTATTACTAGTCTTTTAGTTTGAGACTCTAAAGTTTTTTTTTCAAATACATGCTTATCAATTTTTTTGTTTATTACAAGTTATTATTGTAGTAAATTTTAACATATGATTAAATCAAGACAAGGGTTCTTTGGTAATTTGTTTACTAAATTCATTTGGATGGAAATGAAAATAAAGAAACAAATATAAAATTCATTTAGATGGTTTATCTACCGTCTGGATGGACAAACAAACAGTCCAAAAAATCTGAATGGATCATTTCAATAGAAATGGATTTTCTGGATGGAGATGACAGATGGTGAAACGAACGGCCCCATCATTTATAGTTTCCATAATTTAGGATATCTAGTTTCCCAATTACATTAAACGTGACACTTAATTCAGCTAAGTTTACACCCGTTTGGTGAACAAACTAAGGAGGAGCAATAAATCAGTTACTCGAAAACAGAAACGAAGAAAGCACACGCGTGTAATATGTATTCTCTATCCATTATGATATAACTTTATAAAGTGATAACCCAAATAAAATAATAAGTTAATACATTTTAAAAAAAAAATTAATCCATTTACGCCTCAGACGGTCAGACCTATATATAAGTATATCATCAAACTTCCTCTCATTTCTCTACATCAAACTCAATTATCTTCTTATACTTTACACCATCAAGTACCAACAATATGAGAACGATGGTAGACTTGGGAAGAGAAAGAAGCAGCCATCTGCGAGTCATTAACTCTCCGACCAACGTTGACTGTGCCCGTGAAGTCCGTCTCCGACGAACCCTACGTTCCCTTATCGAGTGCTTAATCCCATACTGTTGCACTTACCAATCTCCTCCCTCCGACCAAGACGACACCGTCTCTTCCTCTTCCTCCGACAAAACCGGTGCAGTTATTACCGGAACTTTCTTCGGTCACCGTCATGGCCACGTCAGCTTCTGCCTCCAAGACGACACTCATCCGTTGTCTCGGCCACCTCTCCTCCTACTCGAGCTAGCCGTTCCTACGGCGGCTCTAGCTCGTGAGATGGAGGAGGGATTTCTCAGAATCGCTCTCCGGAGCAAAAGCAACCGCCGGTCTAATATCTTAGACGTGCCGGTTTGGTCTATGTACTGCAACGGAAGGAAAGTTGGGTTCGCCGTGAAGAGAGAGGTAACTGAAAACGACGTCGTGTTTCTCCGGTTGATGAAGTCTGTTTCCGTTGGCGCAGGGGTGGTTCCAAACGGTGAGACGTTGTATTTGAGGGCGAAGTTTGAGCGAGTCACGGGGTCTAGTGACTCGGATGCGTTTCATATGGTTAACCCAGAGGGTAGCTATGGACAGGAGCTTAGCATTTTTCTTTTGAGATCGTGATATACTTGTGAACTTGGGATTATGAAAAAATCTAGTTCTTATGATGTGTTATTTTTTTTTTTTTTTGCAACTAAAAGGGTTAAACCCGGGTCTATTAAAGACACAGACCTAACTCCCGGGTGGGAGGTGCAACCCACGGATGGATCCTCTCCCGGGTATTCAAATGGGCCGTAAGCATGAGCCCATATCCGCGTGGCCACATGTGGAGCTAATAATTTCGCACTAGAAGGGAGTCGATCCCTGGCCTGGACCAACAAGGCAACTTCTTCTCTAGTGGAAACCACTAGGCCTCCACGACGTGGTTCATATGATGTGTTATTTAGTGTTCGGTTTTGTGTATATTTTAAAACGTTGGTTTAGTTACAAATAGTGTTTACTGTTATATAGTTTATATATCTCGGTGGTATATTGTAACAGTGTGTGGATATCCTCAGATAATTTTTAGATAATGGTGGAATAAGTTATAGATCCCGATTCTAAGAAATTAACAGCATATCAAAACTAAATAAAATTAAAAATTAATTACTTAATTAAAATTTAATATTTAAAACTCCACTAATAATTATTGAGATATGTGATAAATTTTTCTCATGAATGTTTTAGGTATTTTACTTCTCTCTTTTATTTTTCATTTTATGTTTTCATATATTGATGAAATATCTACAAGGGGTTTTTTTTCCTATGGTACGGTATAACAAGGTAGATATGTGGTATCACCTAATAATTCATCCTTTTTTTTTTTCTTTTTCATCCATATTATCATTTGCGATAAGGATCACAAATCTAAATCATCGATCAATAATTATGAATATTTGCTTAATACTACTTGTTAGCAGGGAGATGATGATATTGGGTTTAAGTGTGTCGTTGCTTTTGACTCCTTTCCTGCCATCTTGCTTTTGTAATCTCTTTGAAAGCGGAGAATCATTTAGGGGCCACCGGCGCGTGGAAAGCACGAACATGCACGTGCGTTGAAGATAAGCCGATCAAACGCGATTACTGAAAGCAATGCCCGACCAAACAACAACCACATGACAGAAGAATCTGACTTAGCTTCGATGTTTACTTCGTTACCGAACCAGCATCGTTCCTTCTTCACCTCTAGTTTTTCATAATAATAGAGATTTTGCCTCACTGAAGTTCATTATTTTTTCGTTTATTTCTCTTTAACTATTATTATTTGACCTGCGTATCTAATCTAATCTATTAAAACAGGAGTACAAAAAAAAATAACCCATGAGTTTTCTTCAATAATTACATATCTATGCCATAGCTTTTAATATAGAGATTTTAGAATATTAATAAACCAGCTAAATTTAATTTACAGACCAAACGAATATCTCTCGCATATATACTATACTGTTACCTAAAGGTTTGGTTTCCCTTAATAACATACAATATATCTTGTAAATCACGTTTCACTTACATAAAAATGAATATACTGTTTTGAACCCATTAGCAATAATCTTCTAGATTATATCTGTGAAGTGATTTTGCCACATGTCCTTTGTACAGTCAATTTCACAAAACAAATATGACATGACTACTGAAATTGATGACATGGCTTCCGGAAAAATATAACATGGATAATTTCATTTAATGTTGATTTATATTTTGGCAAACTTATAAGAATATGGTAATAATTTATATATTACATTTAATATTGATATTTCTTTTTGGTAAATTTTTTTTAAAATATGGTAATAACTAATACATTATCTATAAAATAAATATATTCATATATAACATTTTAAATTTTGAAATATTATTATTTTTGTATAATTATACAATTTGTATTACTAAAACTTTCAAAAATTTCTACAATTTTTTAAAAATTTAAATATCTAATCGTAAGATCATTAGTTTCTTATATATCTACAAATTTTATAAATATTGTTTAGGCTAAATTTTTGATAATTATACAATTTTATATCATTTTTATTAGTTTTATACAAATTAATTTAATATATATCAAATCTATATTAAATATTAGTAAAAAATAGTAAAATATATAATATTTAATAAAATTTATTTTAAATATAAGTTAAGTTTAAAAAGTTACTTGCAGGAAAAAACCTAGTAGAAATGTAAATCAAAAAAATTAAAAAATGTATATTCTGTTTTGTTCACGTTCAAATCACAACTCAAAACATATGCTGTTAAGATTTTTTATTAAACCTATCCCACTCAGATCAAACAATATATATATCTAATGCATTTTACTTGGAAACACGTCATTATTCACAAAAGAACCTAAACATGTCTAATTTTGAGTCTATTAGATAGGCCCACTTATTTACTTATAAAACATTTTAACCATTTAATCTGGAAACTTATGTTAATTGGCTATTTCTAATTTATACTATATTACATTAATGACCCATTTATTCACTTACAAATTATCTTACAAGTTTGATCTTTTAATATTTTGATACCTAAAACATCATCTAAACTAAAATGAATGGAATTTATATGTACATCTTATTTGTTGTTTTAATTTCTATTCATGTTTTTATATATTTACAAATAATAACAACATTTTATTTTAATAAAGATTGATGGAAGCTCTAAATAATTATATATATAAAGTGTATATTTATATCACTATATATGTAAAGTTATAAATATTTATATAATTTTATCTAAACTATTAAAACAGAAGTACAAATAGTATTTAGTCCTGAGTTTTCTTCAATAATTACAAGAGAATGTCACTGATCCTTTTTGACATTTAAGACTTTCCTAATTGATCCAAATTCGTTTACCTTAATAAAATTAAACCTCTTCTTACCAAACTTGATCTTGGTTTAAGTTGGACCTACAACTTTCATTACATCTTTAATCGTAACATATAACCAACATGTTTACATATAAAATAAACCAATTCATCGGGTCAACCAAAATAAATAAGCATAATATTATCCACATTTTTAAATGATAGTGTAATGTATTTGATTCTAAGGATTTTCATGTTAGTAATGTGATTCATCTAAATATTGTTTAAATAACCACCAATAAATCAATCAATTGTAAAAGTTTCTGTCTAAAGTTTGTTTCTGTGATGGAATTTGATCTCGATATTCTATAAAATACTACCAAACAAAACCGAGAATAATCCTATGCATCGCAATGCATGTATCATAAGCTTTAAAATATTTCCGTTTTATATATAACGTAAATGCAAGAATAATACTAAAATCAATGATATTCAATAACAACTCCTATATTTAAGCAATCACATTAACTAATACGATATCAATCTTTAAAATAAAAAAAAAATCTGCACTTGCCTAATTCATGTAATATTCCTTTTCTATGTACTATAAAGATTTGGAAATGAGTCGATTTAATCCAAAATTCCAATTACATTTAAAACAAATATTCCACATACCTATTCCTAAGGAACTAATCCTTTTACAGGAAAAAACTGTTTGCGTATCAAATTAGGCTTAAATGATTTTTATTAACTACCCAGGCCTATTTTTGTTACTATGGTATCATAATTACCTATCTATCTTATCTATATATATTATTAAAACTGAAGTAACTTTTGGTATTGTTTGGAAACATGGATAAAAATTAAAACAAGAACTGTTTGGAAACATAAATAGCAGATTAACTACTTTTTTTTAATTTACATATTTAGCCATTACATTTACAATAATTAAATACTTCCTTTTTGTTTTTTTTTATTTACAGATTCTGCCATTGTATTTAAAATCAATTTATAATTGATTAATTATAATAGTTGTTGTTTCTTTATGGTGAAAATAAAAACACAAACTATATATTATATCAAATACTTTTTAAACCCTATTTAATTTAGTCAATATAAAAATTTCGAGAGTTCAATTTTCAAGAAAAAAAATATATCAGAAAATTAACAATAATTCTTAGAAAACTAATGCAAATATTTAAAATTTTAGTATGTAGTTTCATTTTAAAATAAATTAACAAATAAACAACAGATTAATATATGAATAGTACAATTACATCAAATTGTATCAAATTATAAAATTTTTAATATAATATTATGCACAAATAATAAGAATTATTATCAAACATCTATATCATAAAATAATATATTTTACCCTATATGTAAATTACAAAACATAAAAAACATACATGAGATATTTTTATAAAACCAGCGGTTTATGAATTTACGTTGAACATAAGTTAAATCAACCACCCGCGCGGGGGTGCGGGTCAAGTTCTAGTTTCTTCATTATTATAGATAACTATTTTTACAATGTACATATATATATATATATATATATTAACAAGCAACTAATGCAATTGGCTATTCTAAACAATGAATTACAACATATACATAATAAGAATGTGATGTGTAAACATTTATTCTATTAACATTGAAGTACAAAATAATACTTGCATATTTTAAGTGATTTCTTAGTAAAATGTTATTCCTTTTTTAACTACTTATAACTACTTTGTTTATTGTCTTTTATAATTAATTTGATATTGTAATATTACAAAGTAAAAAACAAAATCACATCTTCATTTTTTCATCCTTACTAATTATTTCATTAATTGTATTTACTATAGCAATTCAACATCATTTATTTTACGTGTTAACCATAATAATTTCACAAGCATAAATGAAATTGTTTGCGAAAAATATTAAACCAGTTAAGAAAGAAAAAAATTCAAACCGGTTACAATTTTTTTTATTTGCTTACAAAATCAGTTAGACATTGGTATCCACGTACTCATTCGAGTATGAATCAATTTTTTGGATATAGGGGTTTTTGAGTTTTAAAACTAAACTCCATTAGGATATTATAAAATTCCAGACGAGGTTCGAATCAGGTCCTTCCTGGTCCGGATTGTTTCGCAGGAACCAAAAAATATCTAAATAATTTATATATTTAAAATGTCATTAAACAGTTTATACAAAAAAAAATGAAATCCGCGCAGGCGCACGAGTCAAACTCTAGTTATATTTTAAAATGTATAGATATGATGGCCTGATCTTGAAATTATTTGTTTTAAAAGTTGAAAACCAAGTTTCGACCAGTCTTTAGCATATTTTTAAATAGTTGGCATTTTTGTTTGTTTTTTGAAAGAGAGATTTAGTAAATCGCGGGAGGAAAATATTTACTCCTACAAAAAAAGAAACCTTGCCGTCACAATGTTTTACTTCAAAATCTCAAAATATAGTACTCCATATATTTAAATAGAATTTAGCTAAGCAATTAGAAAAATTTAAAATTTAAGCAAGATCTGTTGATATTACTTTGTAAATTTTGTTACTCTAGCTAGATAGGACAACCAATCTATAAATCATATTTTAATCAAAAAAATTTTTATATGATACAGTATATGCAGGCAGTATACAGTATGCAGCCTAAATTTATGGATATTTCGTTGTTCTATGTCACGAGGATCCATTCTTGTGGTATCATTACAAAATTAATATACACATATACGTGATGATAATTGATATGTATGTCAAGATAAACCTATAAGATTCGCTTACAAAAAATTACTTAAGATATTTATCATGGTTGGTGCACACAAAAAAAAGGTGTACAAAAAAAAAAGATATTTATGATGGTTAACTGTAATTGACGTCTCAGTTCAAAAATTCTGCTTGAGTTTTCCAATCCTAAAACTTGTCATGCAACCACTAGACCATCATGATGTAGTTATATATGCACCCATGTCAGTACGTCACGTAAAATGACAGATGCATGCAGAAATCGTGACATCCAGCAAAGGTTCTGAGGCTCTGATTGACATGTTTTTTGGCCCCTTTGGTTCTTTCGTAATTTTTCATCCTCTCCTTCTCAATTATAGATCATATAAATCTTATATACATTTATAGCAGTTGAAAACAAGAGAAGTAGACGACTAACAAAAATAATGATAAGATATGGAGATGCACACGAGGTTAAGTTTTAACTCTAAATCATTGATTTAGCACAAAAAAAAAAACTCTAAATCATTGATACAATGGCTCCACCACCATTCCCTCTTGGTATGGTCTCACGTGCACTCTCAACCCCACGGTTCCCTCTTTTTAAATGGTATTTATTAAAAAAAAATTGGCTCGTGGTTCTTTGAGATCAATCCAAAAAGATATCAGAACAAATTTTATATTGTTCATCGTTAAAAGCATTACTCATGATAATGTTAGCAAATTAAAATTCAATTAATAGACCAAATAGTCCTCTAAAACTTTATATGCATATTGACATATTTTAGTAACTTTACAAGAAACTTTTGATTTGCTGATTGCAAGTATGGTGTCAGAGAGAGAAAGAGAGGCTAGACTGGTTGATAAAAGCCCAAATTAGATAAACGGGCTGATGTTTAGTAGGATTGAAACAATTGGGCCCATTTTGTGTTTGCTGTTTTTAAATATCAATGTTTTTGCTTTGTCTGTTGTTAACACACATCCTGACATCCTGTTATCTATGTTTAAGACATGTTGGAAAAGTACAAAGTCTCAAGCTCTAGTTAGTCTTTAGATCTAGAAGAAAACATTTTTAGTCTTTAGATCTAGAAGGAAACGTATAATTAGTCATTTAATCTATAGCAAAGAAAGATTAATATATTAGCTACAAGTCCCATCCTCATGTTTAAAACACGCTTTTTCTTCTTTTATATTAGGAGGACATACGATAAACAAAGGGTAATTTAGGTAAATATAACATTTGACGTGCCACTTGTTTTTCTAAGTGTAACAACAATGAGCCTGATGTATTTTTTTTTTGCCTTGGCTGGCTCCTCAATATACTTTAATTTGGTGTTTTATTGATCTCTCTGTAGCCATTTTCCTTTAAAGCTTCATCTATGTGAAATCAACTTCTTAGAGTTTAGAAGCTTCATCTACTAATCAGTGCCTTTCTTTATCAGTTTCTATAACCTAAGCTTCATGCCAACTCGTTACATGATGAATATATTGTTTTATATATCCATGATTGAGCCTTTCACTACAAGAAAACAGCGGCATACTGAGGGAAAAAATCGTCGGTATGTCGTCGGAATAACGCTATTCCGACGACATACCGAAAACAAAAGTCCTCGGAAATAACTCCTCGGAAATTCAATTTTCCTCGGAAATCCCTCGGAAATTTCCGACGGAATTCCGAGGAACTGAATTTCCGAGGAAACTCCGAGGACCACTAGATCGTTGGAAAGTTCCTCGGAATATACCGAAGGAGGACTTCCTCGATATATTCCGAGGAAATTTCCGATGGTCCAATCCTCGGAAGTTCCGACGAAATATTCCTCGGAATTTGCATCGGGAATTTCCGAGGAACGTGGCCCTCGGAAATTTCCGAGGAACGTAGCCCCACGGAAAATTCCGAGGAACATTCCCTCGGATTTTTTTTTAAAATTCCGACGACTTATTCCGAGGAAAAGGTCGTCGGAAATTTCCGAGGGTGCTTTTCCTCGGAATTTCGAAAAAATTATTTTTTTTAAAAAAATTATTTTTTTTTTTTAAATTTAAATTTGTGAATTTGAAATTCACAAATTTAAATTCCAAAATATAAAATTAAAATTAAAACTGAAAACATATTAGATAATTCAAAGTTCTACAAATAAAAATAAAACATTACGAGTTTTTGGTTAAAAAAAAAAAACTACGGGTCTTGAATGTTCGGGAACACCTCGTTCGGGTACATCCTCTTCATCATCTTCATCATCTGCTCGTTCAGCCTCTTCTGTGTCTCATAGCCCGCCTGTTGAGCTGCCATCTGGGTCTCCAACGCAGATATCCGATCATCCTTGTCCTTCAGCTGAACCGTAAGAACTTCTGGATCAACATATGGCGGTGGTGCAAAAGAAAGAGCAGCCGACCGGGAGCGACGACCCAAACCGACCAAACGTCCCTTCTTCTTTGGAACCGACTGAAATATAAATAACCAAATTTAAATAATATAAATTGATGATAAAATAAAAATCAAGAAATAAATAAATTGAACTTAAAAAAAAAGAACTTACCGATTCAACGATTTCGTTGATTCTAAACCGGGACAAGTTGGTCGAAGCCGTCGAAGCGTCATCCTCGGTTTGAAGCTGAGACACTTCGTCTACCACCTGAGTTTGGACCAGGTCGACCACGTCCCTCACAAGACCGTCATCAATCTGGCCGGTCTTCTTGTTGGTATACGCCCTCTTCATTAGGGCGAGATCATCAACCGGCTCGCCATCATTTTCTTCCGCCTTGAAAAAAAAACATAAATTAAAGAAACATTAGAAATTAGAAGAAATGCACAATAAATTAAAATTCTGAAACTCAAATAATTGAAGAAAAAACGGTTGAACTTACCATGCGATCTCCCAGAGTGGCAATAGATTGAGCACCCAAGTTATGCTTGTAGATGCCCTTCCCTTTACGGTCGCTCCTGCGGTTGGTGAAGTTGGTGGAAGAAGTTTCTTTCGTCTCTTCCTTATCCCAATTGATATATGGTGTTTTTCACATCATTGTATAGGTGTTTCGTATTTATTCGAGTCCTTAATCCGTGTCAGTCTAGTCCTTTTTGATCTTTTACAGGTCTGGAGTTGGTAGAAGAATGAAGAGAGGGTGCTTGAAGAGAAGCTGTCCTTTTGGAGCATTTTGCGGAGAACACTCAAGCAGAACAAGCAGACAGAGTGATCCCGAGGTTGTTCCCGACAAATAAGGAAGCTTCTATTTTCGGGAATTAAGGCCCTGTTGCCCTAATATCTTTTCTACCTATTGGCGCTTCCATATAAAGACGCCACCTATCCTATTTTAATTTTTTACGCTAGTTTTTACAAGAGAATTATTAGCTTTTGCGATCTGCAACTTGTAAGGGAGAAGAATCCATTCTCGCATAGAGAAGACCATCTGAACCCTTTGTTTACTACTCTTATTATTATGCAGTTTCATTCAGAATCTATGTCTTTGATTGCTTGCACCATGATTGAGTAGTGATCTAGCTCGCCTAGGGTTTTTAGGGTGTTGAAATATGAGCTAAACATAGATAAGCTATTCTTGATTATTCTTCATTCATACTATTCTTAAGGCTTCCATTAATCTGATCACTTGATGTTAGATCCTAAGTTTATCGCCTAGCTAACCGCTTAGGAGATAGCTTGACATGTATTGAATGAGCTTAGTATCCCTAATCAGCGAAAGTAGATATTAGGGTAGTAAGTGAACTGATCGGACCTGATCTCTAAGGCTTGCAGTCGTTCTCATCTCAACGATAGTTAGATGATGGGATCGACCAGCAAAGAGATCACCACCACGACAGTGGGGTGTTCCAGCTGAGTGATCCGAGTTCTAGAAAGCACTGCATCGCGCTTGAATAATTGTTTGGCTCTCGCTCAACACCCAATGAAATACCCTAGGCTAGCTTCTTGTTAAATTAAATCAAACTCTAGTTTACTTGTTTTCCGCGTCACCAATTGAATTGAAAACAATTTTCTTCTTAGCTTGATATTGAAATTTATAAGAGTAAAGTGTAGACTGGTCCTCTGGATTGAATCTAAAGTACTATAATCACAACTGTTAACTTGGCCGTAGCAAAGATTCATATTTAGTGTATCAAGTTTTGGCGCCGTTGCGACGGGGACCAGATTTTTTTACCTCTACTTTTCTGTTTCATTTTAAGTCTAAGATATCTAACTCGCATCTGTTTCTTTGTCACAGCTAATGATCCAGGTGCATGACCAGTAGACATACTCGGAGCAACGCACAAGAACCATTGCATCAGCTCACCAACGAAGAACTAGCGAGATTAGAACGTCAGAACCGTCAACTGCCTAGACCTACAAGCACCAACATGGGCGATCATCAGGATGATCTTACTGCTGCGTTTGCACTCATGCAACAACAGATGCAGCAGATGCAGCAAACTATCCAAGCGAACGCTGCAAACCAACGGAATGCACCGGAGGAAGCTGATCAGATTGGCCAAAGGAATCTCTTGCGTAATCTACCTGCTACGCGATCCGCCATCAACCCTCCACCTTGCACTAGACAAGACTTTGAGATCAAGCCCGCCTTGATAGGTCTGGTGCAGAGGAAGATTTTCAACGGACTTCCTGCAGAAATTCCGATGGACCACATTGAAAACTTTGAGAAGATGTGTGGGTTCACTAAGGCGAATGGAGTACCACCAGATTACATCAAGTGTACCCTGTTCCCTTTCTCTCTCGATGGGAAGGCTGCTCGCTGGCTAGATTCCCTACCCACTGGATAGCTCACCACATGGGAACAAGTCAGATCCGCTTTCTTGAGCCATTTCTACACGAAGTCAAAGACAGCAGCTCTGAGACAGAAGATCGCCACCTTTAAACAGCTGGTAGATGAGCCGTTCTGCGACGCTTGGGAGCGATTCAACGTCTACCGCAGGGAGTGCCCACATCACAGTTTTGAAGAAGATTATCTACTCGGAGTGTTCTACAATGGAGTAGGTTGGGAGTACATGAATGCGTTAAACTCAGCCAGTAATGGAGATTTCATGACCCAATCCACTCAAGGCGCTTTCGCGCTGATTGAGAACATGGCCTCAAGCTCAGCTGACAGCAACCGAGAGACTGACCGCACCAAAAAGGTGAACAGCATCGACAATAGCAAAATAGATGAGCTCTCTGCCAAGGTCGATCAACTGATAAAGATTAATCACAACCATGTCTTCATCATGGAAGAATCCCCTCAGGATAAAGGAACTACAGACACTACATCAGAAGCAGACCAGGCGACTGAGGACCATCATGAGGTTAGCTATGTGAATGGACAAGGATGGCAGTTCAAGAACTACCACCCGAACCCTAACGTGAGGAACAACCCACACCTGTTCAACAACCCTAAACCCGATGGTAACGCAGAAAATGCTCAAGGCAATCAGGTTCAGAATAGTGGCTACCAACGGGGGTATGGAAATCAAGGAAGAACCTTTGTCCTCAGCCCAGCTCAGAATACTCAGTTCCACAACCAGAAACAACCGACTAACCAGCAGCCTGCACAGCCTGCTCAAACTGCTCCACAGGACGAGATGAAGAGTCTTGCCAATATGATGAGCCAGCTGCTCCAAGGACAGCAGATCCAGGGAAAAGCACTGAATCAGGTCACAAACGACATCAATACCCGAATGAATCACATGTTCAATGACCTGAGTGCCAAATATGATAATGTCTCGAGCCATATGAGGCAGATGGATATTCAGATTGCTCAGACTGCTGAGAGTGTGAAGAGACAGCAATGCACTCTTCCTGGAAAAATAGATAAAAATCCCAAGGAGTGCAATGCAGTCGCGCTTAGGAGTGGGAAGCAATTAACTGATCTGGCACCCAAGAGATTCACAACAGCTGAAAAAGGGAAGCGAAAGAGTCAGAACAACCACCAATAATTGCACCAACAGACGAGGAAGAAGCAGGGCTTCCTGCTAAACATACTCCGACCACTACAGAGCAGCCTACTGTGGTTGTTCGCCCAGATGCAGAACCTGTACCCACCCGTGACTATGTGCCTAAGGTTCTGTACCCTGTTCCTGCTAAGGCCACACGCAAGGACAAGGAGGAGATGAAATGTAGGAAGATGCTGGAAGACTTAACAATCAGACTCCCTCTCATGAGTGCAATCCAGATGATGCCATCCATGAGTAGCTTTGTGAAAGGACTTATTTCTGGAAAGATAGCCGATGACAGTGAGTTCATTGTGGTCTCAAAAGAGTGCAGCACTGTTCTCCAGAACAAAAGGATCAAGAAACTGGGAGACCTTGGAAAATTTGTCCTATCCATCCAAATAGAGAGAACAGTCTTCTCATGTTCGCTAGTTGATCTGGGATCAAGCATCAACCTCATGCCATACTCTGTGGCTAAGCGCCTTGGATTCACGGATTTCAAACCTACCAGGATGTCCCTAGTGTTTGCTGATCGATCAGTGAAATCTCCGGTCGGAATTATCGAGGATATCCAAGTTCTTGTTGGGAACACGCTTGTCCCTGCCGATTTCGTTGTTCTGGAACTCGAGGAAGAGTCAAAGGATCCTCTGATCCTAGGCAGACCATTCCTATGCACTGTCGGAGCTATCATAGATGTGCGACAAGGAAAAATTGACCTCCACCTAGGAGACATTGTGATGAGGTTCGAGATGAATCAGATGCTCAAGAAACCTATGCTGGATGGACAAACCTTCACTGTCCAAGAGGAGGGTGATCCGCTGGAACCAAGTGATCAGATGATTGAGGAGATCCTTACAGATGACTCGCTGGAACTAGCCTTGACTAGAGCTGAAGCAGAACAGAATGTCCAGAACATCGACGCTGATGGGCACGCTATGATGTTGGACTCCGCCAGAACCATGGAAAGATTAGTGGCATATCTCAGTCTGGAGGAGAACAATGCCTCAGACTCGTCGAGCTCGCATGTTCCACAAAGTCGGAACAATGACCCGTGGAGTGAATCTGAAGCTCCAAAAGTCGAGCTCAAAACACTCCCTAAGGGGCTCAGGTACGCATTTCTTGGACCAAATTCTACATACCCAGTAATCGTGAATGCTGACCTAAACAATGCTGAAACTGCTCCTCTCCTATGCGAACCTAGGAAATATCGAAAGGCATTAGGATATTCTCTAGCTGATATACCTGGCATTTCACCTGATCTGTGCATTCATAGAATACACCTAGAAGTTGAATCAATGACTTCTGTAGAACATCAGAGGAGGTTAAACCCAAATCTGAAAGATGTTGTTAAGAAATAGATAATGAAACTTCTAGAAGCTGGTGTAATCTATGCGATCTCTGATAGTAAGTGGGTTAGTCCTGTTCATGTAGTGCCTAAGAAAGGAGGGATCACTGTTATAACAAATGAAAAGAATGAACTAATCCCTACTAGAACAGTAACTGGTCATCGCATGTGCATTGATTTCCGTAAATTGAATGCTGCGACCCGAAAGGATCACTTTCCACTCCCCTTCATTGATCAAATGCTTGAAAGATTGGCTAACCACCCTTACTATTGCTTTTTAGATGGTTATTCAGGTTTTTTTCAGATTCTCATCCACCCGGACGATCAGGAAAAGACGACATTCACGTGTCCTTACGGAACATACGCCTATAGGAGGATGCCTTTCGGGCTGTGCAATGCTCCAACGACCTTTCAACGCTGCATGATGTCAATTTTCACTGATCTAATTGAAGACATAATGGAGGTTTTCATGGACGATTTCAGCGTCTATTGAAGCTTCTTTAGTGTCTGTTTGTCAAACTTGTGCAGGGTTCTGAAGCGATGCGAGGAGAAGCATCTCGTGCTTAATTAGGAAAAATGCCATTTCATGGTCAGAGATGGGATTGTTCTAGGACATAAGATTTCAGAAAAGGGCATCGAAGTGGACAAGGCAAAGATCGATATCATAATGAGTCTGCAGCCACCAACTTCAGTGAGGGGAATAAAAAGCTTTTTGGGACATGCTGGTTTTTACAGAAGATTCATCCAGGACTTCTCGAGAATCGCAAGACCACTCACTAGACTGCTCTTCAAGGAAACAAAGTTCGATTTCAACAGCGAGTGTTTAGCTTCATTTCACACGATCAAGGGTGCTCTAGTCAGTGCACCGGTTGTCCAACCCCCAGACTGGGACCTCCCTTTCGAGATCATGACAAACACGAGTGACTTTGCGGTAGGAGCAGTGCTTGGCCAGCAGAAGGATAAGAAGCTCCATGTGATCTACTACGCGAGTAAGACACTGGATGAAGCTCAATGTAGGTATGCTACCACAGAGAAGGAACTCCTGGCCATCTTCTATGCTTTTGAGAAGTTCCGATCATATCTAGTTGGGTCTAAGGTGATAGTCCACACGGATCATGCAGCTCTCAAGTACCTGCTCACGAAAAAAGATGCCAAACCGCGGCTCCTGAGATGGATTTTCCTCCTTCAAGAATTTGGCCTGGAAATAAGAGACAAGAAGGGGGTAGAAAATGGAGTAGCGGACCACCTTTCCAGAATGAAAATAAACGATGATACTGTGATTGACGAAGAGCAACCAGTGGAACACGTAAGTGCGATTGGTCTTTGCTATTCGGAACAACCAATGCGCATGGAAACGGCTTGTTCTTCACAACCAGAGCAGTTTGTCGCAGCAATCCAAAAGCAACATCCTGATCTACCGTGGTTTGCTGAGATTGCAAATTTCTTAGCCGCTGAAAAGGAGCCTCAGAAGTTCACAGGGAACGAGAAGAGAAAATTCTTAAGAGAGGCAAGGCACTACTTTTGGGTTGAGCCTTACCTATACCGACAATGCAAGGATGGGATCTTCAGACGATGCGTTCCAGAGGCTGAAATTCCAGGGATCCTACACCACTGCCACGGATCTTCCTACGCTGGACACTTCGCCACATTCAAAACAGTCTCCAAAATTCTCCAAGCAGGATTCTGGTGGCCAACAATGTTCAGAGATGCTCACACCTTCATATCCAGATGCAATGCATGCCAGCGAATGGGCTGTATCAGCAAAAGGAATGAGATGCCTCAGAATTACATATTGGAAGTTGAGGTGTTCGACTGCTGGGGAATAGATTTTATGGGACCTTTCCCACCTTCTCACAAGAACGAGTACATCCTGGTTGCAGTCGACTATGTCTCCAAGTGGGTAGAAGCGATTGCTAGTCCAACCAACGACGCACGAGTTGTAACCAAGATGTTCACCTCCATCATCTTTCCAAGATTTGGAGTACCTAGAGTGGTTATCAGCGATGGTGGAACTCACTTCATCAACAGAGTGTTCCAAGGATTACTGAGCAAGAACGGCGTGAAACACAAGGTTGCAACCGCCTACCATCCCCAAACGAGTGGCCAAGTGGAAATTTCCAACAGAGAGATCAAGAACATTCTGCAGAAAACAGTCAATACCACGCGTAAGGATTGGTCCATCAAACTTGACGACGCTCTCTGGGCCTACAGAACAGCCTATAAAACCCCATTAAGGACCACTCCCTATCATCTGGTCTATGGCAAGGCATGTCACCTACCTGTGGAGCTAGAGTATAAGGCAGCTTGGGCTGTCAAGCTGCTTAACTTCGATATCAAACCTGCCAAAGAGAGGCGAACAATTCAAATCCATGAGTTGGAGGAGATTAGGCATCTGGCCTATGAGAGCTCCAAAATCTACAAAGAATCAACCAAAGCATTCCATGACAAACGGATCATCAGCAGAAGCTTTGCTCCGAATGATCAGGTCTTACTCTTCAACTCAAGGATAAAGCTGTTCCCTGGAAAGCTAAAATCCAGATGGTCAGGACCTTTCACCATCAAGGAGGTTCGCCCCTATGGAGCTGTCGTGTTGCTGGACACAAGAGGAGGGGAATTTGTTGTTAATGGTCAGCGCCTCAAGCCTTACCTTGCTGATACAACAATCGCTGAAGGTGTAGAAATACCCTTAAGCGATCCCCTTCAAGCCTAATCGGCTCACAAAAGTCAAGCTAGTGACTGAAAAGAAGCGTTTGGTGGGAGGCAACCCACTGGTGAGTGTAAATATTTCTTTTATTTTCTAAAAAAAAAAACAAAAAACTAAATTGCAGGAAGAAAAATCGAGCACTTCTCAGGAGAACACTCCAGCGCTTGTTCCACTGATTGTTCCCAGGTAAGTGCTCGAACAAAAAAAAAAGAGAAAAGCGGGAAATGGCCTATTTATGGCCCACTAACTTTACCCCCCCCCCCCCCATTATCTCTAACGCCGCAAACCAACCTCAAAGAACCCTAAATCGAAAATTTCATTTCCTATTCTTCTTCATCGATTTTGCTCTAATCTCTTGGATCCTCTAGAGATCGGTTGGGTTTTGCAGGAATCGTCAATCAACTCAAGGTAACCGCTCAGACACTCTTCCCCTTCGTGCATCCAATCCGCGAATTGAAAGTGTCCCATTGGATTCTCTCATCCCTTTTGTTTCAAGATTTGATCTTAGATTGTAGCTATCGATTTCACACTTGCTACTATGGTCGAAATTTTGTTTGATTATCAGGGATAAACAATTTCATTGTTAGAGTTTCTTGAGTAGTTGCGGTTGTGATAGGGCAAGGTGTTAATCCTAAGAACTTGAAGGTTGTTCGGAAATTGATGGCCTTGGGCAAAAAATTTCGAGATTGAAATGTCACATCGTTTCTAGAACAACCATTGAGCAGTGCTTGTCATGTCCCCGTTCCTGGAACTTGACATAGGGTCTATACGTTTCAACAGAAATGGAACTGCTTTGGTTCAGATCATGGGAATTGATCGTGAACAAGCTGTAATGAAGTAAATGATCAGGATGGATCATGAGAAACCTAAGTCTAGGTCTGGAAATAGACCAAGGGACTCAGTAAGATTGAATAAGATGAAGAGAAGAAGCTGTACTGAGTGTTCAAGTGTTAGACAGTGGCCGGGCCTTGTGGACGACCCATGGGTACCGATGGGCCGGTGGGCTCTTGTGGTTGAACCATGGGCGTGGGCAATCACTTTGGGCTTGTTTTAGACATGTCCAGGGGTGGTTTGGAAGGCCCAGGACGTGAATTTAAAAAAGAAGAATAACCGCCATGGGCAGTTACTTGGTGGCGGTTATGGGAAAAACTGCCCCTTTTGGTACCTTTTTGGTAACTGCTCGTCCAGGCAGTTAGGGGGGAGGTTATGACCGAATTCTTCTTCATTTTTCTGGTCTCTGGTCGAAAATATCATTACAGAAGAGATAGAAAACTCAGACAAACTTCCAGAGAGAAAAGAGAGGCAAACCGACGGTTGGACGATCTAATCTGTGGTGGTTCCTGGTTGTTTCCGGTGGAGTTTGTTTGTGAGATCAAGAGGATGGATACTAGGCACACCAGGGCTTCCTTCTATACCCTAAAACACAAAGAATCCAGAGAAAAATACAGAGAGTTTGGTCGGATTCCCAATCCAAGACCCATGGTGGTGTGAAGGCCATAAAGAGACAGTTTTGGGGCAAATCAAGGGGGAAGTTGAGAACGACCCTCTGAATGGTTTTGATCATTGTTGACAACACCCAAAGCCTTATCTGGAGCCTGTGAACACACGCAAATGGTGAGGAAAGGAGGGAGTTGGCCGGAATCCATTCCCAAGGGCCAATGCAGCCTTAAAGGGAGATTGGTGTGGAAAGCAGTTTCATGGGGAACAAAGAGGGAAGTGATGCACGACCTTTGGATGGTGATTGATCATGGATGATCATGTCTAAGGCTTCCTCTGTGTCTTGGGAACACACGCAATTGGTTAGGAGAGAAGAGGGAAGGCTTGACTCCACTCTCAAAGGCATGAACAGCCTTGAAGATGGATGCAGTATAGAAACTGGTTTCATGGAAGTTCCATGGAAGGAGTGATGGGCAAGAACCATGGTTAGATCTTATCAATACTGTAAGTATGTGATAAGGGTTTGATGAAGGCGTGCTAGGAGGAGCATGGACGCCCCTGATGAGGTAACAGGTGGGGACTGCAGACCATTGGACATAGTCTGGTACACTATGGGCTGATCTGGTCCTGCAGTTACCTCTTACTCTGTTTTATGATTATTAATCATATTATTTCTTCTTCTTATGATTGAGATTGATGATTAGACATAGTAGCACTGAACCATAGCTTGGCTGGTTCAGAAGAACCCTTCATGGCCTTGGTTTGGCAGCAAAGTCCGGATCTCCTACTTCCTGATGGATTTATGGCGATCTGACTTTGGAATCCTCTTAGTGGTGAATTATCATGAATTATCATGGTATTTGGGGATTTTTATCTGATTGATTTCGAGATGGTCAAGGTGGCCGGTGGGGCTGTTCTAGGTCGAGATCCATAGGATCGAGATCGGTTCTTGAAATTCTGACTTGACCATTCTCTTAGTTAAGATTTATCATGAATTATCATGAATCCTAATGTGTTTTTAGGGATTGATTTAGAGATGGTCCCTTGGGCCGGTTTGGCTGATCTTGGCCGAGATCTATGGGATGGAGGCCGGTTCTGGGAAATCTGATTGGACCATTCTCTTAGTTATGATTTATCATGAATTGTCATGAATTTTAATTGATTTTTGGAGCAGGTTTGCTTGCGGTCGAAATTGCACCTGAGGGCATATTGGGGTCAGATCCTTGTGTTAGGATATCTGATCATATGTTTGTGTGCCGGAACATATTGTCACTTATGATATTGATCATAAAGAATTGCTGGTTATCAACCTTGGTGTTGGTAAGGCAGGCCGTGTGTGACCTGGTCATGGGAAAGGATGGATGACCTGATCCTTGGATGATGGATCAAGGTGTCTGATCTGATGGATCAAAGGATGCACCGGTGGTAAGAGCAACACTAATCAGGTTCAGTGGGACATGGTTCCATGACTGATTAGGAAGTATGGAGACTCATCAGTTTTGAGTCATGCGGGGTGGTTGGTTGATTGACTCAGGATCTGATGGGCATTGTTAGTCCTTGAGCTGGACTTGGTATCATAAGTTGATAAGGCAAAAATGATGTGGGACAGTGCATGAGCCGGTAAGGGCCAGATGCATGTCCTTAGCTGTTTGAAGACTTTGCAAGGGTTACTTATGTCTGTGGGGATGGTTGGCTGAATGACTAAGTACCCAAGGGAGGAGTTTATGCAGGTATAAGGGAGTTGGACGAGTGGACGGGGAGCTGGGCAAAGCTACCTCGCAGCTCGATCAGCTGGAACGGAGCAGCAAACCTCAAGTGAAGTGCTTCAGCTCAACTAGCTGGGTGAGCTAGCTAAGACAGCTAAGTCAGCTGGGACAATGAGCTAACAAGCTCTGGGAATGTGGCAAGGGTATGATCTGTCAATGTTGCATAGATCTAGATAGAATGACTTAGGGGAACGGAACCTCTGATTGTATGACTTGGTCTAGGTTCAGGATCGACCTTGGAGCTAGCTGGCAGTTGCGTTTACTGACCAGTAGCTGAGGAGATCTGACCAGACAAGTGTTAGATTGGATTTAGTCCAATGGTTAAGTAGATACTATTCCGCTGTGTATGTGTTGTATTGATCTAAGCTGGGAAAGACTATGGTAGTCTTGAGCTAAGATATGAGTTAGCCCTCGCCTATGGGCGATGTTTTAAATAAAGGGCAAAAATTTTTAGAGGTTCGGTCCGGGTATGGACTGAGCGACGTGAGGCATCGACCGCGGCCTAGTAGGCCGGGATCGGGTCTTACAGTGCTAATTTGGAAATTGATTTCGTTTTGCAGATGGCTCCAAAAACAAGGATTCCGAAAGCACTCAAAGCCTCTCGCGGAGCAGCCACGCCTTCTCGTTCCGCGAATGTTCCATCCACCTATCCATGGCCGAACAAAGCTGAGGGTCAACCGATTAACATCAATGACCCACTACTCCTTGACTACAATTGTGAGGGGTGGGACAAGGAATCCGCAGCGCGGTACAACAGGCTTCTCGCAGCAGAAATCTTGCCCACACGATTTGCTCACGAGGAGACCTTAGCTGTTCTCGGCCTCGAGTCTGACGTCTTCGACACGCTCGACGTTATGGGCCTCGCTCCTCTCTGCTACCAAGCCCAAGTTCTCTATCCAGATTTGCTTAGGCAAGTGCTCGCAACAGCTCAGATCACTTACCAGAACCCAACCGCGCCAACGTACGAGAACTGCTCCTTCTCCTTCATGGCTGTCGGCAAGTTCTGCTCCATCTCTCTCCACGATCTAAACGAACTACTCGAGATCGCAGACACGCCAAGAGAGGTTGCAGTTGAGAAAAAGTTCGCGCCAGCAAACGCCTTTTGGGATCTCATTGCGACAGGGAAGTTCACTTCTCGCAAGGCTTATCAATCACAAATCCGAAACCCCACTCTGCGTATCATTGCCAAGATCGTCTCGAACATCCTCTTCGCAAAGGAACTCACCTCCAAGGTCACAAACGGCGAGCTGCAGGTTCTATACACAGGGCTCGAGGATGAAATCTGTAGAGACAGAGTCATACCGATTCAGGTTGTGAAGACTAACCCTGGATTCCTTCTCATCTCGATGCTCACTGAGCGCAAGGATTCCTTGCTCCGAACAGAAGACAAGAAAGACCGCTGCGGCAGTATTCTCACACCTTTGTTCAAACACTTCAACATCAACCTAGATTCCTACACGGTTGTTCCTGAGCTTGAGCACATCGACACCGCTTACTTGATCACATGCCACATCCTGCGCGACGAGAGCACATACAAGTTCGCCGACAAGGACGGGAACACTCTCTACTGCAAGCTCCCTCTTCCTGGGTTAACAGACTTCACAACCTTGGAAAACATAGTGTTCCTGCCCGACGCAGAACACTTGTGCGACGACCCACGTGCGCCAGTTCCAGATGCGAATGCGGCCAGGGATGATGTGGAGGATATGGCTCCACCTGCTGATGGTGCTTATGACCTGGAGGACCTCACGGATGTTACTGATGATCACGCCTACAGGCGTTGGATGGTGACTCTCAGAAGAAAAACAACAGCCTCATGAAGAGGA
Source organism: Brassica napus (assembly GCF_020379485.1). Classification (NCBI taxonomy): domain Eukaryota; kingdom Viridiplantae; phylum Streptophyta; class Magnoliopsida; order Brassicales; family Brassicaceae; genus Brassica; species Brassica napus. The sequence goes on along the minus strand of NC_063449.1, from coordinate 32,889,087 downwards.
TCCTCAGAGCACTCACTGGAGGCTGCATCGGAAGTCAGGATGAGCAGACGACGCAGAGAACAAGGCGCCCAGGCAAAGAACCAGCGGGCACTTCAACTGGAGAAGAGAGACTTCCGAGGAACAGGAGAACAAACGGCCACTCCAGCAGTGGTGATTCAGACTGAGTCCTAACGGACGATTCCGATTCCCTTGTTTTATCCATCAAAACTATTTATTTCCTTGCTATTTGTTTCTGTTTGGTGTGTTTTAGCCTCCTCCGATTTATTTTCACAGCCAGGAATGGTGTGAAGTAAGTCTGGGGGAGAAACTCTGTACGATTTCCATGTTTTTATTGAGTCAGTCCCTAGGATCGAGTCAGTCCAGTCAAACTTATTGTGGTAATCAGGACCTTATTTTGTGATGATTTCTTAACCACCTCGTGCTTTAACCTTCTTATTCAGTGACCTTAGCAGTGATGAAAGACCCACACATGGACCTGGAACACCCTGACTTATCTCATTTGACACTCCGGAAGTTCTCCACCGATCAGGTTACACTGGGTAGACTCAACTCCACTATATCTGAACCTAATCTGGACTTTAATTCTTCTTGTTATGGGCACTAGATCAGGGAAACGAGACCTATACTCAGGACTTCTTATCCTTTATATCCATCTTGCTGTTCCTGAGTAGCTAGCTCATCTTTACCTAGTTTCCACCTTGTACCTTAGCCTTCATTCCAACTTCAGGCAATTGTTTTTCAGTGTTATATGTGCAGATATGTGCAAAAAGGTTTGAGAGGAAAGGATCGACGCAGCTTTTACTCGTTACTGCTGCAGAAATTCAATTAGAAGGGAGAACAAGCAGATCAAGGGAGCAACTGCTCCATGACCAATCAATCATGCAAGCATATCAAGGGAGCAACTGCTCCATGACCAATCAATCATGCAAGCAGAGCAGAATGATGCGAATCAGACCCACCAGTGGCCTCCTTAACATCACATGTTACCTCATTCTTCGTCACCGCAACATCTATTTTCATGCTATGCATTCAAAAAAAAAAATATTATTTTACCATTCATTTTTAGCATTTTATGATGGAGAAGGAGATGAATTCAAGAGAACACGAGCCACTGGGAAAGTCAAGAAAGAGTTTAGGGTAATTTTCAGAGAACATAGAAGGGGGCGAACAGAGCAATCTGGTGACTGTTCCAGAACAAAGAGCAGCCGTTCGAGAGAGAACAAAAACGAGTAGAGGCTGTGGTCATCAATGGATCCGTTCTCTCTTGCCGTTTTGTGCGATATCCTGCATCCTCTAAGAAATCGGTAACCCCTAAACACTCTTAGCTCCACCATTAAAAAAGCATGTTCCATACCTAGACCGTCCACCCTGAGTAGCGCCTATGACAAGAAGCTCACGAAAATTCTAATTGAACAAATGGAGTTTGGTCTCGAAAGTGTCGCTTTTTCAGGTCAAGATGTAGAGCAAGGAGCCGATCTGTGAACAGCGATCAGGGGTTCCCAGAAAGTGTGTGTGGTCCTAATCTATTTCTTGTATGGTTCAGAGATTTTTGGTAAGAGTATGGTTGCTGAGAATAAGCGAGTTCCCACACTTTCAAACTTTTCTCCCTGTTCTTGATACTTGCCTTGTTCGAGGACAAACAAGGATCTAAGTCTGGGGGAATTGATATATGGTGTTTTTCACATCATTGTATAGGTGTTTTCGTATTGATTCGAGTCCTTAATCCGTGTCAGTCTAGTCCTTTTTGATCTTTTACAGGTCTGGAGTTGGTAGAAGAATGAAGAGAGGGTGCTTGAAGAGAAGCTGTCCTTTTGGAGCATTTTGCGGAGAACACTCAAGCAGAACAAACAGACAGAGTGATCCCGAGGTTGTTCCCGACAAATAAGGAAGCTTCTATTTTCGGGAATTAAGGCCCTGTTGCCCTAATATCTTTTCTACCTATTGGCGCCTCCATATAAAGACGCCACCTGTCCTATTTTAATTTTTTACGCTAGTTTTTACAAGAGAATTATTAGCTTTTTCGATCTGCAACTTGTAAGGGAGAAGAATCCATTCTCGCATAGAGAAGACCATCTGAACCCTTTGTTTACTACTCTTATTATTATGCAGTTTCATTCAGAATCTATGTCTTTGATTGCTTGCACCATGATTGAGTAGTGATCTAGCTCGCCTAGGGTTTTTAGGGTGTTGAAATATGAGCTAAACATAGATAAGCTATTCTTGATTATTCTTCATTCATACTATTCTTAAGGCTTCCATTAATCTGATCACTTGATTTTAGATCCTAAGTTTATCGCCTAGCTAACCGCTTAGGAGATAGCTTGACATGTATTGAATGAGCTTAGTATCCCTAATCAGCGAAAGTAGATATTAGGGTAGTAAGTGAACTGATCGGACCTGATCTCTAAGGCTTGCAGTCGTTCTCATCTCAACGACAGTTAGATGATGGGATCGACCAGCAAAGAGATCACCACCACGACAGTGGGGTGTTCCAGCTGAGTGATCCGAGTTCTAGAAAGCGCTGCATTGCGCTTGAATAATTGTTTGGCTCTCGCTCAACACCCAATGACATACCCTAGGCTAACTTCTTGTTAAATTAAATCAAACTCTAGTTTACTTGTTTTCCTCGTCACCAATTGAATTGAAAACCATTTTCTTCTTAGCTTGATATTGAAATTTATAAGAGTAAATTGTAGACTAGTCCTCTGGATTGAATCTAAAGTACTATAATCACAACTGTTAACTTGGCAGTAGCAAAGATTCATATTTAGTGTATCACCAATGCGCACACAACTCCTTCCAGACCGTGTCGTTCATCGATTTTGGGACCTTTTAATAAAAAAAAAAAAAAAAATAGTTTAATAAATTAAAAAATAGTTTAATAAATTAAAAAATTGTTTAATAAATTAAATCGAACCTTATTGATTTCCTACTTCTTCTTCCACTCGTGGATCTGCTTCCCATAGTTGTCCATAACTTTATGGACGAAGTGGTGATAGATAAAGAGCGTCTCATCGGAATTCCAGTTGAACTCTTGCTGAAAAAAAAAACACAATTAGCGAAAATTTATATTAAAGGTTAAAAATATAAGTAAAAAATTAGAATACTTACCGCAAACTGACGAAACCACAGATGCTGCTTGTCGGTAGGGAAGTGAGTGAAAGTCGGATGTCCCCTGTCGAGGGCCGAGTACATCATACGGTTGATCCACGCGCTGATCCCGTTCCCGGATCGGTTGAACCTAATAAAAAGAACAAGCTGTTAATAATGAATCCAAATTTAAAGAAAAAAAAATATGTTTAATTGCCATGTTTGACCCCGTCCATGTGGATACAGAGTGAGATAGGGAAGATGGTCACGACCGGGCTGTTGAACCAACTCCGCAACACTCATCACTCCCAGAGGACCCGGAGGAGCAGGAGCGGATGCAGCAGCGGGAGCGAGAGGAGCAGGAGCGGCTGCAGCAGAGGGAGATGTATGGTAAGAGCTGTGGGGCGAAGGGAAATCCTGAAAATGGCTGGAATCCCGAGACTGACTCCCCGTACCACCACGACCACGACGCTGTCGAGGCCGGGTCTGATCATCATGAGACCTGTAAATTAAAAAAAATATATTTAATAAATATAGAAATATATAAATTAATTTGTAAAAAAAAAAAAATCTCAAATAATAGTTTTTAATCACAAAAAAAGATTTATAGATATTAAAAATGTTTAATAAATATATAAAAATAGTTCTAATAAACAAAAAATAGTTTTAATAAATAAAAAATAGTTTAATAATTACAAAAAAAAGTTTTAATAATATTAAAATGTTTAATAAATATATAAATTTATATAACACATATATATTAATTTGTTTTTAAAAAAAAAATCCCAAATAATAGTTTTTAATCACAAAAAAAGATTTATAGATATTAAAAATGTTTAATAAATATATAAAAATAGTTCGAATAAACAAAAATAGTTTTAATATGTAAAAAATAGTTTAATAATAACAAAAAATAGTTTTAATAATATTAAAAATGTTTAATAAATATAGAAATTTATATAATATATATATATATATATATTTTTTTTTTAAAAAAAAAAAAATCCTAAATAATATTTTTTAATCATAAAAAAAGTTTTATAGATATTAAAAATGTTTAATAAATATTTAAAAATAGTTCTAATAAACAAAAAAATAGTTTTAATAAATAAAAAATAGTTTAATAATTACAAAAAATAGTTTTAATAATATATATATATATATATTTTTTAAAATCCAAAATAATAGTTTTTAATCACAAAAGAAGTTTTGTAGATATTAAAAATGTTTTGTAAAATCCAAAAAATTGAATTTATATACAAAAAACATTTTGTAAAATCCAAAAAATTGAATTTATATACAAAAATTGTTTTGTAAAATACAAAAATCGATTTTATATTGAAAAATTGATTTTCTAAATACAAAAAAAATAAAAAAAATTATTAAAAAATTCTAAATCAATTCAACAAAACAAATTATTCAACCAAATCACAATTCTAAACCTATTATACAACCAAATCACAACCCTAACCAATCACCCTAACAAAAATCTATCAAAACTACACAAATACCTAACAAATAGAACCTAAGAGAGTGAGATAGGGTCCTTACATGATTTGTGTAAGAGAAGGGGGAGATCGCCGGAGATATCGTCGGATTTCAGTGGGAAATCGCCGGGGGAGTCGCGCAGAGAAAGAAAAGAGAAATGGGGAAGAAGAAGCGGCTCGTGGTTATAAAACCTAGGGTCCGACGGATACTATCCGTCGGAATTCCGTCGGAATTTTAATTTCAATTTTTGCGAAATATTTTCCCGGTTAAATGAAAATATTCCGAGGAAATTCCGACGGATAGTAAAATATTCGTCGGAATTCCGTCGTAATTCCGTCGGAATATTCCGAGGAAATACCGAGAAACTAGTGTTTGGGGTTTCAAAACATCAATTTTTTTTTGCCGTATTTCATTTCTTATACAAGTGTAATGCATTCCATTGATGATTCTTTGTATAGATGAGCATAAACCATGAAATAACAAAATTTCAAAACAAATTGTAAGTATTCCCTTTACCGTTCATTAAAGTGTATAAGTGTTTCTCTTATGTTGTGGGGATTTCGTTCATACAATCGGAAAAGTGTTTATTATAGGGTAAGAAACAAATTTTTGACTACATAATAAGTCTAAGACACTTAATAAGGGTTATATAAGTGTTATTCAAACCGCAAAACGTTGTTTTCGATTTAAAACCCCTATTTCCTCGGAATTTCCTCGGAATATTCCTAGGGAATTCCGAGGAAACCCTTATCTTCCTCGGAATTCCGTCGGAATATTCCAAGGAAATACCGAGGAACTAGTGTTTGGAGTTTCAAAACATCAATTTTTTTTCCTGTATTTCATTTCTTATACAATTGTAATGCATACCATTGATGATTCTTTGTATAGATGAGCATAAACCATGAAATAACAAAATTTCAAAACGAATTGTAAGTATTCTCTTTACCGTTCATTAAAGTGTATAAGTGTTTCTCTTATGTTGTGGGGATTTCGTTCATACAATCGGAAAAGTGTTTATTATAGGGTAAGAAACAAATTTTTGACTACATAATAAGTCTAAGACACTTAATAAGGGTTATATAAGTGTTATTAAAACCGAAAAACGTTGTTTTCGATTTAAAAATCTTGTTTCCTCGGAAAAGCCTCGGAATATTCCGAGGAAATTCTGAGGAAAAACAAATTCCTCGGTATATCTTTAAAAAAAAAAATGTGATCGATCGATCGAGTATATCAAGTTTTCCTCAGAATTTCCTCGGTATTTCTTTAAAAAAAAAAAAAAATCAATGGTAGTCTGTTTCCGAGTCGTCATCACCAGATGAATCTGAATCTGGATCTTGGTGAAACTCTCCAATCACTGGTTCATCCTCTACGTGAACGACGGTTTCCTCTCCGAAGTCGGTTAAATCGACTACATTAAATCGACTACAAGGCCAACTCCAGCTAAATCTTCTGCTGCACTTAAGTTGCCGGATGTGCTTGGTTGTAGTGGGTCTTCCAGCTCAGAGCTTCCCTGAACTCGGCCTCTCGGGTTGAGTCTTGTAACAGTAACCCATGGATCATCTCTGTTCCTTACCCGGGGGTACTTGATATAACAAACCTATAACATTTAGAAAATTATTAGTAAAATTATAAATTAATACACATGATGATGAATCATTCTGAATAATTAACATTTAATTACCTGATCGGCCTGAGAAGCAAGAATGAAAGGATCATAATATTGCAGCTTTCGCCTCGAATTTACTGATGTAACACCAAATGCATCTGTTCTCACACCTCGATCTGGAGTGTTGTCGTGCCAATCACAATAGAAAACAATACATCGCAATCCAACCATGCCCAAATACTTGATTTCCAAAATATCATGTATGTGTCCGTAGTATACATCATCTCCTGATGCAGAACAAACGCCAGCATCATAAGTCGTACTCGAACGTCTCCTCTTCTGAGTTGTGAATGCATATCTTCGAGTACAAAATCTCGGATATAACTTCACAACAAAGTTTGGTCCAACGACCATCTCACGTATCCAATCGTCAGATGTTTCACCTCTGGCCAAACCAGCAGACACCTATTAATAGCACATATATATATGTTATATCAATAAATGTGAATTAGTATAAATATGTGATAAAATATATTTTAATTTGTTTAAAGCACTCACATAAGTAAACATCCATCCAGTAAATTCTCTCTGCTTCATTTCTTCTAGTTCGTCCTCTGTGGCGTATCTATACTCGAACCGCTTTTCTGCCATGAAAATCCTGTATATGATGACAATAATGTAATTAATTAAGATTTAAATTTCAACTTGTTAAAATAAAAATTTGTAAGCTAAATTATTTACCTCTCATATTGAAGAACATCTTCGCAGTTGGTGAGCAAATATGTTTGCAAATGACTGCGCTCCTGCTCAGTAAGTCGACGGTCCTTTGGTTTTCCGCTAAGTCGTCCAACGTCTGTGAAAATGTCTGAAACCGTAACATTATATGTTGCCCGTTCGCCTCTATCATCATGCCGAGCAGGTCTTCTATTTTTGGTCTGAACTTCTGTTGGAAAGTAGTACTCGGCAAAGTTTGAAGTTTCTTGATTGATCATCTGTGCGACTATAGAACCTTCCACCCTACTTAAATTTTTCACCATCTTCTTCAAATGGAACATATACCGCTCATACAGATACATCCATCTATACTGCACAGGACCACCAAGTTCCAATTCTCTTGCCAGGTGAATAACAAGATGCTCCATAACATTAAAAAATGAGGGAGGAAATATCTTCTCAAGGTTGCAATGAATCACGGCTATGTTAGTCTTCAAATTTTCAATACCTTCAAGAGTCACTGATCTCATGCATAAATCGCAGAAGAAACCACTTATCCCTGCAATTGCTTCATGAACATTTCGTGGTAATAGTTCCTTGAAGGCGAACGGAATGAGGCGCTGCATCATTACATGGCAATCGTGGCTTTTCAAGCCAGTAAACTTTCCTTCTTTCTGTCGATACAGTTACGCAAATTTGATGCGTAACCGTCTGGAAATTCCACATCGTTTGAAATCCAATCAAAGAACGCATCTTTTCCCTCTGCATCAAGTCGGTATATGGGAAAATGAGCCCTACCATTCTCATCAACATGAAGTTCTGAACGAGCACATATATCGACTAAATCCAGTCTTGACTTCAAATTATCCTTTGTTTTACCTTGAACATTAAGGATCGTGTTCATGAGATTGTCAAAAAAGTTCTTCTCAATATGCATGACATCTAAATTATGCCTTAGCAGATGATCCTCCCAGTATGGCAGATCCCAGAAAATACTTTTTTGTGCCAGTTATGTAGTTCTCCAACAGCATCTACCGGAAAACGCTCATGTCCACCGACGTCTGGCGTCCTTTCTGCACCAAAATCTCTTAGTTGTATCTTCAAATCTTTCCCACAAATTTCCGGAGGTGGACTGTCAAACACCCTCTTGTTCTTCGTAAACAAATTCCTACTCCTACGATATGGATGATCAGGTGGTAGGAATCTCCTGTGACAGTCAAACCAACACGTTTTCCTTCCGTGTTTTAGTTGAAAAGCATCAGCGTTATCTTGACAATATGGACATGATAGCCTTTCATGCGTTGTCCATCCAGACAACATACCATATGCTGGAAAATCACTTATTGTCCACATTAGTACTGCCCGCATTTGAAAGTTTTCTTTACATGAAACATCGTATGTTTCAGCACCTTGAGCCCATAGTTGTTGCAACTCATATATTAGTGGCTGAAGAAACACATCAAGTGATCTCTTAGGATGCTCTGGTCCGGGAACGAGAATCGAGAGAAACAAAAACTCTCGTCGCAAGCACAAGGTTGGGGGTAGGTTGTATGGTGTAAGAATGACGGGCCATAGAGAATACTGTTTTCCACTCTTGCCAAACGGACTGAAACCATCAGTACATAATCCAAGGTAGACATTTCTTCTCTCATACGCAAAGTCGGGATACTTTGATTGGAAATGCTTCCACGCTTTTGCATCTGAAGGATGTCTTATCTCACCATCTGTTGAGTGCTCCGCATGCTATCTCATTGGTTGCGCTGTGCATTCAGACAGATACAACCTCTGCAACCTTTCCGTCAAAGGCAAATACCACATCCTTTTATATGGCACTGGAACTCTTCCACTCGTATCTTTATAACGAGGCTTTCCACAAAATTTGCATGTAACCCGCTGTTCATCCGCCCTCCAATAAATCATGCAGTTGTCGCTACATACATCTATTACCTGATACGATAAACCAAGACCAGCTACGAGTTTCTGAACCTCGTAGTATGAACCAGGAGCTACATTATCCTCGGGTAGAATACCTTTTACAAAATCAGCAATCGCATCCACACAGTCTTCAGCCAAATTATAATCTGTTTTAATGCCCATCAATCTTGTAGCAGATGATAAAGCTGAATGACCATCTCTGCAACCTTCGTACAATGGTTGCTTTCCAGCATCCAACATATCATAAAATCTCCTAGCTTGTGCATTGGGTAAATCTTCCCCTCTAAAATGATCATTTACCATCTGCTCAGTACCTACACCATAATCTACATCCGTTCTAATTGGTTCTTCTAATCTAACCGCTGGCTGAGGTTCGCTAGTACTACCATGTTCATAATCAGTTTCCCCATGATGATACCAAATTTTGTAACTTCGTGTAAACCCACTCAAATATAGATGAGTCCAAACATCCCACTCTTTAATAACCTTTCTATTTTTACAATTAGAGCAAGGACATCTTAACGTACCTGTTTTTGCTTCCGGTTGTCGGTGAACTAACCCCATGAATTCGGTTATACCTCGTTGGTATTCTTCCGTAAGCAATCTCGTGTTCGGATCCAAATGAGGTCGATCGATCCAAGAACGAAAATAATTTGAAGAAGACATGTTTTTTATGAATCAAATTCGTGTGTAAAGAGAGTAAGAGGGAGGATGAAGATATGGAGTGAATGAAGAGGAAAAGGGGTGCTTGTATTTATAGTTGAAATCCTGCCGACAGACCGAGGAAATTCCGACGGAATTCCGACGGAAACGGCTAGTTCGTCGGAATTTCCTCGGAATTTTTAAAATCTCCCAACGGCTCTCTAACGGCTATAATATATCCTCGGAATTCATCGGTTTTTTTCGAGGAATACGTTTTTCCTCGGTATTCCATAAGAATATTCCGACGGATTAGTATTTCCTCGGAATTCCGTCAGTATATTCCAAGGAAATCAAATTTTGTGTTTCCTCGGAAATTCCTCGGGATATTCCGAGGATTTCATTTTCCGTCGGAATGTCCGTCAGAATACCGCTGTTTTCTTGTAGTGTTTAGATGAAAACCGCTCTACAGCCTCTACTAACTTCAAAACATGAGCGAAGAGACTGATGCAGCGCATCGTGTGGTTATGGACTTTTACGAATTACAACAAGGAAGCTTAACAGGCTTTACGCTGGTTTAAAATTAATTGTTACATTTACTTCCTTTAATTTTAAAGAAATACAAATCTTTATAGTTTAGGATCAGGAGAATAAATTGTTATCTCTTTCGTATAGTATAAAATATGTTGTTTTAGCGTTTTGTAAAGATAACTTTAATTTTGGATATCAAGATTTTGTAGTTTAAACGAGTTTTCATAGTACGGGAAGAGTATTCTCAACCTATAACGAGCTTTCTAAGTACGGGGAAATGTATTCCCAACTATCTACCGATCTAAACGTTGAGATTCCTCCTTTAGATCAAACTCGATTAGACACGAATCATTGGTATCTCGTGTGTTCTCTTTATCTTGCTTCCGCCTCTCTAATAGAAGAGGTGTTAAAGGGGAAAAAGTGTGTTATCGCGCGGTCTAGACACAAAAGATAGATTCGTTTTGAAATGGACTAGTAAAACCATTATTTAGTAGGAATATGATAGAAATTAAATAGAAATGGGATCTTATTATTAGATTCCTCCATTGTTACCGTTATGTGAGATCCGATTAAAACTCATCTTGAATCTAGTTGTCCTATTATTGATTGCCACATGCTCAGCTTCTGCCTTGGAATGTGTGCTTTACCAAAGAACATGACATGGTCACTCGAGATGTTCCTGCTAAATTTCCTCTCATTTTTGAATAATATAACCAAGTTTAACATTAGTCAAATAACAAATGATGTTTATTGCCTACCAAGGTATTAATTATATACACCAATCAAACATAATGATAAAAAACAGTATAAGCTACAAGAAGAATAAAGAAGACAACTCTTAGCGCATCATAAGAGCAAACTCATCGAAGCTTAAGACACCATCATCATTGAGATCAAAAGCACGAATCATAACTCTACAATCATCAGTCGTTCTTGATTCACCTAGCTTCTTTAGCATCATCTTCAAGCTTCTAGGAGTAATACACTCTTCACCTTCTGCTATATACATTTTGAAAGCTTCCTTAAGCTCCATCTTCTTCTCTTCCTCTGAACATTTATCATCTCCTTTGATTAACTGAGCAAACTCCTCAAAATCTAACATCCCATCTCCGTCTGTATCAGACAATCTAACCGCAGCTTCGGCTTCTTCGTCAGATAGTTGCTCTCCTAGTGTCATGAAACTCTTTTGAAGCTCGTCTGGAGAGATTCTACCGTCTTTGTTTGCGTCCATGTAAGCAAAGACAGCCTCTATGCCTCTGTTCTTGTCATGATCAACATTCTTGATATGTTGTCTATCTGCGGCTGAGTCTTTCCTCTTCGGTGAGAGTTTCCGGCAAAGTTTCATGAAAGATGATTGAGGTTGAGCAATATTCTCCATAATAGATTAGAATATTTTATATATTTTTGTCTGTTTAAATTGGAAATTGAATGCGAAATGAGGGAGAAAAAGGACGCTATATTTATATATATAGGCGTGTGTCAAGTTGTGGTAAATTTAAATAAATAAAGACGAAAGTGTAACAGACGTGGGAAAATATCGTGTTTTAATTGTATTTTTTATTAAGTATTTATTTGGTCAAAACGCACGATTTTCTTCCTTTAAAATCGGATTAGGATCAATTACGGACACCGGCCACTTGTTTTTGACACGCAGCAACACGAGATAAACCGGTGGGCGCTAGGAGCTTCATCACTTCTTTTGTCGGCTTATTATTATACTGTTAATCTGTTTTCACAATAATAACAAAGATAATAAGTACATGCTTGATCTGTTAATCTGTTTCCGGGAGAAGGTGACTCCCTTAGCATCTTTCTCGCCGGCTTTTCCCCGCGTCGTACGATCTCCGATTGATCTCTTATCTGGACGGATAATTTGGGATTGATTGGAAGATGATCCTGATGAAAGGCTTGATTTGTGGCAAAGGTTATGGGTTTGGATGAGATCTCGGCTTATGCGATTGATTCTCTCTAAACGGGGTTGGTGTGTTGCTGATAAAGCCCAAAACGTTCAATACAGTCGTTGGATGTGGGCTCTGTCGGTGTTTGTGGTTGAGTGCCCGGTGATTCTGGTGGCCGATTTGCTTTGCTTGGATCGATGGTGAAGTTTGGAATCGGAAACGTTGGTGAAGAATCGTGTTCCCGATTTGGCTTCGGTGATAACACGGTGGATTACGGTGAATTGTCGGGGAGTATCGCCGGCGTTGATTTCTGGGATCGATGAAAGCGGTGAAGGAATTGGCGACACGTGGTTCCTCGTAGCCGAGATGTAAACACGTGCCCTGTCATTCTGTTTGTTTTGCCGCTTGGCGTCTTACAAGATATTTTGATGGGCTTCTAGGACTGCTCTGGTTTGTTGGGCCTCTTTGTTAGGGGTTATGTGTTTGTTTTTGTTGTATGGGTTCTGCCCATTTAGGCTTCTGCTTTTTAATAAAAATATTCGGACGGAAAAAAAAAAAAAAAAAAGTACATGCTTGACTACGTGTATGGATATGATGATTGAAAATAAAATTTTCTATCGTGTAGACCGAGGCAGTCATATGCACATGGAAACAGGTGCAAATGGTCATCGTGTAGTTTCGGTTAACAAGTTTTTTTGTTAACGGTCAACGAAACGGTTGCCGACCAGAAACATTTAAGGCAATGTTTTGCTTAATTTAGTAACGACAAAAACGTAACGCAGGCGTCGACTTATAATGTCTTTAATTGGCCGAGTACTATTGACCCGGTCCAGCAACATTCCAGAAACAAGAAACTCATCGGAAATTCATTGATCTTCTGAATGTTATCATTAACCCCAGTCTCTTAATTGAAATTCTTAGCTTCGGATAAGAGACGGTTCTTAACTTTTTTTAGTTTAATTAAGAAAAGTTAAGAACCGTCTTTTAAATAAGAGAAATAAGAGCCGTCTCTTAGCTGAAAAATGTAAAAAAAAAAAAAAAGTGTCAAATCATAAGTTGAAAACCCCAACTAATAGACCGGGGTTAATCATGCATTTATTAGAAGTAAACGTACTTGGTTTTTTTGATTATTATTTATTATTCCAAATTGTTTAATGACTCGAACTTTTGTTTTTTTTGTCAACTGTTCTTATGATTAAACCAAATTTTAATCTAATAAAAAGATTATCATGAACAACTTTATCTTGTGTGTACATAGAAAATACAACGTTTTTGGTTCTAATTTTTTGCTAATAATCCTTGTTTCTGTAGATAAAGTTGACACCCTAAGAGCATATCCAAAAAGACTCTCTATTTTAGAGTTTGCAAAACTTTAAATTTGAAGTTTCAAAGTGTTCTTCTCCAAAAGCAAAACTTCAAGCTTAACTTCAAAATTATTTATATTTTACACTATGATTTTTATATTTGTTATAATTAATATAAATTCATAAAACTTTTATACATAACTAGCACATATATAAAAATATTACAGTAATATTAATTAATAAAATTTTATATTTAATATATAAAATTATAAATAAAAAAAACATAATTAAATATTAAGCTACAAGTAAAATACCACACTATTCCATAAAATTGTTTCTGTAATGCTCCATCTTCGGTTACACAAAATTTGTTCGTACAATATTTTAGAGATTTTGGAGGTTCCGGAGCAAATTTGCCAGACTATTAGTGTTGTTGTAATATTTAAATTTAGCTAATAATTATGTTTTCATGTATCCTATCAAAAACAAATTTTATTAAGTTTTTTTTGTAATATTCTTGTTGTCTAATTATAGTCTTAAATTATTATAAATCTTATTTATTTATTTTTAATTTTATGTGTAAAATTTGAATTTATATAAACAAATTTGAAATATTTATGATATAAAATATTTAAGGATTAAAACGATATATGAGAAAATACTTAAGAATCATAAATGTGATGTTTAATTAATTATAAGGATCAAAATGCAAAAAAAAAAAAAGATGAGACTTCAAATTTGAAGTTTGAGAAGTGAAACTTCAAATTTGAAGTTTTATTCCTTAAAACTATAAATTTGAAGTTCATTTTCGGAGAGCAAAAAACTCTACATTTGAGGTTATAGAGTTTCTTTTGGAGATGATCTATATTTGAAGCTTGCATCTCCAAAAAGACTCTTTATTTTAGAGTTTGCAAAACTCTATATTTGAAGTTTCAAGGTGTTATTCTACAAAAGTAAAACTTCAAATTCAACTTGAAAATTATTTGTAATTTATACTAAGATCCTTATATTTGTCATAATTAATATAAATCCATAAAACTTTTATAAATCACTAGCACATATACAATAATATTGTAGTGATATTAATTAATAAAATCTTACACTAAAATATAAAACTATAAATATAATACATAATTAGCTATTAAAGTACAATCAAAATATCACATTATTCTATTAAATTATTTCCGTAATGATCCACTTCTGATTACACAAAATTTGTTTGGACAATATCTTAGAGGTTCCAGAGCAAATTTACTAGACTATTAGTGTTGTTGTAATATTTAAATTTGTGCAATAATTATGTCTTCATGTATCTTATCAAAAAAAAAATTATTGTTTTCTTGTAATATTCTTGTTGTTTAATTCTAGTTTTACAATATTATAAATCTTTTTTAAAAAATTATTTAATTTTATATGTAAAATTTGAATTTATAAAAATAAATTTAAAATATTTATGATATACAAAAATTTTAAAGATTAAAATGGTAAATAAGAAAATACTAAAGAATCATAAATGTCATGTGTAATTAATTATAAGGATCGAAATGCAAATATAAAGATGAAACTTCAAATTTGGGGTTTTGAATAGTGATTCTAGTGAATAAAGTTTCACTTTTTAAAACTCTAAATTTAAAGTTTTGAAGGATCCATATAAAGTTTTGAAGTAAAAAAAACTATATATTTGAAGTTATATAGTTTTTTTTAGAGATGCTCTAATAGAATGATTTTTTATGTATAATTGTATTCGGTAGAAAAAACAAATTATATGATTGCTTTATTTTTTTAATTGCTTTGAAATATTTATGAACGAGATTATTGGCTCAATATGCATAAATAGATCAGAAATTAGGAATCTACCCGAAACCAAAAAGAAACCCCAGTCACTGTAGCCACTTGTCTACCCCTTTCCTATTTTACCCCCTAACTCCATGACACCGTAAGCTAGAGATGAGGAGATGTAGATTCAGTTTGATCTTTTATAGTACAATTTTAAGTTTTTATTGAGATATAGGCCTGCAAGTGTAAATATATATTTCCCCAACCACTCATTTTTCCTTCTTAACTTTCCTAACAACAAATTTTTTTTATCTATTTTAATTTCTGTGTGTTGACAATTACTCTCAGATAAATTTTTTTTTTCTTATTTTACTAAATATAGGCTGTTATCTTTAACTGTATTCATACTTATCATGTAAGTTGTTAACTGGATCATACGTGGTTACAGTTTTTACGTATTTGTGTTGATAACATGTAATGTTAGATGAAATGAACTTGCCACTGATATATATCAGCAATTTTTTTCAAGGGTATGACAAATATAACTTTAATTTTGTCATACTTATGATGTTAGCATCTGATATCGATTGTTAGATGTAACAGCTATGTGTTATCATGCTTCTAAAAGGTTAGGTAAATATATTGGATTCAATGGTAACTCTAGATTTATGGTAAGTTAGATTTGCGCCTTTTGTATAAGTACATGTTAGCATCTAACATCTTTTGTTAGATGTAAAAACTATGGGTTTCATGCAATACTTTGATGGAAATATATTGCGTTTTAGTATCATATATATATATATATTAGATGCTAATGATATTTTTTTTTGTTACAATATTTGTTAGAAGATATCTTTTATAGTATGGTTCGTAAACATTCACATCAAATTGTTCAGAACATACATCTTTTTTTTTTCTCATTAGCTTTCGTTTCCTTTCTTAGATGTTAGCATCTAATATCTTTTATTAGATTTAACAACTATGGGTTATGATGCAATATTGTGATGGAAATATATTGTGCTTTAGTATCATATATATTATATATGTTAGATGCTAATGACATTTTGTTTATGATACAATATTTGTTAGAGAGTATCATTTGAACTTCCATATCAAATGGTTCAGAGCATGCATCTCTTTCCTTTTTTTCCCTAGCTTCCTTCTCTTTATGTTTCTTCTTATTCCTAATTCTTGCGAGACCATTGGTGGTATGACAAGCTACAAACATCACCTTTTTGAAGACATGGCCATCACGTATAAGGCGAACCCTGTTGTTAACACGTTGGTCCTTGCTATCATCATCCCAACCCAAATCAGCTTCGTTTTAGGGAGTGTCACTTACATCATCTCGTATATACATTACATCCACCTGTGTGATGAAACAGTCCAAAAAGTAAATCTTCCAGAGATTGAAAAGATAACATCCAACAAAATTAATTTACCCTAAAAAAACTGTTAGACTTTACAAAATATTATGGATTCAAACAATATATGTCAGTGGATAAACAACCCACTTTAGAAAAAATCTACATTGTGCTAGCATCCCTTCCAACTATAAGCCAATCAACCGGAATGACCAACATCTTATCAAATCTATATCAGTCGAGTTATTGATGACTGCATCAAAAAAGAACCATCTAAAAGAACATTTCACCGATAATACAACTCGTTATACTTTACACAAAGGAGATATATGTATTTGTTTTGTTAACAAGATATATTAGATACAATCACTATATATTACGGGTAAGAATAAACTTATCGGCAACTTTGTCGTCTCGTTAACAACTATAATCGCATTTGGTTCCAACAGATTCTCAGCTGTTGATATAATCATCCCAAATGGAAAGTTACGAAAAGACTCAATCACTTCAAGTTCCATAGCATCTAGATAAGATCTGATTCACAATCTAATAAACAGTAGAAGCTTTGGTTAATGTATATGATACAAACACTTAAGCTTTATTCCAAAAATTTCATGTTGATATAGTAATACAATCAGTAGCAACCTATACTGTCAGGCAGATGAGTGATCTACCCTAACATGAGGTGTGGTCACTAATTGTTTTACATGTTCATACGTGACATCTACTAAAAATCTTAGACGTTATATCTAAGAAAACATCCACATAGAACATAATTTTCTACTATAGACGCTTGAAGATATTTGAAGATTATAACTGAAATGATTAAGACTAAAAGATTATTAGATAGCATCTACTTCATATCTTAATTGTAAATTGAAGAAATAATTTGCACTTTAAGAACTATTACTTTAACATAGTCACTTTAATGCTACTACTACTTTGATACGGGCAAAATTGTTATTAACACACATAGATTCTCGAGAGGTTTATGTTTGTGATTACTCACCTTTGCTTCTTCATCTGGCTCTTCAGAATGTGTTTGATTCACACAATACTGAATAAATAATACGAGCGGAGGCGGTATGACTTCTCGCTCTTGTTTTTCTACTGCTTGGGAGTCATAGCACCCAGAATCCGACTCGCTATCTGAATCAATCAACACCAATGGATCCGCATGTGGAAATGATATTCCCAAACGTCGTGCGGAAGTCAATATCTTCTGGATCTAGAGCGTAGATTATAGACCCAATCCTCTCCGGCTTGTGGTTTTGTTAAATCTTTCGCCAATCAATTCTTCTCTGGCTACAAACATGCATTCTGGAAGTGGAATTTGCTCCAAACCGTCTACTGTAAATTTTCTAGTTTTGGTGGTCTTTGGAGAAAATTATGATTTTCGTATGAAATAAAGAAGAAGGATTTGGGGAATATGACTATTTAGAAATGGTTTAAAAAATCGAAACCGTAAATGATGGCTTTTTAGTTTCTCTATTTTTAATGGAAAAATATTTAAATTTATATGAACCTTCCATACATGGCCTGTAATAGGCATGTCTAGTGATTGCTTCTGACACTCTATGTAGAATAGACTAGAGTAAATTTGTTTGCTTGTAGGGGTGAAATGATATTAATTTAGTTGGAACAGTTGCATGGTAGTTGCCTAATTTCTGTAAAATCCGTGTATATAAGTCCTAATTTCTCTAAATACTAATTTGATAATTTTATCTAGATACAGTTTCACACGTCAATGACTCAATGTAGATGTGAAAACTAATGGAGAACAGAGAACATATATATAAGCTTATATTATAGTACAGTGTTTCTCTAATATATAGTACAGAAATGATAAGATAATATTAACATTAACAAGTTCCAATTTAACATCTTAACAAAATGCTTCAAAAGGAGAACATGACACTAGAAAAACCTTAAATAGATTGCTGCAATTAGAAGAAACATGGGGGCCTTACAAAAAACCCATGACAAACTAAAACAACCATTCACTTTTCTCACACTTGCTTGCTAATATATCACATCATTCAACTACAAACCATCTGTATTTATATATATCTATATACTTAAAAACTAGATTCTATCTCAAGAGTTAACATCACTAGAACAGACAAGCTGGCTTTGTTGCCTGTTGTTGTTCTTGGTCAGGCTATCTCCTGCGTCTGTTCTCCCTGCCTTCTCTTAAGCTTCTTCCTCTCCTGTATTCAATCTCTGCATCAGAGCTTGAGAAACCAGTGGGATAGCTTCTGCTTCCTTTCACAGACCCCACTCTCGATAACAAAGCCTCTTCATCCGCATGAATACCATTTCTTGGTTTGTGATCTAAAAGCCACACAACATGAAACAATAAGACACACAATGCAACAACTAATGATAAAAGGAACGGCTCAACAATGTGTTCACTCACACACCTTTGTAACCATTTGAAGATGACTTTGGTGGATCAACACCAGCTTCTGATTTGGGACTTGTCTGACTAAGCAAGTTCGCTTCTCTTCTAAGTAGCTTCTGTCCATCTCTTGGAGAGAGCAAAGAATGATCCATCACATCAGTGATCTCAACGTACTGACTAGTTGTAATAACTTCATCGGCACTAAACCCAAAGGAAGCTCTATAAGCTTCCAGCTCCTCCATATCTCGCTTGGGACTTCTCGTCTGCCTATTCTGACTAGTATCTGAATCCTTGGACACGCTTAACCTCCCACCGTTCTGAGGATCATGATCCAAGTAAAACTTAGCAAACGTTTCAGGACAGAAGAAGTTAGACTCCTGCAAAGGCGTGGAGACACCGGTCTGAGGGGACAGTAGCCCGTCTCCGGAAGCTCGAGAGATCGGTGATCTGAGAGAGCTGGCTGGACTACCAGGGTAAAGAGAGTAGGTAGAGTGAAGATCATTGTAATGACCTTTGCCAGAGTTCTTGGAAGTCAAGAAGCGAGCGTAAGGGACATCAGGCGAAGAAGGTGTAGTGAGATGAGCAAGCTCCGGAGGAGGGGTGAAAGGAGCGGTGGAAGGCTCAGTGGTGAACGTGGAGAAGACAGGAGGCGGTGAGACTAATTGGGTTTCGTGAGCGTAAGGTCCTGTGGCGTACATGCTCGAAGAAGGACCTCCTGGTGAGTTTGCAGCGAGGGATAAGTAGCAGTTGTTTGGTGACTGAGCTGTTGAAGGAAGAGCAGAGTTGGTGAAGGAAGCGGGGGAGGAAGGTGGAGCTAGAAGTGATAAGTTGACTCCTCCTGTAGCTTGGTCAGCTTGGTGAGTTCCATTGGGTTGTGAGGATGAGGCATTGCCGCCTTCGGGAATGCGAGAGGCGGGTACTATTCTTTTTCCTCCTTTTTGTGACTTGAAACAAGACAACACTTCAAAACAGCCTTCCCACCTTTTCCTCTGCACAAGAACACACACTCTTTCTTAAGGAACAAACCCATTAGAGATCTCTGATAGTGAATCAGCTGTTTCTACAATGCTATGTACTGCTTACGGATCCAAAAGGGTAATGGTTTTTTCAAGAAAAGGGGTAATCTTTATAAGCTTACACGCATCGAATCTAAGATCATAAACTGTTAAAGTTTTGATTTTTTTTTTTCTCAATTTCGAAGGAAAGATGTAAACTTTTTGTTCAATTCTCAATCATGAAAAGTGATAACAGTAACCCTTTAGCTTTACAACAACAGAATGGATCAAAAGGGGAAGACTTTAACATAAACCCTAAAAGAACATTGCTTCATCAAGTAGATTAGTGTGAAGTAGTCAGATCTAATAAGCAAGCAAACAGGAACTTAAAAGCTCAGAACTGAGAGACAGAGAGAAATGAAGAGACACCTGTTCGTGCTGAGGAAACCTATGTTGCTCTGAGCCCATTAGGTATGTCTGTTCGTCAGAAACCACTGCTTTTATCAGATCAGAGACGTACTCTCATCTGGGTTTAATCCATTATTTTCACAGTTTCTTTCACCTTACTGATACGATCCAGAGGAAACACACAAAAAGAAAAAAAGGGGGTAAAAAGATTATTAAAGGTTTGGGAAAGACAAAGTTGAAAGCTTTATTTTTCACTGATTAAGAACGAAAAAATGAAGGAGGATGAGGTAAGAAAGAGGGGAGGTTTTTTGGAAGAGAATAGTAGAAAAGAAAAGCATTACTATTTTAATCAGAAATGTGACCATAAAGACAAAACACACACACAAAAGAGAAAAGAAGAAAAGTGAAAATGAAAAAGGAAATATCTATGTTAATGTTACCTCTCTCACTTGTCTTTAGTCTTTGAAGAAAATAGTAGGGCTGTTCAATATGGCAAAACCGAACCGTACCCAACCGAACCGAACCGAAATAGATAATATGGTTTGGATTTGGTATATACCATACAAACCGAATGGATATGATTTTTAAAAAACCGTAGGATTTGGATATGGTTCGGTATATAACCGATAAAACCGAATAAACCGAATAAACCGATAAAAAAATAGAAACATGTAAATATGTATATATTTTATAACGACGTATGAAAATCATAAGTTTTTTTTTTTTGCTAATAACTATTACCATATTTTTTACAGTAATAAAAAAGTCCTGATTTGTAAAACACTTGAACTATAATTAAATAACAATTCATCGCAAAGATGCTTTTTATTTTCTTAGTCTTCTTTTGATCTTTTTGTTTTAATTTAGCATTGACTAAATTGAAATAAAGATTATAAATTTGATGATAACAATTAGTGGAAATTCTTCACAATTTTTTTTATCTATAAACGAATAGAGTTTCATGTTTAATAGAAGAAACATGACTTTGATGAATGCTAAATATGAAAGAATAGAAAAACTTTTCTTTTGTGCTTCGTGCTTCTGTTTTATTTTTTGTTTTTTATTTTTATTATCAAAATTTTGAGCTTTGATTTTAATTATAGATTTGATTATTTTATTAGATGATAGAAACATTTTTTATTTTTGTTCTTTTATTTAAACATATAATGTTTTTTAATAAATGAATGTGTTGATAACGTGACTTTAAAATTCATATAATATGATTCCAAAATAAATAACTATGTTTTTTGGTATAAAACAGAATAAACCGAAAACCGACGGTATATAAACCGAACCGAACCGAAGTAAATATGGATTTAGAATGGTAGTTGTATTTTACTAACCGAAAAACCGAAAAAACCGAACCGAAACCGAACCGATATCCGGATTGAACACCCCTAGAAAATAGCAAAAACATGGAAAACTGTAAGAGTTCTCGATATTTAGTTCTTCTCCTTATTTTTAGAAAAATAAAACTAAAGTTTTAAGGTTTAGTCAATGTATTTAAGTAGGTTATTATGTGGTTTAATGAGACTTCTGAAACCCCTGTAAAAGTTGATTCCATGAGCACGTGAAGGACTTTACTAATGACAGGGTTAAGGAGAACATGTAAAAGTCAACAAACTATTGTCTTCTCTCTTTTTTTTTCTAGGAACACGTCTAGAATCAGTGTACTTGCTAAGTGAGTAAGGTGTGGTTATTTTGGCTTTGATAGTTTGAAAACAAAGCTTGGATTTAGAAAGTTTGGGTAACAAAAGGAAATATTCTTTGGATTATAAGAAAAAGAAATTAGCAGGATTAGGCACAAAACAAGTATATGCATTAAAATATGTGTAAATACATCTTGTTCTACTTTTTTTTTTTTGGATCAAATTACATGTTGTTCTACTTATATATTGCAAGTTCTATGGATCATATATTGTCAACCGAATGGATTAAAAAGTGATTATTTTCTCTATAAATTTTTGATTTGATCTCTATGAATTGTCTCAAGGTTTTGAGGGTACCAATAAAGCAGAGGAAAAAGAGGAGGGCCTACTAATAGCATTGTACCCAGTTGTTGGATTTGCATCTTTTTTGGGTTCTGGAGTGGGACCTATCCACATCTCGTAGATTAAAACTTATAAGAAATCCAGTAAATAGCTCTTTTTGAAAAAAAATATTAACCCATAACAAAAACTATTTACAACTCAAGTGAATACAAGTTATCATTTAGTTTTTTTTTTTGTAAACTAGTTATCATTTAGTTGAAAAATTGTAATCATTACTCATAAGCTTTATACCACATCACATGTACTTTCTTGTTTTCTAATAAACACACATCACATGTCTTGAGTTATGGTAGTTTTTACGAAAATGCAGCATTTGGAAAAACTGGTCGTTGTTAGAGTGTTTTGCTGATGCCATCTAATCTATTAAAACATAATTCTATATGAAATTACTGTGGCGTGTTTTAAATTTGGACTTATTAAATATGTTATGACTAAGTATACAAACACGCTATATGATATGTATTTATCGTAAGTTATGATTTTTTTCTTAACTATCTTATTAAATTAAACAAATTCTACAAACAAATTATCTAGAAATCATGTCGTTGTTGTTCAACGTCTGAACCTAACTGATAATTCAGCCTTCGAGACTTTCATCTGATTCAGGTTATTTTGGTTTAAACTAGAGTTAGGGTTTTGAATCCGGAAACGGGTAGATTGACTGATTAACGTTTTCATGAATGGTGCATCATAAGTTTTGGTTTTGGTCAAGTTTATATATGTTATGTTTGTGGCCAGACTCGATTTCATTAATGGTGGATCATACATTCATTCTTTCATCATCAAATATAGTTTGGTGATAGATCTTTCAGTTTGCAACTCTTACTTACAATGTACAGCTACTTCTTTGATTTGTACTGTTGTTTAAGGATGTTTGAAGATTTTAGAAACAAAGCAGATTTTGTTTCTTGGAATGCTATTCAGACGGCATGTTTGCGACATGAACAATCAGCAGAGGTGAATTGTTAAGATGATGAAATCCAAATCACATAACCAGGTGTAATCTTCTGTTACGTGCCTGTGTGAAAATTTTATCTTTGAAACTAGAAAATCAAGTCCATTGCTATAATCTAAAAATTGGCTTGGTTCTTAAAAGAATTATGACAAAAAGACTCATTGATATGTATGTAAAGTTTGGGTCATTGGAGAAAACGAAAAGGATATTTTATTCAATGTACAACAAAAATATAGTTTTGTGGAGCACTTTGTTAGTTGGATATGCACAGTTTGGATTTGGAGAAGAAGCTCTCACATTATCAAGGAAATGAAAAGTTCAGGCTGGAGCCAAAACCATGTAACCTTTGTCGGTGTTCTTACTGCCTGTAGTCATGTTGGGTAGGTGGAAGATGGCTTGATCATTCATGCAAAGTGAACATGAGATTGCACTGGAAAAAAAACATTGCTCTTGTGTAGTCGACTTGCTAGCTCGTGCTGGACATTTAGATGAAGCTGTTAAACTCATCAATGAAATGAAGTTGGAACCTGATGTAGTCGTGTGGAAGACCCTACTCTATGTATGTAAAACTCAAGGAAATATTGATCTCACTCAAAAATCTGTGCATATCATTCTAAAGATCAATCCTTTTAACGCTACAGTTCATGTTCTGCTTTGTAGCCTACATACTTCTTCTGGAAATTGTGAAGATACTATAATGTTGAAGAGCTAGATGAAAAGAATGATGTTAAAAAGTTTCAAAAACAGAGCTGGATTGAAGTTAAGGATACCCTTTCTCCTTAATAAAGTTTAGTTCATATGTTTATTTGTATTCAACTGTGTAACATTTTAAGATTTGTAATAGATTAAATGCATCATGCATATATTCTTCATCTGGAGAAGGATGACATATATACAGTCATGCACAACTTTGGTTGGAGATGCTTCATGGGTGTAAGCTGCAACACAAGAGAAGACGGCAGTTAATCCATTAGAGCGGATAAACGAACTTTCTTCTCTTATGGTAACATTAGAGGCTTTTTGTGAAATGCTCTGATTATTATATTTTTTTGTTACCTTTGTAGCTGAAGCTGAAGTTTGATGCATGTCCATTTAACCTTCCAAGAACAATACTTTTTGTAATAACATTCAAAACTAAGAGAAGACAACTTCTTCTCCAGCTTAGCTTATGACACAAAGAAAAAAGTTATGAAAACAAACCAAAAAACTGCAAGGACTCAGGGACTCCTTTGTCCAGCTTTAAACAAGGCAAGGAGTGAATGTAATCTGGATTTTGTTCTCCAGGAGCAGGGACTCCTTGCTTGAGCTTCTCCCGCTTGCGCTTTTTCTTAGAAACAGACTTTTTCTTTTGAAATCTTTTTTTGACGCAAGGAAGACAACAAACTGACCATTCTTGAACTGCTGCAAACCAACCATAAAAAATATTTTAAATAAAAAATATCTGATAATAATACATTCTGATAATAAAAATGTTTAAAAGTTTAATAAAACTCGAAATTAAAAAATAATATTAAAAAATCGGTTAACATTATTAACCATTTTAATTATTTTAAAATAAATATTTTAATTATTTTAAAATAAATATTTTTAAACTGTAATTTAAAAACATATAAGCTTAAAACAAAATTACCTCCTTAATTTATAGAAAATAATATTATAAACTAACATATCATGTACAAAACATATTATAATACAAATAAATTTTATAGATGTTAAGAAAATATCTTATATAGATGTATTAATTAACATTATTATATATATATATATCCACATATTACATAGCACAAATTTAAACTATAAATTTAAAAATTGTATAAAATAATCTGAATAGACATGAGCACATTTATCTTGGGCCGAAGAGCAGAACCAAAAAATATGTTGAGTTTGGATTCTACCAAGCAAATCATATATCTCCAAAAACCAAAACTCCGAAACATAATCGGAACCCCAAATGGGTATATAAATTATTATAATAGAACTTACATACTTAAAAATATTAACTATATTTAGTTTTAAAATAATAAAAAAATTGAAATAATATTTATAAACCGAAATAAAACTGAATTACCAGAACCTTTTTATCCAAAAATATAAAATCTGAATTATTAAATTTTGATTCGAAAACAAAAAACAATTATGATATTTAATAAAAAGATACCCAAATTTTATAATTCTAAACCAAAATTAATCAAAACCCTGGAACCGAACCAGAGCCAAATGTGATCTTAATTATCTCGGATATTAGCAAATTCCTATCTTTGTTAACCAAACCAAAAACCAAAAACTAAACTGGAGCCGAACCAAATTTTCTAAATACCCGAACAGATCCTACACCTGTAGAAACAAACCGAAACTAAAACCAAGATCCAAATGTTCAGGGCTAATCCGAATAATTTTAATGAAGATTTGACAAAACAATATCCCCGCACAACGCAGATTTGTATCTAGTTAAACTTAAACAAAAATATCTGCGCACAACACGGGTTTGTATCTAGTTAAACTTAAACAAAATATCTGTTTTGACATACTATCATCTTAGAAAATAATTAAAATCACATGCTTTCTTCAGGTGACATCCCTGCATTGCTTACTACATGGTGGGGGTGGGCTTTACAAAGGCCTAAAGTGGTCCAAAATGGTGGAAAGAAGACGAGTAGCATAACGTGGCAAAAAGGCTATTTTGTTTTTAAAAATTCAGTTTTCAACGTGTAATTTGGAATTGATAAAGCACACACAATTTATACTTTAGTCTCACCGCTCAGCTCAACGTCTTTCAAGTCAATATGCTATATTCCTTCTTGTAGTTTATATTACATTTTTACCACTCAAATCACTGGATAAAGTATACAACAGTTACCAAAAGCAACCAGTCGTTAGTTATCGGCTTTTGCGGTCAGCCGTGGGAGGTAACTTCTCTGATGGTCCGGTCGGAAGTTTACAGCCAGTCTCCTTTTCCAACCGCCTCTTTAGCTCTCTCAGAATCCTAATCTGTTGCAGCTTCTCCGGCGACAGTTTGTCCCAATAGATTCCTTGTGGTTTGGGGATAGAAGTATTTGTGAAAATGACTCGAGTAGGAGTGCATATGATATCCACAGGAACGTCGTGAATCGCCAGTTTCTCTAGTGGTATATCATCCACGAGCTGACAGTCATGTACTGCAAAGAGAAAGGAAAAAAGCTTCATGTGCCACCACCGAGATAAAAACAAGAGAAAGTTTTACAAAGTTAATTCTAAATTTTACATACCGGTTGTAACAACGGGTGTGGAATCATCAATAGCTCCCATGTAACGCAACATTCCATATTCAAGTTCCGCAAAACCCTGAACACATTATCATATGTTTGGTTAAACTGAACTTTCAATAGAATTTGAGAGTTGTAAGATAGTAAGAGTCACCTCTCCCTTCCCTAACCGAGCACCCGTTTGAGGGTTAACAGCAACAGAGCCGATGACAATGAGATCCACTTTGATTTTCTCATCGAGACCAATCGCTCTTCCGTACTTGGCCACTCCTACAGAGGTGCAAGCTTCTCTGATCGTGTCAGGCTTCAAAAAAACAGATTCTAGTACAGAGAAGAACCCTGTTCTTAGCCTAGGCTGAGGAGTCAACAGCTTCTTCTCACCTACACATTACATAACACAATGTCTAAAAGGAGTTAACTTTTCACAAATCTCCGACAATGAAACATTTAGATACAGAACACAATCTCTAAAAGGAGTTATAACATTCATAAATCTCCGACAGTGTAACACTTAGATACAGAACACAACGTCTAAAAGGAGTTAGCTTTCATAAATCTCCAACAATTAAACACTTAGATACATCACACAATGTCTAAAACGAGTTAACTTTCATGAATCCCCGACAGTGAAACACTTAGATACATAACACATTCTCTAAAAGGAGTTAACTTTCATAAATCTCCGACAATGAAACACTTAGATACATAACACAATCTCCAAAAGGAGTTAACTTTCTGACAATGAAACATTAAGACTAACCAGAGAGTGTAAGAAACCTGATTTGCTTCTGCGGCGAATCAGGATTAACCTTGACGACATTAGCCGTACGAAAGGCGTCAAGCTCAGCTAACTGCAACAAAATAACGTAAAGTTTGAAACTTTAACATATTCCAAACAAAACCCAGAAGGTGAGAACTGAAGTCGCGTACTTTCGCGGCTGCAGCCGGAGCGCCGACGAAGTTAGGGATACGATGATGAACTGGTCTAGGGTTCATAGCGTAGTTCCGAGCTTCCATCAGATCCCACATCTTCTTTCGGATTATCCATTTCCACGCTTTCGGGTCGGTTTCTTGATCAGATTCGATCTCCTTTCTCGCCGTCTCGGCCATGTTTTCCATCGCGGCCGCGTCGAGACTCAGACGCTCTGACTCGTAAGCTACAGCATCGAAAGCGTCGCCGTCGCCGATTTTGGAGAAGTTCTTCCTCCTCAGTGGTACGATTTGGGCGTGGAGAGAAGTGGGTTTCTGGGGATTGAAGAAGGGGTTGAGTTGAAAACGAGGATTAGCTGCGATTCCGGATGATAATCGTATCACCATTTTTCGAAAGGTCTCAGCTTTGTCAGTGTTTTTGTTAAAGATAAGGAAGAAGCGGCTTAAAGGTTGGGGTTGTTTGTTTCAGTTCCCGCTCAAAATTACTCCATAAAACCTTCTTTCTTCTCTAGAGGTTTACCTATTTAATACACCTTTTATTAATCTTATACAGTAATGTTTAAAAAATATATAATCGGCATAGAGTGTTTAATTTGTCTTCAAAAGTTTACTGAAAAACACTTAGTTTGTTATCGTATCACCCTTAGTTTTTGTTATTCTAGTTTTGTATTTTTTTTTTGTAATGAAGACTATTTTAAAAAAGAGGTTAATCTGCAAATTAATTACTGTTGAACAATTAATTTTTAAATTTCAAAAATATTATTTAAACTTATTGAATAATGTAGAGAATAAAATAATTTCTTCGAAAATTTAATGAGAAAATTCTCTCAACTTTGACCATATCCAATTTAAACCCTTCATTTTGTTTTCTACTTTCCTTCCGTTCCCGAAAAAAAAAATTATAGAGTATCCACGCTTATTAAAAATATAATAAATGTTTACAATTTAATTTATTTTTATTTCACTATAAATTTTTTAATAACTATCAACCAATAATATTTAATCAATTCAAATATATTCAATTAACGTTTCTTAAAAATATACAATTTATCAACATTAACCATTAAAAATGCTTGAAAATCTATTACTTTAGAACAAAAAATAACTCTAGAAAAATCTTACTTTTGGGAACAGGAGGAATAGTTTTTTTATGAAAATATGTATTGATTTTTGTTTTGGTTTTCGATGTAGTTTAATTAATTTTTTTTTTGTACCTGATGTAGTTTAATTAATTACTGCTGAACATTGTAAATTTCAAAAATACTTATTGTGAAATTTGAAATGAATGAATGCCTATTGGTTTATAGTTATGGAACAAATATTTAAGATAAATATGTGATGTAGGAGTAGTTTTTACAACTACTATCTAAAAATTAATTATATTTAAAATTTCTGTAAAAGTATTAAATTAACTTCCGCGAGTCTTTTCCCATGAAAGTCAAACGTACACGTTCTCTCCATCGTACAAAAATGACAGCAAACTGAGCTTGAACGATCACATTACCAAAATTTCTACATTAAATCATTTGCCAGCTTTTCTAATAATTACTATTATTGTTTTTCTTTAGGTTTCCAAAGCAGTTTTAATTAATTAGAGTTGATAAATTATAGTACTAAATTTCAAAAATACTTGAATGTATTGAATAACTATTGGTTTATAGAAAAAATTTATTATAGAGGTAGTCTAAATGTATATATCGTCAACGCACTTAAATATAGTTATGGGAAAGTGTTTAGTTGAATTAAGTGACGTGTTTATAATAACTAAATATTAATTATTTTTTATATTTAAAAATTCTACGTTAAGCGAGTCTTTTCGTTACCCATCTTATAAAATAGGACAGCAAAATTGGCGAGACACTCACATAACAAAATTATATCTGAAAAACATTGAAGATGATGGATTTTCATGGAATGAAGAGGAGGAAACTACAAGGCCTATGCAAGAAGCCTGGCATCCCTGCTAATCTGAAGAACATCGAGATGGCTAACAGACTCACTTCTCTTTTCACGGATCAGACAACTCCGGTAAGGACTCAAACAATGAGTAATATACTGAGTAGATGTTCAGTTATTGAAAATCAACGAGATGGAGCCTCTGCTGATGATGAAGCTCTTGTCACCTCTGAATACAACACTGAGAATAGCACTGTAGAAGAAGAAATGGAGATTAGTAAGGAGGGTTGTATGAGTGTTGGTCATTGTGTGAGCAACCCTGAGTCCGAGCTAGGCATGCCTAATGAGATGGAGCTATCAGCAAACCGACATGGAGACTTGTCTGAAGAACAAGCGGACATCTGTAAGGTTGGTCGTCTCAGTGTTGGTCATTGTGTAAACCGAGAGACGCTGGATGAGGTCAGCGCTTTATCACAACATGTACCAGTTAACAACGCTGCTAGTAGTGTCCTCGAAGATGAAGATGTGTTCACTACCCCAGAGAGGAAGTTAATGAAGATGGGACAACTCAGCCAAAATGGTAAGACGATTGCATCTAAGTCAGTGAATCACCACAGTGAAGAGGTAGGAGACTCTCACGGTGTTGTTTTCACGACCCCTGAACAAGTTCTATTGATGGGTGATTCTGGGAGAGAAGAGGTGGGAAAGCAAGAGGAACATACAGCCACAGAATCTCCCGTTGAATCTGATGTTCTCAATAACAGCCAAAATGAAGGAGTAAGTGTAAAAAAGCCGGCACAGTTCTATGAGGAACTTGGATTATCCACTGAGATGCACAAGGCGCCTGTCGAGTTTCCTGATGAGTCTGATGTTCCCAACATTCCAGAAAGACATCCATTTTCTGAGCTGGAAGAAGCTGCAAGAAGTGAAGAAAAGAAGGCTTTGGAGTTGCAAGTTCACTGTGACAATTTCGTTGGTGCCAATAAAAATGCTAAATGTCATGATATGTCTGATGTTGTCACTGTTTCTGAGAGCCAGTCTATTATGGGGGAATTTGAGCCACACACTGCTGAGAAGCAAGAACGAAAAGAAGTGGATTTCAGTGACGAGTCTGCCTTCTTCACTAGGTTTGAGACTTGTTTGCTTCTGGGAGAGTCTACACAGGAGAGACCTGGTAATAGTAAGTCTGGCTCAAGCCAGTATCAAAGCCATCATGATTCTTCTCTGGATTTAGGTGAAAACACCATTGCTGATTCAAATGAAACTGAAGGTGCAGAGAATGTTGCAGGTCTAGATGCCACACAAGGGACATCAAAGAAAAGCAAACGGGACTCTCCACATGTTGACTCAGTAACTGACATTGAGGGTGCAGACACAATCATGGAGTGCAACCCTGAATCTGAGCTATTTGTGGAAACTACTCCATCTCCTTCGTTGGTACAGTTAGCAGCGAGCTTGCCTACTGGACCTATCCTTGTTAATGAGACTATTTCAACACTTGCTACCGAAGAAGATGCTGAAAACAGTGAGGAATCTGTGCTGAAGGAGCATAGCTTTGTAGCTAAGTTAGCAGAAGCAACAGAAGGTATGTACTCTTATTCATTTGTTTTGAGTTTTTTTTTTTTTTTGGTTTTATGGTTAACTTAGTTTTTCTCTAATCCAATGTCTTTATAACGTTTAATTAATCACAGCGGTTCTGGAGAATTCAGATGTATTCACTACTCCAGAGAGGAACTTCATGATGATGGAACAAGTCAGCCAAAATGAAAAGACGCTTGCAGCTGATTCAGTGAACCATCACAGTGATGAAGCAGTAGTGTCTCATGGTGTTGTTTTCACAACTCCTGAACAAGGTCTATTGCTGGGTGATTATTGGATAGATGAGGTGGGAAAGAAAGTTGACTGTGACAATATCACTGGTGCCTATATAGCTGCTAAGTCTCATGATATCTCTGATGTTGTCACGGCTTCTGAGAGCCAGTTTATTATGGGAGACTTTGAGCCTGAAGAAGCTGAAAACAAACAGAGAGAAAACAAGGATGTGGAACTGCTGGGTGAATCTAAAATTATCACTAAACTGGAAGGACATACACTGTCTGAAGACTCTGGACTAGGCAAAACAAGAATGATAAAGTATAGTACAGCAGCCACTGGAAAAGAGTCTTTTGTTTTCAGTTCCCCGGAGAAACTACTTCACTTAGAAAAATCTGAACCACATGCTGCTGGAAATCAAGAACGAGAGGAAGTGGAGTCTGCCTTCTTCACTAGGTTTGAGACTTGTTTACTTCTGGGAGAGTCTGCACATGACATACTAGGTGAGCAATTTTTTCTTAAATTCTCGTCAATTTCATATGGCGTAATCTTTAAGTTTATGTTTTGTCTGAAGTTATTATGATCATATCTCTTTCTTCATCCCTGAAATGCAGAAGAATCTAGCCCTTTCACAACCATTCATGAACAAATAAACGATGCATTGGAGGAATTGGCAATAACAGGTGATTAGCACACATTAATACTTATTTTCACCAGCCAACACTTTGTTCTAACTAGATGCTTACGCAATTGTTAGATAGTTATTTTATTGCTAATCATTTGTATACATTATTGAAGCAGATGAGCTCATAGAAACAAAGGTAACAACTCAAAGAGATGACAAGGGAAGTCCCATGCTGGACTCTTCGGTGGCTCACGGAGGTTGAGCACTTAAGTTTATGATTTGCATATCTCATGAACGTTTATTATTTGTCTCAAATCTCCCTTCTTTGCTTCTATGCTTTGTTTTCTAGACTTCTAAGCTTAATAAGCTTTTTAAACTTATGTTATTGCCTGTGAGTTTTCAAATAGTTAAAATTTTGGCTTTTGATTTCTTGTGCGTCAAACTTTATCATTAGACATACGTGTTATGTTCACACATGCATACTTGGATGTGGAGAAACAAAATTAATTCATTATCTAAAGATTGTAAACCATAACCTAAATTTATTATTAGCATAGATTTTAAGGGTCACCTTACCAATTAGGAGAACTGTTGTAGTTAAATTGAATAAAACGAGGTTTTTAAATTGAGATTAAAGATTTTATACCTGAAGATTTGAGATTTGATTCTAGAGTCTAGAGATACAAATTATGCAGATTTACTGAAAAAATAATTTAAGAATTGTAACATGATTTACATAGAGAAGCCTTTTAAAAATGTTCTAAATAGAATTGTCATGCATGAATTTCAATAGAAAGGTTAGTGCAGTACACATATAATATTAGACGTTAATTTTAATTATCAGTTTTATATAATAATTATTCTAATCTATGATAAATTAATTAATGTGAAAACTAATGTTTAAATTTCACCAAATATTAATTAATGTGAAAAACTAATGTTTAAATTTCACCAAATGCAATCATTCTGTACTGTACTAAACCAAATTGAATGGTCCTGATCCGGCCCATTAGACCCTAAACCAACACATCTAAGTACCTAATGAGAATTTGTTGCTAAACTGTTGTAATATATATATCATCACATTTGTAACGCAGATTTAATTACAATAATTATACCCACTACGCCACTAAGCACTGATTATCCCACAGAGGTGATTAATG
This sequence comes from Brassica napus, assembly GCF_020379485.1. NCBI lineage: Eukaryota > Viridiplantae > Streptophyta > Magnoliopsida > Brassicales > Brassicaceae > Brassica > Brassica napus. Next base: position 32,856,261 of record NC_063449.1, on the reverse strand, counting down.
AGTTTCCATCGTTACTTACTTTAGCCCTTTCACTCTACCATTTACTTGTAACAGTCAAGGCCACAAGTGTCTCTATATAAACTCTCTAAGGTTAACACTCACTTCTCATCACATTTACAAACAAATCAAACCATACTCACTAGCTAATCCTTCTTCTCTCGAACCTATCAATGGCTACTAAACCAACTTTTGCGGTTAGCTTCACTGTGATGCTCGTGCTCATGGTAACTTCTTCCACGGTGACAGCACGACCTCTCATGAAACCAACCGTAGGCGCACCTTCTCCTTCCACAAGCCTTGTGTACCGTCTTAGGCTTGATGAAGAAACAGGTTACTGCTGGGATTCATTGATGCAGCTCCAACACTGTTCTGGAGAGCTGATCTTGTTCTTTCTCAACGGTGAGACTTACATTGGCCCAGGGTGTTGCAGTGCTATAAGAACCGTGGGAAGCAAGTGTTGGCCTACTATGATTGGTGTTCTTGGTTTCACTGCTCAAGAAGGTGACATGCTCCAAGGTTATTGTGATGATGAACACGATGAACATGCTCTTGCCTTCTCACCACTGCCTACTACGGTTGCTTGATCTTCTAACCCTTCATATTACTGGATTTAGAGCCTATGCTTTTCTTTTTCTAAGGGAAATGATTATCTTATATAATTGGAGAAGGCTATTGATAAATAGCTTCTCTGTTTTTATTCGTTAATAAAAGAGAGTTTACGTACAACCAAGGTTTTGCAAATCTTGTAAACATAATCTTCTTTTCTTCTCAAATCCATACATAAAATTCCATGTTTAATAAATCAGTGAACAGTCACCAAAAAACGTAGCTACCCCTATGTCCTGATCAGACCAGGGACAGTAGAAAAACATACCAACAAGTAAAAGAGTTCATAATTCATAACTATTGCCTATTTTTTTTGGGTCAAATTGATAACTATTGCTTCTCTTCCAAGAAACAACCATTTGTGGAAAAGGAGAGAAGTGGTAGAGCAAAAGAGAATAAGTATCAAGATACAATGACTAGAGATGATAGCTCAAGAAAGATTTAAGATACCACCTTGAGCTGAGGATGATAGCTCAAGAAAGACTTAAGAGACAACCTTGAGTTGAGGATGAAGAAACGCCAAAGACAGAAACAAAAGGCAAGGATAATGAATCAAGAAAGATTCATCAGATCAAAGAACAAGAGAAACTTATTGGTATCATCTTTTATTTATTCGAGTTTTGAATTGAAATGTGAACCCAAGAACCATACAACTTTTATTACCAGAGACGGTTCAGCCTCATTTTAGAACATAAGAGAAGCTTACAACTTCAAGTCTATTTAGTGAACTCAATGACCCACAAATGATAAGCTTGGCATACAAACTTGCAATTGGCAAAACCCGAATCTGCAGCCATAGCTTCATACTCAGCCCTTGATCTCTCTTTTCCTCCAGAGCATTGTGTGAGCATCAACAAATCCATGTCAAATGCAATGTTGGACTGCACATCTGCACTCTCTGCCTCATCTGGAATTACTAGTTCCATGATAATCACTTTCCCATTCTCCGGTAACGCTTTCCAGCAATTCTTGAGAATCTTTGCACAGTCTTCATCACTCCAATCATGAAGCATACGCTATAAAACATATCAAGTAAGTAAAACACATAGATGAGAAGTATTAACATATTAAAGACGAGTAGGAGTTTATTGTTTAGTCTTACTTTCAAGATGATAGCATCTCCTCTTGGGACTTCTACAAACATATCTCCAGCCACATGCTCCACATTAGGATAAGAAGGTGCTTGTGTCAAAGCACAAGTTAGATCAAAATTAATACCCTTAATGTTTGGATACTTTGAAGTAACAAAGCCTAGTGTGTTTCCAACTCCTCCTCCTACATCAACCAACACATTAACTCCTTCGAAACCTTTGTAAACTTCTAGAAACTTCTGCAAAACCCCAACGCTGAATCCAGTCCGGTTAAAGAGTTTGCTTAGTCTCTCATCCGTTCCCATGTAATCAAAGAGCTTCAACCCACCGTTGGCACGAGCAAATGCATCTCCTCCTTCTAGCACCACATCTTTCAGTTGTGCCCTGAAAGTTTTCACTACTAAGCAAAGAAACTCTTCTTTGGTATCTTCCAATATTATATAAATTGGTTTGAGCAAGTCGGTAAAATCATCATAAATAAAATTTAATCGGTCTAAATTATTTTAAATGGGTCTAGATAGGTTAAATCAAGTAATATCAAAATAGATTATGTTAATTTAATTATATAATTTTTAAAAATTTAGTGATGATTTTTTTTCTTTCCAACTTTGTTTCTTATTGAAAGATCACAAGTTTGTTTGATTTTTTAGTATATTCATTTTTATATTTCATCAAAGTAACTTTAATTAAACACAAAATTACAAAGATCTAATATAAATATAAAATATATAGTAAATAGATATATAATTCGTTAACGTCTGCACTTCCAACTAGGCCCCAAATAATTTGTCTTGGCGTTAGTCGTCTATAAAGTTACCGTCAAACAATTTTTTGAACATTTTGTATCGAGTTGTAAAGAGATCAAGAAAGTAATTACCATGTATTGAGGAAGACACTGTCGAGTTCAAGAATGAATTGAGAAGCAAGTGTTCCTATTTCTTCAATATTGTATCTCAAGAAATACTTGCAAATGGGTTCAGCTTTGTAAACCCTCTCACCATCTAGGATTTGGCATTTGACCATTGAGTAACTAGCGAGTAAACGAAGCATACGGTCCAACAAAGCAGGTGCTTCAGGATTACTAGGCGTTGTAGGAAGCCGAGTAGCTATCTCAGACGGTTTGAGGAATGAACTGGATCCATTCATATCAGCACGAGCAGCTGAGTAGAGAGTATCGATGACACCAAGTTCGATGGCGGCTTTGAAAACCATTGGGAAGGTTATGTAATTGGCTAGCCTCACCGCCCTCAAACCAAGCTCGGTCTCATCATCTCCATTAATCTCATTCATGGATTTAGGGTCTGAAACGTATCCCATTTTTTGTTGCTTTCTTCTACGTCAAAGTAATGTTTTTAGATCAAAAGAAAGAGAAGAGGGAGATTTTTTATTGCATATGTTTTTTTCTTCTATTTTTGTGGTTCCTTTTGTAGGCGTCGAATTGCTAAGTATATGCAATAATAATAATAATAATAATATTAATTGTGCCGGCGATCACGTGATTTTTGAGGGAGTTCCTTCTGAAGCGTCTAGCACTGACGCTATTAGGCCTGGGCATTTCGGGTATCGGTTCGGTTCGGTTCGGTTCGGGTATTTCGGGTAGTTCGGATAGGGGCTAGAGGATCCATTTAGTACTTGACCTATTTTCAGTTCGGTTCGGTTCGGATAGTTTCAGGTTCGGTTCGGTTCGGATAGTAAATGTAGGAACCGGAAAATATCCGGAAAAGGTTCGGTTCTCATTTGGATCTGGTTCGGGTTCGGATAGTTCGGGTAGTTCGGATAATTTGGATAAAATATCGGTTATTTAGGGTAAAATATCAAATAATTAAGATGATTTACGTAAAAAAATTGGATATTTTGGATTATATTGGATATTTCGGATAAAACTATCTGGATACTTTCGGATACTTTCGGGTAGTTTGGATACTTTATAATAATTTAGTTATCATAAACTATTTTAAGATGCTTTTAATAGAATTTTAAATTTAAAATATATATTTAATGATGTTATATGTATATATAATTAATATTTTTATATATTCGGGTACCTGTTCGGTTCTCGGTTCGGTTCCGGTTCGGTTTGGTTATTTCGGATATAAAAATATAGGAACCGTTCGGGTATTTGAGGGTATTGGTCCGGTTCCGGTTTCGGGTATTTCGGTTCGGTTCCGGTTCGGTTCTTCGGTTCCGGTTATTTTGCCCAGGCCTAGACGCTATCTACTAGATGTTTTCAAAATATATTCCTTTAAAACAATCAGCCACGTGAAACACGCAAACACATTAGGGTGTATAGCTGAACATAGGCCTGGGCGTTCGGGTATCCGTTGGCATTCGGATCGAGTTTTTCGGGTTTTTGGATTTTCGGGTTTACGCTTCTAAGTCTCATACTAAAATTTTATTAGTACGGGTCGGGTTCGGATAATAACACTTCGGGTTCGGTTCAAAATTGTATTGCATCATAAAATCCATAAAGTAAACAAATTTTTTGAAGTAAAACATAAAGAAAAATATCTAAATTAAATAAAAATTAATCTATCACATATAAAATTGATAAAATAACAATAAAATGTTAAATCAAGCATGAAAACAAACATCATTTGTAAACAATATGTATTGCCTTATAGAGAGTAGATTTTTTATTTCAATGAGCAAATTATAAAATACTTGTTTATAACTAATTGTGTGCTTAAAGCATTTATTAGAATTTTAATATTTATTATTATATATAATATTACCACAAATATTGAATTTAATAATTGGAATACTTATATATATTTCAAAATATTTATATTGACTATTAATTTCGGATTTTTTGGGTTATCCGTTCGGGTTCGGTTAATAACACTTCGGGTTCGGATATTTTTTGTACCACCCTACAAGATTCCGTTCGGATATTTTTACGTTTCGGGTCGGATAACAGGTCGGGTTTTTCGGTTCGAGTTCGGTTCGGATTTCGGGTTCCGGATTTTATGCCCAGGCCTAGCTGAACATTTTGGCATTCAACTTGTACTCGAACTTTTTAACATGCAAGAATGAGGGTGGATATCTTAAAATTTATATAATACTAAATAAGTATAAAATATAAAATGAGTATTTTAAAACTAGAAAGTGTATAGATTTTTAGATACATACTTTATATACCCAATTTTATTATTTTATCATATAATTTTTAGATACTTTTTCATTTTAGTAATGGACATGACCTAACATCATTTTGTTGGAACTGGAGAATTTCTTATTAAATTGGTTGGAAAAAAGGTTCATAACACATCATTGGGCATAATTAATAAAAAAAAAAATTAGGTGGAATTGGTTTTATAAAAAAAATAATTAAAATGGAAATTAGTGAAAAAAATGTGAGGAATTAAAAAAAGACTATGGAGAATGGTAGGTGGAGAATGGATCCAAATATACTGTCAACGTACCTGTCCACCACTAGTGTCAATATAGTTTCTCACTCTAACTTGATGCAAATGATCCCTCAACAAGATCAAGATCATGACGAGGATTTGGACACGTTAATTCATATGGCTCTGAATGGAATAGTTGCAATGCGCTTTGAATAGTAACAAAAACATATAAATTTATATGTAGAGATTTTTTTTACTGCTAACGACGGTGCGGTGCGGTCCGTTATCATTCAGAAGCATAGTTAATCAAACGATGTTAAAATCAAAGTAATAGCTCGTTGGAAGCCAGTGTCCACCACTAGTGTCAATATAGCTTTTCACTGCAGTAAATCCCTCGACAAATTCATTCCTTTTCTTTCTACAATTTTTTCATTCTCTCTCTACTTTTTTTTTATTTTTTAATGTTTAGAAACTTTGTTTGAGACTACCAATAAAATTGCTCTAAAATATGTATATTGGCTAAATATTATATTCAGTTATATGTAGAGTAGAAGGCATACGGGATCTAATTAAATAAAACAATTTCATTCTGTATATTATTCTTGTAATGTTCAATCAATTCATATACTCACTTTATTCTAATTTATATTCACTTAAATGTTTGGATTAACTAAATTTTAGTTTTTTTTGTCATCCAACTAAATTTTAGTTTAAGATCTCGAACCAAGTACCTATATATTTGTGGGACCTTTCGTGCTGACAGTTTTTGAATTGTTCATTGTATATTGTCGTGCTGACCACTTACTGAGTTAGAGTGGCAATTCAAAATAGTTAAGATTTTCTGAACAAGCTAAAAATTCCGAGCACATGCTTATGCCTAAAGATTCTAAACAAGTAAAAGTTTAAGATAATTTTTTTTTGTTTTTTTTTGAAAATAAAAAGTTTAAGATGTTTTTTAAACATTAAAAGTTTAAATCTTATACTCTACATTTTATTCAATAAACCACTCGAAGTATGGTTCCACTGATTTTTATTTAATCATCGTACCTAGTTGCTAATGTTATAGCAAAAAAAAATACTTTAAAAATAGAAATGACAAAATTTTGCAAATTCTGAAAAATTAATTACTCTTGAACTACAGAATAAAGTAATATCTACGTTAAATGATAAAACATATGAAAAATAAATAAAAACAAATATCATAAAAACATAATTATGAAAACAAGTAAAATAACAGGACACATGGAAAAGACGGCTTCATCGGCTGATTCCTTCTTTTTCTCCTCTTTGGTACCAAGAACCAAAGTTAACCAACTGTTTAGGATGGATGTCTGTTGTCTGGAAATTGAAAATAATAAACAGATAGCCCTTTTTCAAAAAAAAAAAATAATAATAATAATAAACAGAAATTCATACGTAATAGCACTAGTAGGAATAATACTGAAAGTTTCTCCCATTTCTTTATTCTTGAAGTAAAGCTCAGCGCTAAGACCTTGCTCCTTTTTTTTTTTTTAAAAGACCTTGCTCCTAGAAATGGATTATAATCTGTAATACCAACGAAACACCATAATTCGAATTTTGAATAATACATACACAAAGTGATAGATCAAGGAGTGCATTACCCAATGGGACATATTTTTGTCTAGGACACTTTGTGCTGGAGATGCACTTTCTCCTTACAGCTGGTAACTGCTGGACATATATACCATTCATTGGCTTAACTAAAACAAGGAAAAAAGTTTTAACGTTTTGTGTCTAGTTAGTGGAGACCAAAATAAGTTTGATTTTGTTTCTATCTAATGCCCTCTGCCTAGTAAAATGAGTCTCACGTGGTGATTGTGTATTTCGTTAAGTCTAGTTTAGTTAGTGATTTTTTAGTTAGAACTTGGTTTTTTTATAGTAGTTATTCTGGTAGTTTATTTATAAAAATAATTTTTACAATAAATTACAATTTTTTTTCTCTACGTTTTAACATCTATTTTCACATATATATTTTTATATTTAAAATTTATACAAAAAATGTAGACATGGGCGGAAAACGTGTGGACGGTAAATAGAGACACGTATGTGTGGACAGAAGGGAATGTACATATATGTACACAAAACTAGTTAGAATTAAAGGAAGACGATACAACAATTAAAATGGTATCCAGGAACTAAAGATGTTACAAAGAACTTAGATGAAAGAGGCTTACACAAAATGAAGATATATATATATGTGGATATAAACAAAAGTGTTGTGGACAGACGAAGTGTGGACGCTTGTCCAGATGCTTGTTGGGGTACCTGTCAGTTGCAAATAATCTCGTGGGGGAGACGGGGATCATGTTGAAGGGTTCCTATATTTGAAAGAGGAACCTGAGTTATTTTTCAATTTAAAGCAAAATCTGAGATTTGAAAAAAAACAATTTTTTTTGTCAATGAAACAATAGTACAAAAGGACAAAATACTAACCTCTGATTTCGTTTTGTTGTGCGGCTGGATGCGAAGGAAGCTTCCCTTTCTTCTTTGACTTTGATTTCGTCATGATTCGAGACAGATGAGCGAAATAACTAACTGAAAGACGAAAATCGAGGAATTAGAACAAAACAAGTAAAGATGGAGTGCTAAATGCAGAATCAAGCGGCGAATATTAAGAATCCATGTGGTATGCGATATTAAGGAAGAAGAAAGAAAGGATTTCAAAAATTAGGGTTATTGAATTGGGGAAAGTGAATCTGTAAATCGAAAGTGGTCCTGAAGAGAGAATAAATGTTTCTTTTTTTAATTGTTTATTTAATTTTTGTTTGGTTGCATGGAAAGTGGTTTTGGTTTGTTTAGTTAGAAATATGTAGTTATTCTTTAGTTGAGGGTATGGAAAACATTACCCATAGAGAAAGTGTGTGACATGTGATAAGTGTCTTTGTATGTAATTAGAAACTGAGAATGTGTTCTAGAGAGTAAAAATTTCTAGATCAAGCCATGCATAAGAAACTTTAGACGTATAGAGTAACCTCATTGCTAAAAATCCCATTGAGTAGGTTGCAATAAATCTATATTTAAAGATAATTTGTTAGACAATTATTATTTTTATTTTTTTTTTATAATCGTAACGTGATTTCAAAGACTTTCTAGGCCCAAAGAATAATCACCACGAGTCCACTTAAGCCGTCTACGGATAGTCAAAAGAAATCGAACCCGAAACAGAAGTTCCAGCTGAAACTCTTTTACCAATAAACCAAAACCACCTGATTATTTAATTTGAAAAGAAGAAAAAAAACAATAAAACAAAGGACAAGTAGCGTTGGAGGTTCTCATGAATTTTTTAAATTCATCTGAAAATTTCTTTTCATTCTCTTACTTCATCTTCTATTATTTTTGTTATGAGAATCCCTCTCTGGATATTGCCATGCCAATGAACATGTTCTAGTTCAGCGAGCCTCATGTTAAATTCATTTATAATTTATTTTAGTTTGCGGCTTCATTACCTCACGATAGGAGCATTCTTGCATGTCTTCCATCCATATAGCCGCCTATCCACCTTCAGTCAAAAAAATAATATAGCCTATCCACCTAGAAGAATTAATTTTCAACACGGTACCTAACAACAGAGAACAAAACACTAATCCAGCAGAATGACAAACAGTCTCACCTTATCCAATGCAACAATGAACTATGCATCTCTCATTCTTAATAGATTTAGACAATGTTTTAAAAACAGAACCGGATACTAACTCGGTATAGCTACTAGTTAATTAGTTGGATCGGTTCAATCGGTCGAACCAGATTTTCTATTTTCTAAAAATTTAATGTATATATAGTCATATATATAAACTATACAAATCTAAAAAAATATTTCTACCTATGATATGTTCTTTATTCTCTTTTTATTAACTACAAAAATAAACAATAATCATAAATCTAAAAATATACAGTAAATAAGTGAATACTATGTAAATTAAAATTGATAAAAAAAACAAATGATTAATCTTTCAAATTACCATATTTATTTATTCTTACAACTAAAGTCTCAAACTTTATTAATATGGAAAAAATGAAAATAGTATATGAAAGCCAAAAAGAGATTATTGTTTACATTCTTTTTTAAGAAAATAGAATGAAATAGAAAACTAATTAAATAGTGATAGTCAAACATTAAATATGTATAGTGATAGTCAAACATTAAGAATAATCACCACGAGTCCACTTAAGCCGTCTACGGATAGTCAAAAGAAATCGAACCCAAAACGGAAGTTCCAGCTGAAACTCTTTTATCAATAAGCCAAAACCACCTGATTATTTAATCTGAAAAGAAGAAAAGAACAATAAAACAAAGGACAAGTAGTGTTGGAGGTTCTCATGAATTTTTTAAATTCATCTGAGAATTTCTTTTCATTCTCTTACTTCATCTTCTATTATTTTTGTTATGAGAATCCCTCTCTGGATATTGCCATGCCAATGAACATGTTCTAGCTCAGCGAGCCTCATGTTAAATTCATTTATAATTTATTTTAGTTTGCGGCTTCATTACCTCATGATAGGAGCATTCTTGCATGTCTTCCATCCATATAGCCGCCTATCCACCTTCAGTCAAAAAAATAATATAGCCTATCCACCTAGAAGAATTAATTTTCAACACGGTACCTAACAACAGAGAACAAAACATTAATCCAGCAGAATGACAAACAGTCTCACCTTATCCAATGCAACAATGAACTATGCATCTCTCATTCTTAATAGATTTAGACAATGTTTTAAAAACAGAACCGGATACTAATTCGGTATAGCTACTAGTTAATTAGTTGGATCGGTTCAAATCTAAAAAAATATTTCTACCTATGATATGTTCTTTATTCTCTTTTTATTAACTACAAAAATAAACAATAATCATAAATCTAAAAATATACAGTAAATAAGTAAATACTATGTAAATTAAAATTGATAAAAAACAAATGATTAATCTTTCAAATTACCATATTTATTTATTCTTACAACTAAAGTCTCAAACTTTATTAATAAGGAAAAAATGAAAATAGTATATGAAAGCCAAAAAAAGATTATTGTTTACATTCTTTCTTAAGAAAATAGAATTAAATAGAAAACTAATTAAATAGTGATAGTCAAACATTAAATATGAAATATTAAATTTTAATAATAATTGAAAGCACATTTATTATAGAGAATTTAGGCTATGTGCACACAAAAAATTGAAAAATTAAGAGATTACCCACTGCACTGTTACACTTTTTTTAATATCGAAACACCCCTACACACTCGCACCATCCATATCTTAGATTTTTTGTCAGAACCTACAACCTAAGACGCTAACCTACATCACATGCATTGGACTTCACCGAGACTCAAAATTACAAACGGGGTAAAGGAAAAGGCAAGAATTACGTTTATCAATACTTGGCTGTTTAAAGTCACTATCAAACCTGTCCTTTTCCCCAAAATCTCTTCATTTTCCAGCCATTAATCTACAATTCTCTCTCAACATACAGAGAAAAGTCTTAAAAATTCCCAAAAATGGAAAATCTAAGACTTCCAGAGGTGAAGAACCCAACGGCGAGAGGGTGAACACATACCACAAACCCAAGAGAATCAAAACCATACTCGATGCTTTAGATCCAGAAGAGGTCGAATTTTTTCGTAATAGGACGTTTGGGAAGATTATATCTCAAGCAGAGAATCGTTCCTTTTCCGGTAGTTTTGGCCAGTTCGTCATCGTTTGTATCCTCCGTGTGAAGAAAAAATACGAGATTTGGTTCCTCTTCGACGGAAAGCTTGTAAGGATGTCACTTCATGAGTTTTCTCGTGTTACCGGGCTCAACTGCAAAAAGATTCCTCCTAAAAACAACAAGAGGAAAAAGAAGAATCCAACAAAGGAGAAACTTGAATGGGGAGAATTGTTTGGATCACTCAAGTTCTGCCTCGTAGATCTAGCAATAGAGATGCTAAAAAAAAGGGCAGTGAAGAACCGCAAGACCCGATTGAAATATGCATGCCTTGCGTGTGCTTCTCCCGACGTCTCATTTCCCCCGAATCATTCCAGAGCTTGTTGAAATGATACGAGACTTGGAAGAATTTCTGGCATTCCCATGGGGTAGGGTCGCGTTCGAGATGCTAGTCACTGGGATCAAGAAGAAAGATGAGATCCTACTATCTCAAACAAGCGTTGCATTACCCGGGTTTTTGGATGCTATTCAACTTGTGTTCATGGAGGCAGTGCCGCAGATAAAAGAGGTGGTTCCGCAGCCGGAACCTGTGGTGGTGATAGAGTCAGACTCTGAATCAGAAACTGGATGCGGCGACTCGCAAGCCGATGAGGAAGAAGACGAAGCTGTCATAAAACCAGCCACACCTGCAGCAGCAGTTCGCTATTGCGTGAATCCAGCACATGTAAAAGCGTTGGACGAAGATGAAAAGGTCAGTTTCTGGCTAATTAACAACTATTAGTTTTATTAGCATGCACTAATAAGTAGTATCCTCTCAACTTTGGAAGGTAGATGAGAATTTCTTATTGGAATTTAGGCTCAGCTTGGCCGCTAATTTTTCATCTTGCTCCTACTAGTATGGTGCTATCATTAGGTGTCGTTTTCTGAGGTGTGGTGTAAAGAGGAATAAAACGAAACTGTCGCTATGTTGTTTGTTAGTGGTTAGGTCAGGTAATCAAGATGCTACGACCATGGTATAGTCGCTATGTTGTTTGTTAGCTGGTAGCTCAGTTCACTACAATGCTTGTTAGCTGATACTTATAGATATAGCAGTTACCAATAGGATTAGACAGCAAGCACATACAAGGTTAATTTTGCAGATAGTATCTTCTGTAGCCAACACTGCTAATTTGGTAACGATAATGATCGTTAACTTGTAATGATAGTAATAGCGGTTACCTCTATGATTAGAGAGTACTTGTGCACTGAAAATGGATGTTAGCTTGCCGTAAAAAATCATTGTGACCACCACTACTGATTGGTAACTATTATGAATTGTAACCCATAATATTTGGTTGTTTATGTTAGCAGACAGAGGTGATATCATTCTTTGAGGATACATCACACTCCTCGGATGACCTTACTTGGGATGACGAGGTTGTTGACGTCGTGGTGGATGAACTTGTCCGTCTAATTAAAGAAGACTACACATTTAAGAACACAATGTTTGTTGGAGGCCTAACTGCAGCTGACCTGGTCCGTATGAGAGCAGAGAGAAAACAAAAATATAAAGAGACAAAAGAGAGAAAGGAACGAGAGAACCAGCCGGATTCTCCAGATACTGACGCCAGTGACGCTGGTGAACCAGCCGGATTCTCCTGATACCAGCCGCATATTTACGTTCAGTTGGATCCTCTAAGAACAACCATCCACCACTACCAACTTGCTCCCACACGCCAACGACCAGATTAACAAGCTGCCCCATGATAATCTAGTTATCTGAAAAATTACAACAGTTAATTTATACACCTGAGATCAATATATAAACTAAGACATAAATATAAATGATTGAACCCAAGCACCATAAATGGCAAAAGAATAAAGTAGAAGTACAAACCTTAAACGAAGGGATAACGACTATTGTAAAAGGAGTTCTCCAACTTATTGTGTCTCTCTTTAACAGTCTTCGTTTTCTCTCTACCCAATCATGTTGACATTTATGACATCGCATGCATCCTTTAAATAGAAAATCGAAAACCCTAAACATTCGGGGATAACCTTTACGAACCCCCATTCTCTGCTACAACTAGATCTTTTCACCGATTTTCCGAAGATATCGATTTGTACTCTACACGCCTCTCTAACACAACGAGTGGATGGGGGTGAGATAGCTGGAGACCTACCCCTTCAACAGGAACCTAAGCTTGTACTTGGAGATTTCACGCCGATTCAATCTGTACTTCGGAGATATCGTAAAATCCAACTGTTTCACCTTCTCTCCCGTACGTGTAATCTACGCAGGGGTAAAAATGTCAGATGGCACACAAATATAAACAGTGTTGGTGGGTTCTTTTCTGAATTGGGTACTTTGCAAATTTTCGACCCATCTTGGTATATTGGGTCAATACTCTCTTTATTATATGTTGATTTTTTGAAAAAAGATTTTGAATTTGACCCGGATCATTAGTTTTACCCGTTTTTAGCTGGTTTTACCTGTTTTTCTTAAATCCGGGTTTTAAATTGGATCGGATTCGGCTTCTTCAACGAGTTACAATCGGACCGGTTCTACCCACAAAAAAATAAATATAAATACAGACCACTAAATAAGTGACAAATGTTTAAAAACTAACTTGAATCTTTCAAACGAAAACGTTTCTCTCTTCTCTTCTCCCAAATTTTCTTATTTTTTTTATTTTTTTGTATTATTTTTTAATAAGACAGATTCAGTAAAAAAAAACTACCAATACTCATGTCCTTAACTCATGCATAATGTCAACCACCAAAATCGCAGGGTCATGGTTTATTTCATTTTAAATAAATCGCAAAGTCATATAATACTAATATTTTAAAAATAAAAGTAATCACTAGAAATGAATTCAATATTTTTTAAAATACAGTACTACATATAGATATATAAGTTATATATATTATATATGTTTATATAAATTATAGATAATATTAAATTTTGATTTTAAAGAAAATTTACCTTTCAATTTTCTAATATAAATAATATATTCTCTCATTTTGAATAGAGTAACTTTATTATCTCACAATATAAAATGTTTTTACATATCAACGTAATTTTATAAAAATCATGTAATCAATTATATTTTTATCGTCTTAGTTATAATTAAATAAATAAAGTTTAAATTATATTTTGAATGATATGTTTTAGAAAATTAAAATTTTTAATACATATGCACAGGAACAAAACATCATTAACTAAAGAAGTATAATTTTACTTATTTTATTTTGTTATCGAGTGTAAATTTTGAATGTATATCTTTGGGTTTCTGTCGCTGACACTTAACAAAATATTTTATAACATCTGTGTTTAATAATTACATAAGCAAAACTTAATAAATGGACAGTAAAAGAAAAATATTTTATTTTATTTAAATACAAAATTAAAGTAATAATTTGGTTTATTTATGAACCATCAAGTTCACAAGTTCGAACAAGAGCTTTGCAACTTTATTTCTAGTTTTTGCAAATATATATCCGGAAACAAAAAAAAAAAAAAAAAAAAAAAAAAGTCGCACAAAATCACAAAACTGGAGTCTCCGAAACTAATCGAAACCTCTCGTCAGATCTCAACGATTAGAAGAGCTCAAGCGATCATCATCATCTGAACAGCGAATCATGTCCAGCGACGACGAAGACGAGCTTCTTCAAATGGCGTTGAAGGAGCAATCTCAGAGAGATCTCACCTACCAGAAGCCTCCTTCCTCTTCTTCCCGCAAGCCCGTCGCCAATCTAGTGCAGCAGCCGCGTCAGCAGAAGCCCGCTCCTCCGAAGAAATCCGCGGCGGCCGCGGCTGTTCGGAAGCCTTCGATGGACGACGACGATGAGTCGGAGGTGGAATTGCTCAGCATTTCGAGCGGGGACGATGACTTGGAGAGGGATCGGGAGACGGGTGGTGGTGGCGCGGGGAAAGGGAGAGGCAGCGATGTGAGGGAGAGAGGAGGGAGAGCGAAGAAGGAGGATGATGGGGCTTGGGATGGTGAGGAGCCTGATTGCTGGAAACGCGTCAATGAAGCTGAGGTACGTTTTCTGTTTGATTCAAGTTGGTATGTGAATGTTTATCCTTAGTTTATTGAGTGGATTTGATGTTAGAGAGCCTAAACTCAAGGTCATTAGTCATGGTAGAAGTTAGAAGGATGACGTTATGTGGAATTCAGTTAGAGAGATGTGCATTTCGTGTTAATTTCGATGACATTCTTTTATGGCAGCTTGCACGTAGGGTTCGTGATATGCGGGAATCAAGAACTGCACCTGTGGTTCAGAAACTAGAGGATAAGTCACCTGCACCTGGCAAGAAAGTGGTTCTCACTAGTTTGCAGTCACTCCCTCGTGGGATGGAATGTATTGACCCGCTTAAATTAGGGTAATTGCTCTTATTTGTTTTGCTTACCTTGAAAACAAGTCAGGGTTTTTATTCTCTGACATTAGATATGGGAGGACTTATCTGACGATGAGTTTGTGTACTATATAGGATAATAGACAACAAGACATTGAGATTAATCACTGAGAGGTCAGGCAGCCCATCAAAATCTGAGAAAGTGGATAACACACTTCGGGGTATGTCTTGTTGAATAGTAGCTGTTACAAGTAACTTCGGTATTTTGGAGGGCTTATCGAATGGAACTATTTCTAGTTTTCTAAATGTTATTAATCTCTTTGGATTATTTGCAGAGAAATTGATTTACTTCTCTGATAATTTCGATCCGAAGCTGTTTCTTTCTCGCATCCACCAACACACCAGTGCAGCAGATTTGGAGGCTGGTGCCCTTGGCCTGAAAAGTGACTTAAAGGGTCGAAATTTGCAAAAGAAACAATTGGTGAAAGACAATTTTGATTGCTTCGTCTCGTGTAAAACAACAATTGATGGTATGTATATATTATTTCACTAACTGGATGATTTGTCTTTTTCTATCATTCTGATATCTAGACTATTGATTTTCTTAATAGATATTGAGGCAAAACTGAAGCGGATTGAATCAGATCCAGAAGGGTCAGGAACTACTCATCTGTTCAATTGTATGAAAAGTGTGACATCAAGGGCCACTCGTGCATTTGAACCTCTTTTTGAGAGACAGGTTGGTGTGGTCTGATTCTGGATTTTTGCTGCCACGCTCATTCAACTTGTTTTGAAGCCTTTTTCACAATTATTTATAGGCTCAAGCTGAGAAAATCAGGTCTGTACAAGGAATGCTTCAGAGATTCCGGACACTCTTCAACTTACCCAGTATCATTCGTAACAGTATTAGCAAGGGTGAATATGATTTGGCTGTTCGAGAATACAAGAAAGCGAAATCTATTGCTCTCCCTTCTCACGTATGCCTAAATTTTCTCTCGAGACAAATGCTATTCATTTTCTTATAAGCACTGAATCTTTTTCCTTTACTACGATTTTGTTTACTTCATAACAAAGCTCTTGACAACATAGAAAAACAAGCTGTTTTCAGGTAAATATACTCAAGCGTGTACTCGAGGAGGTTGAGAAAATTATGCTGGAATTTAAAGGCACTCTTTACAAGTCAATGGAAGATCCAAAGATAGACTTTACAAGTGTATGTCAGTTATTATTCATTTAATTCTAGTGCCAATTAGTAATTGCGCTGAACAATTCTTCATTCAAATATTCACCAAATGCACAATACTGCTATCAAGTCAATATTTCAGTCTCGTGTTCATCTTATCTGCTGTCATCAGTTTTAACTTGCATTAAAATATTTCCTTTTTAATTTTTTTCCAGGTTTGTACATCAAAATGACTAATTTTTTTCCTTAGTTATAGATCCATTTACTTGATTTCTGCATACTTCCTCTTGATAACTTCGAGAAACCAGGCTTGACACATTCAAGTTAACTGTATTTTGCTTCATTTTAGCTGGAAAACACTGTGAGGCTTTTGCTGGAGCTGGAACCCGAATCAGATCCTGTGTGGCATTATCTGAATGTTGAGGTTGGTATATTCGAAGATTACTTCTACTTCATCTTACTATGTTTTGCGCAGTATCCAGTTTCCTAATAGATCTACTTTGAGTATTGACTTGGCGCTTAGCTTGTAAAAAACATTTATTTGTTTCCTTTATGATTGTTTTCTTCACTATTAGCATGTGTGGCTCCCACACTTTTGGTTACAATCATTTTGTTATCTCCATAACGCCATCTTGCTGGGCTCTTTAATTTACCAGAATCATAGAATACACGGGTTGCTTGAGAAGTGTACATATGACCATGAAGCAAGGGTGGAAATTTTGCGGAATGAGACTCATGAGAGAGCCATCTCGGATGCGAAGTGGCAACAGATTCAACAAAATGTCGTTCCATATGTGAGTCCAACAACGAGAATAGCTAAATATCATTTGAAGACCATTTGAGATTCACTTCTATAGGTGATAATATGTGTTTTTAAATCGTTTAGTCAGATGCTGCCTCTTCTAATGAAAATAATGAAGTTCAAGTTGACCCACAATCAGTGGAGTTTCCCAGCGAAGAGATTGATGCGTTGAAGGGGAGATACATCAAAAGGTTGACTGCTGTGCTTGTGCATCATATCCCTTTGTTTTGGAAAACAGCTA
Organism: Brassica napus; assembly: GCF_020379485.1. Lineage (NCBI taxonomy): Eukaryota > Viridiplantae > Streptophyta > Magnoliopsida > Brassicales > Brassicaceae > Brassica > Brassica napus. Next base: position 32,838,995 of record NC_063449.1, on the reverse strand, counting down.
TATCAGTTTTCAGTGGAAAATTTGCCAAGGTATCAGCTGTCCTTTCTGCTTACATACCTATGCTGCCCCAAGAGTAGATTAATTCTGTAGTTATTATCCCATATGCTGAGGGTGATACCTTCATTTGAATTTAAATTTAAATTCTTATATGTCCAGTCCTCCCAAGTTACTGATAGTTCAGCCAATAAAGCTGAGGAGAAAGTCACAGAGGCAAGGTATTCAACTCATTCTTTGGAAGAAGTTGCTGCCATGATACGCAAGACTATATCTGTCTATGAAGCTAAGGTGGTTGTTTTTTATTTTTATTTTTTCTATTCATTGACCTTTCCAGTGAAGCTTCTCTTCATATTGGAACGGGAAACCCCGCCGTATATGTACCATAACTTGGTTCTAAATATTCTCTTTTCATGATTACGGCTGTTGTAGGTTCACAGCACATTTTGTGATTTTGATGAATCATGCATTCTCCGCCCATTTATGAGTGATGCCATTCACGAAGTATCAAAAGCATGTCAATCTTTTGAAACCAAAGATTCAGCTCCCCACAGTGCTGGTATTTGAAATTCTCCTGAAGCTTGAGCTTGATGTTTAAATTAAAGTATACTGAGTTGCTGTGTATGCGTTTTGGTTATGGCAGTTGTCGCACTAAGAAAAGTCCAGGCGGAAATCACTAAGATTTATATCCAAAGGCTTTGCTCTTGGATGAGGGCATCCACGGAAGGAATATCAAAGGAGGAGACGTGGGTCCCTGTTTCTATTCTCGAAAGGAATAGATCTCCATATGCCATCTCATACTTGCCTCTTGCATTCCGTTCAGTTATTGTCTCCGGGATGGAACAAATCAATCTGTAAGTTTCAAGTGTATTTTGTTAAACGTATATAAAACAGTTGCACTGTCTGGTGTACTACAAATAGAGAGGGCACCATTGCTGTTTATTTATTTTCATGGAAGTTGATATGTGCAAACCCAGTCTTTGCTATTTATTGTGTTAGTTCTTCAAGAAATCTATATTTCCAGTAGAATACCTTAGGGCTTTTAGTCTTATCCCTATACACTCGATAAAACAGAACTATATCAGTCAGTAGTTGTTGCTCTAGGGGCTGCCTCAAGCTTGTTCATAATTACCAATGACTTGTGTGCGATGTGATACTTCATTTGGATGTTGATTTGTGTGTATCTTTTTTCAGGATGATTTTGTCTGTCAAAGGTGAAGCTGCCAAATCAGAAGATATGTTTGCGCAGATTGAAGAAATCCTGATATCTGTTAGAATGGCTTTTCTTAACTGCTTTCTCGATTTTGCTGGTACGACTTTTCAACATCCTTCATAATATCCATGTGCAAATGCCCTCATGGATAGACGCATGGATGCAGGAAAATGCACACACTATGCAGCTATTAACTTGATGTGCTAATTTGTGTTCCCCATATATCAGCTCACCTGGAGCAAATTGCTGCTGATCTTTCCCAAAGCACTTCAACACGAGAGGATTGGAAAAACGGATATTCTGATGATCAACAGGAAGTACCATCAGCTAACACCTACGGAAGTGTTGTCGATCCTCACAGGAGGTTGTTGATGGTCTTAAGTAATATAGGTTACTGCAAAGATGAACTTGCTTCAGAGCTTTACAACAAGTTCAAATACACCTGGTTGCAGTCTAGGTTGGTCTTTTCTTACTTGACCTCATTAGTGCTTTTCATAGTTATCTACCTCTTCTCTAAGTGGTACTCGTTTGTGATTAAATGACTTAACCTGTTTATAATAAGAAACTTGCCTCTCCTGGATGAATTGATGTATGGTGTTAACGTTTACTAGAGTAAGGCTTCTTTTATTTTCATTTTTTTCAGGGACAATGATGAAGACAGCAGCGATCTTCAAGATCTAATTATGTCTTTCTCTGGTCTCGGAGAGAAGGTTCTCGAGCATTACACTTTTGCTAAGGTATTTTGTCTGGGTTTGCCTAAGAATGCTTTCGCAACTTGTTACAGATGGAACTGAAAATTTCCGAGAATTTTACATGTATTTAGGCAAATTTGATAAGAACAGCTGCCACCAATTACTTGCTGGACTCTGGTATTCAGTGGGGATCAGCACCTCAAGTCAAAGTAAGAAATGTCCAGTCACCTCTTTATGTCTATAAAGAAAAATATAATCACTTAATATATGTGCTTCATTCTGTCAGGGAATACGAGATGCGGCTGTTGAGCTCTTGCACACTCTTGTAGCTGTCCATGCAGAGGTATTGCTTCTTATATTCAGAAATGATTTGTGCTTCTCTAAACTTTTAATATTTTATTGTGTTTCCTCTTGTGTGACATTGACACGACAATGTTTGTAGTGTGAGCCCTACTAATTTTGTAAACTGCAGGTCTTTGCGGGTGCAAAACCACTGCTGGACAAGATTCTTGGCGTCCTGATCGAAGGTCTAGTCGACACTTTTCTCAGTCTTGTAGAAGAAAACAGAACAAATGATCTGAGTTCAATTGATGCAAACGGTTTCTGCCAACTCATGTTTGAGGTAACTTCTTGTTCTTTTCACCATAAGAGAAACTTTGTAGAATCATGATTGTTAATTCTGATATTTGCACAACAACTGCTGCAGCTTGAATATTTTGAGACGGTACTGAATCTGTATTTTACAAGCGATGCAACCGCGTCTCTTAAAACTCTACAAGGAACCGTGTTGGAGATTGCTATAGAGAGCATCAGTGAAGCAGTTGAGACAACTCCAGGGCATAACCGCAGACCAACTCGTGGCAGCGAAGACACAGTTTCGGATGACAGACAAGGATCTTCTGTTTCAGCAGATGACCTCCTCGTAAACATCTTTTATTTCCTTTAAAAATCTTTCCAACAATGTTTTAATCAAAGTTTCTCTAAATATGAACTCGTGTTTGTGAACAGGCTCTAACGAAACAGTACTCAAGCGAATTGCTACAAGCAGAAATGGAGAGAACTCGTCTGAACACGGCATGCTTTGCAGAGTCGGTCCCGGTAGAGCCAACGCCTACACTACCCAAAACTGCGTACAGAGTCTCGATGGATTCTCCAAGCAGAAACTACAGAGGCTCACAGTCCTCAGGTTCTCCGGTTAATGCCCGACCGAGACGTAGATAAAAAGACGCCACCAATTCTTTGGTTTTTCTTTTTAAATAACGCCTTTTTTGCATCAATAATTCTTTGTTTGTTTGGTATGTTTGTTAACAACTTGTCTTTACTTATAAAACTCAGATGGTTTGGGTTGTAATCAAGAATGGTCCCACGATGAAAAGTAGCTAAACCAAAGGAGTTGAGAAGGAGAAGTATTCGAAAGCAACATAGCTTCTTTAAGCCTTTTGTGTTTTGAACGACACGTAGTCACTAAAGACATCTTCGTTAAAAGCAGTAGTTGATTAACTTAGGCTTCAGATTTGATGTTCAACTCAAGTTGTCCTCAGTGGTGGAGACACCAATATCACTCCATCTCCTCTAACAAATAGAAACTGAATATTGCGCTTTGTCGTCTGCAACCAGATATAGCAACAAAACCAAATCATATATACAGCAGAAGACTAAACCCACCACTTATACCTAGTCAGATCAGAAACTAGCACAACTAAAGGAGCTTGGCTTCATAACAGAGAAACAGTTAATCAGTACTCTCCATTTTTGTTAAGCGTCTAAACTAGGGCAGCTACGTAAATGTAGTACACAGACTCATTGGTGGTGAAAATTGTTATATTGGCGATAAGAATGTGAATGCTAAAAGACATTTCTACATTTGTTCTCTACTAATAATATCATCATCCTTAACTTGAGATATTTACTCCCCCAATATCCCATCAAAAACTATACTAAAATAACATAAAACATATTGAGTTTTAAGGAAAAAAAAAAGCAAAGTACCCGGACAATCTCTTCGTATGTCTCGTCATCGATTTCTACTGTTGTGATAACTTCTTCTACATCACCCAAAATCATATTCAAATGCTGATCAAACGCCTGCCCAGGATAAACAAAACAAAATCAAACCTAACTTAAAAAGAGTGTCGGAATCTTCCAAAAGTTAACAGCTTTGCCCGAAATTGAGGTTTCCATCCATCAAAACATTACAACCGACTTACAGCTAATCGCCATAGGACGAGAGCCCTTAACTAAAGTTCGAAACTTTCTAAAGAAAAACCCTAGACTTTCAGGGCAAAGAGAAAACGTACGTGAAGCTTGCCGCGAAGTTCGCGGTCTGAGCGGAGCTTGACATAGATTCTCTCGTCTAGACTCAGACGAATCAGATCTAGTGGCTCCCTTACAGTGGCATCTTCCTCGCCGGACATTGTTAAGAAGTTCACAGCTGAATAAAACCTTCTCCGAGGGTTTCGATTATTGACCGGGATACAACAAACTCTGATCTCACGGCGGCTATTTACAGACACTTTTTAAAAAAAAATATTCTGGGTAAGGCCCATGTAGTTAAATAAAGCCTTATACTAGTGTTTTTAAACCTCAACCGGACCGACGGTCGAACCGGTTTAAACCATCAACCGGAGACTAGTCCGGGTTGAGTTAATAGTAAAACCCAACTAAAATTGAACCGGTTATCCGTATCAGACCGTTAAAAACCGGAAAACAGCAATCCAAGGAATTAGCCAAATAGGGTTCGCGTGTAAACCAAAGTTTTGTAAATAAAATAATTAAATTTTCTTTTTAAAAAATATAAATAAAGATTGTAAAAAATTAATAAAGCAACGTTGTAACTCATTTTTTTCTTTTCCTGTCTATGCAACTCGCACAAGGTTCACAACCATAAATCTTGACATTAAGGTATTGTTTATGTCTACTTCTCATTTTATTTAAAAATTATTACATGTCCATGAAGATTTTAATAATTCAAACATTAACATTCACGAAATTCCAAATTTATATAAAAGAAGAAAGCATTGTATTTTTTTTTTTTGTAAGAAGAAAGCATTGTATTTATTCTTGCTTTTCATTACACGAACAAATAAGAACTTAGTTTACATGATTTGTTTTAAAGGTGAAGAAGGTTTGGAGTGATGATGACATCGAGAATTAAGTTCAAATGTGTTTTTTCGTATTGATTTTAGATTTAAACAATTAAATTATTTTATAATTTGTCTTACATTTTCAGATTGTTATTTTAAGTTTTTAAAACATTTTGGTTAGTGAAATATTTTATTTGATATGCATATTATTGACAAAATATCATTAAATTGAATTTGGTTGAACCCAATTAAACCTGATCAAATCATATTGATACATGACCCAAAACATTCCAATTTTAAAAACATTGGTCTATACCCAACGAAATGGGAACTAAATAACACTAAATTTTTCATAATTCATTATTGAAAGATTGTATGTGTATACTCACAATTGTATGAAAAGATAAGAGAGAAAAGTTACATGTCTACTTCTGTATATTCAAAACTAGTAAATATATATTTTTATACAAATTAATAATATTAAAATTTGAATTTGGAGAGAAATTTATCTAATATAGAAACAAATTTCATAGTTGTCATTGTTACTATAGTTAAAATTTTAAAATAAACATTAATTTTATTTCTATTTTATTAAAAACGTACACCTTTCAGATTTGTACTACATGCATTAAAAAGTATGGAAATAAATTAAAAGGTTTGAAAATAAACAAAAGCAATTTGATAGATGGGTCCCAGATATCTTCTGATACATTGGATATGAATAACATTTGTCATTTGTCACAAATATAAATTTCTTTCTTGATCCTCAAAGATTTGTGCTGGCCACACGCATTGTCTCTCTTGTTTCATCTCAAAATCCCTAGATTCTCGGCTTGGAATGCTATTTCTCTAAAGATGAGTATTGGTTACCAGTTTTTTGTGCTTGACAATCTTTTATGTTTAACAATTAGAATCATCTGTTATGCTCTTGAGTTTAATATTCGTTTAATCTGAGAGTCTTCATTCCAAGTTTGTATAGTTTAGGCTTGATAGAGTTTTCTCGGATTATTCTCTTGTTCTTGATTAAACCTAATCAAGATTTTCAAGGCTCTTACATGAGAGATCTTGGTCCAAATGTTATGGATAACTTGCCAGTGACCGAGTACAACAATGGCCATAGATGGACGAGCCAAGAAGAAGATGGTGATGGTCATAACAAGTCCAAGAATAGCTCTCCTTGGGGGCGTGTGAAATGGATGGATACGATGGTGAAGCTGATGATAACTACTCTTTCTTACCTCGATGAGGACGATCATAAACATGCAAGGAAAGGTAAATGGAGAACAGTTTCTGAAGTCATGGACGAAAGGGGTTACCATGTGTCGCCGCAGCAATGTGAGGATAAGTTCAATGATCTTAATAAACGTTACAAGAAGCTTAATGAGATGCTTGGTAGAGGAACTTGTTGCGATGTCGTTGAGAATCCTGCGCTCTTGGATAAGATTGGTTACTTGGATGAGAAAGAGAAAGATGAAGTTAGGAAGATCATGAGCTCAAAACATCTTTTCTACGAAGAGATGTGCTCGTACCATAATGGGAACAGGTTGAATTTGCCTCATGACCCTGCGTTACAGCGATCCCTGAGGATCAGATGCAGTCATGATGATGGACATGGGAAACACCAAAATGAAGATCTTGTCGACTGTGAGGAACACAACATGTCTCAAAAGGATTGTGGGGATCGTGGAGTCTCCTTAGGTGGTGCATTGAAGAGATTAAGACGAAGCCAGAACCATGAAGATCTTGGTCATCCTAATCATGTTAACGAGGGTTATGTTCCTCACTTACATAAGCAGTGGACCGAGTCTAAGTCTTTGGAGTTAGAAGAACGCAAGCTCCAGATTCAAGCTGAGTTGATGGAGCTCGAGAGACAAAGAATCAAGTGGGAGAGGTTTAGTCAGAAAAGAGACCAAAAGCTCCAAATAATGAGGATGGAAAATGAAAATATGAAACTTGAGAATGAAAAGATGAAACTGGAATTGAGAGGAGTTGAATTGGGTGCTAGATTCTGAAGAACCCTGGAGATTAGACCTTCTTGATCTAATTATGTACGTAGCTTCAGCTTTGATTAAAGAAACTAATTATGACCAATGTGGTTACATCAAGAAGTGGTAACAATTATATGTCAGTATCTAAATGTTTGCTTAAGTTCACCATTAGACATTATTTATTGTAATAAAGCTAAAAGTTGAAAATTTTGAGGCAAATATATGTTTTCACAATTATATATCAGTATCGTAATTGTTTGCTTAAGTTACCATTAGGCATTTTTTATTGTAATAAAGATAAAAGTTGGAGGTAAAGATATGTTTTCATATATGCTCATGTAACATTCTTGGTTTATCTTTTTCCATATATAGGAAGTGGTTCTGTGTGCTTTTAATTATGTCATGTAAGTATCAGTGAGTCAGTGAAAGGGACCAGAAGAGAGAGTAACTATGTGAAAGGGACAAGAACATAGAGTAACTTCTCAAATGACTGCTCTAACTTAGCTTTCTTCCTTTGAGGAATTGATTCTCTCTAATGAGCTTTTTAGGTGATTGATGATTTTTATTTCTTTTTTGAATCTTCCTCACAGTTTTACTGAAAGAAAACAAATCAAAGGAAATGTAGTTGGCTTTGTAAAATTTCAATTTATAAATGTTCCAAAAAATCTCAATTTTGCAGACTCTCATTTTTTTATAGATGAATAAAAGAGAAAATACAAATAGAAAACTAGAAGCTCGGCCCAAACATTATTCTTACTGATTTTTAGACCCACGTAAATGATAAAAGCAAAATCGAACCTTTTCTTAATATGTACAAAATTGAAGGGAAAAGTAAAAAAAAATATGTTACAAAAAAAAAGTAAAAAAGGTAAAAAAAAAGTAAAATATGAAATGTGTGATCGAAATTCACAAAAAAAAAAGGCAAAAGAAGAATGTGAAGGTGGCCTTTGTTTGTTTTTCTCTCTTTCACCTCTTTTAACCTTTCCTTATTCACAAGAGCCTCTCCTCTCTTTTTCACTTTTCATTTCCTTTGCCCATAATCTTTTTGTTACAAAAGGAGTTCTTAGTTAACAAACAAGATGATAGAAATGGTTTTAGTGAGAATTAAGTATATCATTATGAACATCTTTTACTTGGCGCTAAACCCATTTAATGCCATGTTCACCTGATTAAGTTTTTTTTTGTCATCCACCTGATTAAGTTTTTAAAAAGATAAGCTTCCATAAAATAAATGAATCAGTATCTTTCTTTTTTTTGTTGCCATAGATAATAGGAAAAAAACAAATATGAAGTTAATTAGAGAAAGCCACAAGGGTGAGCTGGAGACAGATAAACTGAGAGGTAAAACCACATGGGAATATCAAAGTGGCGTAGATAAACTCATCCCTCACATGGCATGCGATTTTCCATATTTCCTTTATACCCTTTTACTTTCCATTATTTCCTTTTTACCCCTTATTCTTTTTACACCTCTCTACTCGCCTTTTTTATTCACCAATTCATGTCAATTTGAATTTCACTTTATAATATACATGCCTCTTACTTTATATATGGATCTACCAACTTTTTTAAAAATAATCCCAAGATTTACACTTTTCAAGTTCTTAATGAATGAGCCCTATATGTGGACCACCCACGCTTATATTAATCCTTTTTATTTGTTGAAATTTTTAATATTTAGCCAAACTATGTTCTACTTAATTAATTGCTAGCCTTACTCGTTTTATTTTTAATCTTCTTCGCAGCAGAATCTATTTATTTTATTCTTTAAACTATACAAATATATTTTGTTCTCCGGGTGGTTTATGGATCCTTAAGTAATGCCTCCATTTTTAAATTAGCTTTGTCTTTGATGTACAGATTATTATATACATTTTTGTCCATGGTATTTAGGTAGAACATATAATAATTATATAGACTGATGCAGACATTTTAATCATCTCCATGAGTCTTCAAGCAATCCATTGCACATTCACATTGTATCTCGGTTTAGTCGTAATTATTCGCTATGCAAGTCGAACCATATAAGTTCCGGCTCTAATTCAACTTAGATATGCGTCGGTTATATATCGAAAAGAACCACACCTAAACCGTATCATGCATAATCATAGTTGGTAGAAGACCCATTTAAAAATGGATGTATATAAAACGGAGAATTACAATTTACGACATCAAAGCAACTTCACATGAATCCAAAATCCGCCGTTAAATATATCGTGCTATGTAGAATTATTTTTTATTAACTCGTCATGGAATATATAATGTTTACACGTCTACTGATCTACGTATGCATATATATAGAGAATAATACATGTATGTTGGTTCAATGGCTGAAGTAGAGAAAATGATTTATTATTTGGAATTCATCAACTGACCATATGCTGCTGATTATCAACATTTCTGTAGAAAATATTATTAGTTTCAGACTTTCAGTTTAAACTTTTATCCAGTCGTATTTAAAATATTATATATATATATATGTATGTGTTATATAATCAAGACCAGAAAATGTATTAAATAACAGTAAATGGTGGTAGCTAGGTCAGTCAGTTTTCTGCTGGCATATACTGATATAGTTGAAGTTTAATTTTACTAATCTCTGTACATTACATAATATGTTAGCATCCCTGTTCGGGAACGCGCTAGGCGCTAGTCGGGCGTTCGGGTTGGGCCTATCGCCTAAAAAGAAATCGGGGATTAATCGGAAATTATGCGGGTCGGAAATTTTAGATTGTTTACTATGTTATAAAACATGTTAATCTTTAATTGTGTATAACATTAATACATTTTCATGTTTAAGATTGTATAAAACACACAAATAGAATATATAAATTTAATATAGTGTAAATTTCATCAAAATTATAAATATAAATGATATTTATAAAATTTTAGATCAAATAAATAAATAAAAATATTATTAAAAAAAAAATAGATTAGGCGGCCGCCTAGGCGGCTAGGCGGTCATTTAGACGGTCTAGGCGGAGAAAATCGGATATCCGATTTTTTTAACCGATTTGGCATAAATCGGAGCGGAAGAGTGACGCTTAGCGCCAGACCGCCTATTTTTAGAACATGCGTTAGCATGAAGAAATATAAGTCACTATAACTCATTAATCCAACATATACTTATATATCTGATTGGTGCAGAGTTTACGGATAAATTTCACAATTCACAACTCTCTGAAGTTATTGACAAGAATAGCATCAAATCTTGTATATGAGTGCCACGTTGGAAATGAGACAGATGCTTATTAGAGTAAAGATTAATTAGTTCGGAGCACACTGATAAACATATTCGTGTGTATAGGTACTGCAAGTGTGAGTGTGATTTTCCGTGCACACACATATCGGTGTGTGTGGGTGTATGTGTGTGATTTTCCGTGCGAGTAATGATGGTAACTACAGCTGATTATAAAATTATCTGCTAGGTTATAAAGAGAAAACCTCGACATCAATCGTAGTGGCATACTTGACTTTTTCTCTTCTCAATTACCTTATGTAAAATGTTAGTGGAATTTTTTTCTTATGAAAGAAAAGTTAAGTAAAATTAAAGTAGAAGGATACACTTATAAAAGATCAAATCACAAACATTTTTCACTTTTTGGGTGTTTACTGCAGTAAATTCTTCTTTTTAAACGGGTCCATGCTCCTTTCTCAATCCACTTGCATGTTACCTCTTATTCTTTTTTCACCTTAAATTTACCCTGGCCCATCAATAATTGAATTACTTAATTGATGGCTTTTATAATTCTTTTTGTACACTAATGTCTCTGATATTTTAAATATTTATTAATTTTATGCCAAACTCTTAAACTGTTATTTTAAATATAGTTCCCAACATGATTCTAAATTCTCTTTTTTGTTTGAGAAAGGGCTTAACATGATTCTAAACTCGCAAATCATATATTTATATATAAGGATATAGTGTACATAATATTATCCTTGAGATCTGTTATCATAATGGTCGTTTTCAACTATGAAGTGCACCTAGGGGTGGGCATTTTACCCGATATCCGAAGCCGCATCCGAACCCGATCCGAAAAACCCGAACCGAAATCCGAACCGAAGTAGCAAAATATCCGAACGAGTATTGAATTAGGAGAGATTGGATATCCGAACTCGAACGGGTAATATCCAAACCCGAATGGATATCCGAAGATAAATATGTATAATTAACCGTATATTTTTAGTTTACATCTCTCATTTTATATAAAATATTTATATTAATACTACACATAGTTTAAGTTCATATGATATACGTAGAATTACGGAGAAAATGATTTGCTACTCACTTAAAATGCATGTCAAACTTTTTATTTCAAGAATTAACAAAAAGTTACATCCAAAATTTAAAAACAATAACCAAATTAATGTTTTTTTTAGTTTCAAAATGCGATGTCCAAATCTATTAACCATTCAATCTATTAAAAATAAAAAATAGTTAAGTGAAAGTTATAATTTTAAATATAAGAAATTTGAGAAATGAAAAATTTAATTTTTTTTTTCAAAATCTAAATATCCAAACCCGATCTGAAATAACCGAACCCGAACTAAAAATACCCGAACCCGACCCGAAGTACAGAAATACCTGAACGGGTTCTATACCTCTATACCGAAATACCCGAAAATCCGAAATAGCCGATCCGAATCCGAACGGGTACCCGAACACCCACCCCTAAGTGCACCTATGAAAAAGACTCACCACAGATAAACTTACTTTTAAATTATTAAGTAGAATTTATTTATTTTTTAAATTATTAAGTAGAATAAGATAAAATTGTAACGTTAAGGATAATATTATATATCATATTCAATGCTTTTAGGAGCTATCAAAAGGATGGTCCCTGATATGATATATCCACCTTTCAATACATTTCCCTATAATTCATTAAATATCCCAAATCTAACATTATTACTTTTTAATCCTAATGAATCTGGTAAATTTCCAATCCTTTTACCACATGTACGATATGTCGCTCTATATGCTCAATAGACTGATAATTAGCCTTAGATAAAAATCGTGCTTCCTTTGACAATTTACATTTTTACTATAACCTCAAAACTACATCGTGTTAATAAATTTACATATGTTATAGAATAACAGAATATAGGATGGTCGCTGCATTGCACCCCAAAAAATGATACAGCAAGGTTATGGTAACTGGATAATTTGCGAGCTGTGATGGCTGTGAAGAATTTATTCGTCAGTTCGTCACTAATCTCAAAAATTATGTTGGAAAGTTTTTGGTTTGTTTAATTTTGTATCTCCTGTGTGTTCGTGTTCATCCCATCTTTGTTAATTAAGGATCAACATTTTTTTTGGGTAAACATATTAAGATTGCATTACCAGTTTTTGAGTTTGTGACAGAACGTACAAAGAGATACTAGTAGCAGAGAATACAAACACCGAAATGAAACTACTAAACAACAACAAAATACAGTAAAGAAAAACACGATTGAGGACGGACACCGAAAGACGAAGGAGAGAGCACTCGAGAGAACTTGTGAGAGTTGCCTAGAGTACGCAACACGCAAGATCAGAAACTCCATAGTAAGGCATCAGTTATAACATGAGTCACGAGCCGGTAATATTGGCTTGCCCAGGCACTCGCCTCCAAAACATGACCTCACCACGAAGCCCTGCCACCAGCAGAGAGCAAAGACACCAGCGAGAACTCAGAGCTCGCAGCAGACGACAATGGGGCAGCACCAAAGCGGCGAAACGGACGAACCAGAGCCTGTCGAAGCCCCAGACACCAATCACCGCAAACAGCCACCTCTGCTCCTCCCTCCTGAAGTTCAAAGGTATCAGGAAACTCCAACAACCCGTAAGACCCTCACCGGAACCACCAACACCCCAACATCAATCCCACAACCACTCTTATTTGGATAGACTAATGGATGATAAACCCACCACTTCCACCAGACCCTGCACGATAAAGGAGCTAACACCACAGGGCAAGAACCAAATCACTAAAACCCTTACTGCAGAGATGCTAGCGACACTCGCTGTCACCGGGAATGAGGACGAAGGTAGACTACAACAACCTAAGACCACATTGACCCGCACGAGCGTCAGACACTGAAAACAAGAGCCTGACCAAAAATCAAACAAGGAAGCTCAATCTAATCAGTTCACCAGACTGCCACCTCCGGTTAAGATGAGAAGAAGAGCTCAACCCTCCTCATAAGCTTGACAGCAACACCTTCTAGCCACAAGGAGCCATGCATCCACGTACAAGGAAAAACCACTAACAGAGAGTCACCACCACCGCCAGGGAGCTCGCTTGAGACCCAAAATCGACTCTTGATACATCAGTTTCTCATTGGTAATGAAAAACAACGATGAATCTGAAGTAGAGATCTCAGGGACGAGAGCCCTCCAACCGAGAACGAGGAAACCTGTCTTTGACACCAGCTAACAGACGCCGGAGGAATCGACGATGACCGGAGAACCACCATCAAAGCACAATTGTCCTCCATTAAAAGCAGATCTGGCCAAATCTGAGCGATGCCTTGAAGTTAGTCCTCAGAAGAACCACCAAGCCCCACCCTTACAGACGCACCTCACCACCGCTCCAGATCCCTAACCACCGAGCAGCGACGCCGGCGAAGAGAGGGAGACCACAACAGAAGGTATATCGGTGAGACAAAGAGCAGAGAAAGGAGGCGAAACAGAAATGGGAAAGAGACAGAAAAGATTAAGGGGAAGACAGCCGGTGACGACAGCGACAGACTCGCAGGAATCCGCCACCGGCTGAATGGCGCTAATCAAAAATTAGGGTTTCCGAAAGTTAAGAGGGAGAAGAGGAATTGTTCCAATTCCAATTCCACCCAAGCATTGTAAATAGTCTCTTCCAGCGCGAATCGAACCCGGGTGACGGAAGTTACAGCCGCAACCCCTTTACCACTGGGCCAACTCGACGTTGGTAATTAAGGATTAACATTGCTAACCCTAGTTCAACTCCTATCAAAACTCGACTATTAATTTATAATCTAATAGCCGACAAAAAAAATTATAATCTAATATTTTTCAAAAAAAACATATAATTTAATATACTCTTTTGCATCGTATAACTTCTTATTGCTTTATACCAAAACCCTAATATTTTGTGACTTTAAATATACTAGGTATAATTTTCTCGACAACAAGATAGAAAATTTGTAAAATATAATCTGTTAGCTCAACAACAACTAGATATGATTAGGGATTGTAAAAGAAAAAAATTTGATTGAGGATTGTAAATATAAATTGTTTTCCACAAAAAGGTAGAAAATATATTAAGATGGTTAACATGTTATGTACGTGCGTCACAAGTTTGCATATCTAAAGGATTAGTCGGATTTGTTCGGAGTACCCAACAAAATAAATGAAAAATTAAAACGCAAGGTTAATTTGTGAAAATTACTTATTCTTGAAATTGGTTGTTTGGGCCATGTTTAAATTATTGATTTAGCTAATTACGTTAGATAACGGCTGTCAAATCGGTTCAGCATGATACAAAAATCAATAAACTGAGGCTATGTATGGCCTGAACGGGAAATGGTGACCGTTTACTTCAATCCAGAAAACGACTCACATCTAACTACTTCACTTCTAACATCCCATCATCCTTTATATTTATTATTTTATTGCTTTAGTTTGGGTTATAGCAATAATTTGTCGAGAAAATCATATCTCAGGATTGATTTGAAATCAAGCCCGTGTTTAGAGAGTGTGGGCGATCAGTACTTGTGGTGATTAGAATAATTTGTATATGTGAATGTGAGGGGGACAAATCCAGATCAGTAATCAGGATGAATTAGTTCATTAATTATAAATTTATTTTACCAAAAAAAAATTTAATTTAAATTTTCAACTAATAATATAATAGCTAGGTAACCCTCAATGATTAAAGGTCAATGGGATCCACGTTAGGGTCTACATAGTAATTCCGAATAATACGTTCCAAAAAGCAAGTTGATCCTCATCTCCAGCTTTTTAAAAAATGCTAAGACACCTATTTTTTTTTACGATTAACCTCTTATTCTTACAGAAGAACAAAAAATGATAAAATATCACAAATAGTAGTATATAAACCATTTCGATATATTTTTATATTATTTTACCTAAAACTTCCACTATACAAAATTTGTTTATATAAACATTTTGATTGAAAATTATCTTACACCAAAAATCCCATTTCTTTTCCATTATTAACCAAGGGTAATGTCCTTATGAAAGTCATAAGCCCGAAACTAAAATAAATTGAATGCTTGAGATTAAAAGCCGCTTTCTAAGACAATTTTGCTGGACGGACAAAAACCAACTAATCACCACCGTCTTTATGTGCAGCTGTCAATAGATCTCTGAAAATAAATTACTTTTGAATAAATTGGCTAAAAAGCTTCAGTTTCTTCCGTATAAATTCCTGTCTTAACATTACACCGTTGCTCTATTTTCTTTCCTTTTCTTATTATAATAGAAAAACAGTGTTTATGTATATTTCAATGAGAAATTTTTGGGTTCACACCCTAAGATGAACCTGTAGATTCACCAACCAATAGTGTTTGAGTATTTGATATTTGATATCTTTTAAAAAAGGAAAAAATTGAATTTCCAAATAAGATTATATTTTTAAAATAAAACAATAAAAATACATAAAAATAGTTACAAAAAATAAATAAATAAATATTGATAAACTTTTAGCAAAATACTAAATCCTATACCCTAATCACTAAACCCTAAACCCTTGGATAAACTCTGAACCCTTGGATAAATCATAAACTCTAAATCAAAAATATTTAAAATTAAACCCTAGAGTTTATGATTTATCCAAGGGTTCAGAGTTTACCTAATGGTTTAGGGTTTATCCAATGGTTTAGGGTTTAGTAATTAGGATTTGGGGTTTAGTGTTAGTAAAATTTAGTTTTTAATGTATGATTTAGGGTTTAAGATTTTTCAACGGTTTAGAGTTTATCCAAAGTTTAAGGTTTAACGTTTAGGGTTTAGGGTTTAGGATTTAGGGTACAGGGTTTAGTATTTTACTGAAGATTTAACAATATTAATTAATTTATTTTTTGTAACTATTTTTATGTATTTTTATTATTTTATTTTAAAAATATAATCTAATTTGGATATTCAATTTTATTTCTTTTTTTGAAAGATATCAAATATCAAATAATTAAACACTATTGGTCGGTGAACCTAGAATTTCTCTATTTCAATCTATCTTCAAGTTATTGAATTTAGGTAACAGTATAACGATAATATAATTCGCTTTACTACAAATTGCAAGTTTTAATCATATTATTTATTGTATTTAACATAACACTTTTGCAATAGACATGTATTAGCCATTTTAATATAAAATATATAATTTTTATTATAGTTTTATCATATGTAGAAAATGTCACATTAATTTTAGAAAAGTAAAAATAAAAGTCAGCAATATATATACCCTATTAGATATATCAGCGTGTATAACTTACCAATGTAAATCATAATATAAAAAGTTTGTTACGGAAATACACTGTAAATTAAATCGCTTATTTACTCAACATTTGGAATATGAAAGAGAGAAGTTACGAAGATTTCATTTTGGCTCAAACAAAGGAAAAAAATATCAATGAAAAGTGGTAAAATTTGAATTAAATAGGTAAGGAAAGATATTTCCTCTATTTTAATATGTAAGATGTTTTCTTATTACTTATATAGATGTTTTCGCTTATCAATGTAAACTTTAACTTTGCCAAAAAATTATGTAATCAGTTAATTGTATTATTGTATCTATTATTGATTATATTAAATTTTTATTTAATAGTATTTTTAAAATCATAATATATGCGATTTATGGTAAAACGTAGGGAATTGTAATATAAATATTTTCAAGCTCCTTGAGAGTAACAAGCAGATCCATCACAGAAAGAGAAAAGAAATATAAAAAGAAAAAATAACTTTAGGTGTTTACAAACTCTGACTCCATAAAACCCTGCGCCTCGAGATTTCACTCTTCTTCCTCATGTAAACTCTCTCTCTCCCATATTTTCTCTTTCGTCTATGAATTTTTATTTTTTCCCTTTTTATTTTTATTTTTCATTTCTGTAACTTCTCCGTCAAAGACAGAGAGAGGGAGAATTTTTTTTTACAAAAAAAAACTGTTAAAGATGATGCAGCTGGGTGGTACTACAACCACAGCCGCAACCTCAGCTGCACCCCCACCATCGAACGATTCAGCCGCTACAGAAGCTGCGGCAGCTGCAGCAACGGTTGGAGCTTTTGAGGTGTCGGAAGAGATGAACGACCGCGGTTTTGGAGGAAACCGGTGGCCGCGGCAGGAAACGCTTGCGCTGCTAAAAATACGATCTGACATGGGAATAGCGTTTCGAGACGCTAGCGTTAAAGGACCCTTGTGGGAAGAGGTTTCCAGGTGCGTCTCCTTTATTCATTTTCCTCTTTTTGGAAAAAATCTCTATTCCACTCTTTGTTTTATTTTATTTTTTTCTAAATCATTGGTGATTTTGATCTAATTTGGAATGATTATTACATAAGCTTGTCTTCTCTTCTTTTTTTTAACTGAAGTAGTTTAAAGATCTGGTTTTTGTAATGTTAATTTTCTCAGATTCGGTTTTACTTTAATTGATTAACTGTTAAACTAGTTAAAGTAAGTTGAGTCATGTTTTATTCATGAGATTGAGAAGGCGAAGTCTTTCACAAACTCAAACTCATGCTGATTGATCCACTTCTCAACTATATACATATACATACATATATATATTCTCATTTTACTTATTTTATTTTATTTAAATAAACAATATATTCGTGACTTTTTCATGAGCAAAATCCATAATATTAAATTTTGTAATTGTGAGTTTAAATTAACTATGTTTATATTGTTCTCAGGAAAATGGCTGAGCTTGGTTACATAAGAAACGCCAAAAAATGCAAAGAGAAATTCGAAAACGTTTACAAATACCACAAACGAACCAAAGAAGGCCGTACAGGAAAATCCGAAGGCAAAACTTATCGCTTCTTTGATCAATTAGAAGCTCTCGAGACTCGACCAACCTCCTCTTCCATCCATCATCAACAACAACAACAACAACCACCACCACAGACTCAACCGCAACCGCTTCAACCGCAGCCGCCTCTACGACCGCACAACAACAACAGCCCCATGTTCTCCACTCCTCCTCCGGTAACAACTATTACACCGCAGATAACAAACACAACCCTTCCTCCTTATACTCAGCCTGCGAACGTACCTTCGTTCCCAAACATCTCCGGAGACTTTCTGTCGGATAATTCAACATCTTCTTCTCGTTCAACGTCTTCTGACGTCGATGTTGGGGACGGAACCACCACGACGAGGAAGAAGAAAAGGAAGAGAAAATGGAAAGAGTTTTTCGAGCGGTTAACGAGACAGGTTGTTGATAAGCAAGAGGAGCTTCAACGCAAGTTCTTGGAAGCTGTCGAGAAGCGAGAGGACGAGAGGTTGGTTAGAGAAGAGTCTTGGAGAGTGCAAGAGATTGCTCGTATCAACCGCGAACGCGATATCTTAGCTCAAGAACGCTCCATGTCCGCCGCAAAAGACGCCGCGGTTATGGCGTTTCTTCAGAAACTATCTGAGAAACCGAACCCTCAAGGTCAATCAATAATTCCGCAACCACAACCGCAACCGCAACAGGCTCCATCGCAAATGCAGGTTAATAATAACAACAACCAGCAAACGCCCCAACCGCCACCTCCTCCACCTACGCAGCCGACACAGCCAGTGACACCGACCGTAGACACTTCCAAAACAGACAACGGTGATCAGAACATGACTCCAGTGTCGGCCTCGGCGGCAGGAGCGGTGAGCTCATCGCGGTGGCCAAAAGTGGAGATAGAGGCATTGATAAAGCTGAGGACGAATCTTGATTCAAAGTATCAAGAGAACGGACCAAAAGGACCGTTGTGGGAAGAGATATCAGCGGGAATGAAACGTTTAGGGTTCAACAGGAACTCAAAGAGATGCAAAGAAAAATGGGAAAACATAAACAAATATTTCAAGAAAGTCAAGGAGAGCAACAAGAAACGCCCTGAAGATTCCAAGACTTGTCCTTACTTTCACCAGCTTGATGCTTTATATAGGGAGAGGAACAAGTTCCACACCAATAACAACGTTATTGCATCTTCTTCCTCAACTTCCGGTTTAGTTAAACCGGATAATTCGGTTCCTTTGATGGTCCAACCGGAGCAACAATGGCCTCCGGCGATGGCAACTACTACAGTGACGAGTACAGTTGCTGCAACGGCTCAACCTGATCAACATCCTCCTCCTCAGCCGTTGGATAAGAACTTTGATGATGAAGAAGGCACAGATGGAGAAGAATACGACGATGAGGAAGACTACGAAGAGAATGAGGAAGAGGAAGGAGGTGAGTTTGAGCTTGTGCCGAGCAATAACAACAATAACAAGCCGACGAATAACATGTGATGTGGATGATCATTCGGGTTCGACTGGGTTGTGGTGAAACTTGAAAGATTAGTAGTAATATTTTTAAAGTTTTGATACAGAAGAAGCGAATTTAAATATTGGAAAGGGCTGGTTTCTTTTTTTATATTTGATTTTTAAGTTATACTGAGAAAAAATAATATGTTGAAACAAAATTTAATAAATGTGATTTAGTTATTTTTTGCGATAAATACATAAACATAAGTAACGGTAAGAGATGGGGACAACGTGGGGCTTAAAAACAAATAATTGAAATTGTAACTTGTAGGCCGTAACTGGATCAACAAAATTTGGAATTGGAATATGTGGAATGGGTCATTCCGTTTGATTCCAAAATAAAATCACCAGTTACATGGAACTAAAAAACAATCACATTCCAATAATTCCTATGGGATAAATGGAAACAAAAGGAACGTAGTAGTAAATCATTCAGAAGAAAAAAGTTACGTGAATGGAGTGGAATGGAACAAAATCAGATATTTTTAATTATGTTTAGATAATAATTATTTATTTGCAGTCACATGCTAGATTTGTTAAGATTTTAAATTGAAAATTCTCATAGAGTATTATTTGTTACAATCTTAAACTAAAATATATCAAACATATTTTTTTTTTTTTTTTTTTTTACAAAAAAAACATATTTCTTATTTAAAAACTTCGTAGTGATCAAACTTGCAAAACTATACGCATCCCAGCGCTAGATTTCACTAATAAAAATGTTAGTATCAAACTAAAGTTTAAATAAATATTTTTGCTTCCTTTTTATCATTGTTTATTAAATTTAATGAGCCTTTATTTTACTGTAAGCATTGTTTTAAAACCGGACCGGAAGCTGAACCGGATAATTTTTGGATCACGGTTCAATATGGTTCGACCGGATCAAACCTGGTTCAATAATATGGTCAAACCTTGTTCAATAATATGGTTTAATATGTTTTTAGTACATAAATCTAAAAGTAATGTTAGTATATATGATATATACTTAAAGTATAAATGAATTTCAAACATAAAACAATATAAATATAAACTAGTTTTATGTTTAAATGGATGATTTATAGATTTTTGATAGTTTAAGTGATTTTTATCAATTTAATAATCTTGAGATCCAATCCGGCTATGTAACCGGTTTATGGTTGAACCAATTTTAGACCCAACCCGACTACCGGTTCATGGTCGAACCTGGTTCAACTATCGGTCGGTCCGGTTTTAAAAACACCGACTGTAAGATACATTTAATTAGTATAATGAGAATATGTAGTAATTTAATTAAAGCTATAGTTAATGTCATTCCATTCCTTTCCTTTAAAATGTTACCATTTATGTTACAAAAATGGTTTCCTGCAGTTACTCATTCCAATTTATGTAATTCCATAACTGCTGCCATTCCAACATTGACGTTCCATTTTTTCTAGTTCCTTTCATTCAGAGCATTCATAAAATCTATTTCCAGTTACAGCCGTAATGTTTTTAAATCCTTTATAAATGAATGGTTTTTGTTGTTTGTCTGTATTTGTTTTTTACATATTATTGTTATTGTTTTGTTTACATTATAAAAATAAAGAATTAATTGGGGAGGTGGGACTGAGAGACGAGAGTTGCTCATCCTTTCCCCTTTTCAGTAACAGTTTCCTTGGTAAAATAAATAAAATAAAAACTTTATATTATAATTTAAAAGAAGATGCCAACTTCACATGCACACAATGAGAGAGAGCGTGGGGTTTTTGGGGTCCACGTGGAAAAAGGAATCTTCATCTCCTTTTCTGTCTTGTTCTCTTCGTTGCCCTAAATAACCCAACTCTCTTTCGTAAGGGGTTTATTCGTAAATTCGCATGTGGCAGATCCAACGATGTATACAAAACTCGTATTTAAGACGATGATTCGTTGTGTCATGATTAATTTCCACATGTTTCGTCGCATTTCCAGATCTGTATTAACCAAAGATTGATCATTGATGTATCTACCGATGATCGTGACTGCAAACATTTTATGCATATGCTTACTTATTCATATATGTACACAAACACTCACTCCTGGACTAATCTTAAACGATTAACGAGCACATCATACGCGATGTGATTTTAGTTGTTCTGAATAGACGTCGAGAACAAATTTTTAACTCATTATTGAAGTTTGATATGAACATTCATGTCATATAGTTTCTGCACATGTTAACACAGTGAAATCCGAACTTGGTTTGTACGTTAAGTATATATGTGTATATACTTGTTGATTATAAACTTAAAGATGCCGTTCGTTAATAATCATGATGTTAATTAGTTAGTCCAATTCTTGCCATATATGTAGCTGTAAATTTATGGGTTTTATTCTATATGTTTACAAAACAACATACTACTAGTTTTTTTTTAAATAATTGCGAGTTCCGTGCATGTGGTAGTTCAGATAATCATCTTCAGCAAAACAAAAGGTTCAGATAATCACTAAAATATGTGAATTAGGTTTGTTAGAGTAGCAAATTATGATTAAAATTGCAGTGAAATTCAAACCATAGTCATTCAACTGACACAGTAACCTTATATAGTACTCATTAATTGTTGAAAATAAACAATCATTATTTAGACCAGATCATTTTTCCGCGCGTAGCACGGATAATATAATTTTATTTTTTTTCACATTTTATCACATGTAAATTATCATCTTAATTTAAGATTAATTGTGTTTATTTGATCAATTGCAACTTACTATTTTTACTTTCATGGTAAATCTTTTGTATAAATGAGGAAATTTAGTTTTAAAATTCTATTTCTCATTTTAAAATTTTAAAATTTTATTTATATTAATCTCAAATAAGTTTCTATTATATGAAATGAAAAAGAGTAACCTGACTTTCACAGTCAAATTAGGAAGACAGTTTGAATTACTTTTCTTTTATTATGTTTGGCAAACTTTACTTCTGTATAAGATTTGAAACATTTTAGGGATCAAAATTTCATATAAGTAAAACACATCAGAACAAAAAAAAATTGTTCAATAATGCACCTGCATTTATTATTATTGTTTTACGTAAATTTTATAAAATCGATGATTGATAACCGTTTTAGAACTGAAACCGTTTAAAATTTGTCTATGCATTATTAAATCATAAAAATATTAAATTATAAAATAATATTAATATTTATTGGAAGTGATGTAATAATACTATTATTAGTGACCAATAATTTAAATATAGAAAAATTATTGATATGTACTTTGATATTTCTTAGAAAAATTATTTATTCACCGACCAATAAAAGTCTGCGAGCTCATATTCAGTAGTTGGAAAAAAAGAAAAAAAATAATAAGAATTCGCCGAATTATATTATGTTTTTAAAATAATAAAAAAAGTAAAAAAAAAAATAGTACAATTTTTTTTTAACCATTGTTAACGCAGTCATCAAAACAATAAATCCTAAATCCTAAACATTAAACCCTAAAAACTAAACCTCAAATTTTTGGGTAAATTTTAAACCCTTGGGTAAACCCTTAATCTTTGGGTAAACCTTAAATCTTTGGGTAAACTCTAAACCCTTGGGTAAACCCTAAACTATAGGGTAAATCCTAAACCCTAGGATTTAGGGCTAAGATTTAGAGTTTTAATGACGGCGTTTAGGATTTAGTGTTTAGGATTTATTGTTTAGTGTTTATGATTTAGAGTTTAGGATTTACCCAATGGTTTAGGGTTTAATGGTTAGACTTTAAGATTTAGTGTAATTTTATTGACAGCGTTAATAATATTTAAAAAAAAACTCATTTTTTGCAGCTAGTACTATTTTTTAATTTATTTTTATTTTAAAAACACAATACAACTTAGCAAAATTTTGTTATTTTTCTTTTTCTAAAAAAATTAAATATGATATGACATGCTATAATTGGCTGGTGAATCTACGCCTTCTAGGGTAAACCAAAAAAAAAACTCTTAGAATGCGTAGATGTTGTTTTTGTAAATTTGTTCTAATATAATTTTGATAACATTATAGTAAATAAGTCTTATTTGGCGTTGGACTTCTGTAAATTGAAACACAATTATGGATAAACTGTTTTCTAATTAAATACAACGCATAATAGTGTATGAACCAAAATTTCTTTTGAAAAAATAAATTTAAATATATGGAAGGAATAAACATTAGAAGCTCCAATTAGACATGAACATCCTTTTTTTAGAATTTTTGGAGAAACAAATGTATGATTTCCGAGAGAATTTTAATTTTAGCTTTTACCCCAAATTTGATATCATTATTTAAATTTATTTTTAAGAGATAATCATTTTCATAAATACTTTAAATTTCCAAAAACTAAAACTGACATTATAAATCATTTAAAAATGTTTAAAATCATTTATAAAATATTTATAATGGTTCATAAATTCAAACCCAATCCATAAATAATCTACTAAGGCAACATAAAACAAAAACTGATAATATACTTTTATCAGTCGTGACCATGACTGGAGCAACATCATGACCATGACTCTTTCTCTCTGTATCTTCAACAGTGCTCTGAAATCGTTTATGCTCAAAGATGATGTTATTGTCATCAGAAACATAGCTTGTGTGTGAACTCGATGATGCCAAGCTTGACTGTTTCTTGAGCTGAACATCTTCTGAACAGCTATCGTTGACATCATCTTTAATTGGCTGCTGCTTCGCTCTGCCTACTTTAGCAAAGGAATCACCCTGCCTCATCTCCAATGAGTTATCTCGAGAATGACCTCTCTTCCATGAAGCATTTTCTGATTGTTCATCAACATTTTTTTTAGAAAGCTCTGCCCTGGTAGTAGATTGATCTTCTTATTCCCTATAAATGCTTCTTGGCATTTCTTCTTTAACAAAACCTCCGCTTTGCACATTTGAGCTACTATGTCTATGTGAAGGTTCGTTTCTTATATTATCATAAGAGGATGAGTTCGGCGACTTTGTGGAACTGTGGAACTCTGCATCGTCATCCTCATCCTCTCTTTACTTGAAAGCTCAGCAACTGCACGTGCAACAAAACTCACTCTTTCAGCAGATTCAGCAGCTGCATGTGCAGCAGTCGTAGTATCAGCAAATTCTGTTTCATATAAAGATGAATCCACATAACCTGGATGAGGGTATGTGTTCTCTGCCACCATTCTTATCTCCTGTATAAAAGAAGAAACGATTTGTTACATCTAACGCTTCAACACAGACAGAACAAACATTAAACAAAAAGTTTTTTTTATGAAAAAAAACTAACCAGAAGGTCTTGGATCTTGACGATAGTGATCAGTAGAAGCAGTGCGGCTGGAAGATATTCCGCCAGTTTCATATAAGTTCTGCTCCACGTTAGCAGTAGATGGAGCTTGAAACTCTGGAGGTTCATTGTTTGGATTCTTGAAGAATATGAGTTTATTCCACTCACGGACTGAGAGGAACTTGCTCCACTCTGCTCAAAGAAATTGAAAATGCCATTGAGGAAACTTATACTAAAGAAACAGACTGGTGAAGCTTAGGTTATGAAATGAAGATGTAGTTACTGACCATCAATACAGTCTCCTTTGGATCTGGCTCAACCAAAGATTCTGGTTCCCATGTTACATTATGCTCCGTAGCAATTTCTTTCAAAATTTTGTTCTTCGTTGGACCATCAGGAGCTTTAACCGACAGTTTATCCACCAACTAAGGATACATAGAGAGAGAAAGAATCATCATCATCATCATCATCAAGAATGATGCCTCTCTCCTACGAACATCAGAGAAAAGAAAACAACAACACAAGCAACCAAAACTCACCAAGCGGCTCACACCAGAATCTGACTGCAACCCAACAGCAGCTGAAACAAAATCTTTGCCATACTTAGCAGAGAAATGCTTAACGACATCAGCTAACTCCGCGACATCAGGAAATTATAAGCTTCTGGGTATATAAAGAAGGTGGAAAAAAAGGAGCTGAAACGAAACCATAAAGAAGGAATATTGATGGATCGATTAAAACTCAGTCGAAATGGTTTAGGGGGAGAAGCCGAAGTGGCAGAGGAGAAAAGAGAAGACGAAGTGGTAGAGGAGGCGAGAAGAGACACGCGACTTCAGCTCCGCGTCGTAGACCTATGTCTAATTATTAGATGATCTAAAAGCCCAATCCCAAATCAAAAGAAGCCCACACGCATAAGTCAATTCAGGAAAAAATTTAAGCCCAGCCCGAAAACAAAATGTTCTGATTGGAGGATTATTTATGCTGACGTGGACATGCTAGAATTGGAGATTATCCTCTTTTAGTATTGTGATAACCATGAGTTAGTTTTTTTTTTTTTTTTTTGCTAAATACCATGAGTTAGTTAATTCCTTTTGTTCTTTGTCATCTATATTAGTGGTAACATGGCCGTCCGTATCTTACTTCTAAATATGGGAGTTCGAATCCAGGCAATCTAGAAGTGGGATGAAGAATTTTGGGCCATTTGATTTGGTCATCGAGTCTATTGTAAAAAAAAAAACAGTTATTATCTTCCATACTTTACAAAATATATTTTAGCACTCTCACAGAAATACAAATGTACGGTATACAAAATTAAACTAGGTATTCTGCGTCAGATTTATATTAAAAATCTAAGAATGATAACTATTTTGAAACTGATAAGTAATGATAAAACAACACGTAATGTGAAATGGAAAGATCAATTTTTATTATTTATTTATGACTCTTTAAAACCTAGACGATAATCTACAGGCTCTTTGCTAACATTCGGAGAAAGGAACACGCCCACATCACTGTAATTATAACTTTTGTTCGTCTCTTGCACTATAATATTATGTGACTAATGTGAGCCCACTTTAATACGTTTGGTGTGTGTTATTGTTTATATTGGTCGGATAACAACCGCTAATTATTTTGTTTACGTTTTTCTTTTTCTACAAAAGTATCTTCTCAAGCTCTCAGCGCACAAGCAAGTCTCAGTTTGTACCGTTGAATTAAATTATCTCACTAAAGTTTAACTTTAAACTAATTCGAAATTGCGAGTTTTGAAAATGATTAAAGAAGATAAGTAGACTTTAAAGTACACGAAAAGGACATCTTGAAAATATAGGTATCCTTATTTAAGTTAAAATTAAAATCTGCCACTAGTCCACGGATATATAAAGTTGATGTATGAAATATTTAGTACGTCCACAAATTATTGGATGTTATTTTGAAAGTATAGAAGATATTTTGGATCAGTTTTCAGTTTCATTGCGAGGGTAATAATTTCTCACCAAGAGACCTACTAACTAGCTATCAATTTCATACGATCTCAACATAGAGGTGTAATGAGGTTTGCTTTTATAATAAATCCGATTCAGTTTGAAATTTGACCGGGTTCAGTTGTTGGATTGATTCGATTAATTCAGATTAAATTTGCAGATCATAATACAGAAAACAAGTGTAAAATTTTAAAATATTTATAATTTTTGCTAACCAAAATTATCCAATATGTTCAGAACTTGAAAATCAATTTTAACATTTTGGGTTTTCCTTTTTATTCCAACCTAAGATTAAACAAAGTAAGAGATTGTGATTTTACATGTAAAAGAAAATGGAATTTGTCAAACGCATTTGATGTAGTATAATTAGTTATCCTTAGCTCGTTGAGTAACACTTTTTATTAAATTATTATTTTGTTGTTTTTCTTTTGTATAACCCATACAATTAGATCAAGTTATGTTCATAAGAAAGTTTCTCTGAGGAACGGCTCTCTCCAACCCGTACAACAAATTATTTTGTACTGTTAACCAAGAAGTTGTGAGTCTTGGGTACTCATAGTTTTTTTTTTTTTGAGAACTGGTTTGAGTACTCATAGTTTCTTGTTATAACTTATAAGGGTCCCAAACATGTTAATTAATTTCGTTTCTTTCATATCATAAACAGTTAAACACTTAAACTTGTGATCTTGAAGGTCCGTTTCCTCTGGAAGATCCTTTATTACACTAGTAGATACGTTGAACGAAAACTATAAATTTTTAGAGTATATGACGTTTTGTAAAGTAAACTGTACCACCATATAATTCAATATACAAATTTTAAGATTATTCGTACCGTGATGAGTCATTATTCTTGCAAGAGTATTCCAGGAAATTTTGTAATATGTAGATTTAGACCATATATTTGTAATGGATTCGAACAATTTGTGGCACCGAGTAAGTACCTCCACGAAAAGCAATCAACTAGTGGGCAGCATTTGATCGCTCTATCTCAAAATATTATTCTCGAATCATTTTTTCCACCCTATTTTATGTATCATGTCACCATATTATTTACTTCTCCAATCCCATAAAATGTCATTTATAGTTGTTATATATAATTTAATCAATAAGATGATTTGCACCCAAGAAAAAACCAAGAACTTTTGCATGAGAAGTAAGAACAAATCTGCTACGGTCTAATTATATATTTGTACTAATCAAGTTATATAGTTCGACGCATCCTACGGTCTAATTATATATTTGTACTAGAATTGCAGAAGATTAAATCTGCTACCAAAAATAAAAATGCAACTTCAAAAATCTGAAATGGCATGTAAAAAGGAAAAATGATATGTGAGAAAGAATGGTGGCTAATTATTAGAAACAGAATCTTCTTCTTTTCCGTTTCCATGAATGTTTTATAATTTATATTTGAATCTTTTTTTGAGGGGCTAACAATGATGACGACCCAACACTAAATGTATATTCAAACATAAAAGTTATATAAGTTTATTTAAAAAAATTATATAAGCTTTTAAAAAATAATATATGAGCTTTCACGATAGTTTGTGGGAAAACAAGAATATTATAGAGTAGATAGATATATTGATCATAATTTCCTGAATCCTTTGAAATTGATGAGTGATGATAGGGGTTTCAAGGCCCCTTAATCAAATGTTGTAATATATAGGATGTCAAACCAGTCCTAAGTGATTATGATGCAAAGGGAATGCAAGATCATATTTAATCTAAGTGCTACCAGTTTTTGAGATGATTTGAAACTAGATTACTACCTAAAATGCAAGGACAAAGCTTTCTTTCTTATAAGAAGGGAGAACTCATGGGCTATGGGAATTGATCTTGGGTGATCAAGATTCAACCTAAAGGTGTCAACTTTTAACCAATCTATGTCTACCTTAGGTCTAGACACAATCCTAAGCAAACTCTATCCCTAGATAAATGCTCATTTACCTAGATAACTCAAGCATCAAATTCATTTGGTTGATTGTTATCTAAGTAATCATTAATCTCAAGTCTACTAGCCATCTTAACACATTTAACAACAAATCCCTTTGGTAAAGGATGTTAAAAGCTTAGGAGAGTTGGTTCAGACATTTCATCAAACACCTTCCGGGTATGAAATGCCTAGAGCTCAACTTTAGAGAGGCCAACTCTAAAGTTGCATTAAAAGCCCTCTACTAGCAAGGAATAAGATTGATCTATGCCTAAACACCTTAGATCTAGCTTAATCACCCTTAATCTCCCTAACCCATGAAGCCAAAGATGACTACTCACTACTCTCCATGATGAGCCCAAGAATCAAAGATGATTTGGTGCTAATCATGATTAGTGATCAAGATAATCAAGCAATCACAAGAGAGAAATGATCAAGATAAGATCTTTCACCTAAAAGTTCTTTTGTGATTAGATAGAAAACAAGATAAGATCCTACAATTAGGTCTGAAGGACCTTTATAGTAGCTTAAAGTCGAACCTGGTTTAACCCAACAAACCTGAGTTAACCAAAACACAAATTGGTAATTATCTTGTCAAACACGGAAAATGTTGACTTTCTTGACTCGCAGCGGCCACGTGAAACCGCTCCGCCTAGCCGCTGGGACACTTGCAGCGGCGTCCTTGCTTCGTCATCACACCGCTGCGACAAGTACGAACACAGCAGGGAACGGGGTATTTTTCCAGTGGTCTCGTCACACCGCTGCGTCAGGCCGCTCCCGCACTTGGTCTTCATTTCTTGAGTCTTCATCTCTCGAGCGTCTCCAGCGGCTTCGGTACACCGCTGCGTAAGGCCGCTCCCACACTTAGTCTCCGTTTCTCAGCGCTTGCAGCGGCTTCTTGAGGGGCCAAAAGGTCGCTGGGACGTCCTTATGCCGCTGGGACACTTGATCAATGCGTCTCCTTCTCGAGAATCACCCCTTTTGCCTCCAAACCATCTCTAAATGCTCCAAAGTCACCATTTGAAATCTCCATCACCTGATAAGGACATATGTAATGCAATGCAACCTAAACATATCTAAATGTTATCCTAAATGGTCAACATATGCAAGAATGAATGGTTAAAACAATGCAAATTGAGAAGATATCAACTCCCCCAAACTTGTATCTTACTTGTCCTCAAGTGACCTTGTAAGAACTCATAAGAGAGAGAGGTTTGAAGGTGGGAACTCATAGCCAAAAGTAACACTTCCTAGCACTCAACTTAACATCCTAAAGAAACATAGCAAATAACATGAGCATTCTCCTTATTATACTCTAGCTTCTCTAGGCCTATCCATACTCTTTTTCCTCTACTCAAGTTGCAATACTCTTTACCAACAAGTCCCTTCAATCAGCTCTCACATTGATTCAAACACACACACACAAGGTGAAGTCTCGCAAATGGGCACATGATCTCAATCATTTGGCTAGGTAGGCAATGGTCTAATATGAATGAAGAGATGGGTTCAAATGTTTTTATTTAAGGGTGGTTATCACTCAAAACAAGGAGCTTGATCATTATGCAAAATTTATCTAAGATTAGAAGCAACTCATGCATACATAGATTCATTCTCATCATTCTACCCCATTTTGTTATAAATGATCACAAGTTCTACCCTCTTTATCATCATCTCAAAAATCAATCTAAACCCCCTCACATCACTCACCCAATGTACAACATTCTTTTCTTAAGACTCAACCACTAAGGACCTCTTATTCACTTTTCACATTTCTAAGCTCTAACACTTTTTATTATCCCTTCCCCACTATCTTAATGAATCTTTTTTTTTTTTTTTTTTATATAGAAGGGGAAGGTCTCAAACAATACAATCAAGAGCTTTCTTATTTTTCTATTCTAGGTCCCTAGGGCTTTTCTTTCTCATGACAATCTTTTGTTCTTCAATCTCTACTTTATAACTTCCCAAACCCAAGATATAAACCTTTAAGGAACAAAAACCCCACTCCCCATCCTAGAAGCTAGCTCAAATGATGACCCTATGCTAGCAAGAGATGAGAACAAATCCATGTCGCTCCCAATACTCTCAAGATTTTGCACATGACAAACTATCAAAAGAGGCCTCACTCATGCAATTCAATGTTTGGTCTCAAAGAATGGTTAGGGTTTTAGGGTAAGGAGTTCCATTTGGGTTAACAAAGATAGATATAAAAGAATAAGATAACCCAAATGTGTATGAGATCCATGATCAAGTATACAAATGCCTATATGCAAGAGAGATTAAGTTCATTCACGCCAAGTTCAGATTGAAGCTGATCTTAAGAACAATGCTAACATCAAGCAAGCAAACAAGTTTCAAGAAGAGTTTTCAAGGCTCGAAGCGTGCAAGGCTTTCAAGAGATGCTTAAGCTACTTGATATGTTTAACTAGGATGTCATTTTCAGTCTATACAAGGCAATATCAATCAGCTGCTCCATATGCAAGTGAATGCATCCTATATGCTCTAGACTCAATCTTAAGAATGCAAGTGATGCAACTACATGATTCAAAAATTTCAATTTTTTTTTTCCGTTTTTCTATGCATTTATGTATGTACAATGTAATGCATGAGACTCAAAATCATCAAAACAAACATGATCAAATACTTGGTACCTCCCCCCCCCCCCCCCCCCCCCCCCCCCCCACACACTTAAATCACACAGTCTCTGTGTGAGTAAGGGAGAGATACCCAATGGAAAGCAATATGCAAAGATAAACTGGTATGTACAAGATTAAGGTGAAGGAGTACCTCTGATGGAGTCTTGGAAAAGGCAGTGGTGTCTAGGGAGCGATGTCCGGCCGCTTTTCTCCTCGGCCCAAGGGTCTTAAAAACGAAGATCCTACTAATATGTACAGGGATAGTCATGGGACTTCCTCCCAAGTGAGCTTGTTTTAAGTCTCTAGCTTGACTTTCCTTCCTTTGGCTAGTGAGAGGGAGGGTCCTTCCCACCTTCAAGAGTGATGGTGAGGACGTGGAAGAGAAGCTCTTGAAGCTTGATTGGATCATTTTGGAGCTGAGGAGTGATGATGGCCCTTGCACTTGAGAATGGCTTAGACTTTCCCTTGCACTTGATTTTGTACTCAATGGCCCCATCCTTAAGCTTCATTGGGTGGAGAGTGAGAGTGTGAAGAGTCTTATCAAGAGGTGGAGGATGAGGTTCTTTCACAATCTTCTTCTTGTCATGAGCAGCCTTTGTGGCGCTACTCACCTCCTCCTTTTTAGCACTTTCCAAGTGCTCATCACACAGCTCTTTAGAGGACTCTCCAACAAGAACTTCTTTCTCAATACCAACCCCTTCAGCCTTGGTCTTCTCAATGGAGGATGCTCCATAGGTGATTGTTCCACAATACTCAGCATTCATCTTTGGGGATTGTAGTGGATAGGAGACAGCTTTGTTCACATTTAGGAGTGTGACCTTCTTGTTGGCAAAGTCTATGCAAGCTCCCACTGTTGTGAGGAATGGAGTGCCAAGGATCAATGGGACTCTTTTCTCAGTTGCCATCTTCAGAACAGTAAGGTCTATAGGAATGGTGCATGCTCCAATCTTCAAAGGAAAGTCCTTGATGAGACCAATAGGAGTTGTAGAAGAGGAATCTCCAAACTGTAGTGAAGATTTGTTTGGTTCCATGCTCTCAATCCCTAGACTCTTCATCATCTCCATTGAGATCACATTCACACTTGCACCAGAATCAACAAGAACATCATCAAAAGTGAGCTTACCAAGGTAGCAAGGCAATGTGAACATCCCTTGAGACTCAAGCTTAGGGAGGGACTTTGGAGGGATTGGTGGATCAATCTTCGGAATGGAGATGTCCAAAAGCTCGGCCACTTCAGCTTGGTGGTCTAGAATGTCATTGATGAGCATCATCTGGACATGAGCTTCACGCATACCCGAGATTTCTGGAAGCCTGACCCCAACATCACTAAGATCTTTCCTGAACTTGGAGAGCACCTTCTTATAAGCTTTGGTGAGAACTCTTTGGGGAAAAGGTGGCTTATCATAGGGTGATAGCTCAACCTCAGTGGCTTCCTTTAGCTTAACCTTTTTTAGCTTGTTGTCAGCTCTTTTCTCAACTTGTTTCTCAGCCTTCTGCTCAGCTCTTTGCAGATTCGTTGCGTTAATCTTCCTGACATCGTCCTTCACAATCTGTGCTTCAGCTGTGGCCACAACAAATCTCTCAACTTCCCCAAACTCAGTTCCAAATACCAGTCGTTCAATCTCATCCTCTTCTTTCTCATGATCACTCAACTCAATCTCTGGAGAAGTAGTGGAGAAGACAACATTGCAAGACTCCTTGGGGTTCTTTTCTGGTTTCCCTGGTAGAGACCCCATTGGTTGCTTGGAGGATGAAGGCATAGAAGCAACTTGACTCTCCAAAGCCTTGAAGTGAGAAGCAAGTTGCATGTACTTGTTGTTGAGGTCAACATAGTTCCCATCAATCTTTGCATGGATGTTCTTGAACTCATAAATCATGGTCTTCTCATTTCTGGCCTGAAATTCCAAGAGTTGCTTGAACATAGAATCCACACTTGAATCTGGAGCTTGAGCTTGAGAAGAACTTCCTTGAGTCTGAGGAGATTGGTTGGCTTGAGGATAGTTCTGTTTGGCTTGGTAACCTCCTTGTTGATTGTTGTAGTAAGGTCTTTGCTGAGAGTTGTTTTGGTACTGAAAATTAGGCTCTTTCCTGTACCATGTGCCATTGGCATTAATGAAGCACAACTCCTCCTGGCCTTCTAAACCATCAACCTCATTGATCACTGGAGGTGCCTCTTTTTTCTGGTCACCAACAAAGTTCATCTTCTCCTGCTTAGCCTTTTCTGCAAGAAGTAGATCCAACTTGGCTTGGAGAGACTTCAGCTCTTTCTTTGTATGCTGATCATCACTTCTGTTGACCCTATCATGCTCCTCACTGTAGACTGAGTCACTCTTGGCCATGTTCTCTACCAGTTCCTCTGCTTCTTCCTCAGTTCTTCCCAAGAAGAAACCATTGCTGGCAGTATCAAGCCTGTTTCTGCACTGTGGTAGAGCTCCTCTATAGAAGGTGCTAAGCAAACTCTCCTTGCTGAAACCATGATGAGGGCATTGAGCCCAATAGCCCTTGAACCTCTCCCATGCTTCACTGAAGCTCTCTAGACCTTTCTGTTGAAACCCAGAGATTTCGTTCCTGATCTTAGGTGTCCTTGAAGTAGAGAAGAACTTGTCTAGGAAAGCTCTCTTACACTCTTCCCAAGTGGTGACAGTGTCACTTGGAAGAGTCTTCTCCCATTGGTGTGCCTTGTCTCCCAAAGAGAAAGGGAATAGCTTCAACTTGAAAGCATCTTCAGAAACACCATTGTCTTGGACAAGCCACAATACTTATCAAACTTGTACAAGTGATCAAAAGGGTCTTCAGTAGCAAGACCATGATACTTGTTGTTCTCTATGGTGTTGAGCAGCCCTGACTTAATCTCGAAGTTGTTGTTCTCCACTGGTGGTGCTCTGATTCCCAACCTATGACCATTAATGTGAGGTTGATCATAGGCTCCAATGGCGCGAGCTTGGCGTGGTGGGTGTTGTGGCTGGCGCTGTGGTCGAAGGTGAGCAGCTCTTGGATCAATGCCTCCTTGGGCATCACCATCTTGAGGCAGATTCTCCATATCAAACCCCAACCTTTGCAAGTGAGCTTGTTGCTCTACTTCTCTTCTCTGTCTTGCAATCTCCCTCTCAAGTGCTCTAATGTCTTCAACTCTTGGAACTAGGTTTGTTGGACCTCTGCTCCTTGTGTTCATACACCTGAAATGCAAAGGGAGAAAAAAGAAAGAAAAGCAATAACACAATTAAATAAAAATTGACTTAGGGCCTGACTGGTTCAACCGCAGCGGTTGCGGTTGCGGCTGTGGGAGTTTGCGGATGCGGATGGTTGCGGTTTCTAGCGGTTTTAAGAGATTTGTACGACTGGTTCTGCGGTTAGAAATTGGTGCGTTTGCGGGATACTTATGAGTGGTTAACTACCAAACGCAACAACGGTTAAATAATAAATTAACAATATTTACATTTTATATCATTATAAAATATCAAAAATAATAATATTATAATAAATATAAAATTTATATTTAGAAAGTTATAGTTTAAACTTTTTAAAAATTATAGAAAATATTTTCATTTTAAAGTTTTATAATATTAATTAAAATATAATAGATATATTTTAGTATTTTTATAATTCCAATTTAAATTTTTTATTGAATATTTTTATTTTTGTATTTAAATTGTTTTAGAAAAAAAATAATTTTTTTTATCCTCCCGCAACCGCCTGCAACCGCAAACGCTAGCTGGAGCAAGCTTTTGAATTTATGAGGTTTAGAGCAATTTGGAGCGGTTTGGAGCGGTTTGAGCGATTGTTGCAAAACGCCAACAACCGCTACCAACCGCAAAAGCTGCGTTTGCGGGTGGTAGCGGGAAAACCAGTCATACCCTTAGTCTCAAGCAAATGACTAAATCCCAATGTCACAATCAACTTAGAATTTGGCAACGGCGCCAATTTGATGATAGGAGTTTCAAGACCCCTAATCAAATGTTGTAATATATAGGATGTCAAACCAGTCCTAAGTGATTATGATGCAAATGGAATGCAAGACCATGCTTAATCTAAGTGCTACCAGTTTTTGAGATGATTTGAAACTAGATTACTACCTAAAATGCAATAAAGGACAAAGCTTTCTTTCTTATAAGAAGGGAGAACTCATGGGCTATGGGAATTGATCTTGGGTGATCAAGATTCAACCTAAAGGTGTCAACTTTTAACCAATTTATATCTACCTTAGGCCTAGACACAATCCTACGCAAACTCTATCCCTAGATGAATTCAAGCATCAAATTCCTTTGGTTGAATGTTATCTAAGTAATCATTAATCTCAAGTCTACTAGCCATCTTAACACCTTTAACAACAAATCCCTTTGGTAAAGGATGTTAAAAGCTTAGGAGAGTTGGTTCAGGCATTTCATCAAACACCTTCCGGGTATGAAATGCCTAGAGCTCAACTTTAGAGAGGCCAACTCTAAAGTTGCATTAAAAGCCCTCTACTAGCAAGGAATAAGATTGATCTATGCCTAAACACCTTAGATCTAGCTTAATCACCCTTAATCTCCCTAACCCATGAATCCAAAGATGACTATTCACTACTCTCCATGATGAACCCAAGAATCAAAGATGATTTGGTGCTAATCATGATTAGTGATCAAGATAATCAAGCAATCACAAGAGAGAAATGATCAAGATAGGATCTTTCACCTAAAAGTTCTTTTGTGATTAAATAGAAAACAAGATAAGATCCTACAATTAGGTCTGAAGGACCTTTATAGTAGCTTAAAGTCGAACCTGGTTTAACCCAACAAATCTGGGTTAACCAAAACACAAATTGGTAATTATCTGGTCAAACACGGAAAATGTTGACTTTCTTGACTCGCAGCGGCCACGTGAAACCGCTCCGCCTAGCCGTTGGGACACTTGCAGCGGCTTCCTTGCTTCGTCATCACACCGGTGCGACAAGTACGAACGCGGCAGAGAACGGGGTATTTTCCCAGCGGTCTCGTCACACCGCTGCGTCAGGCCGCTCCCGCACTTGGTCTCTATTTCTTGAGTCTTCATCTCTCGAGCATCTCCAGCGGCTTCGGTACACCGCTGCGTAAGGCCGCTCCCACACTTAGTCTCCGTTTCTCAGCGCTTGCAGCGGCTTCTTGAGGGGCCAAAAGGTCGCTGGGACGTCCTTATGCCGCTGGGACACTTGATCAATGCGTCTCCTTCTCGAGAATCACCCATTTTGCCTCCAAACCATCTCTAAATGCTCCAAAGTCACCATTTGAAATCTCCATCACCTGATAAGGACATATGTAATGCAATGCAACCTAAACATATCTAAATGCTATCCTAAATGGTCAACATATGCAAGAATGAATGGTTAAAACAATGCAAATTGAGAAGATATCAATGAGCTCTTGAGTACTAAAGAAAACATAGTTATCTTGAAAAAAAAAAAAAAAAAAACATAGTTATCTTGTAAGTTGTAACCCAATTTTAGTGAAAGACATTATGGAAAATTTTCCTTTAATTAGCCTAAAGGAAAGTGACATCTAAAAAAGATATTGATTCTTTTTTGCTATATATGGTTTTCTTTCTTAGAATTTGAGTTTTTTTTTTTTGTAAAAGAAAGAAGAATTTGAGTTTGTGCGTAGCATAATATCAAACTTAGCTTTTACTTTTGTTTTGACACGAAAAAGGTCAACATTTCGTTGAGGGGGACATAAAGAAGTTTTGGGCAGATGATTTCTCAGGGCGTCGAGGAGCAAACGTCTATTGTCTATGACTCTAATTAATCCAACGGAACATCTCTAACCTATGTTTTTCGCAGTTGTAAAATTTACATATGTCGCTTATATTCAATAATATACACTTTGTAATATCAATCTAGTTCTTAAAACAAAACAAAAATAAATCATTCTTGTTTTACTGTCTCAAATGTTTAGCTTCGGATGCTTCAGATGGTAACTTATTTGCTTATAGAAAGATCGACTGAAGAAAGCCATTCAACTAATCAAAATTTGCTTAATCTCCTTCAGATTAAATAAATATATGGACCATTTAAAAACAACTTATGCACTTTATTTACCTTCGTCTCTATTATTTTGTGTAATTTTATCCATATTTTTCCCATTCTGTACAATTTTTAATTAAGTTATTATCATTTTGATTAAGCAGATTTATTAGTAAAATGTTACAAAGATATATTGTAGTCCTTTTTATTTATTCTACTGTACTAATTCGAATATAATGTGTGTTTGTTGGGTCTACCTCGTGGTGTGTAGGCACATATTACAGAAAGAAACGCACCAACGCCATCTACTACACGGACGATACTTTTGATTAGATGATTTGAGGTAAATTGATATATCTGAAATTCTTACAAGAAATGCAAAGTTAAATTTGATATAAATCATAACACTCCAAAGAAAGAAAATGATGAAAAGGACGACCCAATTTAATCCGTAGGTCCAAGATTTTATTAGACATGTCGGGTACCTATGGATATAGATGAATGTTTGATTACCCTTGGCTTCTCCCAACCAATTGAGCCAACTTTTATTCAAGTTTTACACCATTGAATCTTGTGGTTCTATTATTAGATAGACTTGGTAAAAAAAATCAACGAATTTAATTACTCTATTAAACACCACGGAAATTAAGGAATACTATAAACTAGAAATCAAGCCATTTACTTACATTTGTTTTATATGTTCTTTTTGTATACCCCATTGTGGAGTTTAACAGAAGTGTATATAAAAGAAAATATTATACAAAACCACTTAGGTGAAAAGATTATTGTTAATGTCCATAGGTGAAGATGTTTTGTTCAACACAATCTCAAACTCACTTATCTCATAATTGTCTCCTGCGCCCTCTTCTTCTTCATCTTCGTAATCATCCTCCCCACTCTCTCCTTCTTTATTATCAACTTTGTCCATCTGATTAGTCTCAAACTGAGCCTTCGTTTCTTGTGAAAGAAGAAACTGTCTCGGTTGAGTAACCAATAGAGGCAATATTGGCAGTGGCCCAGTTTTGTTCCTCTCGTTATACAACGCTTCTAGCTGGTGAAAATAAGGGCAAGTCTTGGAATCAAGTGGTCGTTTCTTGTTGCTCTCTTTGACTTTCTTGAAGTACTTGTTGATGTTTTCCCACTTCTCTTTGCATCGTTTCGGGCTTCGATTGTATCCGAATCTTCTCATCTCTGCAGAGATCTCTTCCCATAACGGCCCCTTAGTACCGTTTTCTAGA
This sequence comes from Brassica napus, assembly GCF_020379485.1. Lineage (NCBI taxonomy): Eukaryota > Viridiplantae > Streptophyta > Magnoliopsida > Brassicales > Brassicaceae > Brassica > Brassica napus. The sequence continues at coordinate 32,800,584 of NC_063449.1, read as the reverse complement.
TAGTTAGCTTCAAGATTCTTTCTTATTCTTATTAAGGCCTCGACCTCAGTTTTAGGCCATCTTGAAGAACAAGGAGATACTGAATGGTTGCCATTGTAAGTCCCTATCTTCATTGTTGTATCTAGTACAACCTGACAGGATACTGAATGTTGTTCACTTTGATATTTTTTCCTATGTGATACTTTATAATTCTGCTGATGTGGTTGTTGTTGTTGTCCTCCTGATATTTTTTGTAAGAATGATATGATTGCAACGTTTTTAGCCGCAATATTAGACCTCTCACGGACTAGTGTTTCGTGTTCACCGTTGATTCTCTCTACCTCTTGGACCCTCCAAGCTTCTTCTCTTGAGATTCTCTCTCTCTCGCGACTCTCCAAAGCTTTCAAGAACCTTTTATGCATCTTCTCTTGTTTCTCCATCAACTCTTTTGTCAACTTTGTGAACAATCCTTTCCAGTATTTCCTCTTTTTCCTCGATCTCTTTTCCTGATCTTCTTCCTCGTCAGATGAAGAAGTCGAGCTCGAAAAAAGATTCAGCGATGATACATTGTTTAACAAGTCTCTCGAAGGTGGTTTAAAACCAGTATCAACCTTAGTTGTATGGTTGTTGTCATAAAAGGGGAAAGTTATTCTTAAAGACGGTTGCTTGGCAAGGAATGTAGGATTTGTGGTGATGGGTTTCACACTAACCTGTTGATTAGAGACGGTTTTGGGCACATCCAGATGAGTTATTCTTGCGTTCACCCCCTAGGGTGAAGGTTCACCGACCAATAGAAAATTGTCATTTTAAATTTATTATCTTTTAATTAAGGAAACTAAATAACTTGCAAATTATATTATTTTTTCAAAATAAAATTTAAAAATAAATAAAAATAATATATAAAAAACGAATTCAAAAAAAAAAATGTTGTCAACAAAACACTAAACCCTAAACTCTAATACTAAACCCTAAACTCAAATCCTAAACCCTAAATCCTTGGGTAAACTCTAAATCCTTGGGTAAACCCCTAAACCCTTGGAAAAACACTAAACATATTGTCAACAAAACACTAAACCCTAAACTCTAATCCTAAACCCTAAACCCTTGGGAAAACCTTAAACCCTTGGGTAAACCCTAAACCCTTGGGTAAACCCTAAACCCTTGGGTAAACCCTAAACCCTTAGGTAAACCTTAAACCCTTGGAAAAACACTAAACATTTGGATAAATTCTAAATTATAAATCTTAAACACTAAACTCTAAATCTTAAAAATAAATATTTTTTTTAAATAATATTTTTTTAGAACTATTGTTATTTTTATTTATTTAATTTTTTATTTTAAAAGCATAATATAATTTGGCAAGTTATTTTGTTTCTTTAATTAAAAGATACTAGATCTAAAATAACAACTTTCTATTGGTTGGTGAACCTAAAAGTTCACCCTAGGGGGTGAACCCAAGAAAAAGTCCATCCAGATGGAACATTTGCCTTGTGGTCGTGGTCGCTGCCGGAGATTTTGCGGGTTGGAACTTGGATCCAGGTGGATAGGAATTGATAGTCTCAAAAGCTTCTAACTCATCGAAAAAACGGTAAGTTTTGCCTTTGGATTTTCCGGTACGACCATATTTGGTACGTTTGTGGTACTTGTACACATTCTCGAACTTTTCTTTGCATTTCTTTGAGCTTCTCTTGTAACCAAGCTCCATCATTTTCCTAATTGTTTATCAAATAAGAAAACCATAAAAAAGCAAAAAACAAACCTATTCCTAGATAGTTATTTAAAAAAACTTAATTAGACTTTTGGATATCTTTTTTTTTTGGTAGTACATGAGCATTCAAATGAAACAACGGAAAACATGATAACATAGACATCCAAAAATGTGTAAAACGTATGCACAAGATCATCCCATAAAATTTTGGTTTATTTTGTTTTCACTATTAAATATGCATGTATCATAACTCTAACAAAAACCTGGAGATTTCTTCCCATAAGGAAGATTTGAGAGTGGAGTCACGAAAGGTTTTATCCATCACCGAACGTATTCTCAACAGAGCCAAAGTCTCCGGTCTTGGCTACCGGTTTCCTCCTCCGCCACCTACTTCGCCGGTTTTCTCCATCTTCATATCTTTCTCTTCCTCGCCTGAACCGCCTAGGCCACCGTCACCGGAGCTATCTAACAGTTCTGAAGAGTTTCCAGACATATTTAAACTCGAATCTGAATTTTTCTCGAAGAGAGATTAGGAGAGTTTTGAGAGAAGAAGTTGTGGTTGAATTTTCTGTATTTTTGTTTTGTTTTATATTCTGATTTTACCTTATGGGTTTTTAATTGGGTGGGAGGACCATTTATCTAGATGTTGTAAATATAATACATTTTATACGTGATATTTATTCTGTATAATTTTTCCTATATAACAAAAAGAGGAGTGGGACTTAAAAGGGAAACCTTTTTCGCTTTCCTTCTGTCTTTTAATTTGGGAATCTTCTCATTGCTTATAAGAAAAGTTTACCAAAAACTAATTTCAAAGAAAATAAAAGTGTGAATATTTTATCTCATTAGTGTGTCTGCTTCACCGTAAATATGATTAATGATTGGTTGATCAGCTATTTCGGCAATTAAATTTCAGAATATAGTACCAATATAAAATTCAAAACCTCAAGACCGAATAGTTTGAAACGAAATGTTTATGAACTGTTAAAACTAAACTACATCATTTCATATATTTTTACATATAATTGGATCTTCCACTTTGTGACCTGTGAATTACTTACAAAAATTTATCTATTACACGTCTTTCTAATGATTAAAGAGAATTTCATATTTAGTTACTATACAAGTATATAGTACATTCATGGTAATTAATAAATAACCAGTATGATGATTCAAATTGAAATCAAACAAGTAATAAAAGGAGGATATAAGCCTTACATAGAGTGTTCACGTAGGTGAAAATAATCGGTCAATGAGTAACTATATTTTTGCCATGTCACCTCCTCTATTTGTTTTTAAAAAATGATCATTTAACTTTTTATTTAAACAATTATAACCGAAAATATTTTTTTTAGTGAAATATATTATTTATATAAATATAATTATATTTTTTATTTACATAATAGTTTGTAAAGAAATATTTAGTGTAAATAATATTATAATTTTATAAAATACTAAAATAAATTGGGTTGTTTTTCAACTTTCACAAATAAAAAGTATTATTTGTAAAATTAGAAAAGAATATATCAAGAATATTCTTTTTCAGTTTCATAAAATAGAAAAATACATCGGAGACAAATCCATCTCTATTATGAAGTTTCTCTATTTTAGAGAAAAAATGGAGGAATACATTGGAGATGGTCTAAGGCATGGCCGACGTAAATGATCGACATTGAGATTTCAGCTTTTTTGATTCTTACTATTCTAATGTTTCAATATAATTTGAATATTCCATTTGCTTTATAATATAATGGTTTAAAAGTATTTTTTGTTTCACTATATAAATTGCTTTTATATTTCAATGTAACTTTATCCTTATTGGATATTGTGTGGCCAATTAAATTATGTAAATTACTGTGTAATTGATTAAATTTATATATTAAATGACAGTTTTCTAAAGTAATAACTTGTAAATATTACAGATTTTAATTAAAAATGGAGGATATAAACCTCATATAGAGTGTCCACGTATGCGAAAATAATCGGCCAATGAGAAACTATATTTTTGCAATGTCACTTCCTCTATTTATTTTTACAAAATGATCTTTTAACTTTTTACTTAAACAATTATAACCGAAAATATTTTTTAGTGAAATATATTATTTATATAAATATAATTATATTTTTTTAATTTACATAATAGTTTGTAAGAAAATATTTAGTGTAAATAATATCATAATTTTATAAAATACTAAAATAAATTGGGCTGGTTTTCAACTTTCACAAATAAAAAATATTATTTGTAAACTTAGAAAAGAATATATCAAGAATATTATTTTTAAGAGAGAAAATAGAAAAATACAGCGGAGACAAATCCATCTCTATTATGAAATTTCTCTATTTTAGAGAAAAAAATAGAGGAATACATTGGAGATGGTCTAAGGCATGGCCGACGTAAATGATCGACATTGAGATTTCAGCTTTTCTGATTCTTACTATTCTAATGTTTCAATATAATTTGAATATTCTCTTTGTTTTATAATATAATGGTTTAAAAGTATTTTTTGTGCCACTATATAAATTGTTTTTATATTTCAATGTAGCTTTATATTTATTGGATATTGTGTGGCCAATTAAATTATGTAAATTACTATGTAACTGATTAAATTTATATATTAAATGACAGTTTTCTAAAGTAATAACTTTTAAATATTACAGATTTTAATTAAAACTGATTACATTTTGAAACAGATAGAGTAATCTATAAACTAACTCTATATAGATATGAGGACAAAATTGTAAAGTGGTCTCACTTTGAATTTTTCTCATTCTGTGCATTCCTAATTGGAAGGAGATAATCAACATCTAATATTATGTTACTCTCACTATATTAGAAATTGTCGAACCGTAAACCAATTAAGGATGATATAAGGAAGACATAAAGATGTATTTCCAGTTATCATAAATATAGAATCAATTGACAACAACTTAATTATGTCCAGCGTAGGACAACAGAGAAGAGTTTCCATACCTTCTAATATTATAATATCTCACTATATTAGTGGGTAAATCAGTTTTCTCTAGCACAAATATTCACTACATTCTTGGAGTTTAAGCTTTTCTATCTGATGATATTAGTAGTTTGATCCAAAAAAAAGAAACGGACAAACTCTACATTGTAATTGGAGAAAGAAAACAAATAAAAATCAACCAAAGACTTTTAAAGTATATAAAACAAAAATTGGAAATAGCAATTCTCTGCAATTAAAGAATAAGGCAATAAAATTGTAAAAATACAAAATAAAACAAAAAATATACACAGAAAGAAAGATTTAGTAAAATAAAATCATAATATAATTTCTATAATTGATAGTGCTCAGTTACACTAAAAAGTCTAAATTTACAACATACACAGTTTTATTTACATCTTTAAACATATTATCTAATTAAAATGATTCTAAAAAAAAGTGTCAGCATGAAGCGTTAGAAAATATACGATAAAATATATTACATAACGTTAAAAATACATTATCACTGATCACTAAAAAATCATGTTAGTAGTAATAAAAATGAAATGACAACACATTTATTAAAACCATAGAACGGCACGCAACAAGGTGTTATTAAATATATAAACTACAAATTAAATATGCTCAACGCAAACACACATAAAAATGAGAGATCATATTTGGACATATTTAAATAAATAATTTTAAATATATTATATTCTTGATAATTTTAAAATTACTTAAAAAGAAACTAAATTATTAAAAATTTAATATACAAATAAAACTAAAGCAATATTTTGCAACGTCAAAATAATAAATGAATAAAAATATATTATGTTAATAAAATAGATTTTAGATTTTAAAGACTCCTAATTCATGTAATATTAAAAAATTAAAAAAATTGTTTATTACAATTAATATTTTACCATTAGATATATTTAAATAATATTCTAGATCGATACTCAATTGTCAGTTTTCAACTATTACACGTAAAAAAATATTATTAAGCATACTTTTTTTTTTGAAAAGGGGGTTTTTATATTTTAAGTAGGTTATTGGAGTACTTTTTTTTTGTGAATTTATTCGAGATGAGATTCTGATCTTTTAAACTAAGATAATTTATGTTATATACATAATTATATTTTTTATACATAACTCTAAAATCTCAAACTTGATTCTTCATATTTTATTAGTTAATTGTGTTATATATAATAGAAATACTTACTTCAAACTAAAAATATGAAAAAAAAAATCAAATTTAAAAATTAGTTATATATAATTTAATATACAAAAATTCACATACAAATAAAAAAGATAAATATAACAAATTTAAATATATTATCTGCTCTTAGCGCGGAGAAATGATTTAGTGATAATAAATAGTATAAACAATGAGCTGTGGAGAAGCCTAATAATATTAGTACATTAGTGTTTAAAATGATTGACATCATAATGGATGCTTTTGGTTTAAATTATTATTATAAGTGGAAACAAATAATCAAAGGTAATCAGCAAGAACAGCTGCAGATGGAGACGATAGGGACTACATTCGGGTAACGTAGGCCCACGTAGCCCGTAGGTCCAGATTAGCTTCTCACCGCCGCTGGATCAAACCGCAAATCGGTCAGGACACCGACGGGTCACCTTTTTATCCCTAAATGTTGACCTGATCTCTTATCTAATCATGCAACTAGTTTATATATCTCTTATAACGCACACATCATTGTTCACCGCCTAAATGTATTTAATATGATATTTTCAGTTTATAAATGAGAAAACATTACATTTTCTCATTTTTATTGACGATGGAAATTTTGATGTAACATCAAGTTATAAATTAGATGAGGAGTTAGATAAATGTCTTAATTTATATATATGGTTATCAGGCGGATATCAACGCATTTATCAAAAAGCAAGTAGAGACATGATTTAGTTAGCCTATGACCTCTACCTCACTAAATGATATTTAAAAATTTCGGTGCAATGCAGATTTAGCTAAGGCATCCGCAGTAGAGTTCAAACTTCTAGGTACATAAGTAAAAGAGATAAAAGTAAATGATGAAGATAGGTTCTCGATATCCAAGTTGATTTCGTAGAATTCCATTGGAATTTGTTTCGAGGATAGTACTTTAATAAGCACATGATCATCTGATTTAATAAGCAGTATCTTTTTGTAAGTAAATATTTTTTTGTTTCTTAAACAATCACTGATTTCAATTTTGCCTTTTTATTCGTCGTCTATTTTTATTTTTCTTAATAATTTTACCAGTATTTTCATGTCAACGTTACGGCCCAATTCCAAAGAATGCTCTATACCTAAGAGTACCAGACCTCCTAACCACCACATACCTCAAGTGGAACACCAAAAGGATCAAACGAGTTGTTACCTGATCTACGTTCCCAAATCCAGTGTCTTCGACCAAGTCGCATGAACTCAGAATACATTTATGTGTGGCAACCTGTTCAATCTGGAATCTACTCATCAAAATCAGGATACAATGATGCTACTGTGACAAATAAACCAAGAGCTCTGAATGCAAACCAGTATTTCAACTGGATTGCAAACATTTGGGCGGGTGATTTCTCTTCCAAAGCTATAAGTTTTCTTATGGTCTCTGGTACTGCGAGCTCTACCCATGGGGGAAAACCTGCAACAAAGATGAATTCTGTCAAATATATCATGTCCACGATGCAAGGAAGTTGAATCACCAGTCCATACCTTTTTCCTATGCCCCTTTGCTTGGAAAGTTTGGGAGATTACCCCACTCCACTGCGCAGTTTACATAGCTGCAGACGATACTATAAAGTCCATCCTCTTCAAGCACCGCAAGTTGATATGTCTACCACCATCAGGAGTCTCGTCTCCTATACTCCCTTGGATTTGCTGACTTATCTGGACGACAAGAAACAAATTGATTTTTGAGAATCAAAACTCTACTCCTGAGAAAATAGTAGCAAAAAGTCTCATCATGGCAAGAGAATGGATTCTAGCCTAAGCAAAGAGCCTAACTAAGAATATGATAATAGCCGTGTTCGTTTCTTAGCCGCAAGACGCAGCGGCAACGACCAAAAATTAAACGGGAATCACGTCAACGCACAACACCCATGACCGCAGCGGCGATTAACAACACGCAACACCGATGATGCAGGGGCAGTAGAAGGGACGCTGAAAATTTTAGCGGTACCGGCGTCAAGTTTTTTGTGTCTCCGGAAATCGTTGGCGGTTACTTTAGTTTCAGATTCTATTATTTTGATCATCATCACCGTGCTTTTTCTTGCCGCAGCGGGAGCGTCTTGCGGTTAACAAACGAACACGGCTAACGCATAATTCAACCCTACAACAACAACAAGGAGCGCCGAGGGATCGATCAGTCACCTCCATCACGATTGTATGCAAAACAGATGCATCTTGGGATAAGGCAAAGAAAACGGGTTTAGGCTGGATCTACACCAGAGAAGAAGATACTGAGACAAGCCAAAGCACAAAGATACAAGAATCAGTCGCTTCACCCCTGATGGCTGAGGCACGCGCTGTAAGATCATCAATCAAAGCGGCAGTTAATTTCACTGGAGATCAGGGCCGGCTTATTAGGGGGGACAAGCGGTGCGACCGCCCTGGGCCCAAGCCCGTGTCCCTCCGTATAATACTAATTAAGGGGTCCAATTTTTTTATAATCTATATTTTTATGTATAAAAAAAATTATAAATATAATAAATAAAATTGAAAAGGGCCCAAATTATTTGATATGTATATAGTTTTATTTTCATTACAAAATATTACTGATTAAATTTTAAAAACATTTTAAACATTATCTACATATAAAGTTTAGAGGGTAAAAAAAAATATTTTTTGCCCTAGGGCCCGTAACAGTGTTGAGCCGGCCCTGCTGGAGATATTAAGCTTCCATGTGTTTTCCGACTCTGACGTTCATCAGAGCTATTACCACCAAACGGCAGGAGAAAGATATTTTCGAAATTTTCTTCGACATTGAGCAGTTATCCTCTGTCTTTCACTCTTTCTCTTTCGATTTTCTTCCTAGGACACATAATTTGCAAGCAGACCGCTTAACAAAAAAAACCTTCGTCTTACTTCATCTCTTGTACCAGATCCTTAATGGGCTAAAACAATTTAGTTTTGAGCTTCGTCCATCTCTTTTAATATATGGTTTTGCACGTACAAGAAAAAAAAAAGAAAAACGCAAAACACACACATATATATATATTAGGGTCGGTCCGCCCGTAGGGCGGGATATACTTTACATATGATCTTGGTTATTATTTTTTAATGATTTTGTGGTTTGTGTTTTGGTCTCATTTGCAAGAGATGTATATGATAATGCTTTTTGTCTTTTAGAAAGTTTTAGGTGATGAGAGATTATATATGATAAGATATATTATGCTCGTTAGCAATAGTTTTAAATGTTCATTATATATTTTGTTCTACAATTTTATTTTTCTTAAAATGTTTGATTCTGTATTATATGTAGATTTTTTATATGATTATTTTATCTATTTATTTTGTAATTTTTACTATTAATTTTTTTTTTTGTAAAAAGATTTAGTTTTAGTCTTGTTGCAGTTAACTAAATTTTTTAATGATTTGAATCAGAGTATCTTCTATTTTTATTTTGGTGGTGTATATGTTTTTATCATTTTTTTCTTTTAAATCATATAAGTTCACTTTTTATTGATCTTTCATTCATATTATGATCTCCATTTTAATGGTTTGTGATTATCGTGTGATGTGTGAACTATATTATTGTAGATTTTTATTGGATGAGTTTTATGTTAGAATTTGTGGTGTTTAATAATGTTTATTGTTATTAAGAATGGTTGTGTTTATACTAAGTGTTTGTATATAAATTATTATATTAAGAGTTTGATTTTCATGATATTTATTATATAGTTTTCTAAATAAAGTAACTTCTCTTACACTATGTATTTAGAAACAACTTGTCTATACTATGTATTATATTGTTAGAAAGAAGGTCAGGTTTTAACTGATATGATTCACACTGGTTTTTTTATTGACTGAATGTCCTAATAAAGAGGATGCATGACGTATATGTACAACTCTGTGCAGCCCAATAATTCCTTTAAGGTGTGTTATTACTTTAGCCTATGTATTTGACACTTATTTGTTAATAAATATTATAATCTAATAGAATAACAGAAACCATGAGGGATGAATTTCAGAAACCTGTTAATGTTATATTCACCATAAACCCTATGATTACAGGAGCCATGATACGGTTATGCTTGCAAAAAAGTGCGTTGTTGGAGCTCAGGCAAGTTCTAATTGATATATGCTAGGCGTCTTATTAGCTGAAGGATGGTTGCATTATTCTGTTGTATTTCCCTGATATTATAGTCTTAAATGGCTGAAGTTGGTAGTTCATGTCCAAGCTCTAAAGGATGGGCTTGATTTGCAATAATCTCCATTTTCGTTTCTTATGTGAAGATAATGCATTGGTCTTTCCTAATGATTTGAAATATAACACATGCTTTAAACACTATTTTATTATAAAACTCAATATTTGGAAATGGTATAATAAAGTAGTTTGTTATTGTTTGACTAACTGTAACTACTTTTTTGTTTGACAGCTATAATTAGAAAAAAAGAGTGAGTTCTCGGAATAAACTCTTAGTTTCTGCAAATAAAATTCATTGGAAGAGAAAGTAAAAGCCTTTTCGCTTTCTTATCAACTTGGAACTGGAACCAAACCGCATAAGAGCTGGTTTGAGGGTCTGACTAAGAGCAATAGGGAGGAGTTGGTCTCCCAGCTGGTTCATAGCAAATGTTTTCCACCAAAATACTTCAGAAACTCTTGAACTACGATAATTTTCCACACTATTTATCTCCAAAATAAGCCTACTCAAATCTACATCCGCAAAGCCTAGTATTTAAAGACATAAATTTTGGTAGTTAAGAAACAAATACCCGCCATAGTTAGTTTACTCGGTTGTAGCGAGTTTTTATCAATATGTGCCAATGCTAATATCCTCAAAATTCCAATAGAAGCTTTCATAGTATTTACCCACCAGATATGAGTCGTTTGAGTGGTAAAGATACTAATTAAATATGGTAGAGAAAATGAGTGAAGAAGCCTACCGAGACAGAGAAACAGACCATCAAAGAAGCATTATTGTTATAGTTTTTGAAGCATCAGATTAATTCGTTAGAGCTTCGAGAAGCATCGTCTGCGAGAGAAAAATATGACGTTACATAGTTACATTTTATAATTAACTTAGATGTGTTTTCTTATGGGCTTCAGACTTGTAAACTAAATCCTATATCTGCAATAAATCATAAATGGAACACAAACATAAGCAAAAGAATTTGTTTCCTAGCTGGTTTATTCAAAGATAGTCGCACATTTGGTTTGTTTTTGAGTAATCACTACTCTTGATAATGCAAAATATAATTGACCAGGTGTGAATACAAATAGATGTAGCAGATTTCCTTCTTTTTATGCATATTTTTCAACGTCACCTAAAATGCTTTTGTTCATATACGACTTTTAATCTATCTATTATTGATTTAGCCAGTCACTCATCATGTACGTTATATTTTTCGTAAACATTCATCAACATATCCATGTTATGTGTTTGTGTAATTCGTCTTCTCTACTACCTCTTTTTGAACAAATCAAAAGAGCACATAGAAACACATTTGTAACTATAATAATGAAAAAACAAATAACTTGTGTTTGACAAAAGAAAGAAGCTATACTCTCGTCTTTGTGAAACTTATGAAATTTAGTAAGAGAGAATCTCATCTTCCATTTTACAGCTTTCATTTAAAATACCGAATGTTCCTAACATCAGTGTATGAATTATTCCTACAAAAGAAACAAATATTTTAATCTGCGATCTTTTTATTGGAGGCACTAAAAGACTAACATCAATTCTAAAATTTGAATAAGCATCTCTTACCATCACATGTACTGAGGTTACAAACAGGGCTACGAAGATTGTCTATCTGGAAATAAGAAAAGCCATCTTACATCTTTTATTAAGAGGAAAAGATCCAGAATTAAAGAAATTTTTTTTAACTTACTTGTTTTCCAAGTACCACTTTTTGCACTTCAAAAATGGACCACTGATATGCAGAAAAGGCATACCCATTAAAGTGACCATAGATGTAGCTTTTCCTATGAGGTTCAAAGAATTTATGTTACCTTGTATAGTTGAAGTGGCAAGTTAGCTACGGAATCTTGTGATCTTAAAATGGAATGATAACAGAATAATTTGACTGCTTGCAGCACTAAGCTCTTCTAATTATCTACATACATAAAATCATGTAGGCTTTTAGATTTGTTTTTTGGATCAACAGTTAATGGCAATATAAAAATCGTAAACAGAAGCACACGTTGTCCGATGAAATGTGAAGCTCAAGTTGAGCGTAAAACTTAAGCAGTTGTTTTTGTTGGCCTGAATTGCTGAAGGAAAAATGAAGATTATTAGCGAAGTTTGATCTGAAAATCGAGTAAGTCATCAAGAAAAGACATTGATGTACCTTACCAGGTAGTCCAGCTAAAGAGGTAATGTCAAGGAAAGCAAACACGATGGTAGCAATAAGAGAAGGTAAAGAGGTGAAGTCACCCAAACACTGTTTTTGCTGTAAATCAAAGGTTGAATCTGATGGTTGTTGCCTTAATATATGGTGTCGACGTCGCCAATACTTGTCGGTTTTCTCCTCTTCCGACGGAATGCAATGTCTCTCCCAGCATTAATTGTTACTAATGTACCATCGGTATTTTTCATTAAAAAAATACCAACAAAATCTTCAGTTGGAGATCGCTCAAAAGAATCGATTCACTCCAACTTCTAAAATCCCAGAAGTAAATTAACCTCATATTGAGACATGACGTCTAGCGTATTGCTTCTGGATCTGGGAAGTCATCAATTTTTCTGTGCTCAGTAAGCAGTAGCTGAATGGCGGAGAAGAAAGAGTGGGTTGAACCTTAGAAATCACATACGAAAAGACCCAATCGAGCATTAGCCATTTTTTTCAGAAAATAAGGAGATTGCTTTGGTTATAATAGATTGATAGGATGCTACAGATTGTAGGGATGCTAACCTTTTTTATAGTCGAACCACCACTGCCTTTGAAGAGCTAAAGTGGCATTGAAGAGAGATCGTGTAGATTGATTTAAAGAGAGAATTTAATAGCAAAAAGAGAGAATTTAATAGCAATGATTTCGTAACCGATTGATTACTTGATCAGTAGGAAGAAGATGAATAGTTTGCTGGAAACTCTAGATTCGCTACGGCTCCGGTTGATTGATGGATCAGGAGGAAGAAGGATCAGTTTCCATGGAAACACAAAACGCGCCTACGGCGTAGAAGGAGAACAATAGAAGACATAATTAAAGCTTGTGGCCGATAGGCCGCAGATGAAGCGCACCACCAAGCCTAACACCAAGCCCGAAACAATATGAAAACACTTTGATGAAACGCAGCGTAGAGAACACGTTTCGCGCGCAGGAGAGCCCAATTTATGACGTGGCGTCCTTGTTGGCATAGGTGGGAGAGAAGCAAAGCCTATTATATATATATAAAGATATATACGGGGTAACGCAAATGGTGGCAAAACAATATAGTCTGATTTAGTTTTCAAATAAAAAAAAAACAATGAAGTCTGATGTTCACTTGTCAACTTATGCTATACGCTTTTACAACGATGAACAAACTAGATAAACCTATAAATGATTTACGTTACAAATAGGATGTCATAATCTTGGCATGTGTATTATGTTATGGGTACTTCTTTATCTATACATGGGAACAAACTGTATAAACATTTAGCAAAGCGATCACATTTTAGTTATGGAGATGTTTTGTCTTTTTTTTTGACATCTGGAGATCTTGTTTTTTTTAGGTATAACAAAACATTGATACGACTATACGAGAATGGACAATCTTACTGGCAGTTTGTTTCTGTCTGAAATGCCAAACTTATCTCCCACTATTTTTGCATCTCTCCCTCTTCTCTTTTCGGCTTTCTTATTTGGTTACGTTCATTTTTATTTACTGATATCACTTATTTATTTCAAGATATATATTTATATATTTCATATTCAATTATTAAATTCCATGTGAAACCATGAGGGGATAAATAAATAAAAAGAGAGGAAATAAAATCAGTGGTTACAATGAGCTTGAGGCGGATGTATTTCCACTACGTATATGGCTCTGTAAAGTGACCCCAACTTGATCCCCTTTCTACGTTTGTATACACTACGCCGTTAATATATTATATACACAAAAATATAAATCGACAGTGCATTGGATACATATTTGGATATACAATGCATAGTAGGCAAATAACAAACGTGAATAGTGAACAATGTGATGGTTATTTAGGCAGGATTTCCATCCGCTCAAAAATGTCATTTTAATTTTTTCACACAAATTACAAAATAACTAAATTCATGTGTATTTTCAAGAATTACATTAATTTAATCAATAATTTTTGTGTTAAACAAAACTACTTGTAAAATAAAATTATTTTATAATTATTATTAATGTTAACGTATATATTATATTAGAATTTTAAAATTATATTTTGTGTAGCAAAAAAAATAACAAAATAACATTTTTATGAAACAAAAGAAGTACATCAATATAATACAGGGTTAACTTCATAATATAGTTGATTTTGCTCTCATCCTACTCTATTTTAAAGTGAAAAAATGGAATAAGTAAACACAAATAAAAATATTATTTTATTTTTGGCATCTATTTACATTTCATTATAGAATGAAAAATAAAGTATGGTTGAAAAATTTCTTATTCTAAACTCTATTTTAAAGTAAATTATGGAGAGAAATTAGAGATGCTCTAATTTCCAACGTAAAACTCCACTTTTCTTTCAAAATGGAGTAACTCAATAGTGAAGTTAAGTTTTACTCCAACCTAATTCTATTTTAAGTAAAAATGGAGTAATAAACAAACAAAAATACATTGTTTTATTTAAAGGATAATTCTGTCAAATAATCATTTTTAATTTTTTGTCACGAAATAGCATTCAAAGAAAAAAATGACCAAAATAGCCTTTTTTATTTTTAAAAGTTTAATTTTAATTTTTTATTTTAACATTTGAAATTTTATCCCCAAACCAATCCCTTAACTCTAATCCCCTTAACTGTATTTTTACTCTTTAATAAAACTTATTTTGGTCACTTTATTTACTGAAGATTATTTTTGTGAAAATAAATTAAAAATGACTATTTTAGAGATTTTTTTCTTATTTAAACATCATTTTATTCTATTATAAAGTGCAAAAAGTAGTGGGATTGAAACAATTTTTTTTTTGTGCACCAAATTTTGACTTTAAACTCTATTTTAAAGTAAGTAGTTGGATTGGAAATTGTTAGTCTTCTATTTTTTTTAACATGTCGTCCTCTTTTTTTTTTGAACAACACATCTCGTTGAATGCCCTTTTAACAAAAAAAAAAAAAAAAAAAAACACATCTCGTCCTCTATGATAGAAAAATCCTTATATTCACGGAAATGGTTGATAAATAATAAGACTACTAGATAATAACCCGCAATTTGTGCGGAATGTGATTATTAGTTTCGTTATTTTTAATAAAAACACATTAAATCTGTTTAATCTGGATATCGGTTCGGTTTTAAGTTAATTTTTGGTTTCTAATCTCCTAAAATATAACTATTATTTTAAATTAATATTTATTTTGGTTTATTCGGTTAGAATGTGTGAAAAAATTACTATTATTTGTTTATTTTCATGTTATAAATTTTAGATAGTCGTCATGTCGAACCAATGGTTTCATATCATAGTTTGTAAACGGTTATTAGTTCAAGAAAAAGAATAAAAAATTATTAAGACAAATCATTTCACTACAATTTGGTGAGTAGTGAAAGAAACATTAAGAAAAAAATATTTCAACTTCCAAAAAAAAAATAGATATTTCAGTTGTGATAAATACTTAGTCACAAGGTGCTCACATCAAGGTACACATGTATGTGTATGTAAAAGTATATAAAAATAGTTGAAAAATATATAAAGATATTGTTAATTAATATTAAATGACATTTTTGTTCAAAATAATACATGAGAGATAAAATTAAAATTAATTAAAATTTAAAAATACCTTGACATAAGTGAATTTTTTTCATATAAAGAAAAATAATTTGTATATGTAAATAGAGGTGGGCACATATCGAATATCCGGGTATTTGGAGGTATTCACGTCGATTCAATCTTTAGCCTCCTGGATAGTCGGTGACTCTGATATCCGAAATGATTTAGAATTTTAAAGAATATCTGATTTGATTCGTAGATAAAATAAAATTTTTTAAAAAATTGAAAATTTTAATAATAACATTTTATTACAAAAATAAAATATTATTTAACTTTTAAAATTTTAATACCTAATATAATAAATTTAATTCATAAAAATATTGTAAAACTTATATAAACTATTATATATATAACATATATATATATATATAATTCTGTACATATATGCATATAAGTATTTGTGATTTGTTTTTTTCTAATTATATTTTAGTATTTGATTTGCTTCGTAGAGTTACGGATATCTATATTTTTTGGTTCAAATCAAAACGGATAACAAATCAAACCAAAATTTATAAATATTTTGCCCAACTTTATCCGTAAACAATATAGTTTAGCTTTTGATTCGTTATTTGTTTTGATTCGAACCGAAAAATCCAAAGTTTTATTGAAACCATGCATGTGAGTTTTATATTAAAAATACGAAATATATAGTGTAAACACATTTATAAATATAGTGTGAAAGCGTTAGCATATTTATTATCAAATCATTGTGAGGTTGCCACGTGTCTATTACAATGTGAATGCATTTATTATAATGATTCTCCTTTAATATATAAGAGATGGTTTATTTTGACCCCAAAAAAAGATTTATTCTTGGGTTCACCCCCTATAGTGAACCTCTAGGTTCACCAACCAATAGGATTGTGTTATTTCATATTCGATATTTTTTTAAAAAAAAAAACAAAATATTGTCAAATTATATTATCTTTTTAAAATTAAAAGGTAAAAAGAAATAAATAAAAAATAATAGTAATTACAAAAAAATATATTTTTAACGTCTTCAGCAAAACATTAAACCCTAAATCCTAAACCCTAAACTCTTGGGTAAACCCTAAACTGTAGGATAAATCTTAAACTCTAGGATAAATCTTAAACTCTAAATCAAAATCACTAAACACTAAAACACTCAAGGGTTTAGGGTTTAGGGTTTAGGGTTTAGAGTTTTAGGGTTTACTGTTTTTATTTAGAGTTTAAAATTTATCCAAGGGTTTGAGGTTTACCCAAGGGTTTAGAGTTTACCCAAGGGTTTAGAGTTTAGGATTTAGGGATTAAGATTTAGGGTTTAGTGTTTTGCTGACGACGTTAAAAAGATTTTTTTTAATTCTTTTTTCTGTAACTGCTATTTTTTTATTATTATTTTAAAAACATAATATAACTTGATAATATTTTGTTTTTTTTTTAAAAAAATATCGAATTTAAAATAATGAAATCCTATTGGCTAGCTTCACCTTAGGCGGTGAACCAAGGATAACTCAAAAAAATATAAGACTATGGTTTACATTAAATGCGATTTGTCACCCAACGGCTCCTATTTTTCGAGGATGGTACCAATGATTCTAACTAACTCCCTGAAGATAACATGTACTCTCCTTTTGCACGATCGACTTGACCCAACAAATTAAATGGTGCTATCTTCTGCCATATTTTCCATAGCTAATTCACATGATCAGATTTCTTCAGTATATGTAAGTGCCAATTTACATAGACTGCTCAGAGGGCATGTTAATAATAAAAAAAGGTACTTGAAGGAAGAGTAAGACAAATTTAAATCAAGAAAACTTCAAACTAATAGTTGTATGAACAACTTTTAACAACTTTTACTAATATATCTTTTAGTTATATGTATGTATATCTAAAAATTAGTTTTTTAGAAATAAACTTAATTACCGTGCGTACCACGGGATTAACACTAGTACATTCTAAATTTCATTACTCCAAAAATGTTCGTATTTATTCATTGATGTGTATGTACATATACAAATATATTATACTGAGTTATATATTTGTGTAATCCTTCAAATATATGTTATTTTTTTATATAGAAAGTTATAAACATAGGTATAGAAAAATAATTAACTACACTCGTGGGGCAGTTGATTATCTTTTCTTTCATATATAGGGATTAATTAGGGTGTGAATGTATGGCTAAAATAGAATAAATTATACTAATCAAGTAAAATATCGTTTTATCATGTTTTCTCTTGTTATTATTGTAACAGAGAAAAGTATCATTTGTATTTACTATATTTTTTTCTAGAATAACCCCATTTACTCTATTTTCTTCTATCTTTTTATTTTCATTTTCACCTTTTTTATTCCACTTTAGTCTAACAAAATGAATCACAGTTTTTGGTAAAAAAATACAAAGAGTCTAATTGGTAAAATGTAAGAGTAATATTAATAGACCAATGTAGAGTAACTCAGAGAAAAAAATAAAAAGTTAGAAAAAAAGTTAGTTGAAAAGAGAGAAATGGGAAAGATATATTTATTACATTTATTTTTTATGTTACTCTGAGTTTTTTTTTGTGATAAGTTGAAGGGAAAATATTGATGTAAATCAGAAAAGAGAAAGCATTTCAGCGAAATTAGAAATAATTGGAGGTTGATTGTTTGTAGTTTTTGAATTGGTTTTTGGTTTTAGTTTTTCTAAAAACCATTTTTAGACAATCAAATTTTTAGATAAATAGAGTCCCTATAAGCTAGGGAAAGTAGTTTTTTCAAATAACTGTCTTTTCCAAAGAAAAACCAAAATCCAAGTTGTTGGGGTTTTTGTCAAAACCTAACGACAGTTTTAGATTTTTTTTCTTTTTAATTAATGTTTTGCTATATTTATGGATTAATACATGATAAATGAATAAAACAATAACTACTACAAGCAAATCAGATTTAGTAAAAAATCATTTGTTTAATAATATATAATCCAAAAATAATATCTACGAAGAACATTTCTAAAACTTTTCAATAAAATAAAATTAATTTATTAATTTATTATGTAAAGTTTACATTTTTGTTAATAAATATACTGCTATTATTTATTGAAATTTTTTGATATATTATTTTAGTAATTTAATTTTGATTAAAATAATAAATGTTTCAGCTAAAACTTCTTAAAATAGCATAAAATTAAAAGAATACATTAATCAAATTTTTTTAAAAAAAATAAAAAAAAAAAAAAAAACCAGAATTTAGAAACAAAACAAATATAAAAATCCAGAATAAACATTTTGTTTTTAAGAATAAACATTTTCTTTTTAAGAATAAACATTTTGTTTTTAAGAATAAACATTTTGTTTTTCAGAATAAACATTTTAATTTTAATAAAATTTTATTTTATTAATTTTAAAAGCAAAAACCAGAAACTAAAAACCAAAATCTAAAACAACCATTTATGTTTTTCGAAAAACTAAAATCTACTGCAAAATCACAAACCAAAAACTAAAAACAAAAATCTGAAAGCCAAAAACTAAAAACTAGAAACCAAAAACTAGTAAAACAATCATCACCTTGTTTTTCATTTTTTCACCTAATTGGTAAAATTTAGAGGGAATTTGAACAAACACATTTTTTACTTCAAAGTTTTACTCTAAAAGAGCTATACAGTCATATCCAAATTGCAACTTTTGAGTATTCAAATGATTAAGTTTGTAATAAAAAATGTATAATAGTCGTATATTTTGGTCAACCCCTTTGTCATGCCAAGTTCGTTACCGTGGATCGTTATCAGTCAGTAGGGGAGGGTACAAAGCAAATATCCAGAATTTTAATGATATCCGTGATCCATTCTACTCCGCACGGATGATTGATTTTCCGAATCGATCTGATCCGTGACTTTTCGAATATACGGTGTTTTGGGTATCCTGAAAATCCGAACAGTTTACCAGATATCCGATTTAATCCGTTAAAAATATTTTTTTTTAAATTAAAAAAATTAAAAAAAATTAAAATAGAAAATATGATATAAATAATAATATTTAATTACAAAAATATAAAAGATACATATTTTAAAAAATTAATAAATAAATAATTAATTTAGTGAATAAAAATATTATAAAACTTATATAGAGATATAAATTTTATATACATTATATAATTATATATATATGTACATATCTATATAACTGATCGGACCGGATATCCAAGTTTAATAATATTAGTATTTGTGATTTGCTTCGTCGTTGAGGAATATTGAATTTTATTATTTGTTTTGATTTGTAAAGTTATGGATATCCAATTTTTTTAGATCGGATCGAAACGAATAACGGATTGAATCAAATAATAGTGTATTTTTTCCCACCCCTAAGTGAGATCATTGGCAACAATAGCAACTGAGAATAATTGGCATATTTTGATCTTACCGTAACCTTGCTTTGGCTTGATCACAATAATAAACGTAAGCTACAATAAACATTATTTATTAGAGGGACCCATTATTAATTTGTATTGATTTACTTATGGACATTACAAAATTATTATGAGCAGAAATAAGCACATAAAATTTTCAAATAAAGTTTATACGGAAAATAATAATATTTCAATAGAAATTTTTCGAGAAACTTATGTCAGTTTTCAAATAAATTTTTATTAGAATTTATTTAAAATTTATAATTAAATATTAATGCTTTTTAATGAAAGTGAATTTTGATGTGGATGGTCTGAACAAATGCCCAGCAAAATGATATTAACCTTCATAATAAAAAACTCTTGAGCCTAGGCTTAAACTCATGACTTTCTAATCTGATTATCACCATTGCAAATGAACCTATACTTTAAAAAGCATCGTAAGATGGGGGCCTATATAGTTAAGACAAAACAAAATACCCATTAGCGTAAGAGCCCACGAACAAATAACACACAGGCCTAAAACTTAAAGGGTATAATAGTCATTTGATATACCGAAGCCCTAATATATTCCATCGCCCTTTTATACCACCTCCAAGCAGTAAATCGCAGATGTGATTACAGTTTCTTTCTCTTCGCGTATCGATTTTCGTTTTCGTTTTTGTTTTCGATGTTTTTTTGTGTGCGGATGTGGTTTAATGTTATTTGTTGAAAGCCCAATGATGGATAAATTATTATAGAGCGGTTGTATTTGGATAAATCTCCGGCGTGTTGTGTTTACCTTTATAAGTCTCTGAGCATCGCTTATTTCGTCGCCGATTGCATTCACACGCGCACATCTCACTACCACCTTCCATTCACACACGTGCGTCGGATGCCGAGTTAGCGGTGTTTGGGGGCTTTTAAGGGTTTGCTGGAGATTTATCCATTTACTTGCAATTTGCAGGCCGTGAATGATCAGATTATAGCTATGAGATCTGAGGGCTTTTAATGATAAAGTTTTGATTTTTTTTTTCTTACCCGTTGATGTGAAAGCTCGATACTTTCTGAGTGGTGCCCTGGTTTTTCAATTTATTTGTTCCTAGTTATCATTGCAGCTCTTTATCATCATCATTCTCATCAACAACTCTTATCTCTTCTTCTTCTTCTTCTTCTCCTTCGCTGTCTGCTTCTGTTACTGCTGCTACTACTGGTTTATTGCAATGATAGCTATGTGACATTTTGAAAACCGGATTTTGATGCGCCACTTATGACAGATTTTATCTCTTTACTGAGGGTGTTTATGTTTCTAGTTTTATGGTGTTGTTGTTTGGTTTCTCTTGTTGTATACGGCAAGATCTGGTCGAGTTTTTTTAGCCCTGTGATGATGATAGTCTGTCTTCAAGTGGTGCCGCTTGGTTGTTTCTTGCCGAGACTCATCATCACCATTGCTGCATCTGTTCTCTCTCTCTCTTTCTCTCTATCTATATACATGCATACACACATACATTATAGTTGCAGTGGTGGTGATGTTGTGGCATGGTGGAAATAACCAATGCGTTGCGCCATTAGTGACTTAATTGCTCCCAAGTACCTGAGGGCTTTGTACTCTTATATGTTTTTTTCTTATATTTTGCGTCTTCAACAACTGAAAGTTTTGGGTTCTATTGGCGATATGGACTACGATTTTGTTAAGACTTTTGACGGTTAGTCTGCGTTATTTGTTACGCATCAATACATATGAAATTGATATTTGGACTTGTCAGCCATTAAAAAGTACTTAATTATGAAACGCTTCGGACATTTTTATCTGTTTTGGAATGGACGAAGCCCAAGAAAACAGGCCCAAATTACCACCAAATTGCCTCTACTTGGATTACAAGTTTACGTTACTTGGATGACACACGTTAAAACGCTCAACTTGATAAATTCAAACGCCTTAGTAGATAACTAATGTTGAGGTTACTTTATATATTTGATAAAACCAAGCTCTTACATAGATAACTATTTTCATAAATCTATTGCCGCCGACAAATTTCGAATTTCCGAACCGAGAGGGACCTTTTTGATTAGTACAAAGCACCGATTTGGAAACGACCGTGCAATCGTCCTAAAATTATCAGATCTGTGATGAAGAAGCCGACATTTGTTTTGGACCGACCCAATCAAATCAACCAACAAGGCCGACAAAATCCACTTGATTAGTTTACAAAAAAATCAACTTTTTTTTGGTATATACATTAAAATCCTGTTATAAATGAGTGAATTGCCATTAACCAAGACCGGTCCAATACCTAGAAGATGGAGAGATGGCCGAAGCCTAGAGAGAGGAGAGAGAGAGGCGGCCACAAAGCTTCGAGAAAAGGAAACTCTTTCTTTTTCTTAGTATATGTAATCTTTCTATTATTATGTATTAGTAGTTTTCCTAATCTTAGTGAGTTTAGGTTTTGGATACTTTCTATTTATCTACATCTTGTAATCTTTATATAAAGGAACCCCCTTGATAATTAATAAGAACATAGAAATATTCAGTCTCTAAACTCTCTAATTACAACATCACGATAGACTCCAAAACCCTGAGACAAAACCTAAACTAAAATCCGTCACACATAAACCCTAATCCAGGCATAACTTAAAATCGATCTATCTCTCAAACTCCGAGGAACCAGACGACGAGCTACATATCAAATTGAAGCTCTTGACGAGACGAATCCATCAGAGAAAACCGTTCGTCGATCCGATCTCAGACGCGCCCACACTCGCAGAAACAATACTCCGCGCCGTCTTGATCTTTTGGAACCCTAATCCCGAAGAACCCTAATTCGTTCTTGATTGTGTTCCGGCTTGCAAGCATCCATTCGTCTCAGCTTGGAGTTTCATCCGTTCCTGTTCTCCCTCTCTTTGGTGGTCCGGTCCTAAACCTCTACAAAGCAAAGGTATACCGCGATCTAAGAACCTAGACATAACAAAACTATAATCTATTATTATGGAAACTTTGTTCTTGATGAAACCCTAGAAATTACATAATTAAAATCTACAAATCTCATAACTAGTAACCAGAATCGATTCCATTAGAATATGTTTGATTGATTATTTGTTTCTGATCTGAATTTGAGAAACCCTAATTTTGGAATCGAAAACCCTAAACCTATAAGCTTGAAATCGATTTTACTTGTTCTTGCTTGATTGATTGTTTTGATAAAATCTGAGGTTTAGGATTGTTAGATTGATTGAAATAATCTGACCTAGAGTTTAAATCTTAAAGGCCTTGAAACCTTAAAATCGAATCCTACTAATGTTTTAAACCGAAACCCTAGAATTGATTAAAGTTACTTGCATGCATATGAATCTGAATATGGATTGCATTCATACTGTTTAAAAGGAACGACCATCATGTAGTTTATAAAGTCTTGAAATCGTTTGCATTAAGTAGAACTACATGGCCGTGTGGCTTGATAATTGTTCGCGCCATGGTCGTTTTAGATTGCTTGTTTTTCATAAATGTGTAAGACACGTTTGTGGCCGAGCTTGTTGATTATCTTGTCGCCACATGATCACATTGTGAAACTTAATGATGACGTGATTCAGATGTCGAAAATCTCAAACAGAGACTATGCAGCTCTTAATCTCTCCGGAGATAACTACTTGCAGTGGGCGCTAGATACAAAGATCAGTCTAAGGTCAAAGGGACTTGGTGATACTATCATCAAGGGCAACAATGAGACCGATAAAGATCGGTACATGGCTATAAGTATTATACGCCATCACCTCATTGAAGGTCTAAAAGATCAGTACATCACGATGGAAAATCCACTAGAACTTTGGGATGCTTTACAACATAGATAATATCACCAGAAAACGGTGTTACTTCCAAAGGCTAGAAACGACTGGAAGAATCTTAGATTCTTGGATTATAAGTCGGTGGATGAGTACAATTCAGTCTTATTTAAGACGGTCTCGATGCTGAGACTTTGTGGTGAAGTAGTAACCGAAGAAGAGTTACTTGAGAAGACTTACTCTACATTCTATTCATCGAATGTGATACCGCAACAGCAGTACAGAATGAAAGGCTTCGCCACATATACTGATCTGATCTCGCGCCTGCTTCTGGCCGAGGCAAACAATGAGCTCCTGCTGAAGAACAGTGAAGCTAGACCTGTTGGAACAACACCATTACCGGAAGCTAATGAGGTTGAAAAGAAAGAACCCAACGAGTGCAATTACGTCCAAAACAATAAGAGATCATACGGCAATGGCCGTGGTGGTTACAAGGGGCGTGGCAGTGACAATTCACTACAAGAAAACAGCGGCATACTGAGGGAAAAAATCGTCGGTATGTCGTCGGAATAACGCTATTCCGACGACATACCGACGAAAAATGTCCTCGGAAATAACTCCTTGGAAATTCATCTTTCCTCGGAAATCCCTCGGAAATTTCCACGGAATTCCGAGGAAACCCTATTTCCTCGGAATTTCCGAGGACCACAAGTTCGTAGGAAATTCCTCGGAATATTCCGAGGAAGATGTCGTCGGAATATTCCGAGGGATAAACTTCCTCGGAATATTTCCAAAATTAAAAAAAAATTATAAATTTATTTTTTTAAATTGAAATTCGAAAATATAAAATTAAAATTGAAATAGAAAACATATTTAAAATACAAAAAATAATAAAATAGCTTTTATAAATAAAAAAAATGTTTTATAAATACAAAATTAGTTTTAATAAATATGAAATCATCTTTTTATAAATACAAAATAGTTTTTATAAATACAAAAAATAATAAAATAGTGTTTATAAATCAAAAAATGTTTTATAAATACAAAATTAGTTTTATAAATATAAATATTTTTATAGATATGAAATCATCTTCTTATAAATACAAAATAGTTTTTATAAATACAAAAAATAATAAAATAGTGTTTATAAATCAAAAAAAATATTTTATAAATACAAAATTAATTTCAAAATATGAAATCATCTTTTATAAATCCAAAAAACGAATTTATATACAAAGAACGGTTTGTATATTTAAAAATAGTTTTTATAAATAAAAAAATAAAAAAATGGTGTTTATAAATCAAAAAAATGTTTTATAAATACAAAATTAGTCTTAATAAATATAAATATTTTTATAAATATGAAATCATCTTTTATAAATCCAAAAATCGAATTTATATACAAAAAACGTTTTGTAAAATCGAATTTATATAGAAAAAACATTTTGTAAATACAAAAATAATGAACAATTTATAAAAAAAGTTCTAAATCAATTCAACACAACCAAATCACAATTCTAAACCTATTACACAACAAATCACAATCCTACCCAATCACCCTAACAAAAATCTATCAAAAACCTTCTAAAATCATCAAATCTACTTAAAAACCTAACAAATATGACCTAAGAGAGTGGAATATGGTCCTTACATGATTTGTAAGAGAATGGAAAGGATTCGCCGGAGAGATCGTCGCGAGAGAAGGTGGAGAACGCCGGAAGGAGAGAGAGATCGCCGGAGAGGAAGAAGAGAGAAATGGGGAAGAAGATGCGTTTCGAGTTTATAAAACCTTGGGTCCGACGGATATTTTCCGTTGGAATTCCCTCAGTATTTTCAATTTCAATTTTCGCGAAATATTTGGCGGCTTGTTTGCCCGGTTAAATGAAAATATTCCGAGGAGATTCCGACGGCCACTTAAATATCCGTCGGAATTTCCTCGGAATATTTTCATTAATTCGAGGAAAAAGAATATCCTCTGCATGTATTTCTATTAATTTATATTGTTCCTCGGAATTTTCTCGGAATATTCCGTGAAAATACCGAGGAACTAGTGTTTGGGGTTTCAAAACATCAATTTTTTTTGCCATATTTCATTTCTTATACAATTGTAATGCATACCATTGAGGATTCTTTGTATAGATGAGCATAAACCATGAAATAACAAATTTCAAAACGAATTGTAAGTATTCCCTTTACCGTTCATTAAAGTGTATAAGTGTTTCTCTTATGTTGTGGGGATTTCGTTCATACAATCGGAAAAGTGTTTATTATAGGGTAAGGAACAAATTTTTGACTTCATAATGAACGTAAGACACTTAATAAGGGTTATATAGGTGTTATTCAAACCGCAAAACGTTGTTTTCGGTTTAAAAACCCTATTTCCTCGGAATTTCCTCGGAATATTCTGAGGGAATTCCGAGGAAACCCTTTTCTTCCTCGGAATTCCTTCGAAATATTCCGAGGAAATTCCGAGGAACTAGTGTTTGGGGTTTCAAAACGTCAATTTTTTTTTAAGCGGATCAATCGATGGATATATGTCCAAAAACGCATCGATCGATCACTAAGATGGACCAAAGCGTAACAATGTGATCGATCGATGAGATTATCCCATCGATCGATCGAGGATATCAAGTGTTCCTCGGAATTTCCTTGGAATATTCCGAGGAAATTCCGAGGAACTAGTGTTTGGGGTTTCAAAATCTCGAATGTTTTTTTATAAACGGATCTATCGATGGATTTATGTCCCAAAACGCATCGATCGATCACTAAGATAGACCAAAGCGTAACAATGTGATCGATCGATGAGATTATCCCATCGATCGATCGAGGATATCAAGTGTTCCTAGGAATTTTCTCGGAATATTCCGAGGAAATTCCGAGGAACTAGTGTTTGGGGTTTCAAAATCTTGAATGTTTTTTTATAAACGGATCGATCGATGGATTTATGTCCAAAAACGCATCGATCGATCACTAAGATGGACCAAAGCGTAACAATGTGATCGATCGATGGGTATATGTCCAAAAACGCATCGATCTATCACTAGTTCGTCGGAATTTCCTCGGAATTTTGTAAAATCCCTATACTATTTCCTCGGAATTCATCGGTCTTTTCCGAGGAACACATTTTTCCTCGGAATTTCCTCGGAATATTCCGACGGATTGATATTTCCTCGGAATTCCGTCGGTATATTCCGAGGAAACCCAAATTTTGGGTTTCCTCGGAATTTCCTCAAAAATTCCTCGGGAAATTTCGAGGATTTCATTTTCCGTCAGAATATCCGTCAGAATACCGATGTTTTCTTGTAGTGATTACTCGAACAGCCGAGACAACTACTCGACCGGCCGGAAAGAAAGCCACAATAACCGTGGTCGCGGTTCCAACTATGGCAGTGACCGAGGCAGTTATGGACGTGGTCGAGGCGGCATATCCAAACCGTCTTACTCGACCAAATCCGTTTGTCACAGATGTGGAATGGGCAACCATTGGGCCAAGAATTGTAGAATCTCTAAGCACTTATGTGAGCTCTACCAAGAAAGTCTGAAGAATAAGAACCCGGAGGCTCACATGGTTCATGATTCCGGATATGAGGCTGATAATGATTCCGACATTGCTAAAGATGACCAGATGGACTTTGAGACTTCTGAGAGTCTCAAGGACTAAATTTCGATACGACTTGTCTTATTGCTTTATGATTGTTTTGGTGTTTTTACTTTTGGTGTTCTGAAATTTTAATAAGAAAGTTTTTAAAAGTTTTGTAAAGTCTCTGAGATTAGAAATCTTATTACTTATGAATGATGAGATGAGCATACTCATGGTGGATAGTGGCACAAGTCACACAATACTTAGAGACAAAAAGATCCTAGAAACCATACCTGCAATGTCTACTGGTCTATACTATGCTATAAGATCAGTATGATAAGAGGCAAGAGAAGTGGTGACTATATTGATATATCCCACAAAATTTTACACTATATGGCATGATAGGATTAGCCATCCTAAAGTCTAAACTTGATGACAAGATTGGAAAGACACAAAGTTATCCAGTAAAAGATCTCACGTTGTGAAACATGTACACAAAGAGAAACTCATTAGGCTTAATTGTCCCAAGCACCAAGACCTTATAGTATGGTCATGAGGGGGAGAGAGGATAAACCCATGATCAATACTACAAGTTCGTATACCTCTATGGTCTAAGACACCATGTTATATGGCTCGGTCATTACTCGGCCATAAAGGACCATTCCTCGGCCGTAGAGGCCATGATACAAACGGCCAAACCGAAGAGACCATGTTATGGTCGGCTGCAAAGACCATCACCTATACACGGCTTGGCCACGACTTGTATATGCATAGTGCAGGCTTGGCCGTACACAAGCCATTACCTATAAAAGGTTCGGCCATGTAAGCCGTTATCTATACGACTAAGATACTAAAGTCTATAAGCTTGGAGACATTATGTTTTACATGTATAGAATGATAATATGATCATATGCATTAGGCCATATAAGTGAGCATAGATATTCCCATCTCAGATTGAATACGGGTCATAAAACCAGACATACACCATCTTAAGAGATTTTGAATAAACCACCACATACATATATGTGTGCCGTCTAAGATGGAACCTAAGAAGAGGATTGGGAATATATAAGAATAAGATCTTCTCCACGAAATCAAAAGGACCGAGAGCCAAAACATGGGTGATTAAATAGTGGACAGGTACGGATTGCATGGAACAAATGAATCCGAATATTAAAGGAGAAAGATTATAAGCTGGATAAAGAATGTTAAAAGTACGAATGGTTTTAACCATCATTGTCTTGACAAAGATCCTCGGACTAGAGATTATAATTTAAGACGTCCAAAGAAAGATTATATAATGCTAACTAATTGAGAAGCTAATCGAAATGCCAGACATTGACCCGAGAAATGACTAACCAGCTTAGCACCAAAATGAATGTCCTAGAAGAGACATAATCAAGTTGCTATAGAGTCTATACAAGATAGACCAAGTGTTCCATAAGATAAAGGAATCTCGGATAGAGAAATGGTGCATAGAATACAAATCCGAGATTATAAGAGAAACCATACCAGACATTGAGAAAAGCCTGCGCAGCTACACATCTAAGGTACCAAACCATGTAGTCTTGGGACGCCAAGCTACTAGGTAATAAAGGTCCTGGATAATAAGATCTCAAATCTATAGATCATGTCTGGAACATAATGGAACCACATGAAAGTGTCGACACACACACACAAAAGAGTATTTGTATAAAGATACATAAGAGAATAGCACTTGAACATAAAGAGATAAGCGAGGATCATGAACCCACGAATGAGTACTCATACAATCATAAAGAATAAAGATTAGATTGAAAGATAAACGTGGAGGTTCAAAGTATCTAAAGGAGAGATGGGCGTATTGGCCATATACATATACAGAAACGCCATCTGATAAAACCAGTGAAATAGATGGATCTTGTGAGAAGTAAAGAAACCGTGAGAGATGTACATGATGTAAATGTGTTCATGTTTTCCTACAAACAGCATTAGATTATAGCTTGTTACACAAGGTACTCACAGAGATCAAAGGAACATATTATAAGGAGATAAATTCCTATGTGGTGGTTGCTGCTACAGATTTTGAAATTGACAATGGTCTGGTCATAAGAAAGAAATTAGATACAAATGATGTAGTAAGCAGCATATAGATCACTGGATAAGATGAAAGAACAGCTTCGTTCCTAAGCTGATTCATGGACTGAAACGTAAAGCAGTTGCATATAGTATGTAAAAGAAATTGATCACGTATGATCATTGATCTTGGAGTTGTATAAAAAGACAATCCAATACAGTCCATATATTTGAAATTCCTTGTGATTATACTAAACCTAAAAGAGGTTAGTAGGCATAGAATAAATCTATGTGGGTGTCCGACCAAAAGCGTCCGGCCCCGGCCCTTCAAACTAAAGATGTCCGACTCTGTCCGTCTAAGGGCGTCCGGCTCTTCAGCAAAGAACGTCTGGCTCTTCTACTAGACGCGTCCGACTTTTAAGACTAAAAGGCTTCTGGCCCTTTTTCTTGATCACGGGCTAGTAGAGACAAAAGATCAACCGGATACAAATGTATTGTAGTCCATAAGTTTGTGAGAGTCGAGATCTATGACCTAATAATATATATTTCAGTGTGTGATATAATCCACAGCAACAGAGGTCATGAGACACCATCAAGAGATGGATAAAGGACTGCAATGTCTGAGATAAATACATATGGTATTGCCTAAAGCAAGAAAGATCGATGACCATATGTATGGATCATGAATATGTTCTGGCCAATAAACCATAGTATGGTAAAATTATAAAGCCATTGATATACATCTGTGTATAGAATATACACCGAGACATAGGTTCATGATAACCATGTTTAGTAAATTGTCCATGAGTACTTGGTTTATCCGACCATAGTAAAGAGTTAAGAGTAGACGATCACGTCTAGACTATGGACATATGCAAACACGATTTGCAAAGGCCCAACAGTGATCCCCGATAACAATATGGTTCACATTGTTTAGCACACATGCTTTACCGGGACACTTAATGTCAAAAGACATGAGAGACGACCTGAGAGGTCGAAGTGGTCTAGATACGGCTTAGTAATGAACTTGGCCGATTACTCCCTTCCTACATATACAGGAAAGATCACGCACCAGATGCGTTGAATGTAGAACCTACACTGAGGTTCACATCAGGGGGAGTAGTGCGTGTTGTACTCTTTTTCCTTTATCATGATTTTGTCCCACTGGGTTTTCCTGATAAGGTTTTAATGAGGCAACATGAAGCGTACTACGAATCCTGTATGGTTATGGCATCCAAGGGGGAGTGTTATAAATCATGGAGTGGATTGCCATTAACCAGACC
Source organism: Brassica napus (assembly GCF_020379485.1). Classification (NCBI taxonomy): domain Eukaryota; kingdom Viridiplantae; phylum Streptophyta; class Magnoliopsida; order Brassicales; family Brassicaceae; genus Brassica; species Brassica napus. The sequence goes on along the minus strand of NC_063449.1, from coordinate 32,769,824 downwards.
CGGCCCAAGACCGGCCCAATACCTAGAAGATGGAGAGATGGCCGAAGCCTAGAGAGAGGAGAGAGAGAGGCGGCCACAAAGCTTAGAGAAAAGGAAACCCTTTCCTTTTCCTACTAGATGTAATCTTTCCATTATTATGTATTAGTAGTTTTCCTAACCTTAGTGAATTTAGGTTTTGGATACTTTCTATTTATCTACATCTTGTAATCCTTATATAAAGGAACCCCCTTGATCATTAATAAGAACATAGAAATATTCAGTCTCTAAACTCTCTAATTACAACAAATCCATAATTATTTTTGAGTTTTACATGTTGCAATAGCAACTTATTACGATAGCAAATAGAAATAATAATAAAGAAACATTTAACTGAAACAAAGAAACAGTTAACTAAACAGAGCCATGAACAAAAGTAGAGTTCGTGAAGAGTGAGCATCATTTGGTGCAGGTGAAAGGGAGAGCGGCCTGTCTCTCATTTGCTTATCCACTATCTGGAAGCTCTTTCCACATGTTATAAACAATGACTTGCAACAAAAGCTTCATAACAATTTTCACCTGCAATGAATAAAGGCCCTAATAATTCAAACACATCGAGATCGCTGAGGTAAGATCAAACGGAGTGGTAATAAATCTCCTACAGAACTTAGACCATATGGCAACAGCAAATGAACACTCAAAAAGGAGATGTTGATTGTAGAAGCCGGAAAACCGGATCAAAAGAAACGATATAATATAAATGATGTTAAGGAAAATATATAGACGATTCAAAACCGTAACGAAAATGAAAGCATGGAGTCGAGACGAATCTCTTTCCGTAACTCTTAATATACGCTCCGTTAGTGCGACAGATCTGTACGAATATGAGTCCCAGGATAAAACCATGATAGGTTATCACGCGGCACCCGTGAAGAACCTCTACGAACTAATATTTCTACGAAACACTCTCTAGAACTTACGCTAAAGGATTTGCTCGTTTTGGTTGTGAAAAAACGTAATCAGAAATGCAGGAGGAGACGAGTTTATAAAGGGGAGAAGACGAGCCACTTTCCGCAACTGATGCAGCAAGTGCGCACGTTAGCGGAAATCTCGCGAGGATCTCGGAGGCGAGACGTTACGAAACTTCCTCCGCAAGATCTTTTCTCGTTTAAACTTACCGTCAAGAAGAGAGACAGCGTGTTGTTTTTGAACGAACTACGTGTTGTTTAAAATAAAATGCATGCCGTTTTTTCGGGAATTAAATGGCAAAGCTTTGAGCTTAACTTGGTCCAAAAAGAATAGTTCTATTGGGCCGGAGGACCTCCACCAAGACCCAAGACCCAAGACCCAAAACCCAAGCCCACGCCGAGCCGAGCCGAGCCGAGCCGGCCGGACGGCGGCGGCGGCGCGCACGTGGGGAGCCGTCTACTCTCCTAGAGTCGTTTGAACACTGATGATACATGCACATATATATACATCACGACTCCTCTTCTTTTACACGATGTGGGACTTTGTCCCTTCTCATTCGTTTAACTCTCATTAAGGCCACTGAATGGCCCAATTCTATTCACATATTTCTCAATTATTCTTAAAGCCATGGGCTTATAAATATTTGATCCAACAATCCCCCACATGAATAGAAATGACTCTAAACATATGTAGACTAAATGCAGACTCGATAGACTCTAAAAACTATACTTATTCTAATCCTGACTAGACTAGACAGACTTATCGAGAGTGTTTGCGAAAAATTCACTATGTTTGAGTTGGTGGCATTTTTAAGCCTTGAACCACTCATAGTTAATATCTGTCGGGTTTACTTTACCAGAAGGTGAACATGATGTCTTGAACCAACCGGTGTTTTATGTAGACCGAGACAACAAGCATAATGCAACTTCATTTTCTCGTAGAACTTAGTTCTCTATTGTGTTCATTGTGGCCCTGAACTATTCATGTTTTCATGAGTGAACTTAGAGAATATAGCCTTGTATTCATTCTCCTAGAAACGGCTTCATTTCACACTCATTAGGTGATTGACCATGAAAAGTATTGAGTAATACTCCGCTTTAGAAGCTATGGAATCATTAAAAGCTTATGCTTATCTTTATCACATTCTTTAGCACTTTATCATCTAAGGAGCTGGGAAGAGAATACTTTGTCTCAAGTGCTTTGCTTAGATTCTGTTTGATTTGGTTTTCCCTTTGGACCTACGTCTTGGGATCTCCAGTCATGATAGGTAGGGTTGCCATCAAGCATCCTCATTCGTTATAGGCTTTAAACCCATTCCTTTTGATGATTTCGCAACAACATCTCGTGGCAAACCATTAGTAAATGGATCCGCTAGGTTGTCAGCCAATTTGATGTAATCTATTGTGATTACACCAGTTGAGATAAGTTGTCTAATGTTTTTATGTCATCTTCTGATGTGACGAGATTTACCACTGTAGAGATTACTCTGAGCCCGAGCTATAACTGATTGACTATCACAATGTATGCGTATAGCTGGCACAGGTTTCTCCCACATAGGAATATCTTCCAAAAAATTTCTAAGCCATTCAGCTTCTTCTGCTGCTTTGTCTAAGGCTATGAACTCAGATTACATGGTAGATCTGGCTAACACTGTTTGTTTGTTAGATTTCCATGATATTGCTGCTCCTCCTAGTGTAAAGACATATCCACTTGTGGATTTGGAGTTTTTAAAATCTGATATCCAGTTAGCATCACTGTATCCTTCTAAAACTGCTGGTTCTTTACCATAGTGAAACCCAAAATCTTTGGTGTAGCGCAAGTAATTGAGTACCCTCGTTATAGCTTTCCAGTGTGTATGACCTGGATTACTTGTATATCGACTAAGTACGTTTACTGCATGCGCCAGATCTGGTCTAGTACAATTGGTCAAGTACATGAGACTTCCGATCACACGTGCATACTCGTTTTGTGAAACCGCTTCACCTGAATTCTTTGTCAAGTGCATTTGGGGATCTAACGGAGTTTTAACCGTACTATTAGAGTAATTTTTAAATCTCTCTAATATTGTTTGAGCGTAATGAGATTGGGTTAAGATAATTCCGTTTGAATTTCTTGTGACTTTAACCCCGAGAATTACATTTACTAATCCCAAGTCTTTCATCTCAAAAGTCCCTTTGAGCATGTTTTTCGTTTGATTGATATTGTCTTTATTGCTTCCAATAATGAGTATATTATCTACATATAGACATAGCAAAACATACGCATTTTTGGTAGTTTTGTAGTATATGCATTTGTCACATTCATTTATCTTGAAACCATTTGACATCATTGTATTGTCAAATTTTTCGTGCCATTGTTTAGGAGCTTGTTTAAGCCCATAAAGTGACTTTACAAGTCGGCTACTTTGTCTTCCTTTCCGGGAACGACAAAACCTTCAGGTTGTTTCATGTAAATTTTTTCTTCTAAATCACCATTTAGAAAATCGGTTTTTACATCTATTTGATGGATTTATAGGTCTCTTAAGGATGCGATTGCTATCATCAGTCTTATTGATGTTATTCTCGTTACTGGAGAATATGTATCAAAATAGTCAAAGCCTTCCTTTTGTCGGAATCCTTGAACTACAAGCCTAGATTTGTATTTTCCACCAGGTTTTCGTGTCATTATCCATTTATTTCCTAATGCTTTGCAGCTAGGTGGTAAATCTGTTATGTACCATGTATAATTTTGCATGATAGAATCAAATTCACTCCTGACAGCTTCGTTCCAAAAAGGAGCTTCTGGTGAAGCCATGGCTTCTGCCAAAGTTTTGAAACATTTTCTAATAAAAATGCCATTAGGAAATCTTCACCAAAAGATTTTTCCTTGCGAGCTCTTTTGCTTCTTCGAAATTCATATTTTTCTTCATTTTCTGAAATATCATTTATAGAAATCTTGACATTTGTCTCAGTTTCTGAGTTCTTGTCATTGTCTCTTTCTTCTCGAGTTCGTTTTGAACCTTGTTTTTCCTTATATAGAAAAATATTTTCGAAGAGAGATGCATTTCTTGATTCCATGATTGTATTTTCATGAATGTCTGATATTGCAGATTTATGTACCAGAAATTGATAAGCATTACTGTTATGTGCATATCCGATGAAGATGCAATCCACTGTTTTAGGTCCAATAGTGACTTTTTTTGGTGGTGGTACCGCAACTTTTGCCAAACACCCCCACACTTTGAGGTATTTATACGAAGGTAAATTACCTTTCCATAATTCATATGGAGTTTTGTCAGTTACTTTGTATGGAATTTTGTTGAGGATATAATTAGTAGTAAGCAACGCTTCCCCCCCACATGTTCTGGGGTAACCCAGATTCCTGCAACATCGCATTCATCATCTCTTTTAGAGTTCGATTCTTGCGTTCAGCAACTCCATTAGATTCTGGTGAGTAAAGAGCTGTAGTTTGATGGATTATTCCATGTTCTTTACAGAATGCATTGAATGGACCATCATACTCGCCTCCTCTGTCGCTTCTAACTACTTTAATAGTTGTTTTAAGCTGATTTTCGACCTCGAGTTTAAATTCTTTAAATTTTTCTAAGGTTTCGTCTTTGCTATGTAATAAATATACATAACAATATTTTGTGCAGTCATCTATGAAGGTCACAAAGTACTTTTTCCCACCTCTGGTTTGTATGTATTTTAAATCATATAAATCGGTGTGAATTAAATCTAGAGGTTATTAGTTCTTTCAACACGAGGTGATGGTGTTTTTGTGAGCTTAGCCTGTACGCATACTTCACATTTTTGTTTACTTGTTTTGCATTTAAGAATTAGATTTAAATTCATTAATCTTTGTATAGATTTGTAGTTTACATGGCCTAATCTTTCATGCCATATATTAAAAGACTCAACCAAATAAGCAACTGGCTCTTTCTTATTCATTGAAACTTTTGGAGCTACAACTTTCGGAGGGACTGTCATTACATTCAACTTGACAAGTCCACCCTTAACATACCCTTTCCCAAATACATCTCATTCTTCCTAATCACGAGCTTGTCCGCCTCAAAGCTTGTGGTGAATCCATTCTTGCTGAGCAAGGTTCCCGAGACCAGGTTCTTCCTCATGTCAGGCACATGCTTCACATTCTTCAGAGTGACCTCACGTCAAGATGTCATCTTCAAAATCACATTTCCGCGTCCTTCAATCTTGGAGACTGCAGTGCTTCCCATCCTGAGCTTCTCCTGAGTCTCGCTTTTCTGATAGGTGCTGAACATCGCCCTATCGGTGAAAATGTTGGTGGTTTCACCAGTGTCATACCACCATTCCTTGGGGTTGTTTCTTTCAACCATGTTGGCTTCAGTCACCACAGCAACGAGATCTTCCTCAGTGAGATTTGTCTGAGCCTTCTCATCCTTGATCTTTTTGCGACACTCAATAGTCTTGTGCCCCACTTTGTGGCAGTAGTGACACTTCCCCTTGAACTTCTCCACATTCGCATTCACATTGATTTCAATGCCTTTGTTCTTGAAGTTTTTTCCAGAAGCCTTCAGGGCTGTAACAGTTTTGGAAGGCTTGGCAGGAGAATGGGCGTGTGCCTTTCTTTTGCCTTTGTGCTCAGCTATGTTGACACTGTGCTCCTTAGTAGTGACCTTGTCAGCAGTTTGGTTTCTTGATTCCATCTGAAGCCTCATGATGAGCTCCTCGAGCCCCATCTTCTTCTTCTTGTGCTTCAAGTAGTTCTTGAAATCCGCATAGCTTGGAGGAAGCTTTTCAATGAAGCTGAGAGTTGTGAATGTCTCGCAGATGGACATTCCTTCAGCAGCGATTTCATGGCAAATGAGCTGAAGCGCTTCCACCTGATCCATGATGGGTTTTGAATCCACCATTTTGAAGTCGTGGAATTTTGAGACCACATACTTCTGGCAACCAGCGTCCTCACCTCTGTACTTCTTGTCCAGTGATCTCCATAGCTCTTTCGCCGTGGGGATCTCACAGTAGACACGGTACAATGGGCCAATGAGACGACCCAAAATGTAACCTTTGCAGATGAAGTCGGAATGCACCCATATGTCAACAGTTGCGAGACTGTGAACATCATCAATCCCGTAAGGAATAAGGGGCTTGTCCTCCTGGATGAACTTGTCCAGCTTCATCGTTGTCAGGAAGAACATCATCTTCTTCTGCCACGTTTTGAAGTCTTTGCCATCAAACTTGTATGGCATCAGTCCTTGAGTGAACACACTAGGGACAGACGGAGGAGTTTGAACTGCCACCGGATAACTTGCGGCTGCTGAAACTGAACCTGTCTGATAAAGACCAGCCTCGAATAGGCTACGGCGAGTGGTTTCATCAGCGGCATTTCCCGCAGGGAGGATAGTGCTTGTTGTTGCTGTAGCGGTTGACGCTGTGATGTTTCCAACGTTTGTCACGGTTGCATCAGTTGCTGCAACGTTGAGTGGAGTCTGAATGACATCTGTGGTGTCAATGGGGGTGTTGTTATCGTTCGTCATCTTTTTTTCTGTAAAGAAAACTTAAAAACGGATTAGTACTCCATTCAACATTTAACATATTATTTTAAACAAAATAATAGTCTAAAATCGATGTTCATTTTTGGTGTTTGAACCAAATCATATCGATATAAGTCTTGAGAAAACATTTTGCAAACTTGCTTAAAAGCGTTCGCAGAAACTGTTTTGTATAGACTTAGAATGTTTCACAACTCGCTTAAGAAAGCGGTTATTGAAACGATTCATGTATATAACGTATTGATAATGTACCAAAAACGTTTCGTGATAATGCTAGAAAGCAATCCGCAAAGCGTTATGAAATAAAATAGAAACGTTTCGCGGAAGGGCTATAAAGCAAATCGCAAACTCGTTTTGAAAAGAACATAGAAACGTTTCGCGGATAAGCATATAGCAGATCACAAACATCGTTTGAATGAAACCACAAAAGGTTTGTATGAATCGTATATGAATAAACGTTTTTCGGTAGTGCTACAGAGCAAAACGCAAACCGTTTACGAGATAAATTACAAACGTTTTGCGGAAGTGCTAGAAAGCAAATCGCAAACACGGTTCCAAAACCCATTTTTATAGATCGTTCTTCAATCCGATCAAACACTTTAGATAGAAAGCGAAATAAGAGTTAAGATTGTAGAAGCCGGAAAACCGGATCAAAAGAAACGATATAATATAAACGATATTTAAGGAAAATATATAGAAGATTCAAAACCGTAACGAAAATGAAAGCATGGAGTCGAGACGAATCTCTTTCCTTAACTCTTAATATTCGCTCCGTTAGTGCGACGGATCTGTACGAATATGAGTCCCAGGATAAAACCATGATAGGTTATCACGCGGCACCCGTGAAGAACCTCTACGAACTAATATTTCTACGAAACACTCTCTAGAACTTACGCTAAAGGATTTTCTGGTTTTGGTTGTGAAAAAACGTAATCAGAAATGAAGGAGGAGACGAGTTTATAAAGGGGAGAAGACGAGCTACTTTTCGCTAACGTGCGCACGTCCGAGGCATTATGAAACTTCCTCCGCAAGATCTTTTCTCTTTTAAACTTATCGTCAAGAAGAGAGGCAGCGTGTTGTTTTTGAACGAATTACGTGTTGTTTAAAATAAAATGCAAATGGCAAAACTTTAAGCTTAACTTGGTCCAAATAAAATAATCTTATTGGGACAGAAACCCTCCACCAAGACCCAAGCCCAAGCCGAGCTAGTCGAACGCCGGCGGCGGTGCGCGCGTGAAGAGCCGTCCTCTCTCCTAGAGTCGTTTGAACACTGATGATACATGCACATATATATACATCACGACTCCTCTTCTTTTACACGATGTGGGACTTTGTCCCTTCTCATTCATTTAACTCTCATTAAGGCCACTGAATGGCCCAATTTTATTCACATATTTCTCAATTATTCTTAAAGCCATGGGCTTATAAATATTTGATCCAACATTGATGAGATTCTGTGTTGGACACAACACACAAACATCAAGAACTGTTAGTCTTCATGAGATTAGTCAATCTATAGTTGGTAATCTTTGCAGTAAAGACATCTAGGTGACGAAAAAGCATCTAAGAATTTTTCCGCTAAACCAAAATACTTCATACCATACAATCACATGCAATCGTTGTCGCATCATATTCAAAGTGACAGAAGATTATTGAGACCTCCACAGATAAGAGTCATTGTCGTTGGTAGTCAAAGGGGCAGATGTGGTAGAAAAAACAACTTGTAGAGTTTCGGCGTTTTCACTTCTTTCTGGTGGAAGATTCCAGTGACCATCCCTGACCGCGTCAGCAACTGAAACTGAGACTACTAATCGTAGTTGTGTGGAACCAGAAGACCCAAATACCAAATTGAGAGGTCTTAATTTTGTCCATAAATCAAACCAAAAGGTTGGTAAGAGATGTTTCGGTTGTAATATACTCCTAACAGTAGTTGAAAATCGCTGAGAAATCATGCACCAGCCAAAAGTTTTTTTCCATTAAATATGTTTCTCGATAACGAAACAATCCAAATAGATCCAGAGTTTGAGAAAAATTCCACAGATGTTTTAATCGAAACACCATATCAAACTCCTCAAATTTCCTAAACCCAAGCCCTTCTTCTTTCTTAGGAGTACAAATAGAAGACCAGGAGACTTGCGTCCTAGTTGTAGAGGCTGTATTGTGTTTCCACAAAAACCATGAACATAAATAGTCTACTTTCTGATAAAATCTCTTTTCAAGCACAAAGACAGAACTCCAAAAGTTGATCATACCATATATTACTGAATAAATCAACTTCATCTTGCCTGCAAAAGTGAAAATTTTGATAGTCCACGAATATAACTTCGATGTTATTCTCTCTAAGAACGGTTGAAGGGTAGCGAAGGTTATTATTTTGGGTCCAAAGAAAGGCCCAAGTACCTTGTTGGGAATCACCCATGTTTAAACCCTGACAAATTAGCTAACACCAAAGCTTGTGTGTCATTGTAACCATATAATATCTCAGATTTAGTCTGATTCATATCCAATACTGACCAGTTCTTGAAGGTAGTCATGACATCTTTAATTCCCACAACAGAAGTACATGATTTGTCAAAAAAGACCAACAGGTCGTGTGCAAACAACAAGTGAATAATCCGAGGAAAGACACATAGAGGGCGAAGGGCGAATTTGTCCTCAAGTTGTGCCTTGTTCAAGAGACTAGAGAAAACTTCCATAAACATTATGAACAAGTACGGAGAGATAGAATCCCATTGTCTCAGTCCTTTCTTTCTTTCAGAGAAGCCGTCCAACTCACCATTTATAGCAACAAAAAATCTCAGAGAGATGATACATTCCTGTATCCATGTAACAAAGATCAGAAGAAAGCCCTGAATCTCTAAGTATTAGGATATATTCCATATCCTTATATTTACCATATTGTGTATATCATCTTAAGATTTGGAGAATATCCTTTTAAGGAACATTGTATGCCATATATGTAAAGCCTAAACGATGAATGAGAGATAGAACATTATTCACCAATACAAAGTTTGTCATGGTATCAGAGCTTAAGATCTGAAAGACCTAAGTTTCACGATACTTGCTTCTCCAACAAGTTACGTGTTTTTTTCGGTTATCTCTGTTTTTCATCTCTGAAAACAGAGTTTTCTCTTGAAACAGACCTCTCGGTCCTTCTTCACGAACGAACTAACAGCCATCATGTCGATTGTTTCCGCTGATCCAAAGTACAAGACCATATCGCCGTATGACTTGACTTCAAACGACAATCCCGGTGCTGTTATATCACAACCGCAACTCAAAGGTGTGAACTATGATGAATGGGCTATTAACTTTCGTATGGCCCTTAGCTCTCGCAAGAAATTTGGATTCCTTGATGGGAGTATTCCAAAACCAGAAGTAGGTTCTCCGTATCTCGAAGATTGGGTGGCCAACAATCACTTGCTAGTTGGTTGGATCAAGCAAACGATTGAGCCAAAGATTAAGTCAACCATATCGACTCGGGAAATTGCCAAATACCTATGGGACATCATCAAGAAGAGATTCTCTATTAAAAGTGGTGCTCGACTTCAACAACTTCGAAATTCCTTGGCTACTTGCAAACAAAACGGTTCAACCGTTGATGATTATTTTGGCCGTTTGACTAAGATCTGGGATGGGATATCAGAGTGTATGGAATCAAAACGATGTGAATGTGGGAAGTGTGAGTGTAACCTCAATGAAGCTCACGACAAAGAGAAAAAAACTCTAAGGATTCATGATTTTCTTTCGGGATTGGATGATTCCGTTCATGGCGTTATTCGATCTCAGATGTGTGCAATAACACCCCTTCCAGATCTTGACAATGTCTACCAGACAATCGTGCAGAATGAGACAATTCGTATGAGTGCAAACTACTCAGGCAGAACCATCTCGTGGTAACCGTGACTACAACAGAACGTGCACAGCCTGTGGAAAGAAAGGCCACGATGCGAGTTCATGCTTCAAAATCATTGGATACCCAGAATGGTGGCCTGATAAACCGAGACCAAGAGCTGGAGGAAGAGGAACTCAGAACCTCTCCGGTGGACGTGGTGGTGGCTCTAACCCAAGAGCAAACGTCACGCAAATACCAAGCGTTAATACAGCTGGAGTGACCGCAGCTGGCATGATTACAGAGAATGATCGTGTGGGGTTGACTGGACTTTCGGATGAGCAGTGGAGTATTGTCCAGCGTATGATAAATGTTGGGAAATCGTCTGCATCTTTTGGGGGTAAGATTGATGAAAAATTGTTGATTCTTGATACATGGGCAACACATCATATGACGGGTTGCATCGAGTTGCTCACTGATATCCGAAATATATCACCACTTCCGGTTACGTTGCCTGCAGGTTCTAACGCATGTGCAACGAAACAGGGAACAATCCAACTGACCCCGCGATTGAGTTTGCAGAATGTCTTTTATGTCGAGGGCTTTCATACGAATCTGATCTCCTTTGGCCAACTTGTTACAGACAGTTTCTTGATCGGACATGTTACTGATAGATTGGTAATTTTGCAGGATCGCGCTACGAGGATGCTGATTGGAGCGGGTGAACGAGAGAGAGAGGGACTGTACCGGTTTCGTGGGATTGAGACGATGACTTCATTGAAGACTAGTTTGTAGACAGAATTGGTTTTGTGGCATAATAGGATGGGTCATCCATCATCTCATGTTACAGGGATTATTACAGGAGATACTAATACTAGTAGTAGCAGTAGTGAGCATTTATTTACCAGTTGTGATGTGTGCTTTCGAGCCAAACAAACTCGACAATGTTTTCCTTCAAGTTCTAATAATGCAAAAGAGGTTTTTGATTTGATACATGTCGATTTATAGGGACCATATCATACAATCGCGTTTTGCGGTTCACAGTATTTTCTGACAATTGTAGATGACTGCTCTCGGGCTGTGTGGCTCTATTTACTACCCGACAAAACTTTGGTCTCACAGCAGATACGTAATTTTCTCGCAATGATCGACCGTCAGTTTTCTCGGAAAGTTAAGGTGATCAGAAGTGATAATGGTATTGAATTTATGTGCTTATCGGCGTTTTTCAGAGAACATGGTATCATACATGAGACTTCATGTGTCTATACGCCTCAACAAAATGGTCGTGTGGAGCGTAAACATAGACATATCTTGAATGTAGCTCGTGCTCTTCGGTTTCAGGCAAGTCTACCCATCGAATATTGGGGAGAATGTGTCCTTACGGCGGCCTATCTGATCAATAGGACTCCATCGGTTGTCCTCAAGAATAAAACTCCTTTTGAAATTCTCTATGGTCATGCTCCGAGTTACAAGCACATTAGAGTTTTGGGCTGTCTGGCATATGCTCATAACATTGATCATAAGGGCGATAAATTTACGTCTCGGAGTCGTAGATGTGTGTTCCTTGGTTACCCCTATGGCAAGAAAGGGTGGAGATTGTTTGATCTGTAACGAGAAGTTTTGTTTACATCTCGAGATGTAGTCTTTCAAGAGACGGTATTTCCATTTGCTGCGTTAGTACCATCTCTCAACCAACAAAGGGATGTAACTCCGGTACTATCAAGTATTGATTCTCCGATCGGAAATGTGTTACACAAAGAATATGATTCTCTTGAAGATCTCCAGACTTGGCGACTTGAATATCTTCCTCCTAATAAGAAAGCTCTTGGTTTTAAGTGGGCTTTTACAATCAAATATCGATCTGATGGAACTATTGAACGCTATAAAACTCGGTTAGTAGTTCTGGGAAATCATCAAGAGGAGGGTTTGGACTACGAAGAAACTTTCGCGCCTGTTGCCAAGATGAAAATGGTGCGGTTGTTCTTAGATCTGGCAGCCAAAATGAATCATGAAGTTCATCAAATGGATGTACATAATGTGTTTTTACATGGAGATTTACATGAAGAAGTCTATATGAAACTTCCTCCAGGGTTCTGTCCAGATGGTGAAACACGAGTGTGTCGAAAATCGTTATATGGATTGAAACAAACACCTAGATGCTGGTTTGCGAAGCTTACAGATGCTTGGAAAGCATATGGATTTACACAAACGCGATCTGATTATTCCTTGTTTGTCTACATCAATAATGGCGTCTCACTAAGGATTCTTCTGTATGTTGATGATCTGATCATATCCGAGAATTCACCTACAGCAATTCAGACATTTAAGATTACTTGTCTCTCTGTTTCCACATGAAAGATCTCGGACCAGTAAAATATTTTTTGGGCTTGGAAGTTGCTCGGAGTTTTGCTGGAATTTATCTGTGTCAGCGTAAATATGCCACAGATATTGTTGAGGAAACATGTTTGATGGGATGTAAACCGGCTGGCTCACCCATTGACCAGAATCACAAACTTAGCATTGCTGATGGACCATTGCTTTCGGATCCGAACAATACCAACGTCTCATTGGTCGGCTTATCTATCTCGGTGCAACCCGACCTGACTTAGCGTATGCTATTCATACTCTGTCTCAGTATATGAATAAGCCACGACAGGAGCATTGGCTTGCAGCATTGAAGTGTGTACGTTATCTAAAGGGTACTCTTGGACAAGGAATACTTTTACGCGCAGAATCATCGACTCATGTTAGTGGTTGGTGTGACTCGGACTGGGGAGCGTGTCCATTGACACGAAGGTCACTTAGTGCTCGGATACTTCAGTTGGGGTCATCTCCGATTGTATGGAAGAGTAAGAAGCAAGATACTGTCTCGCGATCCTCAGCCGAAGCTGAATATCGTGCGATGGCTGAAGCTACTGCAGAATTACGATGGATGAGGATGATACTTCTCGAGCTTGGCTTAACGCATGATGGACCAATGTCTCTGTTTTGTGATAGCAAACTATTTACATAAGTTCAAATCCAGTGTTTCATGAAAGAACCAAACATGTTGAGATAGATTGTCATTTTGTTCGTGATGACATTGTGCGTGGGTTTATCAAACCAAGACACGTATCGACGAAGGATCAACTAGCATATATACTTACGAAGGCTTTGGGAAAGAAGGAGTTTGATACATTTCTGATCAAGTTGGGCATAGCAAACTTGTGAGGGGAGGTATTAGGATATCCTTATATTTACCTTACTGTGTATATCATTTTAAGATTTGGAGAATATCCTTTTAAGGAACATTGTATGCATATATATGTAAAGCCTAAACGATGAATGAGAGATAGAATATTATTCACCAATACAAAGTTTGTCACTAAGATTTTTATTACGAAGTTCCAGCAAACCGTGTCAAAGCCTTGTAAATGTCTACTTTAAGCATACAGCTTCTAGGACAAGATGATTTGTTGTATTCTCTAATCAGTTCCGACGCGAGTAGATCATTTTCACCCAAGCTTTGATTATTCCTACACTTGAAAATCAACATGATTATTTTCAAACGGTTTTATTCCTAAACTTGAAAATAATCCAACCGTGAATCCAGAATTTCAATACTGTTTTTGGCTAGAATTATTCTGTGACTAATAAAACAATAATTGTGCGAATGTATAAACTATATTACTTTTATGAAATAACTTATAATTTATAGTATCGAGAAATTTAAATAAGAATAGAATTTAATACCCGTAGGAAGCAAATAACACTAATATAAGTGAGAGAGTTTATTATAAGTAAGAAGAAGAAGATGTAATGGTATACAAAAGAGTGAGATGAGTGATGGTATTTATAGTGAGCAACAATACATAAAATAACAAAGATGGTGCTTGATTTGGTAAATGAGTGGGTGATCATAGTGCTTGATGAGTAGATGATCATAGTGCTTGAGTTGGTAAAGGAGTGGAGGATCATTTCAAAGTTTATCTTATAACACTCCCCCTTGATCATCCATCTTGTATTAAATTAAGTTTCGTAACACTCCCCCTTGGGGACCGGTGTCACTCTCCGCTCTCGCTTAACGTCTTTGTTGCCTCGTTAAAAACCTTTCTAGGAAAACCCAATGGGAAAAACCATAGTTAGGTAAAAAGAGTACAACTACGTAAGCTCCCCCTCGATTGAGCAGTCATAGATCCTTCTGATGACGCATTCCAATGTTATGGACATGTTTTCTGAATACCGAAGTAGGAAGTGCTTTTGTGAAGAGGTCGGCTGCATTGTCGCATGATCGGACATATCTTACTTCAATCTCTTTCTTCTTCTCGAGCTCTTGAGCGTATGAGAAGAACTTTGGATGTATATGTTTTGTTCTATCACTTTTGATATATCCTTTCTTCGTTTGAGCAACACATGCCGCATTATTTTCATATAGAATAGTTGGCCCCGTACTTTTGTCAATCCCACTACTTGAACAAATGTGTTGGCTTATTGATCTTAGCCATACACATTCTTTACTTGCTTCATGGAGTGCGATGATCTCAGCATGATTTGAAGAGGTAGCCACAAGCGTTTGTTTCTGAGAACGCCAAGATATAGCAGTGCCTCCGATCGTAAAAACATATCCTGTTTGCGATCGGGCTTTGTGTGGATCTGAAAGATATCCTGCATCTGCAAAACCAACCATTTGACCATTTAAATCTTTTGTGTAAAATAAGCCTAAATCAATAGTCCCTTGTAGGTAACGAAAGACATGTTTAATTCCATTCCAATGTCTTCGTGTTGGAGATGAGCTAAATCTTGCTAGAAGATTAACAGCGAATGATATATCAGGCCGTGTATAATTTGCAAGGTACATCAACGCTCCAATTGCACTTAGATATGGTACTTCCGGACCAAGTATCTTTTTTTTTTCCTCAGGTGGTCGAAATGGATCACTTTCAATGTTAAGTGATCTAACGACCATCAGGGTGCTAAGAGGAGTTGATTTATCCATGTTAAATCGTTTCAACACTCTTTTAGTGTATGTGGATTGATGCACAAATATACCATTTTGTGAATGTTCTATTTGTAGGCCAAGACAATACTGTGTCTGTCCAAGATCTTTCATCTCAAATTCTCCTTTGAGATAGTCTGATGCCTTTTGTATTTCTTTTTTGAGTTCCAATAATATTTAGATCATCAACATATACCGCGATTATCACAAATCCGGATGTTGTTTTCTTGATGAAAACACATGGGCATATAGGATCATTCACATATCCTTCTTTTGTTAAATGTTCACTGAGACGATTGTACCACATACGTCCAGATTGTTTTAACCCATATAATGATCTTTGCAATTTTATTGCACATAACTCTTTAGGTTTGGAACTTAATGCTTCTGGCATTTTAAATCCATCAGGGATTTTCATGTAGATATTAGTATCTAATGATCCGTATAGATAAGCTGTAACAACATCCATGAGACGCATCTCAAGATTTTTATCAGCGGCTAGACTCATCAGGAATCTAAATGTGATCGCATCCATTACAGGAGAATATGTTTCCTCATAAT
The DNA here is from genome assembly GCF_020379485.1 of Brassica napus. Classification (NCBI taxonomy): domain Eukaryota; kingdom Viridiplantae; phylum Streptophyta; class Magnoliopsida; order Brassicales; family Brassicaceae; genus Brassica; species Brassica napus. The sequence continues at coordinate 32,753,999 of NC_063449.1, read as the reverse complement.
CAATACCAGGTCTTTGAGAAAATCCTTGGGCTACAAGGCGAGCTTTATACCTTGTAATCTCATTTTTCTCATTTCGTTTTCGAACGAAAATCCATCTGTACCCAACTGGTCTCACATCTTCAGGTGTGAGTACAATAGATCCAAACACTTTTCGTTTGTTAAGCGAATCAAGTTCGATTTGTATTGTTTCTTTCCATTTATTCCAATCATGTCTCTTTTGACATTCATATATGGATTTCGGTTCTGGATCATCGGTATCTTCATTTACCTCACTTGACACGATATATGAGAAAACATCATGAAGGTCATTTTGTTCATTTCTATTCCATATCCTTTTATTATGGATGTAATTAATAGAAATCTCATGATTATCTTTCGATTCATGATGCTCTGATTCATCAGAGTCCTTATCATTTATTTCTTCCAAAATATTTTCTGCTATTTTGGGTGCATCATATATTTCAGCTTTCTTCTGTTTCCTAGGATTCTTATCCTTAGAACCAGCAGGTCTACCACGCTTCAGGCGTGTTTTTGGCTCTCGTGTGTCATCCTCCTTTTCTTGTTCATTTGGCATTTTGATACGAGCAGGAGCATTTGCAGCTGGTATATGAGATTTAGTTACCGTCTTGGTATCTGCAAATGCATCAGGTAGCTGGTTAGCTATACTCTGTAAATGCATAATTCGTCGAACTTCTAGTTCTGACTCTTTAGTAGGAGGATCAAGATATAACAATGATGGTACACTCCATTTTATATCACTTCCAACATTTTTGTTTTCTCTCCCTAGAACTGGAAATACATTTTCGTCAAAATGACAATCAGCAAAACGTGCTGTAAAGACGTCACCAGTCTGTGGTTCTAGGTATCTTATAATTGATGGAGAATCACAACCAACATATATTCCCAACCTTCTTTGTGGTCCCATCTTTGTTCGTTGTGGTGGTGCTACAGGCACATATACCGCACAACCAAAGATTCTAAAGTGGGAAATGTTTGGTTCTCGACCAAACGTTAACTGTAGTGGGGAATACTTATGGTATGCACTCGGTCTGATCCGAATGAGTGCTTCTGCATGCAAAATGGCATGTCCCCATACAGAGGTTGGAAGTTTTGATCTCATGATCAATGGTCTTGCAATCAATTGCAGACGCTTAATTAAAGATTCAGCCAAACCATTTTACGTATGAACATGAGCAACCGAATGTTCAACTTCAATTCCCATTACCATACAATAGTCATTGAATGCTTGGGATGTGAATTCACCAGCATTGTCTAGTCTAACTCTTTTAATAGTATAATCAGGAAACTGTGCTCGCAGTTTGATTATCTGAGTTAGAAATCTCGCAAATGCCACATTTCGAGATGATAATAGACAAACGTGTGACCATCTACTGGATGCGTCAATTAATACCATAAATAGTGGAATGGTCCACATGGTGGATGTATCGGTCCACATATATCACCTTGAATTCTTTCAAGGAACTTTGGTGATTCTTTATCGATTTTGGTTGGCGATGGCCTTACGATCAATTTTCCTAGATAACATGCAACACATGTCATTTTATTCTCTTGAGAAATCTCCTGGATTTTCAATAGATGACCATGTGAACTTTCTATGATTTTACGCATCATTGTAGTGCCTGGGTGGCCAAAGCGATCATGCCATAACGTGAACTCTTCTGGGTTCTGTTTTACTACAAGATTTGATTCGATCTCATCGATATAAGTATGATGTAATCCCGAAGGAAGTTCTGGAAACTTTTCCAATATGTGTTTTCTGCCACATTTTTCAGAAATTACATACATGTATTTCTTTCCATCCTCAGTTGCAGACTGAGTATCATATCCGTGAAAATATATGTCTTTAAAACTCAACAAATTCCTTTTAGAACTCGGAGAATATAAAGCATTATTTATGGAAAATTTTGTTCCATTCGGCAAAGTAAAGTTTGCTTTACCAATTCCTTCAATCACGTCTGCAGGACCTGATATTGTATTGACGACAATTCTTGTCGGTTTTATATCAGAGAAATATCTCTTTTGTCTCAGAATAGTGTGCGTTGTTCCACTATCTGGTATGCATATTTCACGAATCCGTTTCTTGGATTTTGCTCCATTAGTATTTTGATCCATTTCTGAAATTATCATAAACATTAAATAAAAGTGAAACGTGAAATTTATTCGTTGATTATATAAAGAAAACACACAATAATTATATATATTGTTGTTAAAACAACATTATTCTTTAAAACATAATTATTATACATTACAAATGAGGACTATTCAGCAGTCTTATTAGAAACATTTCCGTACTCTTCAAGAGTATTCTAGTCCAGCTCATTTGCGAAATCAGAGGATTCAAGGTATGAGGTCCCTTCAACGTTTTCCGTGAGGTTCACCTCTTTAGCCTTTCCTTTTATGGATTCTTGATATAACTTGCACAAATGTGGGGGAGTACGACAGGTACGGGACCAATGTCCTTTACATCCACATCTGTAACATACAGTCTCACTTTTCTTTGTGGTATCCTCTTCGGTTTCTTTGCCTTTATGAGGTTGTTCAGATCTAACCCATTTGTTAGATCTAATACTTTTAGGATAGTAAGGCTTTCCACGTTTGTTGTTGAAACGCCGACCACAACCTCGGTTGGTATGGTTTCTCCTTCCCGAATATTCTACCGCCGTAGCATTCACTTCGGGAAATGCCTTGGCTTCCGTAGGTCGGGAATTATGGTTTTTGATTAGTAACTCATCGTTCTTTTCAGCCAACATGAGTGTTACCATCAATTCAGAAAATTTGGTGTACCCACATTTTCTGTAAATTCGGGATAAGACGTTGTGTTCTTTGTGGAAAGTATTGTATGTCTTGTCAAGCATTTCTGCTTCGGTGACAGGGTTACCACAATATTTTAATTGTGCAACTATCCTCAAGATAGTGGAATTGTAATCTCTAACCCTTTGGAAATCCTGAAACCTCAGGATTTTCCACTCTTCAAGAGCGTGAGGGAGATTGATTTCCTTCTGATTATCGAATCTGTCTTTCAAGGCTTGCCATAGTACGGCTGGGTCCTCAACGTCTCCATAGTCGTGAGTTAGATTTTCATCTAAATGCTTCTTCAGGAAGATTATCGCTTCGGCTCTATGCTCGGGTGGCGATTTGTTACCAACTTTTATCGCTTCGGTTATCTTTTTTATTACAAGATAAGGTTTCACATTTGTGACCCATCTGACATAATTTTCGCCGGTTATTTTCAGAGCCGGGAACTGGAGTTTCTCGACGTTTGCCATTTGTATTTCTAAAACACAAAATAATAATTTTATTAGAAACTTCATAATTTAAAAACCGTTTACATTAATCATACAAGCAATAACAAATAAATATAATGTAAGCAAACATAAGGCGATGTTAATGCCAAAATATTCATCAGTGGTTCCTCCAACAAAAATAAAATACATAGCCGAAAAAATATAAATCGCACATAAAATTAAAGCTAAGCGACTCATCTTCATTGCGATTGAAAAACCGAAATATGGCGATTTGAAAATTTTGAGAGGAGATGAAATGTTTTGGATGAGTGAATGAAGTGAAAAATTTGTTGTATTTATAGATGAAAATCACTGTTCATGACCGTTGGAAAAAGGGTAAAAATTTGAAATTTTTTCTTTGTGACCGTTGGGGTTAAATCGAGTGCACCGAAAATCAGTCTGAAAATATCGTATTAAACGATCAATCAAATCCATTAAATTTCATAAAATTTTGATAAAAATAAAAATTATAGTGAATAAATATTTTTTGTTATGATAATAAATTATGCGACGGCTCAGCCGGTCAATGCAGAATAATAAATAAATTATACGGCGGCTCGGTCGACCAATTAGCAATAAACAAAATATAAGGCGGCTCAGCCGACCAGTTAATAACAAACATAATATAAGGCGGCTCGGCCGACCAATTAACAATAAACAGGATATAAGGCGGCTCGGCCGACCAATAAATTAATTAAAATATTAATAATATAGGCGGTATTCCGGCCATTATAACATAATATAAATAATAGTACAGACGGTATACCGACCATTATAGCAGGGTATATATGATACAATAAATTTTACCGAATTGCAGAACGATCGTGCTGATAACGTGTTATGAAATAACTTATAATTTATAGTATCGAGAAATTTAAATAAGAATAGAATTTAATACCCGTAGGAAGCAAATAACACTAATATAAGTGTGAGAGTTTATTATAAGTAAGAAGAAGAAGATGTAATGGTATACAAAAGAGTGAGATGAGTGATGGTATTTATAGTGAGCAACAATACATAAAATAACAAAGATGGTGCTTGATTTTATAAATGAGTGGGTGATCATAGTGCTTGATGAATAGATGATTATAGTGCTTGAGTTGGTAAAGGGGTGGAGGATCATTTGAAAAAGTTTATCTTATAACAATTACAATATCCCAAAAATATTTTCAAAAAAAAATCATATACCGAGTCTTCCTACTAATTATTCTCCATAGTATATGAAAATTATTCAAATGATATCCAGACAAGTAGCTGAGTCAACCCATTACGACAGGGAGAAAACCGGAACTATAAAAAAAGTCATTCTCTTTGCTTCACCTCTACCATTCCATTACCCAAACTCCCAACCAATGACAACTCAGAGAACACAACCTCCCTGATAATTACCATTTTACCCTTATAAGCCTTCCACGATTCGACCCGCCGCAAACGAACGGCGGAGGAAGAGAGACACACACCATGGAGTCATCGCCAATCAACCGTCTCCCAACGGACTCGCTCCACCAGATCTTCTCATCCCTCCCCCTCCGCCAAATCATCATCTGCAGATCCGTCTGTAAGTTCTTCAACCACCTCTTGACCTCGCAGCCCTTCACCGAGATCATCTCCGCGCGTCCTCCTCTCAACCTCCTCGCTCTCCGCCCCCCGCACCACCACAGACACCGCCACGCGGCGAACCCGCAACCCTGCATCAACGTGTACGATCCAGACGAGAATCGATGGCTCAGATTCAACCTCGACTTCCTCCCTTTCCGCTCGCCTCAGCCCGTGGCTTCCTCCAACGGGTTGATCTACCTCTGGGGCGACTCGGTTAACTCGGTTGACTCGAGCAAGTCCCTCGTGGCCTGTAACCCCCTGACTCGCCAGTTCAAGGTGTTGCCTCAGCTCGGCTCGGCCTGGTCGCGTCACGGGACTGTTCTCGTCGACTCGGTTAACAGAGTCATGGTCCTAACCGAGCTAGCCGCTCTGTATTACTCAGGCGCGGTGGTTGCTAACCAGTGGCTCAAATTCTCATCGAACTTGCCGTCGAAGCCGAGGAGCCCCGTGTTGATGTCGACCTCCGTGTTCGCGTTATGCGACGTCGGATCGCCGTGGAGAAGCCAGTGGAAGCTCTTCTCGTGTAGGCTCACGAGCCTCGCGGTGACTCACACGAACTGGACTTGCTTGGAGAAGCACGAGTGGGGAGATATCTTTGATATCATAAAACGACCGCGTTTGCTGCGCGGGGAAGGCGAGTCTAAGCTGCTTATGATCGGGGGGTTGAAGTCGACGTTCTCGTTGAACCCGGCGTGTTCGACTATTCTGATACTTAGGCTTTGTTTAGAGAGCTTGGAGTGGGAGGAAGCGGGGAGGATGCCGCTTGAGATGTACAGAGGGTTTCAAGAATCGAGTAAGTTTAAGGTTTTTGGGGGTGGTGATAGGGTTTACTTCTCTGCTAAGAGGATGGGGAAGCTTGCGATGTGGGATTGTTGGGAAGGGTGGAGATGGGTTGATGGTGTTTCTGGTTATGGTGATGGGTTGTGTCGTGGGTTTGTGTTCGAAGCTAAGCTTACATTGATGCAATGAATGGTTGTTTGTTTGTTTGTTTGTGCTTTTTTGTGTTATTGTTGGTGTTCTTAAGCTGTTGTATGTCTTGTCATGGTGCTTTCTGTTGTTCTTGAATTTAAAAAGACTGTGTGCTTATTGGAGTTATATATCTCTCTCTTTCAAACGATCTCTGAGTATACAATACAACTGATTTGTGAGACCATCGTCATGTTCATTCGTTGGTCTTGAATTAAACGTTAAGTTGCCTTGAGCTTCTAACTGTCTCAGTTTTTCATTAGTCTTAGACCATCTCCAATAGTACACAAAAATTTTCTCTATATTTCACATTAAAATAAAGTAACTCTATTATAGAGTTAGATTTGCTCCAATGGTTCACTCTATTATAAAGTGAACCATTGAAGCAAATCTAATTTTATAATAGAGTTACTCTATTTTATTGTAAAATATAGAGGAAATTTTTGTGTGCTATTGGAGATTTTTGTGTGCTATTGGAGATACTCTTAAATGTGATTGATCAAGAAGACAATCTATGAAGTTTCTGTGTAGATTAAAAAAAAATCAGTGAAAGTAAATGGTGTTCCCGACCCTCTTTGATGTCACTAAGCAATGTGTTCTACATTGAAACTGAACTTCCTTGTTAGTCAACTCTAACACCAATCATATACCATATATGTGCATCTGATGATGATATCATTAGCTTGAAACTGAAGGAACGTGCTTGATGATGCAGATTTGCTATTAACAAATCATTAGCTTACTGGACACGTAAGGTTTGATATGGGGCCATATCCTATGCATATGTCAGGAACCACATTATGTTCGGTCTATAAAATCATCACCGATGCGTCAATCAATTGAGAAAGATTTAGGTTTGTCTTAGTTCAGGTTTAAGTTTAGATTCTTTTTGAACCAATGTTTTATTCTTTTTTTATTCTTATATTATCAGCTCATCCAGTTAGTTCTCTACATTTAGTGTTATAGCGTAGACTTATTACCATATTGTCTAGTGTGAGTTTGGAATATCTTTCGATTAATGTCAAAGATAATCAAATCGTCTATTACCAGACTATCATGTTATATTAACCAGTCCGAAGTTCCAACTTACATGGACCAAATGGTAGCAACTTTGTTCGTAGCATGAATCGAACCCATGACAGACAAAGTTACGCAGTGCCGCAAGTTAGCTGGTCGTCCTCTTCTTTCTTGGTATTTGCCATTGTTTTTCTATTTCGTGCTGTCCACTTTCTCATCTTCAGAATTAGCATCCACGACCAATTATGTATACTAGAACATACCAAGAATATAAATATAACATAATATTCAAATGAACTCCATATCTTTTTCTTCAGTATAACCGATGGCTAAAAATCTTTCTTGTGGTGACCAATCATCCATTCTTTTTTATATTCCAGTCACATAGGATTTTAGTTAAATGCTAACAACATGTTGAATCTAAAAATGAAATTACAGAAGGAATAATCATTATCAAAAGAAAAAACGAGTATATGTTTGTCGAAAGTCGAAACCAAGAAAAGTAAAACACATAGTTACTTGATCGCTGCATAAATTTCACTCCGCAAATTTTCAATATTCATTTTATTTGGTGTTGGTTAATCTGAAGACTAAAGTGTTGCCTAAATTAACCAAAATAAATTCCTTATTTATCAAGAAGCAAGAGCAAGGCATCATGCCTTAGGCATGTGTGATGTCTAATGTCTTTTACCGCCAACAAGCTCGTTATTTATTTTTGTTTTCTGGCTCAAAATTAGAGTTAAGTTATTCTTATACAACACTTATTCACTACAACAAAACATCAAGGATTCTGAGGGAAAAAATCGTCGGTATGTCGTCGGAATAACGTTATTCCGACGACATACCGACGAAACACGCCGTCGGAAATAATTCCTCGGAATATTTTTTTTCCTCGGAAATCCCTCGGAATTTTCCGACGGAATTCCGAGGAAATAAATTTCCGAGGAAATTCCGAGGATCACTAGTTTGTCGGAAATGTCCTCGGAATATACCGAGGGAGAACTTCGTCGGTATAATTCCTCGGAAGTTCATCGATCGATGCGTGTTTGGACATATATACATCGATCGATAGGAGTATACCGACGGACCTTTTCCTCGGTTTATTCCGAGGAACTTTTCCCTCGGTATATTCCGAGGGAACTGGTCCCTCGGAATATACCAAGGGACAGCTCCCTCGGAATTTTCCGAGGAACCTGTCCCTCGGTATAGCCCGAACGTTTTTTAAAAAACGCATCGATCGATGCTTTTTTGTTCAAAAACGCATCGATCGATCTAGTGAAAAATATAATTAATTTCCTCGGAATGTAAAAAATATTAATTTAAAAAAAAAAAAAAAAATTTCTGAAATTTAAATTCGAAAATATGAAATTAAAAGTAAAATTGAAATCATATTAATTAATATTCAAAGTTTCACAAATAAAAATAAAACATTCCGAGTTTGTGGAAAAAAAAAAAACTACGGGTCTGGCACGTCCGGGAACACCTCGTTCGGGTACATCCTCTGCATCATCTCCATCATTTGCTGGTTCAGCCTCCTCTGTGCCTCATAGCCCGCCTGTTGAGCCGCCATCTGGGTCTCCAACAAAGATATACGATCATCTTTGTCCTTCAACTGGGCCGTAAGTACTTCTGGATCAACAAAGGGCGGTGGTGCAGAAGAAGGGGAACCGACCGGGTGCGACGACCCAAACCGACCAAACGTCCCTTCTTCTTTGGAACCGACTGAATAGAAAAAAGCCAAATTTAGAAATTTAAACCAAGAAATAAATGAATTGAACTTTTAAAAACAAAGAACTTACGGATTCAACGATTTCGTTGATTTGAAACCGGGACAAGTTGGTCGAAGCCGTCAAAGCGTCATCCTCGGTTTGAAGCTGAGACACTTCGTCTACCACCTGAGTTTGGACCAGGTCGACCACGTCCCTCACAAGACCGTCATCAATCTGGCCGGTCTTCTTGTTGGTATACGCCCTCCTCATTAGGGCGAGATCATCAACCGGCTCGCCATCATTTTCTTCCGCCTTGAAAAAAAACATAAATTAAAGAAACATTAGAAATTAGAAGAAATGCACAATAAATTTAAATTCTGAAACTCAAATAATTGAAGAAAAAGCGGTTGAACTTACCATGCGATCTCCGAGAGTGGCAATAGATTGAGCACCCAAGTTTCTTTCGTCTCTTCTTTATCCCAATGCGCACACAACTCCTTCCAGACCGTGTCGTTCATCGACTTTGGGACCTTTTAATAAAAAAAAAGAAAAAGTTTAATAAATTAAAAAATAGTTTAATAAATTAAAAAATGGTTTAATAAATTAAATCGAACCTTATTGATTTCCCACTTCTTCTTCCACTCGTGGATCTGCTTCTCATAGTTGTCCATTACTTTATGGACGAAGTGGTGATAGATAAAGAGCGTCTCATCGGAATTCCAGTTGAACTCTTGCTGAAAAAAAAACACAATTAGTAGAAAATTTATATTAAAGATTAAAAATATAAGTAAAAAATTAGAATACTTACCGCAAACTGACGAAACCACAGAACCTGCTTGTCGGTTGGGAAGTGAGTGAAAGTCGGATGTCCACTGTCGAGGGCCGAGTACATCATACGGTTGATCCATGCGCTGATCCCGTTCCCGGATCGGTTGAACCTTATTAAAAGAACAAACGGTTAATAATGAATCCAAATTTAAAGAAAAAAAAATGTTTAATTACCATGTTTGACCCCGTCCATGTGGATACGGAGTGAGATACGGAAGATGGTCACGACCGGGCTGTTGAACCAACTCCGCAACACGCATCACTCCCGGAGGACCCGGAGGAACAGGAGCGGATGCAGCAGCGGGAGCGAGAGGAGCAGGAGCGGGTGCAGCAGAGGGAGATGTATGGTTGGAGCTGTGGGGCGAAGGGGAATCCTGAAAATGGCTGGAATCCCGAGACTGGCTCCCCGTACCACCACGACCACGACGCTGTCGAGGCCGGGTCTGATCATCATGAGACCTGTAAATTAAAAAATATATTTAATAAATACAGAAATATATAAATTAATTTTTTTAAAAAAAAAATCCCAAATAATTTAATCACAAAAAAAGATTTATATATATTAAAATTTTTAATAAATATATAAAATAGTTCTAATAAACAAAAATAGTTGTAATAAATAAAAATAGTTTAATAATTACAAAAAATAGTTTTAATAATATATATATATTAAAAATATTTTTAAATCCCAAATAATAGTTTTTAATCACAAAAAAAGTTTTATAGATATTTAAAATGTTTTGTAAAATCCAAAAATCGAATTTATATAGAAATTTTTTTTTTGTAAAGTCCAAAAAATCGAATTTATATAGAAAAATCGTTTTGTAAAATACAAAAATCGATTTTATAAATACAAAAAAAAAATAATAAAAAATTCTAAATCAATTCAACAAAACAAATCATTCAACCAAATCACAATTCTAAACCTATTATACAACCAAATCACAATCCTAACCAATCACCCTAAAAAAATCTATCAAAACCACACAAAAACCTAACAAATAGAACCTAAGAGAGTGGGATAGGGTCCTTACATGATTTGTGTAAGAGAAGAGGGAGATCGCCGGAGATATCGTCGGATTTCAGGGGGAAATCGCCGGAGAGAAGAGAGGATTTGCGCAGAGGAAGAAGAGAGAAATGGGGAAGAAGAAGGGCTCGTGGTTATAAAACCTAGGGTCCGACGGACATTATCCGTCGGAATTCTAATTTCAATTTTCGCGAAATATTTGCCCGGTAAAATGAAAATATTCCGAGGAAATTCCGACGGATAGTAAAATATCCGTCGGAATTTCCTCGAATATTCCGAGGAAATACCGAGGAACTAGTGTTTGGGGTTTCAAAACATCAATTTTTTTTGCCGTATTTCATTTCTTATACAATTGTAATGCATACCATTGAGGATTCTTTGTATAGATGAGCATAAACCATGAAATAAAAAAATTCAAAACTAATTGAAAGTATTCCCTTTACCGTTCATTAAAAGGTATAAGTGTTTGTCTTATGTTGCGAGATTTCGTTCATACAATCGGAAAAGTGTTAATTATACGGTAAGGAACAAATTTTTGACTTCATAATGAACGTAAGACACTTAATAAGGGTTATATAGGTGTTATTCAAACGGCAAAACGTTGTTTTCGGTTTAAAAACCCTATTTCCTCGGAATTTCCTCGGATTATTCCGAGGGAACTCCGAGGAAACCCTCTTCTTCCTCGGAATTTCCTCGGAATATTCCGAGGAAATTCCGAGGAACTAGTGTTTGGGGTTTCAAAACGTAATTTTTTTAAATAAACGCATCGATCGATGCGTTTTTGAACAAAAACGAATCGATCGATTACTAAGATGGACCGGGCCGTAAGATTGTGATCGATCGATGAGAGTATCCCATCGATCGATCGAGAATCTCAATTGTTCCTCGGAATGTCCTCGGAAAATCTTGTATGTTTTTTTAAAAACGCATCGATCGATGCGTTTCTGAACAAAAACAAATCGATCGATTACAAAGATGGACCGGGCCGTAAGATTGTGATCGATCGATGAGAGTATCCCATCGATCGATCGAGAATCTCAATTGTTCCTCGGAATGTCCTCGGAAAATCTTGTATGTTTTTTTAAAAACGCATCGATCGATGCGTTTCTGAACAAAAACAAATCGATCGATTACAAAGATGGACCGGGCCGTAAGATTGTGATCGATCGATGAGAGTATCCCATCGATCGATCGAGAATCTCAATTGTTCCTCGGAATGTCCTCGGAAAATCTTGTATGTTTTTTTAAAAACGCATCGATTGATGCGTTAGAGAACAAAAACGCATCGATCGATGCGTGTTCGGAAAACAGAATTATAAGGCAAAACCCGACCTTTTCTGGATCTAAACCTTAGAACTCTCATCCCCTCCGATTTGCCCTATAATTCGCCCCCCCCCCTTTCTCTCTCTATAATCATCCGATTTGAACAATTTTGGGCTCCATTCCACTTGATTTTTCGAGCTCTACCTGATTCCTACACTCGTCTTCACCCTAAGACAGGTATACTCCGCGAATCTCCACATTCTGAAATCGTGTTCTTGAGCAATTTTTTGGGTTTTGTGAATTTCTTATTTCCGTGTTGATTCCTTGATCAAATATGCATGAAACAGATGTTTAAACATGGAATAGAACACAATTGTCTGTGATCAACGAGTTTGGAACAGGATTTGAGATGATTTAGGGATTGAGAATTTTTTTCAATTTGTTTTTTTTTTTATCACAACTCGATTTCGCTTTTCATTTTCATGTTGCTTTGAGTTCTTAATTGATTATAACCATGTTGAGAGCAATGATTCTATTTTGTAGAGAATGAAGCGCACGAAAATGTCAGCAAAGAAGAACACACAAGAAGAGGGTTCGTCTCAGCTGGAGAAGCAAAGGCCAAAGAAGTGGGATAAGTCTGATACCACCCACTACAACAACATGAAGAAGGTAGCCGTTCCGGCTACACAACTAGCATGTCCTGAGACGATGACAATATTGGGAATCCAAGCAGACATTGAAGGACTGTTCCAGAACATGGGTCTAGGCCAACTATGCAACCTCAACGAACCCACTTATCCGGAGTTGGTACGCCAGTTCATAGCATCCGCATACGTCACCCGTCCCGATGATAGCCATCAGGAAGGTTTTCTGGCATTCGTAGTGCAGAAAGTATACTATGAGGTATCTTTCACAGACCTCTGCGGACTATTTGGATTGAGTGCAGGGGAGAGGACATCTGGTCTTTATTGGACTTCAGAGCTGTTGAACTTCTGGGAAACGATTGGCACAGGGGTTTATAGATCTTCTCAGGCAAAGGAGTCACTTATCCGGAGCCCAGTACTGAGATATGCCACACGCCTCATTGGCTCATTGCTATACGGGACAACCACAGCCGCATCAGTCACGCAATGGGAGTTGTGCCTCCTGTACCAAGGTGTGAGGCATTTGCTACCGGCATTTGGAAACTCTACATTCCCACCTGCTACTGCCTTCAACATGGGAGCGGTGCTGGCCGCAAACTTAGCAGGATACAAGGGGAAAGTAACCAAATCCAAGAGCAATGCATGTGGATTTGGTGCAGTGATTACTCGGATCCTTAGACATGTGGGTGTAGACTGGAAGAACCAGCAGGCAGCACTGGACAGATCGAACAACATTGCTTGGAACTACCTGGATGTCATTTCTCTAGTAAGTAAGGAGTTCATAGCTGGTTCCCACTCGAGGATCCATCGGGATGGTCCTTACGTCTACGTATTCCAGGACCGAGCGAAGAAAAACTACTCTACTGCCACCTGCCTCAGATCGGTCTGACTTCTCTACTTTCAGAGGCTGCAGTTGAGTTCCTACCCCCTGCTACCGCACTAGTAGACAAGCCATCCTTCTTCACGCCAAAATATCAGACCAAAGGCAAGGGCGTGGTTGATGAAGAAGGAGAAGATGAGGCTGCACAAGCCATTCCAGATGATTCACAACCCCATCAGCTACTCCCATCAGACTCCAGCCAGTACAAGCTGCAAGAGCTTCCACCGAACGCCACTTCGCGCCAGCAACAACATTGGAGAGATCAGAGCATAAAGACAAACAACGACATGCTACACAAGATCTGGGCTGCCATTTCACGTATCAGGCCGTGTCGTTGCCAAAAGGATGATGTAGTTCATCGGGACAACTCTCCATCCAGCTCTGGTTCGGGTTCGAGTGGTACACACAGGGTAAGAAAGAGGTCCAAGAGACCCAACGATGCAGGAACATCTGGAGCAGGAGACGAGGAGTAGGAGCTATCACCGGCTATTTTATTTTCTTTTCTATTCTAACGTTTTATGGTCTTATTTTCTGTTAATTTTGAACTGAGTTTTTTTTTGGGTTTCTTAATTATGAGTTCGTATTTCTTTTACATGGTTTCTTCGTTTTATTTGGTTGTGTTCTGAGTAGTTTTTAATTCGTATTCAGCTTTGCCTTGCTAGATAAACCAAATAACTATTATCCGAGGAAAGAGGTTATATCAAGTGTTCCTCGGAATTTCCTCGGTATTTCTTAAAAAAAAAAAATAATAAGTTCAATGGTAGTCTGTTTCCGAGTCATCATCACCAGATGAATCTGAATCTGGATCTTGGTGAAACTCTCCAATCACTGGTTCATCCTCTACGTGAACGACGGCTTCCTCTCCAAAGTCGGTTAAATCGACTACAAGGCCAACTCCAGCTAAATCTTCTGCTGCACTTAAGTTGCCGGATGTGCTTGGTTGTAGTGGGTCTTCCAGCTCAGAACTTCCCTGAACTCGGCCTCTCGGGTTGAGTCTTGTAACAGTAACCCATGGATCATCTCTGTTCCTTACCCGGGGGTACTTGATATAACAAACCTGTAACATTTAGAAAAATTATAAATTAATACACATGATGATGAATCATTCTGAATAATTAACATTTAATTACCTGATCGGCCTGAGAAGCAAGAATGAAAGGATCATAATATTGCAGCTTTCGCCTCGAATTTACTGATGTAACACCAAATGCATCTGTTCTCACACCTCGATCTGGGGTGTTGTCGTGCCAATCACAATAGAAAACAGTACAGCGCAATCCAACCATGCCCAAATACTTGATTTCCAAAATCTCATGTATGTGTCCGTAGTATACATCATCTCCTGATGCAGAACAAACGCCAGCATCATAAGTCGTACTCGAACGTCTCCTCTTCTGAGTTGTGAATGCATATCCTCGAGTACAAAATCTCGGATATGACTTCACAACAAAGTTTGGTCCAACGACCATCTCACGTATCCAATCGTCAAATGTTTCACCTCTGGCCAAACCAGCAGACACCTATTAATAGCACATATATATATATTATATCAATAAATGTGAATTAGTATAAATATGTGATAAAATATATTTTAATTTGTTTAAAGCACTCACATAAGTAAACATCCATCCACTAAATTCTCTCTGCTTCATTTCTTCTAGTTCGTCCTCTGTGGCGTATCTATACTCGAACCGCTTTTCTGCCATGAAAATCCTGTATATGATGACAATAATGTAATTAATTAAGATTTAAATTTCAACTTGTTAAAATAAAATTTGTAAGCTCATTTATTTACCTCTCATATTGAAGAACGTCTTCGCAGTTGGTGAGCAAATATGTTTGCAAATGACTGCGCTCCTGCTCAGTAAGTCGACGGTCCTTTGGTTTTCCGCTAAGTCGTCCAACGTCTGTGAAAATGTCTGGAACCGTAACATGATATGTTGCCCGTTCGCCTCTATCATCATGCCGAGCAGGTCTTCTGTTTTTGGTCTGAACTTCTGCTGGAAAGTAGTACTCGGCAAAGTTTGAAGTTTCTTCATTGATCATCTGTGCGACTATAGAACCTTCCACCCTACTTAAATTTTTCACCATCTTCTTCAAATGGAACATATACCGCTCATACAGATACATCCATCTATACTGCACAGGACCACCAAGTTCCAATTCTCTTGCCAGGTGAATAACAAGATGCTCCATAACATCAAAAAATGAGGGAGGAAATATCTTCTCAAGGTTGCACTGAATCACGGCTATGTTAGTCTTCAAATTTTCAATACCTTCAAGAGTCACTGATCTCGTGCATAAATCGCGGAAGAAACCACTTATCCCTGCAATTGCTTCATGAACATTTCGTGGTAATAGTTCCTTGAAGGCGAACGGAAGGAGGCGCTGCATCATTACATGGCAATCGTGGCTTTTCAAGCCAGTAAACTTTCCTTCCTTTCTGTCGATACAGTTACGCAAATTTGATGCGTAACCGTCTGGAAATTCCACATCGTTTGAAATCCAATCAAAGAACGCATCTTTTCCCGCTGCATCAAGTCGGTATATGGGAAAAGGAGCCCTACCATTCTCATCAACATGAAGTTCTGAACGAGCACATATATCGACTAAATCCAGTCTTGACTTCAAATTATCCTTTGTTTTACCTTGAACATTAGGATCGTGTTCATGAGATTGTCAAAAAAGTTCTTCTCAATATGCATGACATCTAAATTATGCCTTAGCAGATGATCCTCCCAGTATGGCAGATCCCAGAAAATACTTTTTTTGTGCCAGTTATGTAGTTCTCCAACAGCATCTACCGGAAAACGCTCATGTCCACCGACTTCTGGCGTCCTTTCTGCACCAAAATCTCTTAGTTGTATCTTCAAATCTTTCCCACAAATTTCCGGAGGTGGACTGTCAAACACCCTCTTGTTCTTCGTAAACAAATTCCTACTCCTACGATATGGATGATCAGGTGGTAGGAATCTCCTGTGACAGTCAAACCAACACGTTTTCCTTCCGTGTTTTAGTTGGAAAGCATCAGTGTTATCTTGACAATATGGACATGATAGCCTTCCATGCGTTGTCCATCCAGACAACATACCATATGCTGGAAAATCACTTATTGTCCACATTAGTACTGCCCGCATTTGAAAGTTTTCTTTACACGAAACATCGTGTTTCAGCACCTTGAGCCCATAGTTGTTGCAACTCATATATTAGTGGCTGAAGAAACACATCAAGTGATCTCTTAGGATGCTCTGGTCCGGGAACGAGAATCGAGAGAAACAAAAACTCTCGTCGCAAGCACAAGTTTGGGGGAGGTTGTATGGTGTAAGAATGACGGGCCATAGAGAATACTGTCTTCCACTCTTGCCAAACGGACTGAAACCATCAGTACATAATCCAAGGTAGACATTTCTTCTCTCATACGCAAAGTCGGGATACTTTGATTGGAAATGCTTCCACGCTTTTGCATCTGAAGGATGTCTGATCTCACCATCTGTTGAGTGCTCCGCATGCCATCTCATTGGTTGCGCTGTGCGTTCAGACAGATACAACCTCTGCAACCTTTCCGTCAAAGGTAAATACCACATCCTTTTATATGGCACTGGAACTCTTCCACTCGTATCTTTATAACGAGGCTTTCCACAAAATTTGCATGTAACCCTGTTCTGTTCATCCGCCCTCCAATAAATCATGCAGTTGTCGCTGCATACATCTATTACCTGATACGATAAACCAAGACCAGCTACGAGTTTCTGAACCTCGTAGTATGAACCAGGAGCTACATTATCCTCGGGTAGAATACCTTTTACAAAATCAGCAATCGCATCCACACAGTCTTCAGCCAAATTATAATCTGTTTTAATGCCCATCAATCTTGTAGCAGATGATAAAGCTGAATGACCATCTCTGCAACCTTCGTACAATGGTTGCTTTCCAGCATCCAACATATCATAAAATCTCCTAGCTTCTGCATTGGGTAAATCTTCCCCTCTAAAATGATCATTTACCATCTGCTCAGTACCTACACCATAATCTACATCCGTTCTAATTGGTTCTTCTAATCTAACCGCTGGCTGAGGTTCGCTAGTACTACCATGTTCATAATCAGTTTCCCCATGATGATACCAAATTTTGTAACTTCGTGTAAACCCACTCAAATATAGATGAGTCCAAACATCCCACTCTTTAATAACCTTTCTATTTTTACAATTAGAGCAAGGACATCTTAACATACCTGTTTTTGCTTCCGGTTGTCGGTGAACTAACCCCATGAATTCGGTTATACCTCGTTGGTATTCTTCCGTAAGCAATCTCGTGTTCGGATCCAAATGAGGTCGATCGATCCAAGAACGAAAATAATTTGAAGAAGACATATTTTTTATGAATCAAATTCGTGTGTAAATAGAGTAAGAGGGAGGATGAAGATATGGAGTGAAAGAAGAGGAAGAGGAGTGCTTGTATTTATAGTTTAAATCCTGCCGACATACCGAGGAAATTCCGACGGAAAAGGCTAGTTCGTCGGAATTTCCTCGGAATTTTGTAAAATCCCCCAACGGCTCTCCAACGGCTATAATATTTCCTCGGAATTCATCGGTTTTTTCCGAGGAACACATTGTTCCTCGGAATTTCCTCGGAATATTCCGACGGACTGAGGTTTCCTCGGAATTCCGTCGGTATATTCCGAGGAAATTCCGAGGAACCCCAATTTTGTGTTTCCTCGGAATTTCCTCCTCGGTATATTCCGAAGATTTCATTTTCCGTCGGAATGTCCGTCAGAATACCGCTGTTTTCTTGTAGTGATTGCTCAGAAGTACCACGAGTGTTGGTTGTTGACCAGTTCCACTAGATCATCTGATTATATATATACAACATTTCATGTATAAATAATAATAGGGAATTATTATAAATAATCAATTAGAGGGGTCAAGAGGGATTTGTCTAGCAGCCAAGCAGGGCTGTGCTTGATACCAAGCAGAACAAGCATCAAGAGATATTTATATTGGGGGCCAATTGTTCCAAAAGTTCCTCTCTGGTCATGGGCGAAGCTAGATAGGGGAGATTGGGCGCACATCCACCCATGATTTTTTTTGTAATTTCATATTTTCTAAAGAAAAACAACATAAAATAGCTAAATAGTAATGAAAAATTCGCTTAGTACACCCAGTATCTGTTATTATTACTTTATGCACCCACTAAAATTAAACTCTGGATTCGCCCATGTCTCTAGCTCTGTTGGTAAAGACTATAAATAGTATAGTTTGGGTTTCGGGGTTCTACAACTTGTATGCATTTTCCTGTTTTATTAGATCATGAGCCAAAAAAAATTGTTTGCTTCTAAGCCGGAAATTGTCAGGCCCTGCTCTGCAGCCAAGTAATAATCATAGGCTCATAGCAGCCAATTAAAATTAGAAATGATACTTAGTAGAGTATGGGAAATGAAAAATAAAGCTTACAATTTTATTTAAGTAATCAAACTTTAAAACTGAAGAAATTGGAAAACAGGACAACATATGACTAATTTGCATGCATGAATGGGACCACATCATCAACATGTTTGCAGTTTATTGCAACAACTTATTTATGAAAAAAAAAACACATTGAATGGGAAACTTTATCATTAGAATATATATCCGTTTAGATGATCTCTTAATGATCTTGCGTCTTTTATTTTATCACCAAAACATTCTTTGTTCACTTGTACTGTCGTCAACTCCTGCAAGAATACAAGTAAACGTATGAAATAAGCAACTGTAATGTGATTGAGGTCTACCACATTGTAAGTAACTTTGAGAAATGATAATTACCATGAAGACGATTAATTAGTAGTGGTATGGAGGAGGTGGAGATTTGTAGAGGTAGGGTTGGTGAGGAGGTGAGTAGTGAACCGGTGGAGGAGGAGAGTGGACGGGAGGAGGAGGAGATTTGTATTCATAGTGTTTTGGTGGTGGGGGAGAATGGTAAACCGGAGGAGGAGGAGACTGATAAACTGGAGGAGGAGGAGATTTGTACTCATAATGCTTCTTGGGTGGTGGAGGAGAGTGGTAAACTGGAGGTGGGGGAGACTGGTAAACTGGAGGAGGAGGAGATTTGTACTCATAATGCTTCTTTGGTGGTGGAGGAGAGTGGTAAACTGGAGGAGGAGGAGACTGGTAGACTAGTGGTGGTGGTGATTTGTACTCGTAGTGCTTCTTAGGTGGTGGTGGAGAGTGGTACACTGGAGGAGGAGGAGACTGGTAGACTGGTGGTGGTGGTGATTTGTACTCGTAGTGCTTCTTTGGTGGTGGAGGAGAGTGGTAGGCCGGAGGAGGAGGAGACTGGTAGACCGGTGGTGGTGGGGATTTGTACTCGTAGTGCTTCTTTGGTGGTGGTGGAGAGTGGTAAACTGGAGGAGGAGGAGACTGGTAGACCGGTGGTGGTGGTGATTTGTACTCGTAGTGCTTCTTTGGTGGTGGTGGAGAGTGGTAAACTGGAGGAGGAGGAGACTGGTAGACCGGTGGTGGTGGTGATTTGTACTCGTAGTGCTTCTTTGGTGGTGGTGGAGAGTGGTAAACTGGAGGAGGAGGAGACTGGTAGACCGGTGGTGGTGGTGGTGGTGATTTGTACTCGTAGTGCTTCTTTGGTGGTGGAGGAGAGTGGTACACTGGAGGAGGGGGAGACTGGTAGACAGGTGGTGGTGGTGATTTGTACTCGTAGTGCTTCTTCGGTGGTGGAGGAGACTTGTAAACCGGTCGAGGGGAGTAATGCTTTACCGGTGGTGGAGGTGATTTGTATTCGTATTGCTTCTTGGGTGGTGGGGGAGATTTGTAAACTGGAGGAGCTGGATAGTGTTTAATAAGTGGTGGTGGAGATTTGTAAACTGGAGGAGTGTAGTGCTTCACCGGCGGAGGAGGAGAAGAATAATAGTAATTTGCGGTGGTTTCAGATACAAAACCAAGAGATAATGCTAAGACAAGCAAAGCTGCTGCCAAAAAGGCCACTGGTGATCCCATTTCGTTATGTGGTTCTCTTTGTGTTTGATGCTCCTAATCTCTCCCCTAGTTACCCTTTATATAGCTTTTCAATTACTCGTTTAAAAACAAACTTTCATCTCTGATGGTAAATGGCAATTTCGTGATATGTAACAAAACAATAATAGTTGACTATGTAATGCAAAGAAAAATATGAGGTTAGGTCTCAGTCGGCCTTTCATTATTGAATTTCTTTCCCCCTCAATTATTTTGGTAGTTGATCGATATGTTCTGCATGTTCCGAACATATCAAATTATAATTAATATATAGAACACTGAATCTAATGTTAACAGAATTTTCCACAAGATATTAGAGGAATCACAAAATATGACCGATATTATTCTAGAAAATGATAAAAAGAATATCAAAATATGAAGAATATGACCACACATGTAACTGTGAGTCCATTTACCAGGAAATGAAAATACTTTATTTCAATTTATTTTATCAAATATTTTTATATTCAATAATATGCAATATACGAATTTGATTCTAAATATGACACATCTATAACAGTAATATAAGCTATTGTGATACTTATACTTTATCAAAACATTTCTAGAGAATTGACATCATGCTATCTCATAAATATGCTAAAACCACTGTATTTTAGTTGGAGTACTTGTATTTTGTGATGCTAAATTTATTAACTAAGAAAACATAATTAAAATAAGCCTAATATACATTTTCAGAATATTTTTAATGGAGTAATAACTTAAAATAACTAGATTTTATAGACAACAATTTCTTTCAAGTTTTCTCTATTAGTTTTTACAACTTTTCTCTCCTGATATAACTTTTATTAGTAATAAATTGGGTACTGCTATGTTTTGATTTCACCAAGAACCCAGACTTATGTATTTAAAATATTTCAAAAGTGTAGCCATTGTTAGTCAGTTACATGTTCATCGCAAACCTACAATTATAAATCAAGATTTCTGGTTTTTCTGTAACTAATAACTAGATTGTTCAAATACATTAGTTTTTTTTTTGCCAAAAGGGTTTCATATTTTTGTTTTTTGTTTAAATATACATTAGTATTTCTTGTTTTGTTAATCTTTGATTTCTGTTTGGGCAAAAAAGATGATGAAGAAGAAACGCGTTAAGGATAGGTGGCCAAGTTGCATGTAGAAGGAGCATTGAAGGGTTGTGTGTTTTGCTTCACACGTTCTTTAACACGTTTCTTGTCATTACTCCGACTAATTTACAACCTCAGGCTCTTACTCCAACTATTACTTAGTCAACATGATGAAATCTAAATTATGTTTAAAATTAATACAAGAAGTATAACAGTTTATACTCAGAAATCAAAATTTAATAGCATTTGAAAAGAGATATATATGCTTACATTTTTTTTTGAGATGCTTACTTTTGGAATGATGTAAACCACTCAATGAAAAAAAAAAATAACGTATATACATTGTATATTTGGATCTTAACTTATATATATATACTGTTTTCAAAACAGGAATGACAACATTATCACGAATGGGTGTTAAATAAAAGGTGAAGATAATGCAACTCGAGGCCAATTTTCTTCTTGAAATAAGTTTTTTTTTTAAACACTGTAGCCGAAGCTTGGTCAACATTAGACAATAAAGCATTTAGGAAAATAGAATATAATTGGGGTTATTGCTTTGATTTTTATCAAATGGGTAAGTAACCAGCTGGATTGGGATTTAGACAAATCAACAACTTAACATTCTATATAGTATTTTCTCAAAAGTTGACGACTATTTTAGTTAGGCGTCAAAAGTTATCTAACTAATTTTGACAATTTTGATAATGGGAGAAATTGACGTCAAACAAGCTTTAATATAATCACCGTCATTAGTAAATTGGTTTAAGCTAATTGTTTTAGAACAAGGTTTAAGCTAAACTAGTTATGATTTGTTATTCAAACATGGTACTACCTAGTACTAGCTAATGTATACGTAAAAACTCTATAAACTATTTGGTTCTTTTGAAAAGCATAGCTGCAAAAGATTTTTCCATTCTGATTTCGAGTTCTTACTGAAATTTATGTTCTATATTTGTTGAAATATATGTTTTTACTAGAGTTGTTTCCCGCATAAATTTAAACTTAATAATTTGAAAGTTTCATTAGTTGCAATGTATATGTGATTATGTGTACATTCCAAAATTAAATAAAAATGATTGTTAGTAGTTGTGGGTGCACAATTGGATAAAGTAATTAAGTAAATGCAAAACTATTGTGATTCAAAAGTCCAAGCCGACCACATAATACAAAATTAACATTCGTCTCTTGATCCATGCATGTTGAGTTACAGACTATGCTTTCTTTCGTTCATAGAACAGAAATTATTAATTTATCATTTTAAGATGTAAATAAGAATTTATCTATTGGTAGAAATACTAAACACTCAACACGTTCCTTTTTTTAGAACAACGCTCAACAAGTTCTTTTAAAAGCTTTTCAAATATTATGGGTATCATGCTTCAATATATGTTCATGTATTAAATATATGTTACAACAGAAGATCAAAAAATTTATGGGTTTAAACGAATCCATGGCTTGGAACGAACACTGTAAGGATTAGCTAGCGAAACCAACGAGATAATAGAAAATGCATCAGACTATGTCAGGCAGTGATGACCCGAGCCATTATGACATTTATAGCTTGTTGTAATAAGCTATTTGCAACCATACAGTACTCGGATCTAAACCATGATGAAATTTAGCTTGTTGTAGCAAATTTGTGTATTATGTAAGCTTTAAATTTGTTAAGTAAGTTCAAAAATGACTCGATGATAATGAAATATTGAAATGCACTACATGTATACATTTAGTAGGTACTGACTACCGAACGTTGGACCAAGACCCAACAGATTTCTTTTGGTTTATGGAAAATAAGGTTTGTTATTCATATAACATAGATTAATCTTATAACGTGTGCTTACATTTTTATCCCATTGTCTCCAAGTTTACGAAAGCTGGATAGCATATTTGGAAACCGCATAACATTAATTCCAGAACATTACAAACTAAATGACATTCTACGTATAGCTAAAATTTAACTTACTTGTTCATTGTTTTATTATCCAAGGAATGATATATTTTAAGTTCGTTAAGAAATTCATTAATAGAAAAATTAAACCGTTTTTGCCGGTTAAACAAAATAAAACTAGTGAAAGAAATGCAGCTATTATAGGTGATGTATGGCATGTGACCATGTCCAATGAAAAGTTGATTGATGGAATAACATTATGATAAGCTGTGGAGATAATTTAAGACATAATTTTTCAGGACTAATAATGTTTGTATTTCAAGGATTTCCATTTATCTTATGCTATATTTTAACTACATACATTTTATGAACCCGTTGAAAACAATATTCATTCATGATCACTAGAGTTTTATAATGAGATTTAGTGTTGTCCATGCATCACTACTATAATTTAAATATGCATATTGGAAGTTGAATTTTTATTTATAGAAAATTATCACCATGAAACTTTAGTTTCATATACACATAAATTAGATCTGAAAATCTTATTTATTTGGCTTAAAATTTACTAGCAGAAAGGAATGATTCTGAATACATTGAATCAAATCATACAGTTATGATCAGGATATGAATCTGAAAGCAATCACGTCTCTTTTTTGACACAGAAAGTTATACACATTCAGACAGGGAATGTAAGAAGATAACATGACATAAACCACAAAATGATCGAAATAAATAATCCACTAAAACTTATCTCAAGTCCAGTATCACAAGTCGTCACCGACTACAATATCCCCCCCTCCCCTCCCTCCTCCCCCCCCCGTAGGATGTAACCACCGTGCATCTCATGGCCTGAAGACATTGCAGATGGTGGAGCTTCTGAAGCATACAAAAACATAAAACAAAATGTTGATATGCAGTAAATTTAGTCTGACTTGGTAAGAGCCTAAACCCGCGAATCGTCAATACTAGGGTTTTAAAATGAGAGATACTCTTTTATATATCTTGTAATTTTACTCTAAAATCGCCTCTAATAATAAAGATTTCTTTGCCTGTGGACGTAACCAATTTGGTGAAACATGTGTATTTTCCGCATTATCTTTTTGCATCCGTTGTAACACATAGCCAGTTCACTCTTTTCACATGTTACTGAAATCGAAACAGAGGAAGTAGACAAAAAGAATGCAGAATCTGCAACTATAAGATAATGATTATGGACAAGCATAAGCTACTTCTAAGTAAACTACTACGAGCACAACTATTCACATGTGTTTCTTGTCTCCTACGTATTGTGATTCGTCTTCTAGCTAGCTATCTAGAGAGAGACAGCGAGGAGGCGAGCTAAGTATAAGAGAAAGGAGCTTACCATAATAGGAACGTCGAGCTAAGTACAAGAGAAAGGAGCTTACCATAATAGGAACGGCGACGTTTTAATGGACCACTTGGATGATGTGGCTGCTAGTTCCAGTACCCTTCCGCCATGGAAGTCGACAGAAACAGGAACTCACGAACCTATATGTAAGAGCATGATTAACCCCGATCTCTTAGCCGAGATTCTTAGCTCATGATTTGACTTTTTTTTTTTTTTTTTTTACACTTTTCTGATAAGTATCTCTTAGTCGAAGCTAAAAATCATGGTCTAAGGAGATTAATAAGAAACAAAAACACTAGTTTCAATGAACAGATTCGTTCTGTCTGGTTTGAAACACACAACAAAAGCTTAGCTCGATCGGTCTGAATCGTCTCCCGATGTCTCAATCCCTCCTTCATTTCAGTTTCTGATTCCTTTCTTCACACGGAGTTTAAAGATCAGAATCTTGATGACCCGACCCGTGTTTCTGGACCCGATCCGTACCAGCAACATAAATCAGTGTTCCTAGGCCCATTTTCTAACGTTTGATTTTCGTGGGCCCATACGATCTTGATTTCAGTAAGGTTTGATTTCAAGGTATTATATGATGAGTAAATGTGTGTGATTTAAAGTGAATCACGGATAGGTGATTTGTTCAGGGCCTTCAGGCGTAAACGAGAAGATACTTTGATGTTGTCTTTAAGGTTTCGAATAGTAATGCAAGAAATTGTATCGCGGTTAATAATAACAATTTCTTTTTTACATATACTTATGTATCTATACATTTTTTGTTGTTACAAAGTGAGTTTAACGAATCATTTCATTATAATGTAAATATTATTTCATGAAATAAAGATTGAGGTATTACAATATGAGTTTACAAATCATTTTTTTTTCTGACAAACGAGTTTACAAATCATAAAACCACTAAAATTGGTCTTACAATAAAAAGATAAAAAAATGTGTACGCAAAAGCGATTGGTACTTAAACCGTTTAACAATATAGTGAATATGTATAAAATAGCGATACAGTTTTGAAAAATCGAAGGAACATGGACGGAAAAAAAATATCTAAGACAATAAACTTTAACAAAAAAAAGCAACATTTTTTTTTTATTCGGCTACCTGAAAATCGAATAATTCCTCTCAAGGAAAAAAAAAGAGGTCTGCTCAAGGACTATCCTCAAATCTAAACAAGGACGCTCCACCTAAAAGGCTAAAACCAAAATCCAATCTGAAGACAAGATAGCTTAATAGCACTATCCTAATCAAACCAAACTCATTTCCGAAGCCGGCATGCTGAAAGACATGCAATATCCCACTATGCCAATATCCCACTCCGCGGTTTTATTACCTCCTCTTGCCATATACTATGAACAACAAATTTACTAGTTATCTATATATAAACGACAAAATGAAAACAAATACTTTTAATATAAATATTACAAGTGTATAAAAACAAAGGTGTCATATTACAAGCGTATGACTATAAAGTAGGAAATGTGGAGATATCATAGGTGAAGAGAGGAGGGCCCATGCACGACAACATCCAACAAAGTAAGTAGAGCTATCCATGTTTCCTTGGAGCTTTTCTTTTTTTGTTCACCAAAACTTTCATTTGTTCTCAAGCTTTTGCCTTATTCATCATTTTTTTTTATCTCTCTAAAGTCCAATCATACAATCTACTTATCTATCATCGCATTCCCTCTTACATTATAGTTTCCATGATTTCCGCCAAAAACCTTATACTGATTCTTAATATGTACTTCTCTTAAAATACAGATTATATTATAGCTCTAGTCTCTAGATCTTAACTATTATATATTTACCCCTCTTTTTTGTGATATGGAATATACTTTTTTTTCCCTAAAATTTGGTATATGGAATATACTTAATATATAGTTTATTTAATGAAAGTTTTACGTTTCAGTTCACTTCAACATCTGCACATTTTTAAACCAAAATATGATTCGTGTTATATAATGCATGTCTACTCGCAAAAATAGTAGAAGACAGTTTATGTACGTATATATTGTCCCGTTCAAGGTACTCAATTTTTTCCCAATCAGAGAGAGAAAACATAGGGATGTTGATTTTTTAGTCTATATAATATAATACTTACATGCTGTTTTTATTTTGTCTAAATGGCATGAATTTACATTTCATCATACATTCATACATAAGAAGATATTTATAAACATTATGCATATTATAGTCTACATTCTGCATGGAAAATTGAAATACAACTTTGTGTCTTGATCCTTGGGCATGCATCATAGAATCCAAGGTTTCGATTTGCTTTTACAATGTCGAGGCGAGCTAGATCCCATGTAATTATGCATTGCTATCAAACAAATCACATTCGCATTCGTTTATAACCAATAAACTATTTACTTTGTCTGTGAATTCTAAAGGATTACACAAATAAAAGAAATAGTATAAACACGTATTAAATTGATTATAAGATGAAGAATAAAGTAGAAAAATGGGGATATATATTATTAAAAGGACAAAACCAAGAAAGTCTTATATGATTCACATTTTAAACAGACACAAATTCTCATACACAAATGCTGCAGATAGATAATTAAAAGTATGTTGAAAAAAAAGATAATTAAAAGTATTTTCTTTTAAATATAAACTCAACACAGATTAGAGAATCGGTTTAGTTGACAATTTGACATTGTGGATTGCCTCGTTAGCTCTAAATTGATACGAATACAATGTACCCCATTCCCAATACTGCAGAGAAATAATAAAACCTGATAAATGTAATCAAACATGCTTTATAAGATAAGATTATAATTTGATTTACTCGAATGTACTTAATAATTAATACTAACTAGAGCTTAACCCGCACACCCGTGCGGATATTTCTTTTAGAATATATATAAACATTTTAAAACATAATAATTTAATTGTTACATTTTTACTAATTTAGTTTATTTTATTGTTGAGACCATATATTGCAGTACCCTATGTAGTTATACAGATAATAATTTGATCCATGTGTTAAATGTACCATGTCCTGTCAGATTTATATTAACATTTCTTTCATATATTATTTTATGATTTGAACGTATTATTAATTTTATGATGTTTTGGGTAAAATTTTAAATCAGTTTAAAATATTTAATTACTAATAATTTTTACACCTATACATTTTGGACATGTTAGAAGTGCAATATCTAACCATATAAACAAAACTTGGATAATTAAAACATGCATGACAGAATTCACAATTTCATGGTTGTTTTTTCAAATTTCAACCGGTCTATATGTACTCACGGACACAATATGTTAATCATCTAATCACAATAAGACCGCTGTAAAATATCTCAAAATATTAAAATTTTACCTCAACTGCTGCCAAAATTTCAGAGATGGGTCTGACTTGAGTCTCATTCCAATCTTCATCTTGATGCTTAATCAACTTCTTGTCACTATTTCTCTCACAAAGAGCAATAGGAAGATCATCGTTTATCATTCTGTAATTAAAACAAAATATTTTCAAGATTTTGTTAGTCCATGAGATTAAGATGAAAGTCAATAGCTTCTTTCATGGTTGGGTTGAGAGTCACAACTGAAGCATCAACTGCATTTATGATTTGTACATCTCCTATTTCCCATAAAGAAAACGTAATGTTGAGTTTTCACTTGTTAAGTGGAATTTTGTTCACAAAGAAACTAAAAGAATTTTTAATACTTTTGTAAAAGTTGATTTTAGCAAACCTAATCAAACATAGAATCATATGATCACTGATACGCTCTTCAGTAATTGCTTCCTTAAGAAGAATAAAACCTCAGTTAGTGGCCTTTTTTATGTTAATTGTGTGTTTTGGATGCAAAAAAAGAGTAGATGGTAAGAAATGTATATGTATAGGACGATGGCATGGTTAGTGAGCTAATTAATTTCATATTTAAACTTTCATTGATTGTAGGGATTTTATACTTTTGAATATTCTTTTTTAAAGTTTATAATTGGAAATAAATTTTATAAAATATTTAAAAAGGTAGAATTTTAAAACAGAGTGTATCACGGAAAATATATATGCTTGATTTTAGGTGTAGATAAGTAAATTAGTTAATATGTTAAAGATTTTTGTGAACAACCTATAATATTTAAAATATTTTTATTGTTATTAGGAAATCTTTTAATACGTGGGTGGTAGGTATGTATATATATTGAGTTTCTATAATCTCGTTTTGGGATATTTTTTTTATTCGTTGATCAACATTGTTAAGTTTAGATTTTCGTAACTAATTTTGATAGATATTTCGGTATACAAATTGATTTTTGAATTGTACACCAAGACCAAGTTTGTTGTGAAAAGAATTTGTTTGCAATTACTAAACCAATGACTTCGTATGCCACCGATACTATAATCTGTGGTCAACGTTGTAACAAACTATATTAAACCGGTTTGATAGATTGTTGCAAGTACATGTATTTAAAGATTAAACCAATTACTCTATATGCCACAAAATGGATACTACTGTATAATGCTAGGTCTTGGATTTATTATAAAAACTTCCTAGTACGATATATAATATGAGCACTATCAATAATGAATAGATAAACTCATAGTTTTGATATATATGGACCAAGTCCAACGAACCATACTGGTATAGTTTGTGTAGATTAGAAAATGGTTCAGCAAAATAATTAATTTATATATTGTTTTAAATAAATACATCTTAATTACTCAGTGACATGAGATTGTAATTTTTTAGGAAAAGTCAGGGTTATTTCAAATTTGTACTTCAGTTTTAATAGTTTAGATGCACGGGGAACGCCTCTTTTTGTTTTTCATTGGCCTCAAAATAATCTCATAGGGGATTCCTCCGCTATATATATATTTTAAGAAAGTAAAAATTATTTAATAGAAAAACAAAAGAAAACAGAATAAAGCATTTAATATACCAAGAAAGAAACAGTTTCCCTTTATATTTATTAAAAAAAAAAATGTTATTAAAACTTCGTATTATACTCTCTCTCCTCCTTTGTCATCGCTGTCTCTGACTCCTCCTTCTTCCTTTTTGCTTTTCCGTCGGGGTTCTCCTCTCTCACCACCACTGTCATCTCCGGTTAGGTCGTCAGAAAGGCTAATTGCTTTGTCACAAGCTTACGAAAGCAGCACTTGCCAAAATCAAACTTGGTTTCTGAAGATCGTGTGTAGATTAAAGTTTCGGGTCTTTACCATATAGGAGAAGTCTCGTTAGATCTGGGAAGTGAATAAAGCCGAAAAGAGGCAGTGCCCGACTCGAAAGTTTTAAGCTTTACGTTCACGTTTGCTTGCAACGGGTGGTTTAATTGATGGTTTCCACGGCGGCTAGGAGCTCCGGGGCTGTTGTTTATCATAGTTATAGATGATGAACGGTCAGGATCGAAGAGGGTGGTGTCGTTCTGGTGATTGCCTCACATTGAATGGCAGATCTCGTGTCCTACAGTAATGCCGCTGACCACAACCTTGAACAAGTCAGTCTCTCTTATCTTCTTCACTGTGATTTCGATTTTGGGATGAAGACTTTTTGTTCTATCCAGTAGAAAATATCTCAATTCCTGTTACCACAAAGTGAGTGCTAGGTTTTAGCGATTGAAGTAGTAGTAGTAGTATGAAGCTCAAAGTTGAAAACTTTTGGAGTTTTGTTTGTTCAAGTTGTAACAGTTCCAGCAAATCTCATGTCTCTCTGTTACTTTTCTTCTTTGAAATCCTAATCCTCAGCTTAGTTTAGGGGTTTATCTGTGTCTTTTCCTTTGTTTATTGGTGGAACTTGTCCTTTGATAGCTTTTGTATTGAATCTGGTTCTCTAGTGAACATTTAGGCTTATGGAGAAGCAGGAAGCTATACATCACATTGTTGTTCTGTTTTGCTCCTTTTGTGTAAAATGACCATTGAAACTGATTACTTGGTGATGCAAGGGAAATATGCTGTCTCAAGCGGCAACTGATGTTACTTGTAGCTAGTTTATTGTGTCCTTAGGCGCTTCTTTTCCATTTGGCAGGCATTGAATACACTGAAGAAGGGTACTCAGCTTTTGAAATATGGTCGCAAAGGAAAGCCAAAGTTTTATCCTTTCAGACTGTCTAGTGTGAGTTGCTTTCTCCTCAACAGCTTAGCTTGCCTTTGTGCTATGCTTTTTCCGCTTCATCTGAGAAAACTACGATCGTTTGTGTTGGTTGTGTGCAGGATGAAAAATCTTTGATCTGGATATCAAGTAGTGGTGAAAAGCGACTAAAGTTAGCTTCTGTATCTAAAATTGTACCTGGGCAAAGAACTGTAAGACATTCTTCATTTCTTTATATGAAAAGGATTCCTCTTGGCCTTTCAAGCATATCTAATAGACCCTTCAATCTTTTGCAATAGGCTGTTTTCCAGCGCTATCTTCGCCCGGAGAAAGATTACTTATCCTTCTCTCTCTTATACAACGGAAAAAAGAAGTCTCTTGACTTGGTTAGTCATCATGAAACCGATACTTTGATAATTAACTCCAGGCATAACAGTTTTACTTCTTAATAGATTTGTAAGGACAAGGTTGAGGCTGAAGTTTGGATTGGAGGTCTCAAAACATTAATATCAGGTGGGCAAGGCGGTCGCTCAAAGATTGATGGCTGGAGTGGCGGAAACATTTCAGTTGATGTAAGTGTTCAAAGCAAGCGACTCTTTGTGTCTATATGTTGTGGACTCTTTGGTTGATCATGTTTGATATGGTATATATTCCAGGCCAGCAGAGACGTGACATCTAGCAGTCAAAGCAGCAGTTCCGCGAGCGCTTCACAAGGTCACAGCTCTCCTGGGACTCCCTTTAACTTCGATCCAGTTCCTTCTCCCAAGAGCACTGAGCCTGAGAAATCACATGTTGCGTTAGACACCAAAATGATGCAGACAAAGGTATCTGGTTCAGATGGTTTCCGAGTTAGTGTCTCTAGCGCACAAAGCAGTTCTAGTCACGGTTCTGGAGCAGATGACTCCGATGCTCTAGGTGACGTGTACATCTGGGGTGAGGTTATATGCGACAATGTAGTCAAAGTTGGGATTGACAAGAACGCAAGTTACCTAACCACGAGAACAGATGTCCTTGTCCCGAAGCCGTTAGAGTCAAACATCGTCTTAGACGTTCATCAAATCGCGTGCGGTGTGAGGCACGCTGCGTTTGTGACGAGGCAAGGAGAGGTTTTCACTTGGGGTGAAGAGTCTGGAGGAAGACTAGGTCATGGCATTGGCAAAGATGTGTTTCACCCACGGCTCGTTGAATCTCTCACAGCTTGTGACTTCGTCGCCTGTGGAGAGTTCCACACTTGTGCTGTTACTCTCTCCGGAGAGCTTTATACTTGGGGCGACGGCACGCATAACGTTGGCCTTCTAGGTCACGGCTCTGATGTAAGCCACTGGATACCGAAGAGAATCGCTGGTCCTCTCGAAGGACTCCACGTGGCTTCTGTGACTTGTGGACCTTGGCATACCGCTTTGGTGACATCGCACGGGAGGCTTTTCACGTTTGGAGATGGAACGTTTGGTGTGTTGGGACACGGTGACAAGGAAACGGTTCAGTATCCGAGAGAAGTTGAGTCTCTATCAGGCCTTAGAACTATAGCTGTTTCGTGTGGAGTTTGGCACACTGCTGCTGTTGTGGAGATCATCGTCACGCAATCAAACTCGAGCTCTGTGTCTTCTGGGAAGCTCTTCACTTGGGGTGATGGAGACAAGAACCGTCTCGGACACGGTGATAAAGACCCTCGTCTTAAACCAACGTGTGTCCCTGTGTTGATTGATTACAACTTCCACAAAATCGCGTGTGGACATAGTTTGACGGTTGGTTTAACAACGTCTGGACAAGTGTTCACGATGGGGAGTACAGTGTACGGCCAGCTCGGGAATGTACAGACAGACGGGAAGCTACCGTGTTTGGTGGAGGACAAGCTCGCAAGCGAGTTCGTTGAAGAGATCTCTTGCGGAGCATATCATGTTGCAGCCTTGACTTCTCGTAATGAAGTGTACACATGGGGTAAAGGAGCTAACGGGAGACTAGGACACGGTGATCTAGAGGATCGAAAAGTACCAACTCTCGTGGAAGCTTTGAAGGACAGACACGTTAAGTACGTTGCTTGCGGATCAAACTACACTGCAGCTATATGTCTGCACAAATGGGTCTCTGGCGCTGAGCAGTCTCAGTGCTCATCCTGTAGACTTGCATTTGGCTTTACAAGGAAACGGCATAACTGTTACAACTGTGGACTTGTGCATTGTCATTCGTGTAGTTCCAAGAAAGCGTTCAGAGCTGCGTTGGCTCCAAGCGCTGGGAGACTGTACCGTGTGTGCGACTCTTGTTATGTTAAGCTCAGCAAAGTGTCTGAGATAAGCGAGACGACGAGCAGAAGGAACAGCGTTGTGCCTCGTCTCTCGGGGGAGAATAAAGATAGGTTGGATAAGTCTGAGATAAGATTAGCTAAGTTTGGTGCATCTAATATGGATTTGATCAAGCAGTTGGATAGCAAAGCTGCTAAACAAGGGAAGAAGAGTGATAACTTTGCGCTCGGTCGCAACTCTCAGCTGCCTTCTTTGATGCAGCTGAAAGATGCGGTGCAGTCTAACATAGGAAGGTCTACTCCGAAGCTAGTTCAGGCTCCATCAGGTATTAACTCTCGGTCGGTGTCGCCTTTCTCTAGGAGGTCTAGTCCTCCTCGCTCTGCTACTCCTATGCCTTCGACTTCTGGAATTTATTTCCCGGTGGGTGTAGCAGATAATATGAAGAAAACTAATGAGATATTGAATCAGGAGATTATTAAGTTAAGAACACAGGTATGCATAAAGGGACTCATGCTTGTTTGCTTCTTCTCCTGCATTGCTTCCATGTTCTTATTTATTTTTTCATTGGATCTAGGTGGACAGCTTGACACAGAAGTGTGAACTCCAAGAAGTAGAGCTCAAGAACTCGGTTAAGAAGACTCAGGAAGCCTTAGCATTGGCAGAGGAGGAATCTGCCAAATCAAGAGCCGCAAAAGAAGCAATAAAGTCGCTCATAGCGCAGGTACAATCTGTTTTGATATATATTCAGTAGCCCTGCGGATTTGAAATCGAATTTCTTTTTCACTTTCGGTTTTGACTTTGGTTTGGTTCGGAAAGTTTTTTGGAAATATTTTGGTTTTTCGGTTCGGTCTTGGTGAGTTTGGTTTTAAAAAAAAAACAGAAAATTTTGAGTCATAATGAAAATAACCGAAATAACTGAATAAACCAAAAAAACCCGAACAAACTGAATTTAAACGAAAATATCCGAGTTTTCTAAAAAAAAATATATACCAAAATCTAAGTGAATTTTTTTAAAAAATTGGTTATTTTCCTAATAAATATAGAACCAAAATTAAGCGAAAACCAAACCGAACCAATTTTTTTGGTTTATTTTGGTGGGATTGTGGCCGATGCGTATTAGCCAAAAATACCCCACCTGATTTAACCGAAACCCCAGGCCTATTAATATACTTGTGAACTGCAAGAAACTTGACGTCTAATAAGCTAACTTTTGGCAGCTCAAGGATGTAGCTGAGAAGTTGCCTCCTGGTGAGAGCATCAAACTCGGATTAGACCAGAACGGTTTCCATTTCCCTGAAGAAAATGGTTTCCATTCTTCAAGATCAGAATCAATGACCTCTTCTATATCTTCAGTTGCTCCGTTTGACTTCGCCTTTGCGAATTCATCTTGGTCCAATCTCCAATCACCAAAGCACACACCTAGAGCCGGCGAAAGAAACAACAACAACAACACCGCTTATCCCTTAGACCCACGGCTTAGCAGCAGCGGGTCAGTAATCAGTGAGAGACACGAGCCTTTCCAGTTCCATAACAATGGTTCAAGCCAAGCAGGAGCTGACAACAATACTGATCAGGTAGAAGCAGAGTGGATAGAACAGTATGAGCCCGGCGTGTATATAACCCTTGTTGCTCTCCATGATGGAACTAGAGATCTTAGAAGAGTCCGGTTCAGGTTAACATTTGTCTCACACTCTTGGCTTACACGTTTTTACTAGTAAGTGTGATTGATGTGCTAAAGGTTTTGTTTCTGTTTGCAGCCGAAGAAGATTTGGAGAACATCAAGCTGAGACATGGTGGTCGGAGAGCAGGGAAAAAGTGTATGAGAAATATAATGTGAGAGTGTCGGAGAAACCAACAGCTTCTCAAACTGATAGAGATGAAGAAGACGTTACTCAGTAGTGTTTGTATGTTTTTTTCCCCTTAAGTTTTAGTTTGTCCGGAAACTCTTCAATTGTACAACTTAACTCTTATTTTTTTGCATGTCCTTTAATGTATGTGTTATATATAAAAGACCACCTGTTCTCGGATGACATTAGCAACAAAAACAAAATCTATAATATAATGATACAGTGGCTAGAATCCGGATTATTGAGTTATAAATACCAACATTTATACCACTAAACTAAACGATACTTTGTACATTAATTGCCGAAACTAATATATATTTATGAAGGTCGGAAACCTTTGCTTCTTTGGTTTTCTCTGTGGGACCCACATTTAATTTTTTTATCTAATGATTTAATAAATATTTTATAACTCACGTTTTGAAATGGATTTCGTTAAAAAAAAAGGCCAAATAGACCTCTTTGGTCTGTAAGCGTTCTCTTCAATGGAAGTTTAGGGTTTTCAATTTTTAATCATCGGTTCATGACTCATCTAAGAAACACAGATTGGCTCTTTGAGTTCCATGAATCAATTTATCTTCTTTAGTCTCTACATCTCCCCATCTTTAATAAATTCATCATCAGTTCTTTTATTTTGCCTGATAAATTATGATTGTGTGGTTTTAATTTTCTTTGGTCATCCTTAGCTTGCACCCTTTGATCTAACCAAGAAAAAGAAGAAGACATTTGTCGTTCAGGATGTCATCGAGGACTCAGCTGAGTCACACAGGAGACATACTATCTGTTGTCTGATTGTTCAAGAAGAGTTTATGTGCTGTGAAACATATTTGTTTCTTTTCATCAGTTGCTTTGTTTAATCTTTTTTCCTGCAAATAATGATGGCTTTGACAGTTCATTTACGGGAGCAAAAAAGCAAAAGAAAAAGAAGTGTTTGACATTTTCTGTCTTCCTGAGTTTTTTTTTCCATTCATTAAACTTGGATTTTGAAGATTATGTGCCTCTCATTCTTTTTATTTTGATGGTTGTTAGGTTGAATGAAGATCATTGAATAAAGAAAATGTCGATGCTCCAGAAGATTTGGAGGGTACTTTATATTTCTTTCTCTGATAATTCTAGCGACATAAATTTGAACCTTATAGAGGGTATATTGCAGAGCATCCTAATGACGAGGAAGAGGTGGAGGGGATTGATCTGCACCAGCAACGTTACCCGTGGGAGGGAAGTGACATGAATTACTTATACGACTAGGTAAGCATATCATTAGATGGTTTGTGGTCCATCTTTGAGAGCCGTCGATTGTAAGTGTCTATCGTTTTGAAGTTGCATGACACTAAGATGTAAAGAATTACTAATCACGATTACCTTACTAGCAGAGTTCTTTTGCACAGCTATTGTCAATGAAATATGGTGCTATATTTCATGTTCCAAATGCTAACGCAAGCTCCAATGTTGATTCTCAGTTTTAACTTGCCAAAATCACAATGCAGTGGGTGTTGTAAGGTAATTCAATAGGCACAAATGTTCAGTTGAAAAAAATTCTAAACTGTATTTATGCATCAAACTTATCATCCGTAACATAATAATATGTTTTTTTCTGTGCTAGGAACCGTTTGTAAATAAATGTCTCGGATGTATATGGCTGCTGAGTTTGTTGCTTTTGACAGTGAAATCACTAAGCTTGCAATGTGTCAGGACAGCAAAATCAGCTTTACAATTTCGTTGGTTTCTTTTTCTTATTATGTTGGATGAATTATTTTAGCTAACAAATATAGCAACAGAGCGCTGACAATAACTCTAATAGATTTATATATACATTTAGAATTGGAAGTTTGGTGAGAACAAGAACAAGTACTTCTGTCACGCTATTGGACAATTATACGCCATTTCAAGAGAATTGATTTCTTATACTTCTCATAATCAGTAAGATTTTAACTGTTTTGTCTACTTTGCATTCATACCTCATTCTCCATCTAACTTCTCGTGCTACTATATAATGATCAAGTCATTTTCTGCACAAATAGGCAAGTGGGGATGTTACGTTGGGTGTTTGGTTTATTGGGCTTGGCTATAAAAAGTCTGTTGTGACTCTAAAACTTTTACCTCATTTAACATTGATTCTGGTTCTTGAGAGAATTGCAGATTGTGAATGAAAGGCACAAGCAGGGAACATATGTGTAGCTGCGTTCGACTCGACATGTAGCAGTATCTGCAGATCCGCTGATCCCATTGTGGAGGTTAACATGCAATGTGTTGACCTGGAAATCAATATTTGGAAGCTACATTTCAAGGCCTTTCCCCAACATATAAATAGACCATAGACAGAGTTTGATATTTATAATACTCAGTGATCACGGAGTCTGCAGAAAACAGTCCTTTTGCATGTTCAATATGGAACCAAAAGATATATCCTTTGTATGATGATTGTATTATGATAGCTACTAACATAGGAGATGACTAGAGAAAGAGAAATGAGTATGAATCTCTTATATGGGTAGCTTTTGTAAACACATTTGAGTTTATTAACAGTTGTGACAAGCAATTATGTTTATAGTAAAGGAAACCCGTCGCAGCGTCAATAACAAATGCACCTGTTTTTTGGTTGTTTGGGATTGAAATAGCTTATGGGTTTTCTAAATCAATATAATTGATTTGACTAAAGCTATCTTGGATGACAAAAAGAAGGATTGCAAGTTTAATAACTTCTACTTTAGACTTTAATTTCAACTAAATTATAATCAGTCTTTTATTCATATCATCTTAGTTATAAACGTAAGGATTTATTAGAATAAATAAACAGTTTCAACGATATTTAATATGTGATTTAATAAACAAAAGAACACGTAGGATTTTTAGGATTTAAAGAGATTGGAGACAATAGTTAATGAATATGAAAAGAATACGAATCAGATGATAAAAAATGATTCGAGCAAATTAGTGGCAACACAGAGCTAAGCGAGATAAAAATATCAATCAATAAAGAAGGAAAGAAGAATGAGCAGAATTAAATTATTACACAAGCCAAAACTAAGTCAAATCAAACGACAGAACATGAAAATAAATGTAAACAAAACAAGAGGAGTTGGTGAAGATAAAATGCATTGAAAAACTGAATGATAGATTAGTAAGCAAGAGGCAAAAAGAGACGATCCCTAGTTATATTAAGATTAGTCGTTTGAAGTAAGTATTGAAGTCTTATAACCAAAGGTCTTCTTGCTTTTGACTTTTTGATGTTTGTTGTGAACGAAGGGTTTTTAGACTGAATATTTTCGTGTGTGTCTGTATATTATTACTCATCAAAGTGTTCCCTTATATAGGGGTTACAAGGAATAGGAAAAAGGAAATTATCCAAAACCTAATACAACATGAAATAGGAAAAGATCTAAAACATAGAAAAGGAAAACATCCTATATCAAATGTCGGCCAAAGGATAGGCCGACTCTCTCTCCTCAGCCGCCGACTCTCTCTCCTCTTGGACACGGCTATGGTTGGGCCTGGTCGTGGCCTGATGGGTCATCTCTTCTTGTCTTGGTTAATGGCAATCCACAATGTTCATAACACTCCCCCTTGGATGCCATAACCATATGGATTTGTATCATGCACGATGTTGCCTCATTAAAACCTTTCTAGGAAAACCAAAAACCCAAGGTGGGAAAAATGGAAACCGTAGACAGGAAAAAGAGTACAACACATGACACTCCCCCTGATGAAGGCATCACTGAAGATCCTTCAACTGGCGCATATAGAATTTGTAGTACGCTTAATGTTGCCTCATTAAAACCTTATCAGGAAAACCCAGTGGGACAAAACCATGATGAAGGAAAAAGAGTACAACACGCACTATTCCCCCTGATGTGAACCTCGGTGTAGGTTCTACATACTACGCATCTTGATGCGTGATCTATCCTGTCTGTGTAAGAAGGGAGTAATCAGCCAGTTTCATTACTGCACCGTAATTAAGACCACTTAGACCTCTTAGGTCGTTTCTCATGTCCTTTGACATTGAGTGTCCCGTTTAAAGCATGTGTGCTAAGCAATGTGAACCACATTGTCCTCGGGAATCACATGTTGGTCTTTGAAAAACGTGTTTGCATCTGTCCATAGTCTAGACGTGACTGTCTACTTATCAAACTCCTTTACTTAGGTCGGACAGACCAAGTACTTATGGACAGCATACTAAATATGGTTTATCATTCGACCATGTTTCAATCTGATCGATCTATGTTCAGGTCATAGACCTTGTCTATACATGTTCACTACTTGTTTCATGAGTGTTCAATATCAATTATTGCTGTGGCTATTAGGCCGGACACACTCATGGATGTGGACATTGATTCCTTTGCCTTAGGTAATGCCATATGATGGCGTCTCATGACCTTTAGTTGTTGTGGATCATATCACACGCTTAATATATATTGTTAGGTCATGGATCTTGACTCCACGGGCTTACAATACTTTTGGTATCCGACCGGGAAGGGTAGATCAAATATCTCCTATTAACCTCACGACAAAGTCTTGTGCAGGTTATACAGCAGCAGTAAACTATTCTTGCTATGCTGGATCCTTAAGGGATCTGATGTCGGATTACAACCTGTTGGTTGATCTTTTATACTAGCCGTGATCAAAGGATATGAGTCAGACGTCCTTGGTAGAAGGAGCCGGATGCTTATAGCCTGAGGGCTGGACGCTTTTGGTCAGAGAGCCGGATGCTCTTAGCTGATGTGCTAGACGTTTTTAGCCAGACACCCACATAGATTTCATTCTATATCTACTAACCTTCTTTAGGTTTAGTATAAGCACAAGGAATTTCTTTATAAATTCTCATATGTATATGGACTGTTATTGGATTGTCTTTTACACAACTCCAAGATCAATGATCATGTGTGATCAATTTCTTTTATATACTTTATGCAGCTGCTTTTGCTTCAGTCCATGAATCAGCTTAGGAACAAAGCTGTTCTCTTATCTTATCTTATCCAGTGATCCATATGCTGCTTACTACATTTAGTGTATCTATTTTCTTTCTTATGACCAGACTTGGTTTAATATCGAAAATCTGTAGCAGCAAACACCACATAGGAGTTCATCTCCTTATAATCTGTTCCTTTGATCTCTGTGAGTACCTTGTGTAAACAAGCTATGATCTAATGCTGTTAATATGAAGACATAGACACTCTAGGCCACGTGATCATGTGTCCTCTCTCACGGTTTCTTTATCTCACAAGATCCATCTATTTCACTGGTTTATCAGATGGCGTTTATGTATATGTACATGGCCAATACGCTCATCTCTCTTTATACTTTGAACCTCCACGTTTATCTTTCTATTCTTTATAATCTTTATGATTCTATGATTGTATGATGAGTACTCATTCATGGGTACATGATCCTCGCTTATGTTCAAGTGCTATTCTCTTATGTATCTTTATACAAATGTGTGTGTCGACACTTTCATGTGATTCCACTATGTTCCAGACATGATCTGATCACTTTGAGATTTCATTATCCAGGACCTTTGTTACCTAGCAGCTTGGCGTCCCAAGACTACTTGGTTTGGTACCTTAGATGTGTAGCTGGCCAGCCTTTATCTCTACGTCTGGTATGGTTTCTCTTATCATGACTTCGGATCTGTCTATGCACCTTTTCTTTCTATCCGAGTTTCTTTACTCTTATGGAACACTTGGTCTATCTTGCATAGACTCTATAACAACTTGATTATGTCTCTTCTAGGACTTTAAATTTCGTTTGGTGCTAAGCTGGTTAGTCATTCTTTTCGGGTCAGTGTCTGGCATTTCGATTAGCTTCTCAATTGGCTACCTTTATATTATCTTTCTTTGGACGTCTTATATCATAATGTATAGTCCGAGGATCTTGCCAAGACAATGATGGTTAAAACCATTCTTATCATTCATTTACTCTTTCTTTATCCAGCTTATAATCTTTCTCCTTTAATGTTTGGATAGTCGGATCCATTTGATCATGCAATCCGTACTTGGCTACTATTTTAATCACCCATGTTTTGGCTCAAGCTTTCTTTGAATTCGGGGAGAAAGTAATACTCCTATCCAACATATATTCCCAATCCTCTTCTGAGGTTTCATCTTAGACGGCACATATATGTATGTGGTGGTTTTATCTCAGAATCTCTTAAGATGGTTTGTCTGGTTTTAATGACCCGTATTCATTCTTTAGATGGGAATATCTATGCTCACTTATATGGCCTGATGCTTATTATCATTCTGTACATGTATATTCATAATGTCCCCAAGCATATAGGTAATGGCCGAACCTTTTATAGGTAATGGCCGAACCTTTTATAGGTAATGGCCTTTCCGGCCGGTTATGGCCTTTGCGGCCAGACCGTTGTCTCTCATAGTCTCTTCGGCTTCTTTGACCAAGTCGTGGACTGTGTGCGGACAAGCCTGCACTATTCAGACATGTCACGGCCAAGTCATGGCTAAGCTATTTATAGGTGATGTCCTCTTTGGTTTGGCCGTTTGTATCATGGCCTCTCTTTGGCCGGGTAATGGCCCTTTATGGTCTAGTAATGGTCGAGCCATGTATCATGGTGTTTAGACCATAGTACACGAACTTGTAGTATTGATCATGGGTTTATCCTCCCTCCCCCTCATGACCATACTATAAGGTCATGGTGCTTTGGGATAATTAAGCCTAATGAGTTTCCCTATGTGTACATGTTTCACAACGTGAGATCTTTACGGGATAACTCTATGCCTTTTCAATATTAATCTTTTGCATCAAGTTCTATACTAGGATGGCTAATCCTATCATGCCATATAGTGTAAAATTTTGTGGTGTTTCTTAATATGGTCACCACATCTCTTGCATCTTATCATACTGATCATTAGCATAGTATAAATCAGTAGAGATCATCGGTATAGTCTCGACCACTTTCTTTCAAAGGTCTTAGGCGTTTTTATTCTTAAAGATCTGAAGGAACTTTGTTACCTTTCTTGCCCATTGTTTCTTATTTGGAAACCATTCATTATAACTTCAATGGACCACATTTCTTTGGGTGTATATAATGCCTTATAGGCAAATGCCTTAGCCATAGTTTCCTACTAGGCTTTCTATACCATTCATGATTTCTTACTTGGTTTTATGCCCTTTTGGCAACTCTTTAAAACATTCATATGTTTAAGTAAGATCAGGCAAGATTTAATAAACTTAAAACCAATTCCATATAAATCGTGAATGATCCTTAGGTTAAAGTAAACACGAATGCAATCATAATGCAATAAGACTAGTCGTATCGAAATTTGGTCCTTTTGAAAATCAGATCAGTATAAGTGGCGAAGCCTTTTATTCTATACTGTTGTTACAGTATGACTTTCGACACATGGAATGTGGAATAAGACTTCTCTAGTAACTCTTCCTTGGTTACTACTTCACCACAAAGTCTCAGCATCGAGACTGTCTTAAACAAGACTGAGTTGTACTCATCCATGACTTTGTAATCCAAGAATCTTAGATTCTTCTAGTCATTTCTAGCCTTTGGAATCAACACCATTTTCTGGTGGTAATTTCTATGTTGTAAAGCATCCCCAAAGTCTAGTGGATTTTCATAGTGATGTACTGATTTTTAGACCTTCAATGAGATGATGGAATACTGTACCAATTCATTCTCATTGTTGTCCTTGGTGATTGTATCACCAAGTCCCTTTTCGATATCTGAGTCACATTGTCATTTTAAGATTTAGGTTCACAATGTGGTCATGTAGCCGCATGATATTTAACAAGCTCGGCCACAAACAAGTCTTACGCATCTATGAAAACAATCGATCATGGTGTGAGTCAGGTCACACGGCCATGTCTTGTGATACAAC
The DNA here is from genome assembly GCF_020379485.1 of Brassica napus. Lineage (NCBI taxonomy): Eukaryota > Viridiplantae > Streptophyta > Magnoliopsida > Brassicales > Brassicaceae > Brassica > Brassica napus. Next base: position 32,711,439 of record NC_063449.1, on the reverse strand, counting down.
GATCTTAAAGATCGGTTCATGAGATATACAAACAAGGTCGCATGATCATTCAGATATGATGTCTCTTTAGACCATACGGTCATACATTGTGATGCCTTAAGCTTCACGGTATTTATGTGATACAACAATCCTAAGGATTGGATCATTATGCAATCCGGTTTCTATAACCATCCGGATGCTTGGCCACATGGCTACATAGATATGCACTAAGCCAAAAGGCTTCAAGGGTACAAGTCCCCGTGTGTGTGCAATGCATTAGACTTTACGGTCGTCCAATATGATTCATGACAAAACACAATGCCACACAATACATATCAAGTTTACCAATTTCAAGGTTGGTAATGTTTCAACTAGATTTTAGAATCAATCAATCTAGCAACCTAACTCTCATTCAAAAACCATTTTTAAACTTTCAATCTTTTAAAACTTTTATTAGATTTAAGATTTCAAAATCTTTAGGAAATCAAAACGAGATTTAGGATCTTAAAACTTTCAAGTAGCCGATTAAGGGTTTCAAGGCCTTAAGGATTTCGAATTTAGAGATTTAGATCTATCAATCAATCTATCAAACAATCCTAATATCTCAGATCATCAATCAATAAATTAATTTAGAAACCTCAATGATCAATAGATCAGATGAAGTCAAAACCGATTTTAGGGTTTTAGGGTTTCTAGGATTACGATTTCAAATTTAGGGTTTCTTTAATTCAAATCAGAAACAATCAAACAATCAAACATGTTCTAGGGAATCGATTTTAATCTAGTGATTTATGAGATGATCAATTCTAGGTTATATCAATTTAGGGTTTCATCAAGAACAAAAGGAGTCCATAATCATGGATTAGGATTTTAGGGTTTGTTCTTTCTAGGTTCTCAGATCACGGTATACCTCTGTTTGAAGGGTTGAACCGGACCACCAAGAGAACTGATGAACCTCTATCCTTCACGCGGACGGACGCTGGCTCCTGTCGGATCGCGAGCTGTTTCAGACGGTTTGGCGTCTGGTCACTCATGTGTGCTCTCATTGTTGCACCAATTCCTCTCAGCTCATGAAACAAAACAAAGGGGTATTAGATTACATGAACACCATATTCTAAACAAGTTATCATCAAATAACTGAGGTATGATAAACTTATCTTTCAACATGATTTGAAATTGGCTAGAAAATCTTGTTGGTTCGGATTAGGGTTCCAAAGAACTAAGTCGGTGCGGTCTGTTGTTTCTGCGAGTGTGGGCGCGTCTGAGATCGGATTGACAAACGGTTTTCGCAGATAGATTCGTCTCGTCCAGAGCTTCAATTTGATATGTGGCTCGTCTTCTGGTTCCCCGGGGTTGGAGAGATAGATCGATTTGAAGTTCCACCTGATTTAGGGTTTATGTGTGACGGATTTTAGGTTAGGGTTTTGTCTCAGGGTCTAGAGACTATCGTGCTGATAACGTGTTGTGAACGAAGGGTTTTTAGACTGAATATTTTCGTGTGTGTCTGTATATTATTACTCATCAAAGTGTTCCCTTATATAGGGGTTACAAGGAATAGGAAAAAGAAAATTATCCAAAACCTAATACAACATGAAATAGGAAAAGATTTAAAACATAGAAAAGGAAAACATCATATATCTAATGTCGGCCAAAGGATAGGCCGACTCTCTCTCCTCAGCCGCCGACTCTCTCTCCTCTTGGACACGGCTGTGGTTGGACCTGGTCGTGACCTGATGGGCCATCTCTTCTTGTCTTGGTTAATGGCAATCCACAATTTTCATAACAATGTTGAGATAATCTTGACTTTTGTGATCAACAGACTAACATAAGTCAAAAATAGCAATTACTCACTTTTTTTTTAAGAAGTATGGTTTTAAAGTTTTATTTTTGTTTAAAAAGTGTTGTTTTGTGTTTTCAATGTAGACTTTAAATAAATGTTCATTTGTAAACATCATTGTATTAGTGTATTAATTAGAGAATTTTTTTTTAGTGTGAACAGAAAATAAAATAGAGTTTTAAGTGATTTTTAATGTGCTGTGAAAAACCTTCAAAGAATAATATCCATCAATTTTCAATACTACATGAGCTTTACAATATTTTTCATTCTAATTCTTTGTATTCTTTTTGTTGCACAATTTCATAGTAGATATTACATTGTTTTTGGGTCACTCTTTATATTTATTTGTCTGTATTTGATGAACACTGATTGACGAATATGTTGACCGATGCCCATTTCAACTTGTCATTGTCTTACAGCAATACTTCAAAATTCACTAAAAATGAAGGGTATTGTCTAAATATTAGACAGGGTGCTCATAAAAGCAAAACACCGAAGCTGAGGAGACCTCAGAACAGCTACCACGGATTCACAAGCTTAGGACGGTATCAGGCTTTACAACGGTAAGATGGAAATCTCTGTGTTTTTCCAAAAGCTCACGAACAGTGGAGAACTTGGCGTCTTCTTCTAAGTTTTTGCCTTTAGAGATCACCAGGACATAGACTGGTTCATCGCTACGTGTCCCTGCTATTATCATCATGCGAATCCTCGAACCTCTATCCCCTGGCATGGTATATCAACAGAGATGTACAATATTCGTTAGCCAGTTCATCAGAGAAATGATTCTTATCACTATAGAAAGCCCTAGTCGACACGCTCCCATGATAACCATTCTCGCTTAAAAGGAATCTAACTTTATGTTCGACCTCATTCGGTTTAGGGATTGAGATATGATCAGTGTCCAATATGACGAGTACGGAATGCACTGCAAAAAGGTAGGAAAAAAAAACCAAATTTACGAAAAAAATTCAGACAGTGAAAAATATATACAACGAATAAAATTTTTAATTACCACATGATCGGTCAGATGCGATCTAGTCTGTATCTAAACAACCTTTACATACGAATTCTGATGTGACAGATCGATCAGATGAAATCTAATTCAAAACTACAAACAGTTTTGAGTGAGGGATATTATCTTACCAAACTTTCTACTGCCGATATCTTGGAAAAGACTGCGCGAGTTTCCGGCAGAGCTCATCGAGAAAATTTTGAGACGCTTACGATTGGAACCTATTTGTTGAAACGATCGCCTTTGTGAATTTGGGGTAAGATCTGTTCTCAAACCTCCCGCTCTCCGTCTTTCTACTTATATATAGAAGGCGTTTCTGGGCTGATTCACAAAGATCCATCTGTGGAAAGGGCCTGTTTTTTTTATAACGCTGATTTATGAGAAAAATTAGATAGTTGATCGACAACCGACAATACTACATGCCTTATGAAGATCTACGCCTAACTGCATCATCTGAACCGTCATATGAAGATCCATTCCTGACCAGATTTACTTGCACCATATTGAAGATTCCTTGTTAACTTAATAAATCGCTATCTATGGAAGTTGAAACCTGGATTTTCGGTAATCTGCAAGAAATTGCATAGTCTGGAGTTCGAACCCTAGACCTGGATATAGAAGCTTTTAAACCTTAACCAGTGGGGTATGGTGCTTCCTCAAAAAATGGCTTATTTTGAACTAACAATTTTGGTTGTGCCAAATATAATTTACACAAACTATACAGTGTCAAATATGACATAAATTTAATTATAATTCAAATTTTCTATCCAAACTTACGTTAATAACTGAAAAAACTACCTTGACTAACGAATCATTAATCAACAGTTAGAATGAGCAAAACGACGTTGTTTCATGTTTGAGATAAAATTAAAATGATTGAAGGTGGAAGGCGGTCGAGGAGAAGCAACACTTCATTTGACATCAGTATTTTAAGGAGGCTTAGCGGCAACAAAAAAAGACTTCAAGAAGCGATTTCAGAGGTTTCGCTTTGGTGGAGCAATTCGGCGGCCTAGCAAAGCCGCTCCCCCCCCCCCCCCCCCCCCGCATGTACGACGCATGTCGTTTGATGTGTCTTCGATGAGAGACGCGTAGAACGATGAATCTTCCATATTGCTTTATGTTCTGTTGGTTTTTTTTATTGTAAAACTGATACCAATTGTATTGTGGACTGCTCGGCTAATCAATGAAACCATAGTCGACAAAAAGTACTATTGGATACGAAACCATCTTTGAATACTTTCAAGAAGAGTATTCAAAAGATGTGGATGTGCTAAATATTAGCTTAGCTTATGAACACTCAAGATTATATAAGAACTCTCTTCTTATTAACTTAGGAAAACCACTCAAAACCTAAGCTCTCACAAATAATCTCTAATCTCACAAGTTCATGGCACAACTCACCATCTTCTTATATAGAGATATATTTATCATAAATATATTAGTAAAACCTATTTTATCCTAAACATAATTCGAATAGGATTATGATAACTTATTCTCTAAGTTATCTTCAAACTTCAAGTTTATCTCCAACAATCACCCCCTTAAACTTGAAGTCTACTTTCTTCACTTCTTCAACTCCGATAAGGTCTCGCATTTCTTTGAACTTAATCCTTCCAAGTGCCTTGGTTAGTATGTCCGCTTTCTGCTTGTTGCCAGGCATGTGAAGGACCTCTATCTGCTCGTTCTCGACGCATTCCCTTATGAAGTGATAGCGCTTGTGTATGTGTTTGCTGCGTCCGTGGAAAACAAGATTCTTTGTCAATGCTATCGCTGATTTGTTGTCAATGTAGATGGTGGTTCTCTTGTACGTCTCCTTGCTGACCTCTTCTAGTAACTCCTGCAACCAAATCGCCTGTTTGGCAGCTTCGGTGGCGGCCATGAATTCAGCCTCGCAGGATGAGTGAGCTACGGTCTCTTGCTTCGTTGAGTACCACGAAATTGGACAGTCATCGAGATAGAAAATGTGACCTGTGGTACTTCTTCCATCATCCTCGTCGATATTGTGTCCACTGTCCACATAACCTTCTAGTTCTCTCCTACCCGCTTTCTTGTACGAAAGACCATAAGAAATTGATCCCTTTAGATACCTAAGTACCTGCTTGAGGGCTCCAGAGATACTTTTGGTTCATGCATGTATCTGCTCAATACACCCGCAGCATAAGACAAGTCTGGCCGTGTATGAATCAGATATCGTAAGCACCCTATTTGCCTTCTGTACTCCTTGTCGTCTACTGATTGCTCGTCTTTGGCCATAGAGAGCTTCAGTCCCGAGTCCATTGGAGCTTGTACAGCGTTGCACTCACTCATACCTGACTCCTCCAATATCTTCTTTGCATATCTTTCTTGCACAATCTTAATCCCTCCATCGTATTGAATGACCTCAATACCTAGGTAATAGGTTAACAGCCCGAGATCACTCATCTCAAAACATGCTGACATTCCCGCTTTGAACTCCTCTATCATGTCAATACTTGATCATGTGACCAAGAGATCATCTACGTAGACAGCAACGAGTAGGAGATGTTTTTTCTCCTGCTTTCGATACAATGATGGTTCTTTCGAACATTTGATAAACTTCATCTCACCAAGCACCTTGTTTAACTTCTCATTCCAAGCTCTTGGAGCCTGCTTCAAACCGTAAAGCGCCTTGTGTAACTTGTAGACCTTGTGTTCACTGCCTTCAACTACAAACCCTTCTGGTTGCGTGACATAAACGTCTTCTTTTAAGTCTCCATTGAGGAAAGCAGTTTTAACATCTAAGTGATGTATCTGCCATCCGTGAGATGCAGCCAGAGCAATGAGGAAGCGAACGGTTTCAATTCGAGCTACTGGAGCAAATACTTCTTCGAAATCAATCCCATGCCTTTGGATATATCCATTTGCAACAAGCCTGGATTTATATTTGTTTATACTCCCATCCGAGTTCCGTTTTATCTTGAATATCCACTTGAGTCCAATGGCCTTAGCTCCAGGTGGTAACTCGACTAAATCCCATGTCTTGTTCCGGACGATCGATGATATCTCTTCCTCACATGCATCTCTCCACACTTTCTCTTCTACGACTGTTCTAAAATCCCATGGCTCCTCGTTTATCAACAGCAACAGACGTTCTCCTTCCTCCTCTGCTAGACAAACGTAATCGTCAAGGTACCCTGGTTTCTTACTTACTCTTGTAGATCTTCTCAACTCACTTGTCTCAGTTACATCATCGTTACTGTTATCGGGTAGGTTGTGCTCTATTTCGACTGTCTCATCATTGCCTTCCTCTGTTTCTTCTTTATCTTCATCTTTTCTTACTCCTCTGTTTCCATATTGGCCAAACGAGATCACTAACGTTCCTGGTTTGTCTTCTTCAGAGCTTGATGATGTCCATTCCCACGTCTTCATCTCATCAAAGCACACATCGCGGCTTACTACTACTCGTTTACGAGATGGATCATATAATCTGTAAGCTTTAGAGCCCGGCTCTGTGCCTAGATGAACCAAAGTCCTTGATCTGTCATCGAGTTTCTTTGGGAACGGAGTGTCGACCTTCGCATAGCCTATGCATCCAAAGATTCACAAGTGCTCAATATTAGGTTTTCTCCCCTTTAGAGCCTCGTACGGCGTCTGATCAGTCAGAGACTTCGTACCAACTCGGTTGATGAGGTACGTAGCATGACGCACAGCCTTGCCCCACAGATGATTCGGCAATGACATATGCTTCAGCAGGCTTCTTGTCATCTCCATGAGAGTTCTGTTTCTTCTCTCGACGACCCCGTTTTGCTGCGGAGAGTACGGAGCAGTTAATTGTCGCATTATTCCTGATTCCTCACAGAAACCATTGAACGCTGTAGATGTGAACTCACCACCCCTATCAGTTCTGAAACACTTAATCTTAGCTTTAGTCTCAAGCTCCACACTCGCTTTGAATTTTCGAAATTTCTCAAACGCTTCTCCTTTTTCTTTTAAGAGAATTAACCACATGTATCTGGAATGATTATCTATAATCGCAAAGATGTATTTGCTTCTTGATGCTGTTGACGGGGAGATTGGTCCACAAAGGTCGCCGTGCATAAGTTCCAAGATTCCTTGAGCTCGATATGAAGTTGTCTGCGGAAACGGGTGTCTTGCCTGCTTGCCAAGTAAGCATGATTTACATGTTTCCTTTTCAACGGTTAACTTAGGTAATCCGACGACAAGGTCCTTTCTAACCATAGTTTTCAATGATTCAGCTCCGATGTGACCAAGTCGTGCGTGCCAAGTTGTAGTATCATCTTGTCCAATGGCTTGGAGGCACTCACTCTCGACGATTTCCATCATAACTTTCTACAGACGATTCTGTGATCGTTTTGCCTTAGTGATCAAGTTACCATCCTTGTCATGCAGAGTAAGATATTCCTCTTTCATATGGACATCGCAGCCTGACTCAGTAGCCTTTCCTAGGCTGATAATGTTACTTTTAAGCTCAGGAATGAAGTATACATCTGCCAAAGTCTTTCGATCACCGTTCTTGGTACAAAATAGAATTGATCCCTTTCCTTTGATGTCAATCCTTGAGTCATCGCCGAACCTAACTTTTCCTGTAATGGTTTCGTCGAGAGCTTTGAAGTAATGTCGATTACCCGTCATATGATTACTCGCGCCATTGTCCAAGTACCATATGTTATCTCTACTCGTATATGTTTCAAACTCTTTTGGCTTCACGTTTCTTTCGTTCAGATATACCACTTCGTGCATCATCAATGCATCCGCTTCATGTGTGTCGTCTTCTTTAGTCTCATATGCCTCTTGCAGCTTAAGCAATCTGTCAGGGCAGCTAGATGCAAAGTGGCCCTTTTTATCGCATCGAAAATATGTGATCTTCGAGATATCAAAATCTCTATACGTTCTGCCACGGCCTCATCCTCCTCTGTTATAATAACGTCCTCCTCGACCTCTGTTTCTATAATCTCCTTGATAATCTTGATATTCTCTCGCAGGTTGTGATTGTGATGCCTCATTCGATGTATACATCAGTTTGTTTTGACTATCTGGAGCATCTTCTTCTTCTTCTGCACACACTCGCTCCTCGTACGCTTTCAGACGACCAATAATATCCTTGAAACTCGTTGTTTTGAGGTCCAAGACTTGTTCAAGTGAAGCAACTATGTGGATATACCTCTTTCGTGGGAGGGAAGAAAGAAATTTCTTTACCAATTTTGTTTCTTCGATAATTTCTCCTAACGCGCTGGATTTTGATGCAATCTCTGATAGCTTCCCAACCAAGTTATCAATAGTGTCATTGTCTTTCATCTTTAAATGATCAAATTCGGCCACTAGGGTTTGAAGTCTAGCTTCTTTGACTCTATCCGCTCCCATATGTCTCGCTTTGATTGCCTCCCACACCTTCTTAGCATTGTCTATGTCTCCAACTTGTAACACCAGAGCTTCAGGTATCGACTGAAAAATCAATGCAATCGCCATGTCATTCTTCTCGATTTCCTCTGTTTCTTGCTCGATCACGTCCCATGCTTTGTGTACTTTCAACAGGGTTTTCATCCGGATAGCCCACACCGTGTAGTTAGTAGCGCTCAGCATTGGACAGTTGATCGAAGAGGTTCCTCCTTCTCGTGCTTTCACCGTCGAACCAGAAACTGTCGTGATATCTCCCATTGTCGTAATAGCTCTGATACCAAATATTAGCTTAGCTTATGAACACTCAAGATTATATATGAACACTCTTCTTATTAACTTAGGAAAATCACTCAAAACCTAAGCTTTCACAAATAATCTCTAATCTCACAAGTTCATGGCACAACTCACCATCTTCTTATATAGAGATATATTTATCCTAAACATATTAGTAAAACCTATTTTATCCTAAACATAACTCGAATAGGATTATGATAACTTATTCTCTAAGTTATCTTCAAACTTCAAGTTTATCTCCAACACTAAAATCTCTTCTTCAACCTACCAAAATAAAAATAAAACTAACTATAGTAAAGAGAACTATTATTCTGTAAAATTCACTACTATTTAAGATTTTTGGTTTTGAGTAATTCTATAATTCTATTAAAGTTTATGTTATTGGAAATTGGATTCTAAACAAGTTAAATCACAAAACAAGAATTTCAAATATGTGTTTATACCTCATATTCTTAAGATCACTGTACTAAACATTTTTATACATTTAATGAATCTACAAAATTTCTCTCCAAGTCTTTACAAATTTATCAAATCTCTAAACCTTACAAATCCACCAATTATATCTTATATATTAAAACAGAAGTCACAAACTTGATTCATGTGTGATTTTTTTAAAAAATAGACCCTCACAAAAATCATTTATCATTCATTTATTACTAATAATATGGCTTAATAATATATCATTCCTAATATAACATCAACTCCTAAAAACTCGGATTGGTTAACAAACTCACCTTGATTCATGTGTGATATTTTTATTTGGATCATCATTTAATTTTTTATTAAATGTATTTTCTTAATGCTAATATATAATCTTTTAACTACTTAAATCATAATATAATTTGATATCTTTTAATTTAAAATATAAATATATATATTTAATTTTTTTAACAAATGTGTTGAAAAACATTATAACAATATCTTAATTATCAAAAATTGTATATAAATATTTTCACTAATTTTGTAATTAGTAATGAAATTAATGTTATCATACATTAATATATATATATATATATACTCAGTTATCTTTTATAAAATGAAAAAAATTATATCAAATTTTACTATCTATCATTTTAAAATAAAACATTGTATTTAACTAAATATGATAAAATTATTTTAATAAATTAATATATTTTATTTTCACAAACATTAAAAATTTATGCTAGAAATATAATATGTTGGTAGAACGGGTTAACATTAGTAAATTAGATAATTCATGTATAAAATTAACTTATCTTAAACTTTTATATATATATATATAGTTATTATCTTAAATGAATAAACATAAAAAAATATTGATAAAGGAAATCTAGCGCTTTGAATTACAGATCAGGATCATAATAATTGAATAAAAAATAATTTTAATATATATATAATAAAAAATACCAAATATATGTGATGATTTGAAATAATAAATTAACTTACAGCATGAAAACTATCAGATTGTTTTATTTAAAATAATTATATATAAACATTTAAATATACAAGTAGCTTAAAAAATATATTCTAATTATGTAAAATATATATAAACATGAAAATTAATATCCGCACGGTTGTGCGGGTCCAACTCTAGTATAAATTAAAGTCCTAAACTCCCCCCTAAAAATACTATGTAAAATGTGCTTTGAAAACGGCATGCAATCTAACTTTTCTATCATAATGTAAATTATTCTGTCGATATATTTTTTTTGAGAAAGAGTTAAAAAAAAGAAAAAGAAAAGTAAATTGGACAAAGAGTAGGGGGCATCGAACCGTGGCTACAAAATTCTTACAATATAGAATTGTTACCAGAATTCGTAGATCATACAAATTCATTATGTTCATTGATGTGTCTCAACTGAGATTAGATGAGAGAGAGATTTTATTGGTTTAAGAGGTGATCGCATATGGAATTTGTGAACTCCGTTGTGGTTGAGGTACCTCCTAGGTCTACAGTTCGATGCTTGCCCTCTGCTACTGTGTCGACAACAGTTTTGTGGATTTGCTCCGCCTTTTCATTGAGTTTCGGGTGACGCAACATCTGACAATGGTATTCTTGACCTTTATTTTAGGGATAACATTTCCTGTAAGATCATGCATCGAATCATGGACAACTTCAGCTAGAGCAGCACCATCCTCTCCAATACTACAACTGCATCAAGAATATAAAGAGGTTTGAAGGAATTCTTTGTATGCTTTTTGTTTCACCATTTTGGTAGATATCATTGTTTTGGGTCACTCTTTATATTTATTTATCTGTATTTGATGAACTCTGATTGACTAGTATGTGGACCGATGTCCATTTCAACTTGTCATTGTCTTAAAGCAATACTTCAAAATTCACTTATGCATACCTACAAACATTTCGTAATAACTCTTGACCTTAATTTTTATTCATATGTATATATAATACAGGTTTCCTCGACGTATTTTTCTTTGACTTATATGCTATCAAACAACCTAAACGACCTTTTCAAGTAATCTCAATTGGTTACAACTTTACAATATGTTTATGCTTGGTTTTGTTTTATAATTAAGAATCCATGCTCGTTAGATTTTATCTTTTATAGAGCTTTACTTTACATGTCACCATTTCTTCAAATGCAATTCGTTCTTAACTTGCAAAAATGGACACACACAATAGAAACCTCAGTATATTAATTACATTGGTCAAAACTCGCACTCAAATTCAGTCGAGTTGCTACCGGCAAGGAGACTTTTTTTTTTTTTTTTTTTTTTTTTTTTTATAACTCTGGTATCTGGGCAGCCACATTCCCAACTATCCCCCCGCTGTGGCCGGGGCTCGAAGTCGTGATGGCGGGCACCTCAGCCGAGGTTCCTTTACCACCAGACCACGAGGCCCGGTTCCGGCAAGGAGACTTGGTTGGGGTTTGGCCATCCCAGTGTCGTGATGGCTATTTGATTGTCTTGACATGTTAATCCCCATCTTATTTTGCAGGAACTGAAGATCCCGATTCTATTTGATGCTTCATCTCAACCCGTCTTCAGTTTGGTGGATGTGTGACATTTTCCCTAAGGTTTGTTATCATTCTCCCTCCTTACTCTTTGCCGTTAAGTGCTTCAACGACAATTAAAATTACAAGCTCCAAGGAATCCATCGGTAGTCATCTACTCCTGAGATGACATGTGAAATCCCAACATCGAGGCAACAAGGAGAAATTTGTCTTTCCGTGGTATTCGTCGAAGGTTGAGAACGACCACCGATTTTTAAGGATTTCAAAAATTGGACTAGTGGAACGTGTCGGTTTGGTGGATGGATGAAGCTAGAATGTAATAGATTGATTTGGAAAATTTTCAAATTGGATTTTAATCAAATCTGAATTTTCGATTAATCAGGTTGAATAAATAAAATTTTATTATACAAAAGACACTTGCACTCGAATAATTGGCTAAAAATAAAATAACTGATTTATGGTTGGTCGTTGATGCTAATAAATGTGTTACTTCCTCGCGATACAAAATTTCAAAGCCATTGTTGGATAATCAAATCACAACTAGTACAAAACAAGCATACGTCAGCTCAAAGTTTATGATGATGGTACATACAGTCACTATATGCAACTATATATTTCTCCTAAGTTTCAAAAAAAGAAAACTATATATTTCTCCTTTTGACGGAAATACTAAGTTCCGTTAGGATATGCGGAGAACGTATATACCGTAGCATCATTAATGGTGACTTCATTCAATTTATTTTCTTCATTACATTTGTGACTTCATTTATGAGAAAAACTAGTGTCTGGAGAGTTTCCGTCCCATGTAACACGTCTGTACATAACCCCGAAGAAAAATTGTTGTTGGCCATTATGACATATTTATTTCGTCTAGATCTATATAAAAACATTAACAGTAGTTGAACATATTTAGTTTTTTTTTTTTTTTTTTTGGGAGGGGAGGAAAGGAGGGGGATAGGGGGGGGGGGGGGGGGGGGGGGGGGGGGGGGGTGGTATACATCTTTTGTTTTCTTTGATATCCTGATACATGTTTGTTGGTGATTAATGATAACCGAAAAAAACATTATACCGCTAATCAAGCATTAAAAGCTTTGACTTTAAAATAAAATAAAATAGAAATAAAAAGTAGAACATATGTATGTGTTAATTTATTGCTAGATAGAACGAAAGAAGGTAAGAAGGTACATTAGTATGAGGCATTACAATGATTCAGTCATGAGTTGCATATATGATACATGATTCTCCAAACTATAACACAAGTAGGGTTCAAATAAGTAGGCGTGCATCGAAAAATAGCCCGACCTGATTTTGTTTATTCTCGATGGAATACAATAATTTCTTCCTAGAAAACTTTCTTTAAAACCAAAGTAAAAGAAAAAAGAAACACAAAGGGGAGAAAGACGATAGACATAACTAGATTTATATGTTATAAAAATAAGTGTGCATATAATATGTGTAAGTATCTTGGCGACCGAAGGTCATGGATATCGTTGGAAATTGGTACTCTGTAAACCATAGACATTGTGTTTCTTGGAAGGAGCAGAAGGTGGAATTGGCATTGTCTTGGGTAAAAGCCCTGAGAAAGTTTCTGGAGGATAATCATCATCAATGAAGCCATGGTTATGATTATGATGAAGTGGATTTGGTCTTCTCACCTTGAAAAATCTTTGTGGTCTTGATGATGATGCTGTGTGTCTTCTTAACCTCTCGGCTTCACAAATCCTCCATGAGAACACCATCATAATCATCACCATAATCATCATTGCTTCTATGCGTTTATTGCCCATTATTGTAAAAGCTGCTTTCAGAAAACAAGTGAGAATGAAGATGAAGAAATAGAGAAACTTAGTGTTTTGTATTTTAAGGTGAGAGTATTCAATATAAAGGGGATACTGGTTGATACTATAAGAAAAAATATTCTTACTAACTATTATATAATACTATTTGTTGATAAAGTTGGTATACGGGGAGTTGATTATGACATGTTTTACATAGATTAAAAGTTATTCAATTATACTGGTATGAAAGTTTCGGTTTTCTACAACACCATGTATCATCGATGGCTTATCTGTGAACTAGCCATGTTTTGAATACAAATTAGGTGAATGTCATTGATTTTGACATAATATAATTTCTGACATTTATGCCTTAAAATATCCGGTTATGTCATTTTTCTTTGTAGGTATCAGGTAATTGTGTTGGAGTGGATAACGTGGCCAATAGAATATAAGATCAAAAGCACTTCAAAACTATTTCAAATAAAAGAAAGAGGAACCATCCACGTATACTTTTGTTGACCACATACATATGCATGAGTGTTTTATTCCATATCAACGAAGTAGTATAGGATTATAACTCCACCTACAACTCATTAATACTAAATCCCAATCGTACCACGACCCTTAAATACTAAGTCCTAAATTATAATCAATAAACCATAAATCCAAATATAAACCATAAACTCAAATATAAATCAAAAATCCATATAGAATGGAACAAAGAAAATAACATAGCACATGTTAGTGAATTTTGAATGTCTATGATTGCAAAGAAAAAGTTAATGTTGACACTAACCATACTCCCTCACCTTATAAATATTAAACTCTAAACTCTAATCATTAAACTCTAAACTCTTACCTAAATATAAACCCTAAATCCAAATATAAACCCTAAACCCAAATATAAACTCTATACTCAAATAGAATGGAACAAAATACATAGTATAGTACATATTGGTGAACAAAATACCACTTTCTTTATTAATCATCAAATGGAACGATACACGATAGGGGCACTATCAAACTTCAACCATACCTTCCAAATACTAAACCCTATATCTTAATCACTAAACCCTAAACCCCAGTATAAACCCTAAACCCAAATAGAATGGAACAAAATACATAGTATAATACATATTGGTGAACAAAATAACACTTTCTTTATTAATCATCAAATGGAATGATACATGATAAATAAGTATAGTAACATACTATTTCACATTACATAACATGAATAAAACATTCATAATACATATTGTTTTACATTTCTATTCCATACGCATAAATATAGTATAGAATACAATGTTACAAAAACTGTTCATCTTCTCCGATCAATTCAAGAACATTCACAGCAAGAAAGATATGTGTAACTGACGACATCCATGGGAATAATACATGTAACCGCTTCGTAAACCGAAGAGATTAAGGCGATCGAGGGAAGAGTTGACAAACTTCGCGGATGTGTTGTTTACGTTGTCGGCGACTCCATAGATTTCAGATGCGCAAAGCTTTCCGTCAGTAGCCAAGCGAGCCGTTGCAGATGGGCATCTCCTAGGCAAAGCTACTCCAGAAATGGTTTTGGTGGTTACTCCAAAAAAAACCTGCCATTCCTACAAACTTTTTTCAAATTGTTCCCTCTTTTAGCTTTACACAGCAGTCCCTGCTCACAACCTTCTCTCAAACCCCTGGGCAATAGCCCTGCCGGTGAGGCGGCACAAAACCCAGAGATCCGCCTACCAATGGAGGCTGCCACCTCCGCCTCTCCTCCTCTACCGCCTAAAGCGCTTCTGGTTCTGACTTCCGGTGACTACCGGAGCTGAACCCAACATCTCCCACTTCAGAACTTGTGCTAGAAAGTTTAAGGGTTTCCTTGCTTCTAGTTCTTAACAAGTCAGACGAGCCTCTCTTCGACCTTAAGATACCTTCAAGGTCTCGCTTACTTAAGCCTTCCACCCACTAAAGCTCAGAGTTTTTGCATACCACCGGGAGATACCTACACCATGACCACTAGAAGACTTTCTATGGCTGAAAAAGGAAAGGGACTAGTCTCGGAACTCTACCAAGCTCCACGAAAGGCGAGAGTCCAGGTTCAAGCCCCTGACAACGCTTACCTTATCCAGAAGCATTCCCTCACGATTGTGGGTAAAATCACCAACCCCTCTGTGCAGAAAGTTTGGTCGTTGATCCCTTTCTTCACTGAGAAGTGGAGTAACGGAAGCAGACCGCGAGGCTCCGACCTAGGCCAAGGAATGTTCCAATTTCAATTCGACAGTGAAGCAGATTTACTTGAGGTCTTAGACAAAAGACCTTACCAATACGCTAAATGGATGGTCATAGTCCAACGGTGGGAATCGACGACAGCACCGGACTTCCCTAGCCTCATACCGTTCTGGATTAAAGTCCAAGGCATTCCCCTCCACCTCTGGACGGAACCTACTATCCGTACCATAGGGGAAGATATTGGGATCTTTGAAGCAGCAGAGATCACTTCACTTACGGTCCGTATGCGGGTTCATGTCAATGGACGTCTACCGCTGATTACAAGTTCTATTCTTGAATACCCAAATGGTGATGAGGTCGAGGCAAAGCTGGTTTATGAAAAAATTGAAAAACATTGCTCTTGTTGCTTTCTACTCGACCATGATCTCAGAGATTGCCTCCGAACCAAAGCTGAAAAGAGGGAAGCCCAGACAGTCGCCCCAGACACATGAGAACGCTCCCAGTCTGCAAGCTCCCCTGGAAGACGATCAACAAATACAATGGCGGGGAGATATGGAGTAGATGATCGCAGATACGATCACACACATAACCGAGAACCCAGACAGGAGCTCCGGAACAACGAAAGCCTGAGATACCACCCCCGAAACAATAGGGAGGTCTATGGAAAGAACCACAACATCTTGGCATAGCCAGAATAGAAGATATCAACCCTATGCTCCTCCCCGCTTGGATTCATGTGGTACAGAAAGAAATAACTCACGAGGTGTGTCTTATCGCGAGATTTGTAGACCGGTGCAACTCCCTAGCACCCTCTTCCCCCCACCCCCACCACCTCAACCGGTCCGAGAAAGATTATCTTTCAGACCATCGGGGAGAGTAGAGCCAAACCACGAGGAGTCAAGCTCCTGCAGAAAGATCGCTTCCAACCAATCAAAGGGGACTTCCTTGGGAAACAAACAAATAGTGATCCCCACTGAAGCTGTTAATGTAGCACGGGAAGAACTCCGAGACGCCATGATCCAATACACCTCGTGTGCTGACCAATCAGAGAGCGCAGTACGCAGGGAGAGGCTACGACAGTTCGACCAAACGGGCAGACTAGAGGAATCAGTGGCGCAAATGGCACGGGTCGCAGTGGCTAGGCAGAACAATGAGAACCCGGAACAGAACCCTGAACTCATTCACACAAACAGCCCAGAAACGACCTCAGCAGTTCTCCGATTAGGATCACCAACCCCACCTGGAATCCCACCAGAACGAGACCTTGATACAAGCCCAAGAAGAACCCCAGCTCTCCTCCGACTGGGAAAACCAATCTCACCTCCTAAAGACATGCCCCCTCCAGCACTAGAGGTGTTTTGACGCAAACCAGGGAGACCACCAGGGTCAAGGAAGGTCTCCAATAGTCCCAAGACTCTAGCGGGAGCTAGCTCACGCAAGCAAAAGGTCCAACAGACAAAAGCGCCCACTTGCAGACGTAGAATCCCGACACAAACAGGCATTGAGGCTGGAGCTGGGCCCTCGCGTAGGAAAAAAGGGGATTCCCAAGAACACATCAAACAGAAGTCAAGCTCCAACAACTCGGAGAATCAGCTTCTCCGTAACATGATCCCAACAAGTTCAAAGAGGAAGAAGGCGGATTTTCGGAATCCGTCAACTCTCGTTCCTTAAAAATAGCGAGTTGGAACTGTCAAGGTTTGGGGAATCCCTTGACAGCCCAAAGATTGCGGGAGCTCAAGAAGAGCGTCAACCCGGATATCATTTTCCTCATGGAGACAAACAACCCCAATAGCTTTGTTCTGAAAAAATTTGAGCAATTAGGCTACGAATATCACGATCTAGTCCCTCCTTCTGGACATGGAGCAGGAGGCCTCGCCCTCTTCTGGAAGCAAGAAGTGAACCTTGAAGTGCTGGACGCAGACCCGAACCTGTTTGATACTTACATTGAACTTGAGGGCAAAACTTTTTTCGCGTCCTTTGTGTATGGTGATAATGATAGATTTATGCGACAACGCCTTTGGAATCACTTGATCAATCTCGCGGATCTACGAGACTCCCCATGGTTTATTACTGGAGATTTTAATGATCTTCTATGCGCAAATGAAAAAGAAGGCGGCCCAGAGAGGCTTGAAGGATCCTTCTCGGACATGAGAACCTTCTTTGCGGAGGGTGAGCTCTTTGATTTACACCACTCAGGGGACTCCCTCTCATGGCGAGGACAGCGAGGAGAGCACTTCGTACGCTGCAGGCTGGACAGAGCTGCAGCAAACTCTAGCTGGGCTGAGAAATACCCAACCGCAAGATGCATGTACCTCGCCTATGAAGGCTCTGATCACCGGCCTCTCATTTCAGTCCTTGAACCCGGAAAGAAGAAACGCCAGGGAATCTTCCGGTATGATCGACGACTTAGGGATAATGCTGAAGTGACAACTATGATACAAACCGCTTGGACCGGAGCTCCAAATCTCTCAGTAACGGAAAAGATCAAGCTTGTCCGAGGAGTTATCTCACGTTGGCACAAGGAGCACCATGAAAATAGTCGCCTCTTAATTGATCAGAAAAGACGGGAATTGGAAGAAGCCCAATCATGTCCCGCAAATGACACACAGCTCATCCACCAGATCAACAAGGATTTGAAGAAAGCATATAAGGCTGAGGAAGATTACTGGCAGCAAAGAAGCCGGTTGCTATGGCTACGGCTGGGAGACCGTAACTCCAGCTTCATCCATGCAGCTACAAAGAACCGCAAACGAGCTAACGCATTTACAGTGATAGAGGACAGTGAAGGAAATCCAGTGTTCCAAGAAGAGCAGATCTCCCACGTCATAGTGAAATATTTTGAAAATCTCTTCACCTCGCTAGCCAGTGACCAGAGTGATATTGCGAAAGTGGTGGAAAAAGCGCTGCAGCCGGTTATATCCGAGAACGAGAATGAGCGTTTGATTGCACTGCCGTCCCCGGAGGAGATAAAGATAGCGGCTTTCTCCATCCACGCGGACAAGGCACCAGGACCGGATGGATTCTCCGCCGGCTTCTTCCACACCCACTGGGAGACAGTTGGAGCAGACATCATAAAAGAGATTCAAGAGTTCTTTGTGACAAGTCTTCTACCACCGAATATCAACGAGACGTTCATCCGCCTAATTCCGAAGGTCAACAGTCCAAAGACAGTCGCGGAGTACAGGCCCATATCCCTATGCAACATTTATTACAAGATCATATCCAAGATCCTCACCAAAAGATTACAGCCGCTGCTCCCAAGCATCATATCTGAAAACAAATCCGTTTTTGTCCCCGGGAGAGCGATCTCAGATAATGTTCTGATTACCCATGAGGTCCTCTACTTCCTCCAGCATTCCAAGGTGGAGAAACGATGCTCCATGGCGGTTAAAATCGACATGAGCAAAGCTTACGATAGACTTGAGTGGGAGTTCATCCGTTTGGTCCTTGAGAGATTGGGATTCCACTCTCAATGGATAGCTTGGATCATGGAATGTGTTTCTTCTGTTACATATGCCTTCCTCATCAACGGCTCGCCTAGAGGACAGGTTAAACCGAGTCGAGGCATCCGACAAGGAGACCCTCTCTCACCCTACATCTTCATCCTTTGTAGTGAATTGCTCTCGGGACTATGTAACAGAGCTCAAGAAACGGGTCAGCTGGCCGGAATTCGGGTCGCTAGAGGCTGCCCTCAAGTGAACCATCTCCTATTTGCGGACGACACCATGTTTTTCGCCAAGGCAAACAAAGACAACTCTCTAGTCTTGAAGGAGATTCTCCAACAGTACGAGATGGCTTCGGGACAGTCAATCAACGCAAACAAGTCCTCCATTACCTTCTCTAGGAAAGCTCCACTTTCGCTCAAGACAATGGTAAAGGACTGTCTTCAGATTTTGAAAGAAGGTGGCATCGGCAAATATTTGGGGCTTCCCGAACACTTCGGCCGCAAGAAAAGAGACCTTTTCACTTCGATAGTGGACCGGATCAAAGTAAAGGCAAAGGGATGGTCTAACAAGTTCCTCTCCACTGCAGGCAAGATGATCATGACCAAGAGCGTCCTAACCCCTATCCCATCACACGCCATGACTTGCTTTAAACTGCCCCGCTCTCAATGTAAGCAAATCCAATCGGCGGTAACCAGGTTCTGGTGGGACGGTGGGAGCGGCAGTAGGAAAATGGCGTGGGTCTCATGGACTAAGATGACAAAATCCAAGAAGAAAGGAGGCTTGGGTTTTAGAGACTTCGAAAGCTTCAATGATGCCTTTCTAGCGAAACTGAGTTGGCGTTTCTATCATAACCCTTCAGGCCTATTGAGTAGAGTACTCACCGGGAAGTATTGCGGCGATACATCCTTCCTAGAAGCCACACACCGAACTGCAGAATCCCATGGTTGGAAAGGCTTACTAATAGGCAGAGACCTCATGATGAGTAATGCAGGTTGGGCGATTGGCAACGGGGAAGATATCAACATCTGGACTGATCCTTGGCTCAGTCTCTCTGCCCAAGCTCGCCCTATGGGCCCGGCGCCAGAGCAATATCTCGACTGGACAGTCAAGCACCTTATGCTGCCAAACAGTACAGAATGGAACAGAGCACTCATACAACATGTACTCCCACTCGAAGAGCAACGCATCCTTAGCTTAAAGCCAAGTACGACAGGAACTCCTGACAAGTTGATCTGGCTGGGAACTACGTCCGGAGTGTACACGACAAAGTCCGGTTATCATAAGGCGTTAGAGCTTAGTGAAGAAGACCCGCTCCCGACCATGAATGTGATAATAGATTGGGAAAAAGGAGTATGGAACCAACATACGTCCCCAAAGATTAAGCTCTTTCTGTGGAAGATCTTTCAAAATGCACTCCCTGTCGGCGACCTCCTTGCCTTGAGAAATATTGGCACCACCCCAAACTGCACAAGATGCAACTCAGCTGAATCTATCAACCACCTATTCCTTCATTGCGATTTCGCTTGCAAGGTGTGGAGGCTAGCCCCCTTTCTTTCATGTATTGATACTAGAGGGTTGCTAGATTTAGCTACAGGTTGGCAAACCCTTTGCAATCTTAAGTGTCTGCCCCCAACGGGTGTTGCTCTAGGGCCGCTGGCTCCTTGGATTCTGTGGTCTCTATGGCTGGCAAGAAACAACCGTATTTTCAACAACAAAGACTCCACACCGGAGGAAGTGATCACGAAGGCCATTGCAGCAGCTCAAGAATGGCTCCGGGAACAAGTCTCGGGCACTACGCTGAAGGCTTCCTTCCCCTAAACAGAGACCTACTGAACCAACCACCATCACTTTGCTTCACACAGATGCGGCATGGAGGACAGACATCAACTTGGCGGGACTAGGATGAACTATAAAAGAAGAAGGACAATCTAGCTCCTTTATGGCACACTGCCACTTTGTCAACTCCCCTCTGGTTGCTGAAGGACTGGCTCTACGAGAAGCTCTCATCTGCTGCATCGCCAAGGGCATCCGGCGTGTAAGCTGCAAATCTGATTCTCTCTAGCTCATACGAGCTATCCATGAAGAGGCTCCTAATTCTCAGATTTATGGAATTGTCTCCGACATTTCAAACCTTTCATTTGCTTTTGATTATGTCTCTTTTAGCTGGATTCAGCGATCAGACAACAAGGCTACTGACGCTTTAGCAAAGCAAGCCCTGTTGAATGAAATTTATGTATTTTCTCCTTTGAACTTTTAAGTTTATGAATGGAAGTAGCAGTGTTACAAAAAAAAAAATCTTGGCGACCGAAGGTCATGGATATCGTTGGAAATTGGTACTCTGTAAACCATAGACATTGTGTTTCTTGGAAGGAGAAGAAGGTGGAATTGGCATTGTCTTGGGTAAAAGCCCTGAGAAAGTTTCTGGAGGATAATCATCATCAATGAAGCCATGGTTATGATTATGATGAAGTGGATTTGGTCTTCTCACCTTGAAAAATCTTTGTGGTCTTGATGATGATGCTGTGTGTCTTCTTAACCTCTCGGCTTCACAAATCCTCCATGAGAACACCATCATAATCATCATTGCTTCTATGCGTTTATTGCCCATTATTGTAAAAGCTGCTTTCAGAAAACAAGTGAGAATGAAGATGAAGAAATAGAGAAACTTAGTGTTTTGTATTTTAAGGTGAGAGTATTCAATATAAAGGGGGATACTGGTTGATACTATAAGAAAAAATATTCTTACTAACTATTATATAATACTATTTGTTGATAAAGTTGGTATACGGGGAGTTGATTATGACATGTTTTACATAGATTAAAAGTTATTCAATTATACTGGTATGAAAGTTTCGGTTTTCTACAACACCATGTATCATCGATGACTTATCTGTGAACTAGCCATGTTTTGAATACAAATTAGGTGAATGTCATTGATTTTGACATAATATAATTTATGACATTTATGCCATAAAATGTCCGGTTATGTCATTTTTCTTTGTAGGTATCAGGTAATTGTGTTGGAGTGGATAACGTGGCCAATAGAATATAAGATCAAAAGCACTTTAAAACTATTTCAAATAAAAGAAAGAGGAACCATCCACGTATACTTTTGTTGACCACATACATATGCATGAGTGTTTTATTTCATATCAACGAAGTAGTATAGGATTATAACTCCACCTACAACTCATTAATACTAAATCCCAATTTTACCACAACCCTTTAATACTAAGTCCTAAATTCTAATCAATAAACCATAAATCAAAATATAAACCATAAACTCAAATATAAATCAAAAATCCATATAGAATGGAACAAAGAAAATAACATAGCACATATTAGTGAATTTATTGAATGTCTATGATTGCAAAGAAAAAGTTAATGTTGACACTAACCATACTCCCTCACCTTATAAATATTAAACTCTAAACTCTAATCATTAAACTCTAAACTTTAATCATTAAACTCTTACCTAAATATAAACCCTAAATTCAAATATAAACGCTAAACCCAAATATAAACCCTATACTCAAATAGAATGTAACAAAATACATAGTATAGTACATATTGGTGAACAAAATACCACTTTCTTTATTAATCATCAAATGGAACGATACACGATAGGGGCACTATCAAACTTCAACCATACCTTCCAAATACTAAACCCTAAATCTTAATCACTAAACCCTAAACCCAAGTATAAACCCTAAACCCAAATAGAATGGAACAAAATACATAGTATAGTACATATTGGTGAACAAAATAACACTTTCTTTATTAATCATCAAATGGAATGATACATGATTAATAAGTATAGTAACATACTATTTCACATTACATAACATGAATAAAACATTCATAATACATATTGTTTTACATTTCTATTCCATACGCATAAATATAGTATAGAATACAATGTTACAAAAACTGTTCATCTTCTCCGATCAATTCAAGAACATTCACAGCAAGAAAGATATGTGTAACTGACGACATCCATGGGAATAATACATGTAACCGCCTCGTAAACCGAAGAGATTAAGGCGATTGAGGGAAGAGTTGATGAACCTCGCGGATGTGCTGTTTACGTTGTCGGCGACTCCATAGATTTCAGATGCACAAAGCTTTCCGTCAGTAGCCAAGCGAACCGTTACAGATGGGCATCTCCTAGGCAAAGCTACTCCAAAAATGGTTTTGGTGGTTACTATGGATCAAAAATGGGGAAGAAACAACTCAGTATGTGTTTCTCCAAAGGTCACGATGTATGTGTGTTAGGTAAATATTATTACTTTAGTTTTTTTTTGTTTACAGGTTTTACCGGTTGTGTAAGAAGGCATAGTAGTATTATTATATAAAAGATGCATGGTGTATTGGTGTATTAGGTAAAATAGCTACTCTGCCAATTACCGTTTTTTTTTGTTGCTATAGGCTCCAATTTCCCTATCATCAACTCTCCAGAAAAATAATTTTCTTATTTATAGGAGAACAAAACAAGAAGACAAATTAACCATAATTTTCAAATAGTTGTATGAACCAATGCTTATTAGAATTCTTGTTATATATGCTTTGTAAGCATCCTTACGGAAAGTTTGATGTTCTATAGTATAAGTTATTATTAATTAATTAAATCTAACAAAGAATTAATGGTGAACTTTAAAAATATGAATTGACTGATTAAAGGTAGATTGTATGTTTCTAGAGGTGGGAGTGGGTAGGATGTTTTATATTTTTGAATGGGTCTCTAGGGGATTCATATAGTAGATGTTAATGAGCAAAATATTAGGGTTTTCTTTAACAAAAAAAAATTAAGACCTTTGTTCTACAATCTTTTCCAATATGTAATTAGCTGCTTGGTGATATATGTTCAGACGGAAACAGTTCCTTTTTAGGAGAAACTCGAACTCGTGAACAAGAACTCAACCTCTGCCAAAAGAGTCCTTGCGACCAATTGAGTCAGAACTACTATAAGTTGTGTAGACAAATTTCGAACTAACAAAAGAAACATCTAAACGTTATTAAATGTAGCATTATAAACTTCAGTTTAGCAATTATAAACTTCAGTTTAGCAATCAGTCATTGAACTATATATGGTTGATATCAACGATCACAAATCACACATAATTTTCTTATTGGTCAATATTCTATAGCGACTAATTTTCTTATCCTCGTATATACACCTCTCACTAAAAGAAAACAGCAAGGATACTGAGGGAAAAAATCATCGGAATTTCGTCGGAATAACGTTATTCTGACGACATACTGACGAAACAAGTCCTCGGAAATAATTCCTCGGAATGTTTTCTTTCCTCGGAAATCCCTCGGAATTTTCCGACGGAATTCCGAGGAAACAAATTTCCGAGAAAATTCCGAGGATCACTAGTTTGTCGGAAATCTCCTCGGAATATACCGAGGGAGAACTTCGTCGGGATATTTCCTCGGAAGATCATCGATCGATGCGTTTTTGGACATATATCCATCGATCGATCGGAATATACCGAGGGAAATCTTCCTCGGAATATTCCGAGGAACATGTCCCTCGGTATATTCCGAGGAACATGTCCCTCGGTATATTCCGAGGAACAGGTCCCTCGGTATATTCCGAGGAAAGGTGTCCCTCGGTATATTCCGAGGAAGATGTCCCTCGGTATATTCCGAACATTTTTTTATAAACAGATCGATCGATGGATTTATGTCCAAAAACGCATCGATCGATCGAGTAAAAAATATAATTAATTTCCTCGGAATGTAAAAAATATTAATTTTTTTTTTAAATAAAATTTTGAAATTTAAATTCGAAAATATAAAATTAAAATTAAAATTGAAATCATATTAATTAATATTCAAAGTTTCACAAATAAAAATAAAACATTCCGAGTTTTTGGAAAAAAAAAAACTACGGGTCTGGCACGTCCGGGAACACCTCGTTCGGGTACATCCTCTGCATCATCTCCATCATTTGTTGGTTCAGCCTCCTCTGTGCCTCATAGCCCGCCTGTTGAGCTGCCATCTGGGTCTCCAACAAAGATATGCGATCATCCTTGTCCTTCAACTGAGCCGTAAGTACTTCTGGATCAACAAAGGGCGGTGGTGCAGAAGAAGGAGGAACCGACCGGGTGCGACGACCCAAACCGACCAAACGTCCCTTCTTCTTTGGAACCGACTGAATAGAAAATAGCCAAATTTATAAATTTAAACCAAGAAATAAATGAATTGAACTTTAAAAAAAAAAAACTTACGGATTCAACGATTTCGTTAATTCGAAACCAGGACAAGTTGGTCGAAGCCGTCTAAGCGTCATCCTCGGTTTGAAGCTGAGACACTTCGTCTACCACCTGAGTTTGGACCAGGTCGACCACGTCCCTCACAAGACCGTCATCAATCTGGCCGGTCTTCTTGTTGGTATACGCCCTCCTCATTAGGGCGAGATCATCAACCGGCTCGCCATCATTTTCTTCCGCCTTGAAAAAAAACATAAATTAAAAAAACATTAGAAATTAGAAGAAATGCACAATAAATTAAAATTCTGAAACTCAAATAATTGAAGAAAAAGCGGTTGAACTTACCATGCGATCTCCCAGAGTGGCAATAGATTGAGCACCCAAGTTATGCTTGTAGATGCCCTTCCCTTTACGGTCGCTCCTGCGGTTGGTGGAGTTGGTGGAGTTGGTGGAAGAAGTTTCTTAAATCTCTTCCTTATCCCAATGCGCACACAACTCCTTCCAGACCGTGTCGTTCATCGACTTTGGGACCTTTTTAAAAAAAAAAAAGAAAATAGTTTAATAAATTAAAAAATAGTTTAATAAATTAAAAAATTGCTTAATAAATTAAATCGAACCTTATTAATTTCCCATTTCTTCTTCCACTCGTGGATCTGCTTCCCATAGTTGTCCATAACTTTATGGACGAAGTGGTGATAGATAAAGAGCGTCTCATCGGAATTCCAGTTGAACTCTTGATGAAAAAAAAACACAATTAGTAGAAAATTTATATTAAAGATTAAAAATATAAGTAAAAAATTAGAATACTTACCGCAAACTGACGAAACCACAGATGCTGCTTGTCGGTAGGGAAGTGAGTGAAAGTCGGATGTCCCCTGTCGAGGGCCGAGTACATCATACGGTTGATCCATGCGCTGATCCCGTTCCCGGATCAGTTGAACCTAATAAAAAGAACAAACGGTTAATAATGAATCCAAATTTAAAGAAAAAAAATGTTTAATTACCATGTTTGACCCCGTCCATTTTGGATACGGAGTGAGATACGGAAGATGGTCACGACCGGGCTGTTGAATCAACTCCGCAACACTCATCACTCCCGGAGGACCCGGAGGAGCAGAAGCGGATGCAGCAGCGGGAGCGAGAGGAGCAGGAGCGGGTGCAGCAGAGGGAGATGTATGGTTAGAGCTGTGGGGCGAAGGGGAATCCTGTAAATGGCTGGAATCCCGAGACTGGCTCCCCGTACCACCACGACCACGACGCTGTCGAGACCGGGTTTGATCATCATGAGACCTGTAAATTAAAAAAATATATTTAATAAATACAGAAATATATAAATTAATTTTTTTTTTTTAAAAAAATCTCAAATAATTTAATCACAAAAAAAGATTTATAGATATTAAAAATATTTAATAAATATATAAAAATAGTTTTAATAAATAAAAAATAGTTTAATAATTAAAAAAATAGTTTAATAATTATATATATAATATATATATATATATATATATATATATTAAAAATATTTTTAAAGCCCAAATAATAGTTTTTAATCACAAAAAAAGTTTTATAGATATTAAAAATGTTTTGTAAAATCCAAAAAATCGAATTTATATACAAAAAAGATTTTGTAAAATCCAAAAAATCAAATTTATATTGAAAAATCGTTTTGTAAAATACAAAGATCGATTTTATATACAAAAATCGATTTTATAAATACAAAAAAAAATAAAAAAATTCTAAATCAATTCAACAAAACAAATTATTCAACCAAATCACAATTCTAAACCTATTATACAACCAAATCACAATCCTAACCAATCACCCTAACAAAAATCTATCAAAACTACACAAAAACCTAACAAATAGAACCTAAGAGAGTGGGATAGGGTCCTTACATGATTTGTGTAAGAGAAGGGGGAGATCGCCGGAGATATCGTCGGATTTCAGGGGGAAATCGCCGGAGAGATGAGAGGAGTCGCGCAGAGGAAGAAGAGAGAAATGGGGAAGAAGAAGGGGCTCGTGGTTATAAAACCTAGGGTCCGACGGACATTATCCGTCGGAATTCCGTCGGAATTCTAATTTCAATTTTCGCGAAATATTTGCCCGGTAAAATGAAAATATTCCGAGGAAATTCCGACGGATAGTAAAATATCCGTCAGAATTTCCTCGGAATATTCCGAGGAAATACCGAGGAACTAGTGTTTGGGGTTTCAAAACATCAATTTTTTTTGCCGTATTTCATTTCTTATACAATTGTAATGCATACCATTGAGGATTCTTTGTATAGATGAGCATAAACCATGAAATAACAAATTTCAAAACTAATTGAAAGTATTCCCTTTACCGTTCATTAAAAGGTATAAGTGTTTCTCTTATGTTGTGGGATTTCGTTCATACAATCGGAAAAGTGTTAATTATACGGTAAGGTAAGGAACAATTTTTTGACTTCATAATGAACGTAAGACACTTAATAAGGGTTATATAGGTGTTATTCAAACCGCAAAACGTTGTTTTCGGTTTAAAAACCCTATTTCCTCGAAATTTCCTCGGATTATTCCGAGGGAATTCCGAGGAAACCCTCTTCTTCCTCGGAATTCCGTCGGAATATTCCGAGAAAATTCTGAGGAATTAGTGTTTGGGGTTTCAATACGTCAATTTTTTTTTATAAACGGATCGATCGATGTATATATATCCAAAAACGCATCGATCGATCACTAAAATGGACCAAAGCGTAACAATGTGATCGATCGATTAGATTATCCCATCGATCGATCGAGAATCTCAAGCGTTCCTCTGAATGTCCTCGGAAAATCTTGTACGATTTTTTATAAACGGATCGATCGATGTATATATATCCAAAAACGCATCGATCGATCACTAAGATGGACCAAAGCGTAACAATGTGATCGATCGATTAGATTATCCCATCGATCGATCAAGAATCTCAAACGTTCCTCGGAATGTCCTTGGAAAATCGTGTAAGTTTTTTTATAAAAGGATCGATCGATGGATATATGTCCGAAAACGCATCGATCAATCACTAAGATGAACCAAAGCGTAACAATGTGATCGATCGATTAGATTATCCCATCGATGGATCGAACAAAATCTCGGGAGCCTTTTTTTAAACACATCGATCGATCCGTATTTGTACAAAAACGCATCGATCGATGCGTGTGCGGGAAACAGAATTATAAGGCAAAACCCGAACTTTTTGGATCAAAACCTCAGAACTCTCATCCCCTCCGATTTCCCCTATAATTCGACCCCCCCCCTTTTTCTCTCTCTATAATCATCCGACTTGAACAATTTTGGGCTCTATTCCCCTTGATTTTTCGAGCTCTACCTGATTCCTACACTCGTTTTCACCCTAAGACAGGTATACTCCGCGAATCTCCACATTCTGAAATCGTGTTCTTGAGCAATTTTTTGGGTTTTGTGAATTTCTTATTTCCGTGTTGATTCCTTGATCAAATATGCATGAAACAGATGTTTAAACATGGAATAGAACACAATTGTCTGTGATCAACGAGTTTGGAACAGGATTTGAGATGATTTAGGGATTGAGAATTTTTTTCAATTTGGTTTTTTTTTATCACAACTCGATTTCGCCTTTCATTTTCATGTTGATTTGAGTTCTTAATTGATTATAACCATGTTGAGAGCAATGATTCTATTTTGTAGAGAATGAAGCGCACGAAAACATCAGCAAAGAAGAACACACAAGAAGAGGGTTCGTCTCAGCGAGAGAAGCAAAGGCCAAAGAAGTGGGATAAGTCTGATACCACCCACTACAACAACATGAAGAAGGTAGCCGTTCCGGCTACACAACTAGCATGTCCTGAGACGATGACAATATTGGGAATCAAATCAGACATTGAAGGACTGTTCCAGAACATGGGTCTAGGCCAACTATGCAACCTCAACGAACCCACTTATCCGGAGTTGGTACGCCAGTTCATAGCATCTGCATACGTCAACCATCCCGATGATAGCCATCAGGAAGGTTTTCTGGCATTCGTAGTGCAGAAAGTATACTTTGAGGTATCTTTCACAGACCTCTGCGGACTATTTGGATTGAGTGCAGGGGAGAGGACATCTGGTCTTTATTGGACTTCAGAGCTGTTGAACTTCTGGGAAACGATTGGCACATGGGTTTATAGATCTTCTCAGGCAAAGGAGTCACTTATCCGGAGCCCAATACTGAGATATGCCACACGCCTCATTGGCTCATTGCTATACGGGACAACCACAACCGCATCAGTCACGCAATGGGAGTTGTGCCTCCTGTACCAAGGTGTGAGGCATTTGCTACCAGCATTTGGAAACTCTACATTCCCACCTGCTACTGCCTTCAACATGGGAGCGGTGCTGGCCGCAAACTTAGCAGGATACAAGGGGAAAGTAACCAAATCAAAGAGCAGTGCATGTGGATTTGGTGCAGTGATTACTCGGATCCTTACACATGTGGGTGTAGACTGCGAGAACCATCAGGTAGCACTGGACAGATCGAACAACATTGCTTGGAACTACCTGGATGTCATTTCTCTAGTAAGTAAGGAGTTCATAGCTGGTCCCCACTCGAGGATCGATCGGGATGGTCCTTACGTCTACGTATTCCAGGACCGAACGAAGAAAACACTCTACTGCCACCTGCCTTAGATCGGCCTGACTGCTCTACTTTCAGAGGCTGCAGTTGAGTTCCTACCCCCTGCTACCGCACTAGTAGACAAGCCATCCTTCTTCACGCCAAAATATCAGACCAAAGGCAAGGCCGTGGTTGATGAAGAAGGAGAAGATGAGGCTGCACAAGCCATTCCAGATGATTCACAACCCCATCAGCTACTCCCATCAGACTCCAGCCAGTACAAGCTGCAAGAGCTTCCACCGAACGCCACTTCGCGCCAGCAACAACATTGGAGAGATCAGAGCATAAAGACAAACAACGACATGCTACACAAGATCTGGGCTGCCATTTCACGTATCAGGCCGTGTCGTTGCCAAAAGGATGATGTAGTTCATCGGGACAACTCTCCATCCAGCTCTGGTTCGGGTTCGAGTGGTACACACAGGGTAAGAAAGAGGTCCAAGAGACCCAAAGATGCAGGAACATCTGGAGCAGGAGACGAGGAGTAGGAGCTATCACCGGCCAGTATTGCCATTTGATTCCGACCGCGCTATTTTATTTTCTTTTCTATTCTAACGTTTTATGGTCTTATTTTCTGTTAATTTTGAACTTAGTTTTTTTTTATTTTTTTCTTAATTATGAGTTCGTATTTTTTTTACATGGTTTCTTCGTTTTATTTGGTTGTGTTTTGAGTAGTTTTTAATTCGTATTCAGCTTTGCCTTGCTAGATAAACCAAATAACTAATATCCGAGGAAAGAGGTTATATCAAGTGTTCCTCGGAATTTCCTCGGTATTTCTTAAAAAAAAAAAAAAAATAATCAATGGTAGTCTGTTTCCGAGTCATCATCACCAGATGAATCTGAATCTGGATCTTGGTGAAACTCTCCAATCACTGATTCATCCTCTACGTGAACGACGGCTTCCTCTCCGAAGTCGGTTAAATCGACTACAAGGCCAACTCCAGCTAAATCTTCTGCTGCACTTAAGTTGTCGGATGTGCTTGGTTGTAGTGGGTCTTCCAGCTCAGAACTTCCCTGAACTCGGCCTCTCGGGTTGAGTCTTGTAACAGTAACCCATGGATCATCTCTGTTCCTTACCCGGGGGTACTTGATATAACAAACCTGTAACATTTAGAAAAATTATAAATTAATACACATGATGATGAATCATTCTGAATAATTAACATTTAATTACCTGATCGGCCTGAGAAGCAAGAATGAAAGGATCATAATATTGCAGCTTTCGCCTCGAATTTACTGATGTAACACCAAATGCATCTGTTCTCACACCTCGATCTGGAGTGTTGTCGTGCCAATCACAATAGAAAACAGTACAGCGCAATCCAACCATGCCCAAATACTTGATTTCCAAAATCTCATGTATGTGTCCGTAGTATACATCATCTCCTGATGCAGAACAAACGCCAGCATCATAAGTCGTACTCGAACGTCTCCTCTTCTGAGTTGTGAATGCATATCCTCGAGTACAAAATCTCGGATATGACTTCACAACAAAGTTTGGTCCAACGACCATCTCACGTATCCAATCGTCAAATGTTTCACCTCTGGCCAAACCAGCAGACACCTATTAATAGCACATATATATATGTTATATCAATAAATGTGAATTAGTATAAATATGTGATAAAATATATTTTAATTTGTTTAAAGCACTCACATAAGTAAACATCCATCCAGTAAATTCTCTCTGCTTCATTTCTTCTAGTTCGTCCTCTGTGGCGTATCTATACTCGAACCGCTTTTCTGCCATGAAAATCCTGTATATGATGACAATAATGTAATTAATTAAGATTTAAATTTCAACTTGTTAAAATAAAAATTTGTAAGCTCATTTATTTACCTCTCATATTGAAGAACGTCTTCGCAGTTGGTGAGCAAATATGTTTGCAAATGACTGCGCTCCTGCTCAGTAAGTCGACGGTCCTTTGGTTTTCCGCTAAGTCGTCCAACGTCTGTGAAAATGTCTGGAACCGTAACATGATATGTTGCCCGTTCGCCTCTATCATCATGCCGAGCAGGTCTTCTGTTTTTGGTCTGAACTTCTGCTGGAAAGTAGTACTCGGCAAAGTTTGAAGTTTCTTCATTGATCATCTGTGCGACTATAGAACCTTCCACCCTACTTAAATTTTTCACCATCTTCTTCAAATGGAACATATACCGCTCATACAGATACATCCATCTATACTGCACAGGACCACCAAGTTCCAATTCTCTTGCCAGGTGAATAACAAGATGCTCCATAACATCAAAAAATGAGGGAGGAAATATCTTCTCAAGGTTGCACTGAATCACGGCTATGTTAGTCTTCAAATTTTCAATACCTTCAAGAGTCACTGATCTCGTGCATAAATCGCGGAAGAAACCACTTATCCCTGCAATTGCTTCATGAACATTTCGTGTAATAGTTCCTTGAAGGCGAACGGAAGGAGGCGCTGCATCATTACATGGCAATCGTGGCTTTTCAAGCCAGTAAACTTTCCTTCCTTTCTGTCGATACAGTTACGCAAATTTGATGCGTAACCGTCTGGAAATTCCACATCGTTTGAAATCCAATCAAAGAACGCATCTTTTCCCTCTGCATCAAGTCGGTATATGGGAAAAGGAGCCCTACCATTCTCATCAACATGAAGTTCTGAACGAGCACATATATCGACTAAATCCAGTCTTGACTTCAAATTATCCTTTGTTTTACCTTGAACATTAAGGATCGTGTTCATGAGATTGTCAAAAAATTCTTCTCAATATGCATGACATCTAAATTATGCCTTAGCAGATGATCCTCCCAGTATGGCAGATCCCAGAAAATACTTTTTTGTGCCAGTTATGTAGTTCTCCAACAGCATCTACCGGAAAACGCTCATGTCCACCGACGTCTGGCGTCCTTTCTGCACCAAAATCTCTTAGTTGTATCTTCAAATCTTTCCCACAAATTTCCGGAGGTGGACTGTCAAACACCCTCTTGTTCTTCGTAAACAAATTCCTACTCCTACGATATGGATGATCAGGTGGTAGGAATCTCCTGTGACAGTCAAACCAACACGTTTTCCTTCCGTGTTTTAGTTGGAAAGCATCAGTGTTATCTTGACAATATGGACATGATAGCCTTCCATGCGTTGTCCATCCAGACAACATACCATATGCTGGAAAATCACTTATTGTCCACATTAGTACTGCCCGCATTTGAAAGTTTTCTTTACACGAAACATCGTATGTTTCAGCACCTTGAGCCCATAGTTGTTGCAACTCATATATTAGTGGCTGAAGAAACACATCAAGTGATCTCTTAGGATGCTCTGGTCCGGGAACGAGAATCGAGAGAAACAAAAACTCTCGTCGCAAGCACAATTTTGGGGGTAGGTTGTATGGTGTAAGAATGACGGGCCATAGAGAATACTGTCTTCCACTCTTGCCAAACGGACTGAAACCATCAGTACATAATCCAAGGTAGACATTTCTTCTCTCATACGCAAAGTCGGGATACTTTGATTGGAAATGCTTCCACGCTTTTGCATCTGAAGGATGTCTGATCTCACCATCTGTTGAGTGCTCCGCATGCCATCTCATTGGTTGCGCTGTGCGTTCAGACAGATACAACCTCTGCAACCTTTCCGTCAAAGGTAAATACCACATCCTTTTATATGGCACTGGAACTCTTCCACTCGTATCTTTATAACGAGGCTTTCCAAAAAATTTGCATGTAACCCGCTGTTCATCCGCCCTCTAATAAATCATGCAGTTGTCGCTGCATACATCTATTACCTGATACAATAAACCAAGACCAGCTACGAGTTTCTGAACCTCGTAGTATGAACCAGGAGCTACATTATCCTCGGGTAGAATACCTTTTACAAAATCAGCAATCGCATCCACACAGTCTTCAGCCAAATTATAATCTGTTTTAATGCCCATCAATCTTGTAGCAGATGATAAAGCTGAATGACCATCTCTGCAACCTTCGTACAATGGTTGCTTTCCAGCATCCAACATATCATAAAATCTTCTAGCTTGTGCATTGGGTAAATCTTCCCCTCTAAAATGATCATTTACCATCTGCTCAGTACCTACACCATAATCTACATCCGTTCTAATTGGTTCTTCTAATCTAACCGCTGGCTGAGGTTCGCTAGTACTACCATGTTCATAATCAGTTTCCCCATGATGATACCAAATTTTGTAACTTCGTGTAAACCCACTCAAATATAGATGAGTCCAAACATCCCACTCTTTAATAACCTTTCTATTTTTACAATTAGAGCAAAGACATCTTAACATACCTGTTTTTGCTTCCGGTTGTCGGTGAACTAACCCCATGAATTCGGTTATACCTCGTTGGTATTCTTCCGTAAGCAATCTCGTGTTCGGATCCAAATGAGGTCGATCGATCCAAGAACGAAAATAATTTGAAGAAGACATATTTTTTATGAATCAAATTCGTGTGTAAATAGAGTAAGAGGGAGGATGAAGATATGGAGTGAATGAAGAGGAAGAGGAGTGCTTGTATTTATAGTTTAAATCCTGCCGACAGACCGAGAAAATTCCGACGGAATTCCGACGGAAAAGGCTAGTTCGTCGGAATTTCCTCGGAATTTTGTAAAATCCCCCAACGGCTCTCCAACGGCTATAATATTTCCTCGGAATTCATCGGTTTTTTCCGAGGAACACATTTTTCCTCGGAATTTCCTCAGAATATTCCGACGGATTGATATTTCTTCGGAATTCCGTCGGTATATTCCGAGGAAATTCCGAGGAAACCCAATTTTGTGTTTCTTCGGGATATTCTGAGGATTTCATTTTCCGTCGGAATGTCCGTCAGAATACCGCTGTTTTCTTGTAGTGTTTTTTCATTTTTTATTAATTTATTTAACTTATTATGAATTTTTTTTGTCAACTTATTATGAAATTTAAATAGAGATTTCTTCCATTATCTGATAACCGACCAGTCTTCCTAAGAGTAAATGTGAATAATATGAGGAACATCATGACCATGGAAATGATTTTTTTTTTAAACTAAGGAAAATGAAACATATAAAGAATGGGAAAATGTATTGAAGCATTTACTACTATAACAGGAAAGATAGATGATATGGGACCATTCCAAGTTTGAAAATTTCAACTTACAAAATAAAATACTACGTGAGTCCCACTGCCTCGCTCCTGTTAATTTGTTTTGGGAACATCGAGTAGGTATCTCCTTTTCTATCCGATGCGTTAACTTCTAAAAACAAGTTATTAGCTACTAAATTGCAACACACGTCTCTTCTGCAGCTCTATTTCTGTTTCATCTCTCCCTTCAGTTAGCTTGTTGCTTGTGTCGGTTCTGCATTGATCTTGTGTTTGCTCCTTTTTCTTCTAGTCTCTGTTTTCTCATGTTTCTTTGTAATAAGTTGTGTTTTGCAACATTGTAAAACTCAGAAAATAGTATAAATTTTAACATTTAGACTAAAAAAAAAATTTGCAACACACGTTACATACTTACATGTGAGTAATTAACTAAGTTCATTTTAGTTAACCGTGCCTTAGGAGATTACACATAGTTGATGGTTCATTCAATCTTTTCGTCTAACGCAAAGCTCGGTTAAAATATAAGTGACCACGATTTACGCTCAGTTTCACTGACAACCACTTAAATAACATATATCTACTTGCCTTAGATTGTCGGAATATATTAATCGAAATACAAAAACTAGAAATAAAATTACAAATAATGTCCGGACGAGGTAGTCCAAGTGAAAAGACGGACCTGTGGTGGCTACCACCATCCGGGTTCGATCCCCCCCATGCGGAAACTACCCTGTCTCATCTGGACACTAAAGCGGGTACTGGGCCTTCGGACTCAGGGAAAAACCTCCCGGGTGAAGCTGGCCTGCTGCTTGACCGGGCCCAGGGATTGATCCGCGAAGCGGGGAATCCTGAATTACAAAAAAAAAAAAAGTTACAAATAATGTAATTTAGCTGAAGTAAAGTTACTATAGTGGAGCTCACTAAACAAAAAGGAGAAATGAGAAAAGAAAAAGAAAAAACAAAAACAAAAAGAAAAGATCAAAGTGGACCTCGGTTTGCCGACAGAGCTGATGAGTGATGACATATGTAAAAATGAAAATACATGTAATACTAAAGTATTAAGTATCGTTGGATAGATTCAGGTAGTCTTTTTTTTAACACAAACATATACTAATAGAACTCAACCCCCCGAAACTAGGGTGGTGAAGATGTGGCAGTACAAACATATATTAATTAGAACTTAATCAGATAGATTCAGGTAGTCCTACTTTTATTTATTTGGTGACGCAGTTTAATATCTTATGGTTGCTTTGTAGGTCCTTCGAAAATTTCAAAATTTTACAGCAACAATAAATCCGAAAATTCAGACATTTTTGTCTTTTGCTTCCTTTTCAATCTTTTGCTTTGTCAAAGATTCATTTTCATTCCTAATAAATACCTCAACATAGACATAAGATATGCACGTTCTACCAGAAAAAGGCATAACACATATATACGGGTAGGTCTCATCTAAAATATATGATATTTAATACTTGTGAATATAATTATTTACATAATTAAAGATAGAATACATGGCTTTGAAAATGATTAAAAAAAACTCAAAACACATCTATATGAAGAATTATATACCTATAATTAGTAGAATCAAATTAATTTTATTTATATACTATATGTCCAACTCTGATTAAAAGTAGGTGAAACACATTTATTTTTATATGATAAGATAGTGATCTCTCCTATATATTGATACCATAAAGTAATCTCGAGAGATTGATCATAAAGAAAAGAAGTAATCTCGAGAGGTAACACATGATGGGCTTGACATTTGAAATTATTAATGGGCTTTCATGAATAAGTTTTAACATTATATTCTTTTTCGACTTTCAAACATCTTAACCTAATAACACATCTATATTATTAAAAAATATATCATCCTAAAATCTATTTAAAAAAGTTGCTGCACCTATTCATTTTCTAACCCAACCTATTATATATACTCAAATATTATAACTACCAAATAAAATCCTATAACATTTTAATATAAAAGAGAATTGGTGAAATAACCAAACAAAAAAACCAAAATAAGATTTTTTAGAAAAAAGGTGAAGAGAGGTAGAAAGAAAAAAAGAGAGAGAATGGAGTTTTGGTTACTTACTTAATTTAAACTTTTTTTGTTAGTTATTGAGTGCAATTTCTCTTAATATTTTTAATTGACCTTAAATTTTGTAATCAAAACCGTTAACCTATATTACATTAAATATGTGCCTACGTTTGGTCTAAACCATTGTATATACCAACTTCAAACCATCATTGATGCAAAAATTATATATAAAACGTTTTCGACATATGTATAATACATGGAATCATCTTATAAAAAATATTTTATATAAATCATTTTATACATGGAATCATTTTTCAATCTTAGGTTGAACATACTTATAAAACGGTTACATATGATATTAGGGATAATAATTCAGCGAGAAACATTTTCCTCTCAGTTCTGCTAGTATGTTTTACCAGTTAGGTGAAACAAAAAATTAATTATATTTTATTCATTTACGTTAGTTACTGTTTAAATAAGATAACTTTTTTATTCCGTCGTCGTTTTGAAAAAGGAAATTTTCGTTGCCACTAACTTTTATTTTTGTTTTATTAACTTGTTTTCTTTACCATTTTTTCACCAATTTACTCTATTACTTTTTCACTAATTTACTCCATTATAATTACTCCAGTTTATACTCCAGTTTACACTATTATTTACCAGTCACTCCCATAGAATAAGAAATTATATATTTAATTTATTGTGTGGTTAGAGTAGTTAATTATATGATAAAAAAAGAATAAATAGTTATATGGATGCAACAATTTTTCTTATAGTAGATTTTTAGAATGATCATCTTTTAATACTATAGATATAATAATTGTGTTTTTCTATAAAGTTAATTATAGCTATCACACGAAAATGTCTTGTCACTCCCTAGTAAAGGAGTCATACTATTTTAGCGGTAGATAAACTTATGGCTTGTATTTTTTTATCCCTCCTTCGATTTTTGTTGATGATTGTATTCGCATAATTTTCTTTGCCTGATATTGACAATACGTCGCTTTCCTAAGAAAATTTGATCAAGACAAAGTATGTTCCTTAAGAAATCAATATGGGAACTAGCATTTTGTGTACATTGGAGATAAGCTTCAAGAGTAGTCATTAACGCGTCTAGACCATGTCCACTCGAAAACACACAAAACTGGTGATTTTTGTAAAATATAATTCAAAATATTAGGTACACGCTTGAAAATGGCATCTTCCGGTGATGGCTAGTGACTACAAATAATTCTTTGTTTTATTAATAGATGTTATTAATAAGAACTTAGTTACAGTCTTTCTTTGACCAAAAAAAAAGTTACAGTCTTTCTAGTATTGGATTTAATTTGTGATTAAACTTCACCTTAAAAGCGTGTTTTCAGATGAGAAAATAAAATAATTAAATTTTAGTTATTAATGAACAACATCTTTAAATTTTTTTACTGAATTAGGATTAGGTTTAATCATTTTTTTTGTCAGCAAGGTTTAATCATATTTTGTCCGGTTCTCTTGACTCTTGGGTATATAATGGCCTGAGCTTCTGAGCCTGATGATATTAAAATGTGTTTTAAACCCCATATTCTAGAGTCTATAAATACCAATCACTTTTCAAGTCCTGTAAGATAAAAATAAGAGAGAGAAATGGCTAAGATGCCAAGTTCATCGAAGATCTATGTGGTTATGCTTCTCTCATTCTTGGCGCTTTTCATAATGGCCCATGCTCAAACCTCTTCTCCAGGTACGTTTTCATATTATGGAATTTAAGGTGTTTTAATACTATAATATATATGAATATTAATTACATCTCCGTATTTCATTATTTCGCATCAGTAGTATTATTACTATTGTTATTAATATGGTTAATTAGGATATCTGGATATGAACTCAGATGGGAAGTTCTTTCAAGATTCCCCGGCCCAAGCCTACACCGGTCCTTCGTACGCTCCTGTTCCTCCGAGATGCTTCAATCCACCTGGCTGCGGTCCAACGGATAAAAGGAAAAGAAGATTTCGCCATCAAAGTTCCAATTTGGCCACATGAATCTTGAGAGTTAAAAGCTTGCTCGCTGATGTTTGTGCCTGTGTTTGTGGTGCCTTCTCATTTGGTTTAGGTTATCTATGTATAAATACATATATGGAACGTTTATGAGATCTATGTTATAATATGGTGCGATTTTACCCTGAGGTTGAGGGAAATAAGATTCGAATTGTGCGATTTCAATTACTGGTAAGTTGGTAACCACTATAGTTTGTTATGTGAAATGTATATTGTCAAAACAAAAAGTGTATGTCGTCAATTATCATAATGATATTTCTGTTTACTGTTCATATCGAAGCAAAAACACGAAAAGTATATCTTTAAATATCGAATAAAATAAATTAAATTTTAAACAGGACCCAAACGTACACGACATTATTAAGTTGCAATAGCATTATAAAATAAACTAAGGCGACATAAGAACATCTCCAATGGTGTTTCATTTTTTATTTTTTGCTTCATTTTTTGCTCCATTGATGTTTCATTTTTTCTTCATTTCTTCATTTTTTGAGATGACACTTTTTTAATTACAAATTAGTCCCTTAATTTTAACTTGTTCTTATATTTTACTTAAATAAACTATAAGAATTAATGTTACCAACTTACTTTTAAAGTTTTTATTATTTCTTTTATTCAATCAATTTAAAATATTAAAAATATACTAGAAACATGTTTTTCTTTTTTTATTAATACTTTAGATGAAACACAATTACATAAATAATATAAAAACTGAAAGACTTGATAAACATCAAACTAAATAAAAAAAAAACCTAGTACATTATAAACTAACACTCGATAATCTGATAAACCATTTTCAGATCTACTAAGATTGTTAAAATATTGTCCAAATGAAGTGGCTGTTTGAGAAGGCTGTTGACCTTGTTGTTGTTCACTCATTTCTATTAAAATTCGATTTTGTTCAGATTGAATGTATGCACGAACGTTAGGATCTTGTATGGAGTTCAAATCACGAAATAAAATTTTGTTCTCTTCTTTAAATTTCTTAAAAGCATAATTCTTGTTTTGAATCTCCAAATGTTGATGTCTTTGTGCGCTTATATTCTCTAATTTCTCCAATAGTTTTTTATTTCCTTCTTCCAAGGTGTTAATAACAAGTGATGTTTGATCATCAATTTTTCTTTTGAGTTTGGCTTTTTTCACTCCAATTGGTTTTTTAGACAAAGATCCACCCATTAAATTTTCTTTGTCATCTAAATTCATAGAAAAAAAATAGACAAACCTGGAGATTCTTGTGTAGTAGAATCAGATGTAATATTTTCTAACTCTGGATTTGTATCCCCGAAACCACATGAGTTTGATACTTTTCTCATAAATGTGTCACAATCTTTAAACTTTTCAAAATTCTTTATAATACTCCATACATGATCGAACTTCCAACTTCCTTTGTATTTTGGATCATCCAATAACATTGGCTTGTTTAAACTGCATATCATTTTAAAACAGAAAACATTATTGCAAAGTAAGTAAAATATATATTACACAAACTAAAAAAAACACTTACAATGTCATCATTTGAAGCACCACTTGGACGTCTGTTTTCACATTGCTTGATGCATGCATGCAATTTTTTTGTTGCTTTCTCAATAGTTTGAATTCGACAATGGATAGACTTCTTTGTACGTTCACTCCAACTTGCATCTTTTCCGTTCTCGTAAGTAGCTGCCACACGAGACCATAATTGATCGAACGACTGATAAACACCTTTGATTGGATCTTGAGATATTTCCATATATACTTGACATAAAAGTTTATCTTCTTCGTGAGTATATCCGGTACAACGTAACGACGTTTTGTAAACAAAGTTAAAATAAGATGTGGATGCAATAGAAATTATAATGATTCAGCGTTGTGAATGAAAATATAGAACACAACATGTTATTTATAAACAATAAAGATTCTCAGAATGTAGATAAATGTACCAATTCAATAATGAATGTTAGACCAACCGCAAAAATTTCAATATGATTTTTGGAGGCTTCAATTGATTTAGACCCCACTAGGTTAAAATGTTAGAATATAACTTTTTCCAAATGTAAATATTGATAAACATAAAATATGAGTTATGTAAGTCATAATTGGTGACAATAATTTCTACATTTCCAGAGTTTGCGTGTACAATGCCTTTAATCAGATAATTTCTTTTCTCTTCACTTTTATTTCTTAAATATTTTTAAACTATACAATAAACCAGTTTGAAAATCCAACTGAAAGAGTATATATAATCTTTCGGTACATATAACATAACTTGAATTTTTTAATCAAATATCTTTTTTCAAAAAATATTAAAAAATATAATTAGTAATTTTTTCATACTATATAGAATATACTATCGTTCTATTCTATATGTTGATATTTTCTTCACAATCATATATTTTTTCTTATAATTTCTATCGTAAGTCTATACTATTTTTTCTACCAATTCTATACTATTTTCGGAAAAAACAAATTTTGAAAACTTAGAATGTATTTTCTATCATAAGTCTATTTCTACACATAAATTTCATATATTACTCAGTCTAATTTAATTATATTTGAAAACTATCAATATATGTTCTTTATAGAATAATATTATGTATCTAAACTTTATTAATAAACAGAGTAATCGTCAAATGGTAGAATAACCTTTCTTTTTATAGTTAGATTTCTGTTTATGGTGCGAAAGGTAAAAAGTGAAAAACTGTGATTTTAGTTACTCACTTCATTTTCTAATTATAGGTGATATATTCTTAATGAATATTGAGAACTTGATTAATTCACAAATTCACCCAAAGAGAAGAAGTCATCGTAAAAATAAACCTAAACAAAAACAAGCAAGATTTGATCAAATATTAAAAACATGGACCATATGGACTAAGGTTATTAAGTAAATATGATTAATGAGTAATCATTGACACTGAGATGCTTATTCTAGCTTAATCAATTATTCAAGCTTAGGGTCCCACAAGAAAACTGTTCCACTTATATGTCTTAACTCATTTATTAATGAAACATTAAGGTTAATTAACTCGTAGTTTTTATTCACTCTCTAAACGCTTCAACTAAATATCTCTAAACTCTTTAATATCTAATTTTTTTTTTGCTATCCAATTTAATAATTCAAATGATTATTTTGTTCATTTCAATACATTAAATTTTAAAACTATGTTCATTTAATACTTAAACTATTTTATTTTAATCAAAAATATTGATAACTTTTAAACAAAATTTTAAAAATATGTAAAATTTAAAAATTAATCTTAAAATTTTCTAGTTTTATTTTAAATTTTAAGAATAAAATAAACTAAATTGTAGATAACCTTAAATACTTAAATTTTCATTTTATTTTCAATATAAAATTTAGTTTATTCTACGAAACTAAATACTAATTTATTTATCTTTCACTCAAAATTAAGTTTTTATAAATTTTAGTATTTCATCCCAAATTTAGTTATTTTT
This sequence comes from Brassica napus, assembly GCF_020379485.1. Classification (NCBI taxonomy): domain Eukaryota; kingdom Viridiplantae; phylum Streptophyta; class Magnoliopsida; order Brassicales; family Brassicaceae; genus Brassica; species Brassica napus. The sequence goes on along the minus strand of NC_063449.1, from coordinate 32,669,100 downwards.
ATTTCTAAAATTTACATTTAAATTAGACCTTGTAAAGATTTTTTAGTTTGAGATATTTTAAAATTTTGTTAAAATTTATCAATATTTTGATTGAGATAAGCATAATTACAGTACTAAAATCACACCTTAAAAATTAGTATATTAAAATGAATAAAATAATTAGTTGAGGTGTTGAATTAGGTAGCAAAAAGAATCGGGTATTAGTTGGAGTATTTTTATTGAACTTTTCCATTATTTTACATTATAAAATGCAGGTTAATAGATGAAAGTATCCACAATATTGGTGGTATTAATTTTTTTAATTAAATATTGTTGATAATATAAATAAATATGGAAATGAAAAAAAATGAATTTTTTTTTCTAATTTTAACAAATCTGGAAACTCCGTAGAAAACTCTCGTAAGAACTTCAGTACTTTTTAGGACCTTCTAAAAATTCTCAAGCAAAATAATATTAATATTTTAATGTAATCTATCTATATATAAAGAAATGTTTGCTTCTCTCTTGTGATGCCATATCATTAAGTTGTGGGTTTTGGGAGTGAAACGTGTCCACTTAACTAATACTTTGCGTTTCATTAATCAGGTTTGTTACTCGTGTGGGCCTTTGATTTTGCAAAGTGTCTGTGTTAGGCTTTGTAAAGCCCACACTGAGAGAGAATAAGTCTAAATTCTCGAAACGGGTCGTTTTGTAGCGTAAAAGTTGAACCTATTTTTTCTCCGCCGTCGTGATATATGCTCACAACTCTAGGTTTCCATTGATTTGTTTCATCTTCTTCTTCCGTTCCTGAAATTTACCAGTTACACAATCATCTTCTTAAAGTTCTCTTTAAATCAATCTTCTTAAAGGCGGTGGAGATTTGAGTATAAAAAGGTTAGCATCCCTACTCTGGAAATCATCCTACCAATCTATTCAAAGAGAAATCTATTTATTTTCTGGAAATAAAAATCTGTTCAAATAAATGTCAGGGGTATCCTTCTTCAGCTGCGCTGCAGGGAACACAGAAGCGTGTGTGAACGGAAGAGAGCTTCACAAGAGAGACTTGGAGTTACTAGCCGGTCGTGGTCTTCCTAGAGACAAGAACCGTTCTTACATACTTGATATATCAGGAAGAATCCTTGATGGAGAGTCAGGGGAAGAACTTAAAAGCCTTGGCAAACTAGCCCCAACGTAAGCCAATAATCACACTAGATACATAAGAATCGTTTTAAGTTTGAAGTTTTGTTGAAATGTTTTTAAATAACTGGTGAAACAGGGTGGATAAGGTGAAGCTTGGATTTGGTATGAGATTTCCAAGATCATTAGCTTCATGAAATACTCCCACAAGTAACAACAACACAACCAAAATGGTTATGTTTCTGCCTCCTCTTGGATTTCATATTATTGATTTGTCTTCTTTTTTTTTCCCTAAATGTAAAGCGTGTTTTTTTACTCATGACATTGGTTAGGTATTTTTTTTTACTTATACGAACCGGGTTATGACAGTATAAGGTTTGTTGTTTGTAATATTTCTTCTTTCTTTTTCATGTTCCAAGAATACCAAACCGTTTTGTGATTCTTGGTCGATGTTGGTTATATATTGCGTGTAATGAGATAGTTTGTTTGCCTACAACTTTTATATGTTTTTAGTTGATGGCAAAACGGCCTATAACTACATTTAGATGTACTGTCTTAGTGTCTTTTATGTGTCAAATGGACTAGCTGTTTTAATTTTATAGATGTTGATGGTTATGGCTCTGTATGTGATTCTGATATCCAACATGTAGGACATTGACTTCATATGTATCGGGAGAGTTGCTCGCGTTGACATGGACAAAGGGTGGTGTTATGCTGCATGCTCCAAATGCAGTAAAAACTGCAGCGCACTGTCTCCGTTTTTGAGTTTGTGCGATGCGACAATGCTCATGCTGTCGGGACTCTATAGTACGTAGTATCTTCAGTTTATAAATATATCTCTCCGTACGTATACACATGTGTATCAATACTTTGTCTTTACCTTTGTTATGTTTTTCCCTTAGGTATCGCGTGGAGATGGTCATTGCTGGTGGTACTGCTGAAGGTGCATTCTTTAGTTTTGATGGTGTAATGACAAAATTACATACCCTCAGAGCAAGTGAAGCTGGTCTAATGCTGGTAAGATACACGTCTGTCTCCTTATGTGTTTATCATCTACCAAGTACTAACACATCTACAAAACTTCCTCTGCCAAATAGGTTGAAGGAGTAAACCCTGAGAACTAAGATGCCTCCATTTATTACCGATATGGAAGCAACGATATACACTTTCCAAGTCATTGTTAGTACATATAACTTCACAGCAATCAGACATTCACCATCACGCACATTCTCGATGAACGTGACTGTCCCTGACATTGTCGATAACGTAAGTATAATGGGTATTATGTTGTTTCGCTATTTACATCTGAATGTATGTATGACCATCTGGTTGGATCAGGGAGGTAGCGATGATGATGGGGTCGACATGCCAGATGCAATCCAATTCTTGTTAAGGTTAAAACTGGAGGGAGCAGTGGTGAGGCAGCGTTGAATGGTGATACAGATCCAGTTGGTGCTACGCAGAAGAAGACGGCCAACTCACCTTCCGAGGTGGTTAAGAAGGCGTGTGTGGCTTGATATGGACTAGAAAGAACTATAAACTCACTACCCTAAATTTAAATAATGCTTATGCATCTTCATTTCCTTTCGAGTATTGGTTATCTCTGTTTTTGTCTTTCCCCAATCTATGGGTATTATATGTTTGGTTCGTACAATCTTCCTAATATGAGTTATCTATCAATTAACCTTCCTTTTCTAATTTACTTTTACTCATACATTTGTTTTAAGCCTTTTGATTCAAAATCTGAGAAAATGATTTTTTTTTGGTAAAACTTCCCAGATTAGATTTATTAGCTAACATTTTATTTCTTTAAAAAACTATATATTTATTTAAACCTTTAAATTTTAAAATTATTATTTATTGGTGTTGGAGTATAGTTAATGATTATTTTATCCCATTAATGCATTGGTTTTATTATAAACCTTAATTTCGATTGGAGCCTGAATATTATGATAACAAGTAAATAATAACGTATAAAGTTTAATTATTAGGGCTCATGTATTATACAATCGTTAAGTTACCTTATGATACATGTTATTATCGTTAAAAGCTATAAGGTCTGACAACTACTAAACTTAATAGTTAAAACCCGTATAATATGAGCCGCAATGTTGAACATGATATCAAACTGTGAGATTTATGCATACGTTAAGACTGATGAAAACCAGCTCATCGAACTGCCTGATGCAAACACATCGGACCATACGTTACATATTATCAACCATACGTTAAGACTAATGAAAACCAGCTCATCGAACTGCCTGATGCAAACACATCGGACCATACAGTTGCTAACAACTGTTATCATATAAACATCTATGTAAATGACAGTTTCAGATTTTGTATTTTAAAATATTTTTAGCTGTAATGAATAAGTTATTTCTTTTATATCGTGTAAAGCATTAATTTTAAGGAGAATTGTATAAATAAAAAGAAAAAAATAATTTATTTTATGAAACATATATATAAAAGAGACAGAAATAACTTTATTTTACTTTATTTATAACACCACTGAATTAAAAAACTGTAAAAATATTTATAATTAAAATATTATAATAACTTGACATCATATAATTTTTAAAATGAATATTAAAATAAATAGTTAGAATAATTGTGTAAATTTTATGAAAATAAATGCGATTTTTTATTAAAATTAATTAAATATTTTAAAGTACATTTTTATTATAAGTTTATTTATTCATAAAAATCATGTTTTTTTTTTCATTTTATCATAAAAAAACATACAAAAGCGTAATGCAAACTTCAGTTCTAACCTAAGATACTTCAAATAAATTTATAGGTGTTCAATCTGTGGCTAATATTTTTACATGCAAAAAAAAGTTAAGCCGAGTACTAAATATACATGCCCACACACTTAAGACCCATAGATTAGAGCAACCATAATTAACCAACAAATTATGAATTACTAATTATATTAAAAAATATATAAAAAAACTCACATACACCTCAAACATAATTCCTACAACCTTTAATATTATTTTAGACCATAAACGTCAAAATATACTGTTCTTGCAAAAACGAACATAAAATACACAATAAAAATATACAATTATATATTTATATAGATTACATGTAACCCAAATTTTGCGCGTAGCGCGGGCCGACCCTAGTTTAGTTATATACCTAAGTTTTCGTTAAAAGTTACTCCATTCAGAAAGACACAAATGTTTCTATGAATTTTCCATAAATCTTTTTTCTAAGTCACATAAGAAAGCTTATTTTTCTTTTTCTCTCTTCATATTAGTTATTTTTCTTTTACATTCATGTAATACCCATTTGAAATATCTACTACAGAGGTCCTCAAATACATATCTACTTATACATAGTTTAAATTTTGTTTGTGTCCTTCAATTTTAGTTTAAATTTTGTTTGTGTCCTTCAATTTAATAACATGATTAAATTAACTTAAATTTTTAATATTTTATTGATTAACATTTTTGAAAATAGTATCTTACCAATAGAGTTGCTCTAACCTTATACAAATCAGAAAAAAACGGTAAACATCATCGAGCAACATTTTTTATTCGCTAGCAAAGGGTGATCAAAATGAAGTATACAGTATATTTTTTTTTGATAATTGTAAAAGCAATATCCTTGTTTATTTCATGTGTGATAGTGTGTGTGACCAACTTTAAATTCTCATGCATGGACCGCCATAATTTGGATTAATAAGGCGCTAGTGGAGGAGCAGAAAAATACGGCGGAGGAAGCTCTGGCGTAGGCATGTACGATGGTGGCAGCTCCGGAGTTGGAGAGTACGATGGAGGGAACTCAGGAGTAGGATTGTACGACGGTGGTGGGGACTTCGGACTTGGAGTGTACGATGGTGGCAGCTCTGGAGTTGGAGTGTACGATGGTGGAAGCTCCGGCGTTGGAGTGTACGATGATGGGAACTTCGAAGTAGGAAAGTACGACGGAGGGAGCTCCGGAGCAAGATTGTACGACGGTGGAAACTCCGGAGTTGGAGTGTACGATGGTGGCAGCTCCGGAGTAGGAGAGTACGCCGGTGGCATCTCCGGGGGATACTTCGTAGTAGGAATGTACTGCAATAGTTTCCGACCTGCATATATATAAATCGTGTGTCTTTAAAAAAAAATCGGGTGTCTCTTAACATTTTAACCAAAAAAATCGGGTGTCTTTATTTATACATGTAACCGAAGGTTGGAACCTCCACTACTATTGATATACAAATTAGTGATATATAAATATGTAATTATAATACTTATAACAATAACTCTGGTATTATTTCATTATATGTGTTAAGATTAAGTTATGTTTATGTATATATCGTACCTGGAGAAAAGGATTGAGCATGTGATATTGCGAATAGCACCATGAATGAAAAAAGCTTAATCGCTAATAGATTTGATGAAGCCATTTTTCTCTCTTCTTTTGGTTATAAGACTTAAGAAGTGATGACTTATGAACTTTGAAAGCCAGTATTTATAGACTTTTGGTTGTACTTATGATATGGGTCGAAAGTAGATTTTTATGATAAAATATGTATACCAAATGTGAATGAGTAGAGAAAAATAACAATGCTAATTAAGTTGTAACACCTTTCAACTATAGTTTTCTTGTAAAAAATATTTTGTTTGCCATTGGGTCGTTTCAAATCCCAATTTATGTACTTAAATTTCTTTACAAAAAAAATAATATACTTAAACTGTGTTTGAATGTGAAAAAAAAATTCTACCTTTTTACTATAAATTATTTTCGGATAAGTGTTGTTACTATTAACCTTAAGCGCAAAAGGTAACTGTGTTTTTAATAGTAAGCTTATTTGAAAGAAAAATAACAATTAAAATAAATAGAAACTAACAACGGGAATTTGCCAAAACTAACTCACAGCATGATTTTAACCTCAAACATATATTCAAACTTGATTCAAATACAAAACTAACCTAAAAGCCTTGTGAAATTACAGTCCAGTCCCTTGTGACCAAACAAAAAACAGAAGTCATTTTTACGAATATAGCCCTAGTAAGTCGTCTGAGTCGTCTAAGATGTTGAAGTAAGTCTTCTGGTGTAGCTGATCTTAAAAATAATTTATAAATTTTTAAAAAAAATATTTTGATAAGCGAAAAATTAAAATCAAGTAATTATAAACAGTTTTAAGTGATATAAATTAAAATATAACAAAATTGAATTGTTTTCAACATAGATGAGTGTAGGTAGTGAATCATGGTATTCTTTGGTCTAGGGTTTGGCAACATATGTTGTAGTATTGCATGTATACTTAGGGTTAGATTTTGGAAAGTTTGAATGTTTTTTTGAAAAATTAATTTTTTACCTATACATGTTTATTTTTTGTGTATAGTAAACACTTTTGAAGTTTAATTTGATTTTATGAAGTGTTTAGTTAGTTAATTAAGTTTAGGGGTTATGTTTAGGGTCTATACGACTTACATTTCAGTCGTCTGGTGAAGAAATTTAAACTTCCAGACGACTTCTAGGAAGTCTTCCAGACGACTTCTAGGAAGTCTTCCAGACGACTTCCATTTCAGTCGTCTGGACTTCCTGGAAGTCGTCTGGACTTCATGGAAGTCTTCTGACGAAGTCTCCCTTTCATAATAGATCTGAGCGTTTTGATAAGTTTTTATGTATGATTTTTCTTCATTTTGTAACTTCTTGTTGTATAAGGTTCTCATTTTTTTCTCAAACTAAAACTCTTCAAATCCACTCTAATCTCTTTGACTTGAAAACACCAAACTTTATATGAACTTTTCAGTTTTGTCTCATGTTTTTCTTACTAATCTATCTTTTTTGCAGATTTTTAATCAGATGGTACTCATCTTCCACTCATTTAAAGGTAGATCTATTAATTTTAGATACATATTTTGTGTGTTCTATAAAGGTAGATTTATCTAATTTTTCACTCATTTTTTCTGTTTTTAAGCCATTTGAACGTTTTTTGATATGCAGGTTTTTCAGATCTGGATTTGATATGCAGGTTTTTCAGATCTGGAAGACTTCTGAGACGACTTACATGTTAGTCGTCTAAAATATAATGCACTAGACGACTTCCAGGAAGTCTTCAAGACGACTTCCATTTAAGTCGTCTAGACTTCCTGAAAGTCGTCTAGACTTCCTGAAAGTCGTCTAGACTTCCTGGAAGTCATCTGGACTTCCTGGAAGTCTTCTCACAAAGTCTTCTTCCATATCAAGTGGAGTCCAAGCTTGTCTTTGTAGAGGAATGATCTATAATAGTTTTGTTTGTGGTCTGTTTTGTGAATTGCATGTCTACTCTTTTAGTTGTGATTTTTTTGTAAAATCAGTAATAAAGTTTCCCAAGATGTAATACATGTGCTAACAATGTGTTTACACATTTACAAATCAATGAAATAATAAACTTCAGTAGCCTTTTTTTATCAATAATAAACAAATCAATGAAATAATAAACTTCAGTAGCTCGTCTTCCGCTGATCCTCTAACCATTTCTTGCGCATATAACAATGCTCTGTATGAAGTGGTGTAATCAAGTGTCATGCCAAACATGTCTATCACTTGTAACATGAATAGGAGGAAGGTCTGGAGCCATCTGTTGTAATGAGTAGGTTAACTTCACAGACTTTGTGTTCATGTCCAGGTCATAATCTTCTTGAGCCATTGCAACAAGATCAGCATGTGTCGAACCTTCACTCAAAATTAACATTCTCGCTCCTTTGAAATGATCAACCACAAAATTCCAACATCCATCTTTCAACAACCATTCTCCATACACTGCATGTAACTGACGCATCATCTGAAAAAGTCAAAATAAAACACATTAGCAAACTTAGAACAAAGAAAACGAAAGTTTATTAAAGATCGAAGCAGACGACTTCAATCTAAGTACTCCTGACGACTAAACTATACGTCGTATGGTCAACGCAGAGGTTATTTTTGCAATAGACTTTGAAATCTGTTATTTCAGACGACTGAAAAATAAGTTGTCTACTTTTGTTTGGTTAAAAAAAACTCCAAAAAGCTAGACGACTTACATTTCAGTCGTCATAGGTTAGTTTTGCATTTGACTGGATTATTTCAAAAGTTTGACTTTCCTGGACGACTTACATTTCAGTCGTCTCGTGAAAATTAAAATAATAGTACTTTTTTTAAAACTAGATGACTTACAATTAAGTCGTCATAGGTTAGTTTTGCAATTGAAAAAAAACTTCAATATTTAATTATATATAGACGACTTACAATTCAGCCGTCCGTCAGACGACTTACATGTAAGTCGTTCAGGATTTACGAGGTTTGACCAGAATCTCGGAATAAAATCCTGGACGACTTACATGTAAGTCGTCGGGCGGATGACTGAATTGTAAGTCGTCTGGGTATGATTAAATATTGAAGTTTTTTTTTCAATTGCAAAACTAACATATGACGACTTAATTGTAAGTCGTCTAGTGTTAATAAAATATTGATATTTCAATTTTCACCAGACGACTGAAATGTAAGTCGTCCGGGAAAGTCAAACTTTTGAAATAATCCAGTCAAATGCAAAACTAACCTATGACGACTGAAATGTAAGTAGTCTAGGTTCTTTGGAGATTTTTTGTAACCAAACAAAATCAGACGACTTAACTTTCAGTCGTCTCAGAAAACCGATTTCAAAGTTAATTGCAAAAATAACTTATGCGTTGACCAGACAACTTCCAGGTGAGTCGTCTACAGCCAGACGACTTCCCATGTAAGTCGTCTGACGAACAGATGTGGAAAAAAACTCGATTTCATACCTTAAATTGGTGAGATAACATCCTTAGCACACATAAGGCTTCTCCAAGCCCACATAATCTCAAACGAAAGTGACCCACCCGGAATCGTTAGCTTCTATGACTCTATGAACCATAAAAAATGTAGAATCAAAATCTTGGGTTTTTTTTAGCTCATTATGGAGAGAAAGTGAGAGATATGTTGTGTTTAGTTCACGAGAATGGAAATAGAAGAAGGGTAACTCGATTTTGGGAGCATTAAGAACTTCAAATTGGTTGTTCATGGTGGTTGGGGTATTGATGACAATGGCAATCTTGTAATTACTTGAAGATGACGAGGGTGAGAGACTAAAAATATCATTTTCAAAAAAAAAAAAAATTGATGGCATTTTCGTGAATTATATGAACTTGTAGAGTGAATAGGACAAAACCAATTTCTAAAAAAAAAGAGGTTAGTTTTGTGTTTGACTTAGATCAATTCTGCAAAAAGCTCAACTAACAAACAATTATGTTTAGAATTACATTTAAATTACAATTATGCGACTTAAACTGCAATCTCAACAGCGATACGATCTTATACGAAGGGTCCAAGGGTGACTCAAAGTAAGCATTTTGAATTATTTTTCTTTTGACAGTTTTAACTTTTGAGTATATTTTTAAAGTCAGTTTTATAGGCGACGCCCAGAATAGTAGCAACTGAGAAACCATCTTAAATATAATTATATTTCCTTACTACAATAGTTATCAAGTTTGTTATAATTGAAATGACAATCCCACAGGTTACGTTCTTGGAATAGTAGTAGCAGAAGATACATCTTAAACTTTATTAGACTTTTCTTTGTGTTTTGTTTTCTCTCGGATGACTAACTTTTGAACAGTCTTGTAGCGCCAAGAAAGTGGCGTTACTCGAACAGTCGCAGCAGAAAATACATCTTAAACTTCATCAAGTTTTTCATGTGTTTTGTTTCTTTCCAAATACTTACCTAACTTTTGGCCCGTCTTGTGCGCCAAGTAGGCTTTGAAAAGACAAAGTCTTTTAATTTTATTTATTTATCATATAATATTATTAGTTAAACGTAGCTTCTATTTTATCAAGGACTATTTTTCGTTTACTTTGTCAAACATATCAATTTCTCATAATTTATGATTTCAGAATCTGTTGGAAGATGAAATGTTTCCTAACAAAAACAAAAAGACTGCCTAACTAATATCTCTATCGAAATTGAGTTAAAACTGTGGTGGATGGATCAATTGTAAAGGCTTTCTTTACATGGAAAAAAGAATTTGACTGCTTCAAAAAAAGAAAAGAAAAAGAATTTGACTTTTTTTATATTAAGAAACATTCTGAAGTATTTTATACTTCTATTATTTAATACAATTATAAGTAAAGTTTTTCCTTTCTTATGTTGCATTTTTATCAAGAGGCTTCTTAGAAATTTAATACATCACCATAACTTTAAAAAAATTATTAATTGTAGTTGCAGCAGAAAATACATCTTAAACCTCATTAGATTTATTTTCTTCAAAAATAATTTTCATTAAATTTAGTTTTTTCTTTGGGTCTAAATGGTGACATAGAGAACTAACGAAAATAACCAATTCCTACTCATTACTTAAAAATTATACCTTTTATGAAGAATATTTGATGTGTATGATTCCTTGTCATTCTTTAAATTTGAAGGAATTATAGAACAAAAACATTTTTTATCAAAATTGACATGGAATAAAGTAATAAATATTCTTTTTTATTTACTTTATTTTGTTCTTACACATTTTTTCCTATTCATTCATATTTCTATTTTAATGGTCATCAGCTAGAGCTTGTGTTTTGGTTTTCCTCGAATGACTTATTATTTGCCCAGACTTGTGATGCCAAGAAGGCTTTGAGAAGACAGTCTATCCTTTCATTTTTTTATATTTGTGTATCATATTATATAACTAGCACTACAATAAAACACTACATTAACGACAGCAAAATTCGTACTAAGTTCATCGTATAATAGGCTTTACGAAGAATTAGCGAGGAAACAAGTTTCGTCGTTATTCGTTCGTCGTAATACATATTTCCTCGTCAATTCGTCGTAAACAACGAGAAACACATTTCGTCGTAAAGACGAAGAACAATATTCGTCGAAAAACCACGTAACGTTTCAACGTAAGGAGGACGCTACATTTCCTCGTAAATACCTCGAAAGTATTTCTTCGTAAATTACACGTAAAATACTCGTTAAGCTTTTCTCGTAGTGTTGCCGTAAAAGTTTTCCTCGTAACTTCCTTGTAAACTTTCCACGTAATGTAGTCGTAATTTAGCTACGAATTTACTTCGATTTTATATTTTCCAGAATTAAAAAATATAATAAAAATTATTTAATTTATTAATAAAAATATAATTTAAAAATAAACGTAAATACGAAAATATTTTATACATAAATAATTTTTGAATTTATAATACAACCAACGAAAAGAAAAGAAAAAGAACTAAGGGTCGTTCATCACCCGGTAGAATTCTTCACTCCTCCTCTCTACATCCACCTCGTCATGTGTGCCGGATGACTCGCCTAGAATGGGATTTTGTCGTCGCATGTTCCTCAACAAGGAGTCCTATTCTGGATTTGTGGCCGCTACAACGTCCAAGAAACCCTCGACTCCACCCATACGAGTTGTGAACAAAGATCGCGTCGAGTCCAACTCGTTACGCAACTGAGTGACTTCATCATCCCGTCTCTGACCATAAGACGATGTCGCTCTCGGAACATCGTTGACGGAACCAATCCCTAACGTAAGTCCCTTTTTCTTAGGGACAACCTTAAAAACAAAAAATAAATATTGTTAGTAAAAATTTAAAGTTAAATTAAATGAATAATAAAAAAATTTAAAATTTTTAAAAAATTTACCTCCTCGTAAATCCTATCCATTTCAAGTGTGGATAAGGTGACGGGTAATCCGTCGGTGGACTCCTGGGTCTGGCGGTCTTCAACCCGACCAACCAAGTCGTTGAAGATCTCCTCGGACCTAGCATCTAGAAATTGGCACGCCTTGTTCTTGTGGGTCCTCTCGTAAAGTTGCAAAAGAGAAAAAAATTTAAAATTTTAAACAAATTTACCTCCTCGTAAATCTTATCCATTTCAAGTGTGGATAAGGTGACGGGTAATCCGTCGGTGGACTCTTGGGTCTGGCGGTCTTCAACCCGACCAACCAAGTCGTTGAAGATCTCCTCGGACCTAGCATCTAGAAATTGGCCCGCCTTGTTCTTGTGGGTCCTCTCGTAAAGTTGCAAAAGAGACGGAAGTTCTCCCGTCTCTTTGGCCTAAAAAATATTTAAGAAAGTTAGAATATATATATATATATATATATATATATATATATATAAATTAATTAAATTAAATATTTAAATACCATATCCAGACGGACACCGGCATGGGGTTTTTGACCTATAGAGTGAAGCATTTGCCCATGGTCGTGCTCATGTACCGTCTGACGGGAGGCATAGTAAGATTCGGCGACTCTAATGGAGTCAAGATCACGCCAATAACGGATGAGGCCGTCCCACACCTCCATGGTGAGCTCAGGGGGTTTGCCGCGCTCATACCCCTTCACGATCCAGTCACCCTTCCAGTTGGAGACCGTGTCCAACAAGCGAGCTTTCGCCTTCGCGTTAAACGCTTTCTTCACCCTCTCATTGACCCCCATGGACCAATGGTATTTTTCCTGTAACATATAAAATTAACTTAAGAATTAGTTTAAAAAACTTAAAAAATCTAAATCATAAAAAGTTAAAGTATATATAATTAATTAATAGTAACTTATAGTGAAATTTTTGAACCACGTCTTTCTGACGTAGATCGGCGTCTCCTTCTAGTTCGGATGTGGCTCGGAGAAGTAACCTTTGATCGTCTCGGTTACGTTCCGAGCAACACAATTGTCAACCCCAAACCTGAAAAAAAAAGTATAAATTATTTATTATTGTTATAAAAGAATTTTATAGAATTGGTTTTTTAAATGTAACGTACCACAAAGTTCCGTCCGGTCGGTCGGGGTCTAGGACTTATAAACCTTCTCTGCCTAGCTGAGCGAGAAGGTCCTCGACAATGTACTACGAGTAAGGAGCACTCGGCGGCACCATCAAATCGGGGCGAATCCCGACCGGCATCGGAGGAGGCATCAGAGGAGGCATAGGAGGAGGCACCTCTTGGACATGAGCATGAGGAGCCGGTGGTGCAACGAATTGAGGAACCGATGGTGCACTAGAAGGAGGGGACCGAGAGACTCTCTGAGAAGACTGAGTCTTAGGGACAGTCTCTGGACCCGAAGAACCGGGAGCTGAAGAAGACGGGTCTAAACGACTACCAGGCTCACCGAACATCTCTCTGTAATGGGGAGTAAGTCTGTTCTTTCGAACCTGGAAAAAAAAATTAATTTTTAAAATTAACATCAACAGTAATTAACAAATTTTACAATTAATAAATTCTATAAATCTAACTAAATTCCCTACATTAACCACCTAATCAACACTAATTAACATAAAATCCGTAAACCTATCTAAATTCCCTACACTAACCACCTAATCTACCTTAAACTAATCAAATTAGAGAGAAAATAGAGAGAGTACGTACCATTGCTACGAAAGAGAGAGGAAGTGGGTACGAAATGGAAGTGAGAAGCTCGCGTGTATATATAAGAAATTAGTAATCCTCGTAATTTCCTCGTAAAGTTACGAGGAACTAGCGAGGCCCATGTTTTTTTTTTACGAGGAATTAGCAAGGCCCGCGTTTTGTTTCCTCGTAAGGTCCTCGTTAATTTACGAGGAATTGGCAAGGCCCGCATTTTTTTCCTCGTAATGTCCTTGTTAATTTACGAGGAAATAGCAAGGCCCATGTTTTTATTTACGAGGAAATACAAAGGCCCGCGTTTTCCTATTACGAGGTCTTTACGACGAATTCTGCTTACGTGGAATTACCGAGTCCCGCGCTCTTTATTTTTAGGATTCGTCGTAAGTTCCTTGTTAGTTTACGAGGAAATAACGAGGATTATGTTTAAATCCCTAAAATCTGAAACCCCAAACCCCATCTTCCTTATCTTCTACTTCATATATTCCAAACCCCAAACCCATCTTCCCTTTCTAATTTCTTAACTTATAATCTCAATCTCTTCTTTCTAATTCAAACCCCCCCCCCCCCCCATTACCTTACACAAAATCAAATTTTATATTAATAGATTTTCATGATTAAATCCATCAAATCACATGCATTAAGTCTCAAAATCAATCATATTAAAAACAAATACATCAATCGGATACATCGACATTCTCGTCATCACTAGAAACATCATCATTTTCATTAAAATCGTCTTCAACAACTTCGTCCGTGGCATCGTCGGTAAGATCTTCGTACTCATGATTATGCGGATCAATGAGAAGGATGTCATCAATTTTTTGTTCAGGTTCCTCGACTTCATTTATCTGTTCTTCTTGCAATGGTGGTTCTTCTCCACTGATGATTCATCCACGAGGTGTAACTTTGATCACGGCTAACCAATTTATTCCCGATTCTTTCATCCGAGGGTATGGAAGGAAGCTAACTTGGTATGCTTGTGAAGCTAAGATGAAATGCTCGAATTTGTTGTACCTGCAAAAATAAAGACAACGTAGAAATTAATCATACAAATCATGTATGCCAAAAAAAGAATTTGTTGTACCTTCGTCCACCATTGACATCAATTACACCGAATTTCTTAAACCGAACACCTCTGTTGACGACGGGGTCGAACCATTCACATTTGAAGAGGACGCATTTCAGCTTCAATAACCCTGGAAATTCTACTTCAATAATCTCCTGCAAGATCCCGTAGAAATCTGTTTCGCCTTTCACACATATTCCATAGTTACTGGTCGTCCGCTGTCTACCATACTCATATGTGTGAAAAGTATAGCCTCGTGTGAAATACATTTGTGATGTGGTGACCTTTGCAAGTGGAGCTTGAATTACTTCGTGAAACCACGTAGGATAATTTGCATCGTCGTCATAATCAACCTGCAAAAATAAAGAGAACGTTGAAATACAGATCATGTATGAAAAAAGAGTTTGATTGATCAAACTGCAAAAATTAAGAGTTTGAGTTAATACTTGATTCTTCAACCACTTAATAAAGTGTTGATCTTTCCTTCTGTCTACGTCACTTGTGGATATACATGGAAATGTTTCTTCGACTTGAAAAACAAATAGGCTGTAAAATCACATTTTATATTAATTAATCTTTGAAAATTATTTAATTTATACTTATATGTGTTTAGAAGTTTCCATAAAATATGTTACCTTTCAAAATAACGCATCAATGGATCCTCGCAATTGAGTAGAATATAGGTGTGTCCACTATGAGCGTCTTCTTCACTCGACCACCAAACCTCTTTCGATTTCCCACCGATTCGCCCAATCTGGCTAAAGATGTCTGGAAACACCAGCAACTGCATATGTTGGCGCAACACCACCATCATCATATCTTCTTGGAGCTCTTTTCCGGGTACGTACTTTTGACGCAAAGTATTACGATGTGAAGTTAGAAGTTTCTTCCGTCAAACTTCCAGCAATTATAGAAACTTTTGCGAGGTTTTTTGCTTTTCCCTTCAAGTATTTCATGGCTCGCTCATACTGATACATCCATCCGTAATGTACAGGTCCACGAAGCAATGCCTCATATAGGAGGTGGACATCTAGATGCTCCATGACGTCAAAAAATCCCGGAGGAAATATCTTCTCCAAGTTGCACAATAAGATGTGAATGTTCTCGTGAAGTTGTTCTACGACTTCTTCTTTAAGAGTGTGTGTGCTCAGATCCCTGAAAAATGCTCCAATGCCTTGTATTTTCCAAAAACAGTTAAACACATTAGTAGTCATATATTATTGCAAACTAAACCATTATAAAATTAATGCGTTATAATATACTACATGCAAGTTCTTTTTGTCGGAAGTAGCTCCGTAAATGCAAAGGTAAAAATCAATTTGTTAATTTATTTAAGGAACATATAAATTTAAATAAAATTTCAATCAGTTAAATATCAACAACAAAATTATTTGATTAGTATTGTTTTGGTTTTATATTTGTAAGGGATACTTACAAATAATTTTGATAATATATATATATATATATATATATATTATTCATTTATATCAAATTTCAGAAACATAAAAAAAATAGTCATTAGTATACATCAAAAATATTGACATAATCAATTTTTGTAAATAAAAATTATTTTAATGGTTGATGTAGGAGTTATTAGGTGTTACCTTATTAAAAATATATTGCCAAAAATATAAACATTTATAAAGGAAATTATATATGACATAATTAAGTAAATCCATGCCACAATTTTGCAATGCCATATCATATTTGTGGTGAAAATAAATATGAAGATGACACATAATCAAACCATTTTTCAAATAATGTCTTGGAGTTATAATAGTTAGCTTTGGAACATTGTGCTAAAATTACATAATGTGAATTTTCCTAATCCCAAAACAACACAGCTGAAAATATATCATAATAATGTAAATATGCCAAATACTATATGTTTGACTTTCAAATCTTTCATTTTACTATTTCATGATCTTTAGAAGTTTTACAATTTTGGTATGCAAAATACACATTTTGCTATCCAATTTATCTCTAATAAAATGTTTCTTAATAATAAAAATACCGTAACTAATACAATCTATCGAATTGAGTTGAAACACCAATGGTAAGGGCTTTCTTTAAATCGGAAAAATTGGTTTGTGTATTTCAATGGATTTGGTTTTCCAAATCCAAAATTCAGCGTTATTGGTTCTATGATTTTAAAATCCATATATAAATTCACTACTACTGGTTTTATGAATTTAAAATAGATTTTAAAATTCAAGTCAAATCTTGTGTTACGGCTTGTACTGCAAGTTACCATCTACTATATATGGCGAGAGCGGAATGACAGGAAGCACAATAACTCCTCAAGGCCAGTCGATCACGTTGCTAAATTGGTGGATAAAATGGCCAGGAACCGTATCTACTCCACTGGATACACTTTGAAGCCGAGGCTACAAGATCTAATGAGAAGATGGTTTGAAGCAAATAGCTTTTAAAGTTTTGGTTCTGACTCTACCTTTTAAACTATAAACCTTTAAGTCTTGTACATATATTCTTTTGCGATGATTAATAAATTTGAAATTTCATAAAAAAATAGATTTTAAAATCATGTGTTACTCAATAGTAGTGATTTGTTTAAGGATTTGATTTGAAATTGAATTTTAATGGATTATAAGTGTTTTTAAGACCAAAATACAAAGAAATAAATATTGCTTTAAACCTTGTTATTTAGTTGGATTTGTATTATTAGTTTTTCCCATTCTATAATCACCACTCATATTTCCCCAAACCAACTTCGATATTCTCGATTCTATAATCAACCATTTTTAATATCATACGTTTCCGGTTCAAAAAAGTATATTTTTAATATTTCATTTTTTCACAAAGAACCCAAAAAAAAAGATTTTGATGACGAAGTTCTTGTAACCTAAAATCAGCGCATAGAGCATATCAATCAGTTGAAAACAATCATAGCAACAAATATGTGGAGATATTCTATATGTCATGAGAAGCTGAGAACAACATATAGATATATGAAAGAAAAAAATGAAAAAATATGCTTTTTATTATAAATCCATTCGGTTGATTTACAATAATCCATTGATTTGATTTTGAAGTTCATCTGATTTATTTTAAAATCGAATTGTATGATTTTAGAATTTTTGGATTTACCAAAGATTTCCAAATGCAAGAAAGATTTCTAAATCCATTAAAATACATAATCCAATAATTCTCACCAATTTTTCGAAAATTGGAGAATGCCTTCTTCCTTATTATCCTTAAAAAAAATTACAATAACAACGTGTTTCTAAAAGGTTTTGATTTATTAGTGCGCCTACTTTTTTTTTGTGCAAACCTTTTTTCATTGAACTAAATAGAAGTCATTGTCAACAATGGTTTTGTTTGGCTACAGGGTCAGCAAAAACATTATCTGCTCTAGGAATAGCCTTAAACTGGATAAAATTAAAGAAAAGAGAGAGGATATAAATGTCGTTGAGAACTCCTGCAATCTCCAAATTCCTTTCCATGATTGTTGATCAAATTGACGAGGACCCGTGACTGTGAATCAGAAAAGACGAGAAGGGAATCTATTCCACGATCAAGGGCAGAGGTTAAGGCTTTTCGCAAAGCCAGGATTTTATTTAGTGCGCCTACTAGATCAATCAGAAAACACGGCAATCAAAATCGAGCAATCTTTTTATTCTATAACAAATAGTGATCAAAATACAGACCTTTTTTCGTTTAATAATTATAAAAGCAATATCCTTGTTTATTTCATGTGCTATATTGTGACCAATTTGAATTCCCATTCATAGACAACAATAATATGGATTAATAAGGCGCCGGTGAAGGAGCAGGAACCTCTGGTGTAGGCATGTACGATGGTGGCAGCTCCGGAGTTGCAGTGTATGACGGAGGGAACACAGGAGTAGGGTTGTACGACGGTGGTGGGAGCTCTGGAGTTGGAGTGTACCAGGATGGAAGCTCCGTAGTAGGTGATGATGGTGGAAGTTCCGGCGTTAGAGTATACGGTGATTGATGCTTCCGAGTTGGAGTGTTTGATGGTGGCAGCTGATCAGGGGTATGCTTGCACCACGGTAAAAACGTTAAGAGGCACTTTTGGGTAGGCCTGTTGTGAACTTGTTTCGGACCTACAAGTATAAACAACTCACTGAGATGTCGAGCTTTATCTCTTTACCTACAATAGTACTATTGAATATTGATATACATAATAGTGATATATAAATATGTAATTATAATGTACTAGTACAATAGCGCTGATATAATTTATTGTCCTAAATAAAGTTTTATGTTTATGTAAATCAACGTACCGGTACCTAGGCGAAACCATCTAGCATGGGATACTGCAAATAGCATCATGAAAGAAACTAGCTTAACCACAAGTAGCTTCGATACCATTTTCTCTCTTCTTCTGGTTACAAGACTTGAGAAATGATGACTCATGAACATTTGACAACCAGTATTTATAGACCTTTTTTCTACTTATAATATGGTTCGATGGTCGATTTTTATTGTACACACAATGTGAATGAGTAGAGAAAAATAATAGTTGAAAGTGGTAACACGTTTTCAACTATAATTTTCTTGCGAATATATTTTGTTTGCCTTTTGGTTGTTTCAAATGCCAGTTTATGTGAAAAAAAATCAAAACAAATTCCACCTTTATACATTGTTTTTTCTTGGAAAAGTGCAAATATCAACATTAAACGCAAACAAAATGTTGCATTTCAACCAAAAATAAAATTTGTTTCTAATCGTATTATCGTAAAGCTTTTTTCAAAGAAAACAAATACTAATTACAATTAAACAAATGCAAATGTAAACTAACAAAAAAAAAGATTTTTTTTGAACTAACAAATGTAAACTAACCATTAGAACTACAATCGAAGGTTTATAATTAAATTAAATTTTAATAATGCGACTTATACTGCAGTCTAAACAGCTATACGGATACTAAAACATACGAAGGGAACATCGAAATTATATATTAACCATTTTTATATTATTGTCTCATGAAAATTTTAAATTCTTGAATATATTTGAAATGTCAACTCTACAGGTTACGTAACTAGAATAGTAGCAACATAGAAACTATCTTATATTTCTCTTTCTGTTTTTTTTTTCTACAATAGCTATCAAGTTTGTTATATTTTATTTGAAATGTCGAATCCCGTTGGTTACTGATGTGTTGCATTTTAATTGTTTCCTAGAGCTGGATCCGCCGGTCTGTTTACGTAATATAACTAAATATTTTTTATACCAATAAAAATTATAATAAAATAGTGACAAAAATACATCACATAATACATATATTGCTGTTACAAAATTCCAATAATAGTAAGAGTAAAATGATTTAGAATACTGTAAATGTAAAATCACGCGAATATTTGTTTTTATTTAACCGATATCATTTTTATTTACCCGACACCGAGTTGACTAGTGGTAAAGAAAATGCTAGTAGCCTTTCATTGGTCGGGTTTGATACGCGTTGGAAAGAATTATTTACAACATTTGGGTTCCCTGTAAAAAAGAGAAACCGCTTTTTTCATTTTTTTATAAATATACTTTTGTTTTCTATAAATAATATAATATTTATTTATTTTTTCACGTATTATGTATTTTTATTATGAAATTATGCATAATAATTAAAATATATATTTTTAGTTTATTTTTAGTTTTCCATAAACTAAAATATATATACGAAAATAATATTTGAAATGTTTTGATAGGTTTTTGGTCATAAATGATAACAATATTTAAATTTCCAATCTGTCATATAAGTAGTCTTAATTTTTAATTTCTCAACCCGATATATAAATATTCGTCATGCATTTTTAGTAAAATATTTATATTATACTTATTAAAATGAGTAATTTGTTAGAATGAGTAATTACATTTCTTCTATTTATATTATTATCAAATTAATTTTATTTTAACTTATTGACTTTAACATTTTATTATATGTAGGATTTTTATTTTATATGAACTTTTATTTCTTCTTTTAGAACATTGTTATCTTGTCTAAATGTTTTTCTTTACATACAAAACTTGAAGAATATTCTTTTGAAACTTTCCGTATTACAATTTTCTCATAAGAAAAATTTTAGGTGTTTTTAATTTTTTTAATACTAATACTTAATTGTACATGTTATTACCAAATATAATATTTCAAATTCTTACTAAAAAAATAAATTAAGGTAAAATTCAATTGAACATATGTAATATCATACATAATTTAAAAATAATTTTCTAATAGTATTTTATTTTTATATAAATCTAAAAAAATATCGTCAATTAAATAGATTAGTCAAATTGGCTATTTGAAAATTTTGATTAGGTACAAATTTAGAATTATCAAGTAAAATGGATCTTTTTAAATATGTTCTCATTACTAAGTTTTTATTCCCAAATACGGCATATCCTTTATATTTTTTAATTATTGTTAATTAATTTCATTAACAATAAAAATTTTAAAAATGTAATAAAGATTATTTAACAGAGGATAATACCCACGAATTTATGGAAAGATGTTTTCTACTTTACATATTAAGGTTTATAGTATTAATGTGCATTAAATGTAATATTTATCATGAATTTGTTGTGGAATATATTTAGGGAAAAAATTAATTTAGATTTAAGTTTATTAATTACTTCAATGGCATTGTATTGTAATTAAGTTGTAAGTCTTAGGGATATTTTTTATTTGTACTTCTATTTCAATAAAGTAGATACTAGTTCATTGGTCGGGTTTGATACGCGTTGGAAAGAATTATTTACAACATTTGGGTTCCAGTTAAAAAGAGAAACCACTTTTTCATTTTTAGAAATATACTTTTGTTTTCTGTAAATAATATAATATTTATTTATTTTTTCACATATTATGTATTTTTTATTATGACATTACGCATAATAATTAAAATATATATTTTAGTTTATTTTTAGTTTATGTATGTGTTTTCCATAAACTAGAATATATATACGAAAATAATATATGAGATGTTTCGATAAGTTTTTGGTCATAAATGATAATTATATTTAAATTTCTAACCCGTTATATAAGTAGTCTTAATTTTTAATTTCTCAACCCGATATATAAATATTCGTCATGCATTTTTAGTAAAATATTTATATTATACTTATTAAAATGAGTAATTTGTTAGAATGAGTAATTACATTTCTTGTATTTATATTATTATCAAATTAATTTTATTTTAACTTATTGACTTTAACATTTTATCATATGTAGGATTTTTATTTTGTATGAACTTTTATTTCTTTTTTAGAACATTGTTATCTTGTCTAAATGTTTTTCTTTACATACAAAACTTGAAGAATATTCTTTTGAAACTTTCCCTATTACAATTTTCTTATAAGAAAATTCTTAGGTGTTTTTTTTTTAATACTAATACTTAAATGTACATGTTATTACCGAATCTAATATTTCAAACCCTTACTAAAGAAAAATAAATTAAGGTAAAATTCAATTGAACATATGTAATATCATACATAATTTAAAAATAATTTTCTAATAGTATTTTACTTATATATATCTAAAAAAATATCGTAAATTAAGTAGATTAGTCAAATTGGTTATTTTAAAATATTAATTAGGTACAAATTTAGAATTATCAAGTAAAATGGATCTTTTTTAATATGTTCTCATTATTAAGTTTTTATTCCTAAATACGGCATATCCTTTAATTTTTTTAAATATTGTTAATTAATTTCATTAACAATAAAAAATTTTAAAATGTAATAAACATTATTTAATAGAAGATAATACCCACGAATTTATGGAAAGAGGTTTTCTACTTTACATATTAAGTTTTATAGTCTTAATGTGCATTAAGTGTAATATTTATCATGAATTTGTTGTGGAATAAATTTAGGAAAAAAATTATTTTAGATTTAAGTTTATTAACTACTTCAAAGGCCTTGTATTGTAATTAAGTTGTAAGTCTTAAGGTTATTTCTTATTTGTAATTCTATTTAAATAAAGTACATAATCATCGTTTATGCATGTGCATTTGTGTGATATAGGATTTGAAGTGGTTACATTGAAACACTAGAGAGGAGCAGAAATGAAGCACTTGGCGAGTCCTGACGATCCAAGCTTACAAACCTCCGCCCATACCAACCACTCGCCGACCACTTACTTCTCAAAGGGAATCGGACGTCCAGCGGCCGACTTCAGTGTCCAACCTTCACTGCCAGCATCCAAGAAATGTGCTCGTCCAAGATCGATGAAAATACTTTTTACTTGTTTAACCAAATGGATTTAATGTTAGAAAAACTTATAAAGTTAATAGACTTGTTAATTATGCATACTTGACAGGGCCGGCTTAACGGGGAAGGCAAACAGTGCACCCGCCCAGGGTCCATCTAAAATCCACAAAATTTTCATATCACAAAGCATTCCGATATTTATTTTTCTTATAACAAAAGGCCCAGATTTTGTTTTTGATACTTAGTGTCAAATTTAGACAATGTTTTAGTGATATAGTAATCTAAATTTTAAAATTTACAAAATTGCAAACGAAAATAATAAATTTAGTTACTTTGTTTCAAAATTTTAATATTCTTTTAAATAATATTTTAATTATAATATCAAAATTAATTAATCAAGAGGCATAAAATGTTTTTGCCCAGGAGCCCTTCGTAACCTTAAGCCGGCCTGATACTTGATTGCATTAGAACTTGATTGATTGTTGCATGCACACTCTAGATTGAATCTTGATCACCTTATGTCAATGCCCTGACACATGGATTCATGCTTTAACGTTGATGATAACTTTATTAGTATGTTCGTTACTTGAATTTGAACATTGCTACTTTGTTACCACTAAGTAACTCTCCTCTTATTGCTTAGATAAGGTGATGATTTGCATTCCCATTAATTGAAAGAACTTAGGACTGAATTAACATCTCTTATACTATTTTGACCATAGGATTAATCCGAATCAGTTACCTGCTTAAGTTCTTGGAAATAGCGGTTGCTACATCTTAAACGCAAGTAGATGTTACTGGAATAGTAGTAGCAGAAACTACATGTTAAACTTCATTAGATTTTTCTTTGTGTTTTGTTTTCTCTCGAATGATTTACTTTTGGCCCGTCTTGGGATGCCACGAAGGCTTTGAAAAGACAGTCTTTCCAATTATTTTTAATTTTATTTATTTATCATATAATATTTTTAGTTGAAGCAATTTGTTAGTTTCTATTTTATCAAGGACTGTTTTCGTTGACGTTGTCAATTATCAATTTCTCATAATTTATAATCTCAGAATCTGTTGGAACTGAGGTGAAATGTTTCCTAACACAAACATAAAACGGCCTAACTAATATCTCTATCGAAATTGATTTGAAACTTTGGTAGCTGTATCATTTGTAAGGGCTTTCTTTAAGTGGAACAAAAGATTTTGAGTTTTTTTTAATTGAGAAATACATTCTACCTTCTCTTTTATTTTACAAAAGTACTTTCTATGTTTCAGAATAATTGATTTTTAAGATTTTTGCATACTAATTAAAAGAATTACAAACTTTTATTCAGTTTATCTCGTTTGCCTAACAATAATGATAACTACGGGTGATTTAACCAATAAAAAAACCATACTATAAAATACTAATATTCTTAAACATCAAATTATATTTACATTTTATTGAAAACATCATTTAAAATGAAATAATATGTTTTTTTTTTCTAAAACACCACTTAAAATGAAGGAGGGGGGGGGGGGGGGGGGTAATGTGTTTGTATAACGTAATTTTTTTTAAAAATATATAATTTCCCTTTTTACTTTTCTTTGTAACTTAGTTATTGTGTGTTTAGTTTTTCTTTACAATCGATTATAATTTGTATGTTACACGTATGTAATTTTATTAAAAATAATTTTATTCAATTACGTTTTACTCTTTTCTTGTAGAACAGAAGACCACAAACAATTTTGAAATTAGAGTTAACCAATAATGAACTAAAAAACAAAATAATAATTAAAAGATATTCCAATTCTTGAATGACAAGCATATTTGAACAATATTATCAGTAGACTAACAAATATTTTTTCAAAATAAAAATCAAATAATATCTAATAGTTATGGTTCCTAAATCCATACTTTTGTGCTTGAGCTCAAAACGGACATTGTTTCATAATCAAGTTCTAAAACATATTACGTCTATTAGTTTAAATATTTTGTTATGTTAGAAATATTATTTGTGCCACATACCAAAATTTTCACTGAACTTCCCTGGCCAAGAAGGTGACGTTTATGGAATATCGAACCCGAAATTACATCTTAAACTTCATTAGATTTTTTTTTTCTTCTCTGGAATGATTTACTTTTGGCTCGTCTTGTGGTGCCAAGAAGGCTTTGAAAAGACCTTCTTTCCAATTTAATTTTAATTTTATTTATTTGTCATATAATATTATTAATTGAAGCAAATTTTTTAGTTTCTATTTTATCAAGGAAACATCAATTTCTCATCATTTATAATTTCAGAATCTGTTGGAACTGAGGTGAAATGTTTCCTAATACAAACAAAAATGAAACTGCCTAGCTAATATCTCTATTGAAATTGAGTAAAACTTTGGTGGCTGTATCAATTGTAAAAACTTCTTACTTTACGTGGAAAAAAAGATTATGAGTTTTCTTTTTTAAATTGGGGAAAACTCTTACTTCTATTTAAGAGTGAATTGGGTCAAAATTCTAGAAGAAGTAACTAATTAAGAAAATACCTATGACACAAAATCTGTGGACCTTCAAAATGATACAGTATAGCCAAAATAACAAAATTGTCTTTTTGGAGATAAAAGAGAGATTTATATAATGACCGGTGATAATAGGTCAGAAACTAAAAGTGTTTAAATGTTATTGGGGAAATAAATAATAAAATCCGTGCTCATGAGCATTATAAACTTCTGGATGTCATCTTTTTGCCTTCCAGGAGAATGTCTGAAGGAGATTAATAGTTTGTGCTCAGCTTTTCTCTGGACAGGTCCGGAGTTGAACGCTAGAAAAGCAAAGATTGCTTGGGAGGTGGTCACGACAAAGATAGATGAAGGGGGTCTGGGTCTACGGCCACTGAAAGAAGTTAATGCAGTTTGTTGTCTGAAGCTAATATGGAGGGTCACATCTTCTCACTCTCTATGGGCTAGGTGGGTTAAAGAATATCTATTCAAGGGAAAGACGTTCTGGGCAGTTCATTCAAACTCAACGCTAGGATCATGGGTATGGCGTAAACTGTTGAAGTATCGCGATAAAGCGAAAGAGTTTCATCACATTGAAGTTAACAATGGACGTGGTACCTCATTCTGGTTCGATGAATGGTCAGATATGGGTCGCTTATTTGACATTGTGGGAGCAAGGGGTTGTATTGATATGGGAATCTCTTTTACCGCAACGGTGGAATCTGCTATGACTCGTCGCCCACGGCGACATAGATATGATCTTTATGTTATGATTGAGGAAGCATTGAATAAACAGAGGAGCAAAATGAATCATGGGAAAGATGTTGTGTTATGGAAACACAATCTGAACACTTTCAAACCAAAGTTTGACACAAAAAGCACTTGGCTGTTGATTCGTGACTCAAAACCGGAAGTTAGCTGGTACTCTACTGTCTGGTTCCCTTCCTCCACTCCGAAATACAGTTTCATGGTCTGGATTGCGATGCATAATCGGTTATCCACTGGAGACAAAATGCTCCTCTGGAACTCTGGACTAAACCCTGGCTGTGTTTTATGTCAACATCAACTGGAAACCAGGGAACACTTGTTCTTTGAATGTAGCTACACCCTAGAGATATGGCAGAACCTGACTCGCAACATCCTGCCTTCCAGATTTTCTTCTCGGTGGCAAGATATCAGTGAGTTACTGTCAGATAATACCCAGCCGATGCTACAGATCTATCTCCTGAGATATAGCTTTCAAGTGATCCTCTACACAGTTTGGAGAGAACGGAACAATCGTAGGCATGGAGATTTCCCAACACCGGCCTCCGTAATGATCAAGACTATTGATAGACAGATTCGAAACCAGTGTCTCTTGTTGGGTTCAAGGAGGGCTCGACGTTACGGAACTATTCTTCAGGCTTGGTTTGCCACACGATAGAAGCTTTGGAAAACATTATGCTCTGTTTCTTTTCAAAAACCTCAAAATCTCAAATTTCAAGTAGCTTAGTCTGTAAAACATAACTTTTTCTGAATAAATTTTACATATTATTCAAAAAAAAAAAATAAATAATAATTAACCTAAGATTTATTCCCCCCATCAGATACGTCAGTGATGGCTAAAATGAATTTGACTAATGAGAAGCTTTTCATACGGGAAAGAGAAGACCAAACTTCTTGTCATGCTGAATTATTTGTCGGACTGTTATAACGTACGGACGACAATAATGAAAGCAGAGATACAAATTCTGTTTATATGATAGTCTCACATACTAAAGATGAATTTATGCTAATCTAACATATTAAGAACAAATTGAAGTGAAACTGCACGTTAATTGGTTGGTTAACGCTTCTTTTACGTGTAAAAAACAAAGTTAGCATGTTTGTTGATAAAATAACTTTTAAAGTTATAAGTAGCCGGTTATAAATACTATTGACACCAAATAAAAAAAATTATAAAAAGAAGACAAGTAGACCGTAGACAGTATAAACATTGTGGCGATTGTGATCCATTTACGTAGATGCAGAGAACGCCAATATAGAACGTAGAAAATTTGTTTTAATACGTAAAACAGGTTAAAAGTTCTAAAAATATATTTTTGGTATGAGATTTAATATTGGACACCAAATACTTATATTAACAACATAATAAAACTCACAATTATGTTTCAATGCTAGTCTGACATATTAAAGACGAATTTAGGCAAATCTTACATATTAAGAAGGAGTTAAGGTGTTACTTGAATACTTATAACGAGAACAGCACTCTAAATGTTTGGTTGAATAAATATTTCGTGTCAAATATATAGTTAACATGATTGATGACAACATAGCAACCAGAATTATAAGTAACCGATTATATGAAATATTTAGCTGGGCATCTGAAATGATTTAGTTTATAAACTTTAGTGTGCTGAATTATTCACATCCATGAATATGTGTAGGTATTAAAGATGTATGGCCATTTTATAATAAATAGAAAAAAAATCGTAAACTTTTCTACCGTGCTGAATTATTTACTAGACTGCTAAACATAGTTGTAGCAATATAAAGTAGAGACGAAAGTAATGAGAGCATAGATACAAATTCTGTTTAAATGCTAGACTGACATAATAAAGACGAATTTATGCTAATCTAACATATTAAGAACGAATTAAGGTGGAACTGGACGTGCTAAAAATAAAGTTAGCATGTATGTTGACAAAGTTGCTTTTATAATTATAAGTAGCCGGTTATAAACAATGCTGTGACCGTATAAGAAAAGATTATAAAAGGGAAGAAAATATAAACACTGTGGCAATTGTGATCCATTTACATTGATGCAGAAGTCGATAAAGAAAACGTACAAATTTGTTTTTATGCGACCAATAGGTTAAGCGTTAAAAAAAAAAAAAATTCGTCTGAGATTCAACATTGGACAACGAGTACTTATATTAGCAACATAATAAAACTAACTATTATGTTTAAATGCTAGTCTGACATATATAGTTAACATATTTAGTGACAAAGTAGCCACCAGAGTTATAAGTATCCGATCATATCTAAACTTTACTTGTGTCTACAGTTTTTTAGGTTATAAACTTTGCGCATATCATATAAGAAAAAAATATAAAAGGAAAGACAGGTAAACAGTCTAAACAATGGGGTGATTGCGATCCATTTACAAAGATGAAGAAATAGATAAAGAACGCGTAAAATTTTATTTTGATGCAAACAACAAGTTAAGAGTTCAAAAGATAGAAATTTCGTTTAAGAAATAATATTAGACTGCTACTACTTATATTAGCTAAAGAGTTATTTTTGGATTCACCTTTTAGGGTGAACCTCTAGGTTAACCAAGCAATAAGATTTCATTATTTTAAATTTGGTATCTTTTAGAAAAAGAAACAAAATATTGTTATATTATGTCTTAAAAAAATATATATAAAAAAATAGTAGTTACATAAATTTTTTTTTTTTTTAGAGTCGTCAGCAAAACACTAAACCCTAAATCCTAATCCCTAAACCCTAAACCCTTGGGTAAACCCTAAACCCTTGGATAAATCATAAACTCTAAATCAGAAACATTAAACACTAAAACCCTAAATCCTAAACCCTTGAGTGTTTTAGTGTTTAGTGTTTTTGATTTAGAGTTTAGGATTTATCCAGGGGTTTAGGTTTATCCAAAGGTTTAGGGTTTACCCAAGAGTTTTGGTTTTAAAATTTAGTGTTTAGGGATTAGGATTTAGGTTTAGTTTTTTCTTGACGACGTTAAAAATATTTTTTTTGTAATTACTACCATTGTTTTATTTATTTCTTTTTATCTTTTTATTTTAAAAACATAAAATAACTTGACAATATTTTATTTCCTTTTATAAAAAATATCGAATATAAAATAACATAATCATATTGGTTAGTGAACCTATAAATTCACCATAGGGGGTGAACTCAAGAATAAGTCTCAGCTAGATAATCAAAGAGCTCGTATAGAGGAAGCAAAACTACATGAATGTTGTACGACGTCGTTATAGCAATAGAGTTTAAACAAAAAAGTATAATGCTATACACATTAGTGGGAATGTGGTGGGCACAGGTCGTAGCTTGTAAGATGTTGTGGATGCCCCGTTTAAATCATGACGATTTCTTACAAAGCTACATTAATCGTTTGTTTGCTTGTTGATATAATATAGCCTATCAGTAACAATTTATTTGTGCCGGTATGGATAGAAAGGAGTTTAGGCAGTTAGCGGTTGAGCATACGCACTCTATCCGAGGGAACTTTGTGCAATTACGAAGAGGTCTGGGTTGCGCAATCGAAAGTCTGAGGTTGATTTGTGAGGACACATATGTAATGTCGAGAGTTTTGGGATCCATTTGAGAAGAACCATTGTGGAACTCCCGAGCTTTTCAATCTGAAGATGGCCGCGACGTCGCTCGGAAAGACTCTGGAGATTCGGGACAGGCTACCACGACTCGAGCTCAGCCACGAGGATGACTTGAAGCTGAGAGCGACACGAGGAGAAGCTGGCGGATTGTAGACTCACGCCTATGGAGGTTTCGGGGAAGGAGGCCATGATCGGATTGGAAGCTACGACGGCGAGATTGAGGTAATGACAGAGGTTTCTGTTGATCGAAGAGCTTGGACCGGTGCTCTAATGGTGGAAAGGTCGCAGATCGAGCGTGGACACTGGACGTCAGAGCTCACCTCTTCGCGGGTCTGCAGCGATCAATGACAGTGGTCACTGGACGTCGCTCGGAAAGACGCGAACTCGCCAGCGGTTGGAGCCACTGGGTGGTACAAACTACAAAGGCGCTAGATACTTGATTTTAATTAATTCCGGTTTAGTCCGGTTTGATCCTGGTTTAACTTAACAGAATCTGATGGAATGAAAGGAATTAAGAACGAAATTGAATCTCTTTAATATGAATGAAAGCAATGAGACATAACTGAAATATAAGATTGAGGATTTGAGAGAATTTTGAGATCCGTGATTTACGAGCTAATGGGAAAGTTTCGAAAACGGTAAAATATCTACTTGCATCTTGTCTTGGGGCTATCAGAGAGAAAATATATATTAAAAAAAAAAAGAATATTTGGGTTACAAAAGGTAACCGGTTGCTCATGATTAGAGGTGAAAAAGGGTAAAAAAGTCATGGAATTCTCGGCATTAGGCATTTGAAAACGTAAATAGGGTATACACCTAATTATCATATAATGTTGCTTGGGTGTAGAGTGCAATTACTCTATTTAATTTAGATGAGTAATGTGTTTCCTAAAGCTTGTATTTGTAAACTACCTTTTCAGCTACAGTAAGTTAGTAACTGTTAACAGTATTATTTACAAATGCTTTTGGTGAATCCTAAATTCAAAGTGTACCGTAAGAGAATTTTATTCGCTTAGCTTAGGCCATGCATGTCTATCGTCCAGTTTCTAAATAAAGGGTATCTAACCTACTAACTTAATTTTGAAAGAAAAAAAAAAAAACAAATTGTATAAGAGAAGAAAACTTTTTTTGCGATATGTGAGACTACAAGAACCCTCTCAAACCCCATGGAAACACATATAAGCTTCGAATTTAATTTTGTTTTTAAAAAGTAAAATTGACACATGTAAACTTTTGAATGGTTAATTTTTATAAGAAAATAAGTATGTAATTAAATAATAACAAAAGTATAAATATTTTATGGTGAAAATATTTAAGTGGATATCTACATCACTATAGAGATGTTTTTAGGCCACCAACAGTGAGAGTTTTTAGCAGAGTACCTAGTAAAAAAAAAAAACTAAAATATGGAAGGAGGTCGTAGAAAGAGAGAGAATTGATCATTTTTTGAAGTATATTCTTAACAAGATTTGAGAGACCAACTGTACACGTGTTTATCTTTATTGATACACCTATTTTTTTTAATGTAATTACAAAATTAAATTACTTTAAGTTTTAATATAATAATATACTTAGAAATCTAAGTTAAGATACTAATAATGATAACACAACAGGAACTCGGCTCGCACAACATCCGCAGCATTCGTATTTCACAGAGATCAAGAATTTAAAAAAAAAACAAAATAAATAGGCAAAGTAAGAAAGAAAACTAGCATTTATAAGCTGAGAGTTTATAATATTGAAAACTTAATAGAGAGTTTTTTTCTACAATTCAAAAATAGTTGAGGAATTTTTACATTTTTAATTTATTATATATAATATTGACGTTAAAAACACATCAACTTCATATATTTACAAAAAAAAATTAAAATGATAATTTTAAAATTTTAAGTTACTAATTTTTAGATAATATTATTAAATTTTGAATTTTTTTTATTTTTAATGGTAAAACCCCTCAATTATGTTTACTCAATGTAGAAACCCCTAAAGTAAAGATTTACCGGTAGTAATGATAATTATGACATGCTAGAGTTTAATTCATTAAATAAAGTTAGTTTGAAAGGTTTTTCTTTAAATATTAGTTTGAGGGTTTTTACCTAAAACAAACTTAATTGAGGGGTTTTAACGTTAAAATCCTAAAAAAAAACCTCAATTAAGTTTTCAACATTATAAACCTTCAACTTATAAACCATTAACGTATGTTATCCTTCGTCACGGTTTTTTAGACGGAGAATAACATATGTTAAGGAAATTAAAGTCGAAGGTTTATTTCACTGGATTTTTAGTTGGTTTTTTTACAATTCATCTTTAGCCGAAAGATTTAATTAATAAAAATCCTAAAAATAGTATTTTTTTTGCTTACCTTCATCGATTCGATTTTCCTTTGGCTATAACTTTTTTTTTTTTGTGGGTATCCCAGGCCCATGGAGAGACCCAGACTAATCTCCAAGGGGAGGTGCATCCCACGGATAGACCTTCTCTCCGGGTATTCAAATGGGCCCTAAAGCATAAGCCCATATCCGTGTTAGGTGACCAGGATAATTGTGACTTAGTTTCGCGCAGCAGGTGGATCGAACCTGAAACGTATTGGCGTCTCAGTCCCGTCTCGTTTGGCTATAACTTCACGTAAGAAAATGCCAGTAAGAAAATGCCGCGTATTTGAAAGGCACAAGACACGAAAGACCTTGACGCAGTTGGTTCTTGCGTTAACTAAGTGCCGGTCAATCACGTTCATGCTGCTTAATTAACGAATTACGATGCATACATTTATGCAACAAATACCAAAACAAACAGCGGCTACAAGAGCGGGGTCCTGGCGGCTTTAAGAATGGTGCCAGCGATGTATATAAGAGTGGTGGTGATACAAGGTGGTGGTACTAGTGTGGGCTATAAAACAAACAACACTCTTAAAGTCTTAAATTTATATTTGTTTTAAATAATGAATTTAAATAAATGTTCATTTAAATATTTCAAGAGAATTATATCGCAAATCAAATACTTTAAGATAGAGTTCTCAAAATTTTGAAATACTCTTAATAAAATAGAAGTAAATTTATATAGGATTCTTAGTAATTAAATCCATCAACTAAAGATGAATCATAAAAAAAAACCTTCAGCTAAAAATCCTGTGAAATAAACCCTCAACTTTAATTTTTGTCACAATATATAGATTTTTCGTCACAAATTTTTTATTGTGACTAATATGTGACAAATTCAAAAAAGTCACAATAAAATGATCACAAATCATGTTTTGTATCAAAATCGCCACACTTCTAATGACGATCTACTACGGTAGCAGATTTGTTACCAATTGTGACGAAATATAAAAGTCACAAAAATGACACAATTTGTTACGATTAAAATGTAACAGATACGTCACGAGCCGTGACAAAAAAAAATAGTGACAGATTCGTTAGAAGTTGTTACCAAATTTGTGTCACCTATTAGTCATAAACCCCGACCGAAAAAATCACAAATCCCTCACGAATGGTGACCAAAAGATAGTAATAATATTGTCACAAACTTTTAATTTGTGACGTTTTGTTGATACTACTATAGTTCATTATTATTAATAATATGAAAATTGTTGCAAATTAGTCATATATTGTGACTACGTAATTATTTTTCAAATATCTATAATACATACAATGAAACACATAATAAAACGTTAAATTACCACCAAATATATACAATAAGAACAAGCATCCAAATCAAAGAACAAAGTAGGTTTGCAAAGATAACTACAAGAAAAAAGCCTTAACAAAATACATAATAAAAGTACTAAGAACATGGGGTGAACGTACTCCATGGAAACTGGATAGTGTTGGTGGTGGATCCAGACCTAGACATTCAAACTTGTGATTGACTGAACAAGCTTTTCCATATTTTCAAGTCTTTTTTTAAACTGCAGATTCTCTTTACAGCTCTGCTTCCACCTCTTGCAATCTTTTTGTTATTATTTCCACTTCTTCAGAAGCATGTGATTCATTGGATGGAGCTTCAATAGATGGTAAAACCTTACTGTGTAGTGCTCCAAGTCCAAAGACATGTCCTTGTTTAGATGTTCCAGCATCCTAATAAAAATAACAAACATGTGAACAAAAACTAAAGCCACGCAAAATTGTAGTAATAATTAATGAGTACTATATTTACCACTATGTGCATCACAAAAAATCCAGGTGCAGTTAGTGAGTAACAAACAAACCACAAACACAATGACTTGACACTTAAGAAACACATATCACTACTACTATTTTATAATCGTACTTCAATTATATATTGTTTATCATTAAGGACAAATAAGAGAAATAATCAATAATATAACTAACTGTAAATATTTGGCATTAATATATATCACAAAAAATTATTGAAACATTACAGTAGTACAAGAGGTTAGAATGTTTTTTTTGTTAAAAACTAACACAATACATTTTAGAAGTAAATAAGCAACTAAAAAATCTAATAATCCAATGGAAATCAAGACAGAAACTAACAGAGCATGAAGCAAGAGGTTAAAATGTTACCTTGATAAAAATTTCGTTTTTCTCACCCTGATTCTCAGGTGTCACATTCTGTAGACCAGAAGATTCAAGTTGTCCCAGGCGTTCTTCTACATGCTTTTCATAAGTTTCTGCAACCAATCGAGCTCGCTCATCAACGTAAGTTCCCTCCGGTTTTTAATGTGTTTTCTTCGTTACAGCAATAAAAGAGAAGTCTTCGTTGTTTGCTTCCTACAAATAATTAAAAATACATAGAAAATAAATAATACAAAATTATCTAGAGAAACTAAGAATGGAAATATAAACATTATTAGCACATCTGGAACTTTGGCATATGAACATAAACCAGCTCTATGTTGATGTAGATCTAAACCATTGCGATAAGACAATCGAGACGCACGTGCACTAGCACTCGTCTTTTTGGCTTTCGGTGATCTCTCATAAGAGCGTCCACCTATTGTTGGTGGAGCCATCTAGTAAACCAATTTATAAGGATACGATCCGTTGGTACAGTTTTAGCAAGGATACGATACTTTGATACAGTTTTAGCAATTCAACTTCAAACCAACTTCTCAAAATCCAACATCATGTAGAAATTACCTTTCTAACTGAAGGCGACGGAGAAAGAAACAAATAAGAGAAAAATCTACAAAAATAATCTCGTTTTTAGATTTGTTAGGGGCAGAGGTTATCAAATGCCTCAGGTACTTGTGTTTTTTTGGGGTTATAATTGAGTTCGTGAAATACTTGGCAACACTTAAAGCGCTAGAAGGAAAAAGTTATGGCTCCACTTAAATTTTTTAACGCGGTTTATTAAAAAATATTAGAAACCCACTACCTGATTTTAAGTAGCCCTGGGATGGATCCGGATATCCGGAAAATTTAGGGTATCCGGATCCGGATCCGGATCCGTCAGATCCGTTGACTTAATATCCGGATCCGGATTCGTGGTTTCCGGATATCCGGGTTTCGGATATCCGTCTCGATATTCTATTATCCGCGGATATCCGGATCCGGATCCGGATCCGTCAAAATAATTAAAAATAATTTTTTTTAACAAAAAATACTAATTTTTTAATATAATATATAAATTAAATATTTATAAATATATTTATATATGTTTATAATATTGTAAAAACTAAAATATAATATTATAAGATTAATTCATGTATAAATATTAATATATCAAATATAAATATTAATAAAATTTAAAAATTTAATGTATTTCAAAAATACGGATCCGGATCCGGATATCCGGACCTAAAAATTAAGATATCCGGATCCGGATTCGGTTTGCACGGATCCAAGATTTACTATCCGGATTCGGATCCGGGCACCCCGGATATCCTATTTTCGGAGCGGATCCGGAGCGGATCTCGGATCGAATCCGGATCTCGGATAATAAGTCTCAGGCCTAATTTTAAGCCGTGTGTTAATTTTAACAAAAAAATATTTACTTATTTACATTGAGTAATTTTGACAAGGAAAATACCCCTCATTGGGAAGTGATAGTCGGCTTGATCTTTTGAAGGCGCAAACGATATAATAAATTTTATGCCAACTAAATAAATTTTATGCCAAACTAAAGAAGTTCGACAAGTCATAGGCGATCAATAGAATTTCACGTTGGATAACACTAATTCTGGTCTCTCAGACAGTGACTTACTACATATGGCAGCAACAAACAACATGATCCACAACCATACTCTGGTCCCGCTAATGGCTGTGTTCAGAGAAATTAATAGTAGACACCATTCATGCTATGATGGACAGGAAGAATATCAAATCCCTCACGTCTCTATGGTTAGTCTGATCCTTCAACTGTGACGCTCAGCATCTGTTTTCACTCGAGGATCATCTACTATCTAGTCTTCTTGCATTCGACTGACACTCCGTTTTTTTAGTTTTTTTTTGCCAGAGTTTCTTGATGCTTAGATAAACTACTTTGTAACCGAAAGATCAAAATACTTTGTAGCAAATCTCAATCACCAATGATATTAAGATTCTTAGCAAGAAAAAAAAACACAGATATATGGGCTTGATTAAATTTTATAATTTGATCATATTTAGAGAATCTAGTCTCATGTTTACAAATAGAAGTAACGGTTTAGTTTTTGAAACTGAGAAAAAAAACTTTTTGGAGTAAGAATCGATGACTCTCCACTATGTTATATTCACGTACGAATAAAATTTACATGTTTTATTATAAAGAAACTAATTGTAACAAAAATACTCAGAAAATTTGATGACGTTAACAAATATATACGAACTAGTGACGAGTTATGGTCGCATAATTACTAACAATATGTAAGACGGAACTTTTCGTCACTAGTTTGTCATCATTTGTGACATTCTTTTGTTACTTTTTATTATGTCAGAATATTATGACTAAATAGTTACTATTTTGTAACATAATAGTTTTGTCACAAATTTGTCAGTAAATCGTCATAATATTGTGACAAATTATTTTGACACAAAAATTGGTCGCAATATCAACATTTTCTTGAAGTATAAGTTTTCAACATTATAAACCATCAATTTATAAACCGTTAACGTATGTCACCATCCGTCGCGGTTTTTTAGACAGAGGGTAACATATGTTAACGAAATTAAAGTTGAGGATTTATTTCACATGATCTTAGTTGATGATTTTTTTTTACGATTCATCTTTAGTTGAGGGATTTAATTATTAAAAATCCTTTAAATAATTGAATGAAACTAGACATAACATTGGTCAAAATTCTTCTCAAAATCTAAAAATTTTAAACATTTAAAAATAACTAAAATAGATCAGACACATAAATCAAATATATATATATACAAAACTTAAAAATGAACAAATAATCCCGCGATTTAAAAACGCGGATCAAAATCTAGTGGAATATTAAAGCTATAGACATTCAGATTGACGATATATATACATATGTGATTATCTCCTTAGTATATGGTTATATGAACTTGTTTTGCAATGGGTTCAGACAACCCAGATAATTAGTCCAACTAAACGCGTATATATATATATGAACACGGTTTTTCAGACACGAAGAGAAGGATCAAGACTTAGAAAGTGTTTCCCTCTGACCTGAATTAATATCTATCTTTGAGAGTCTATTTCTCCAATTACTTGTTATACACGTTTTAGATAATTGACAATATTCAAGAAGACAAAAAACAAAAGATATTGGAAGTTTGCTTGTTTCAACTTCTTCAGCCAAAAGGATATGTTAGTTGATTTCTTCGATTTCAAAAGCGGATACAGATGGAGGACCCTACGTACACGTTTTGACCCGAAGCTCTGCAGCTACTTGTCTCTCATCTCCGTTCACTCCGGTGCACCTCATCGCCAACAGAGCTACTAGATAGATCACTCCGTGATTCTTTGCATTCATCACCCTCGGATCCGTAAGAACTTCGCTTAAGCGATGATTTTGTGCATGTGGCCAGTTAAAGCACAACGCCTTTTCTCCTGACACCAGTTCCATGCACCACGCCGAAGCTGTAGAGACACTCCACGCTCCAAAATCAGATAACATTTCATCCAAGAGAGTGTTGTCAAGCTTGACATCACGGGAGGTATGATAAGAGTTTGGGCATCTCTGCAGCAATCTTCAACCTTTCCGACCAAGATGTTAAAAAGAGTCCCACCAGACACAAACTCATAAACCAAGAGGTGAACTTGTGTTTCTTTAAAGCAACTTCAAAGCCTCACCACGTTTGGAAGGTTGATTTGAACCACTTGTTTGCAGTTCTCAACTCGAGAGCTTTTACTGGCAACTTCAACACTGTCTGATAGTATCTCTTCTTCGTCTATGATTCCTTGGTCTCCTGCACCAAGGACTCTGGTCTCGTTATAGCCTTTAGTCGCATTCTTGATCTCTTTCTCACTGAAGATCTTGGCAGATGCATTCGATGATTGTGCACCAGAGTCTAGAGGTCTTTGTACTAAGAATATTCCACCGTTCTCTGGTTTCCAGAGCTTGAGTTTTAGCTTCAAATGAGTTTTCGTTCTTGTGGGAAGCACCAAACCTGTAAGAACTTACCAAGAATGATTGTCTTCCACTCTGTTACTTTTTCTTGCACCGGAAAGATCCAATGACGTTCTTACAGGTTTATGCTTCACACAAGAACGAAAACTCACTTTTGTACTCATCGATGTCTAGTAAGAACAGAAAAATAGAGGAATTAGAGGAGTCTTGCTAAAAAAGAAGGTTAAGGTTTTTTAAAATTGACATAGAACTTGATCTCAAATTCTAGCTTAGTACTCCTAATTAAGTCTCATTTATTATTATTGAAAATTCAAAATCGTGGAAAATAAACGGGACCCTTGGGACCATCTTCAACCCCATGATGACTCTGAGTACAAGATTTTCGGGATCAAGAAAGTCGCAAACGAAAATATAGGAGAATATACCCCTTTGCAGCCGTATTGAAGGTAGATTTTCCCTTCAAACCCCTTTAGATATTTGCAGGAATACCCGGATTCACCAGTAGCAGGCAGTAGTAGTATTGATGCAATTATATACAAGTGCGCATGCATGGGGAGTTACTGAAGGAGTTTCATTACAAGACAGATGTATGATGAGTTTATTAAACTAGAAATAGATAGCTCATGATAGAGCTTTATTATGAAAAATACAAGAAAGCAAAGAAGCTGTAGATTTCCTTCAAGAGATTCAAGAGTTATTGATTATAAATATGAGAAGGAGAGACTGCTAAAACGCAGCCAAACTTAGTCTCATCATTCACATTACATAGAATTTTATAAGAGATCACTCTTGTAAGAAATCCTAATACATAGGCTAACGGGATTGGATATAATAGTTACTAGAACCCATCACTTTTGTACTGCCGTATGGTCTTTGTGCTTCTTACAGTTTAAGTAAAACAAAATAAGTTGAGATTTTTGGAAGATAAGTTTAATTAATTTGAACTGTCTTTAAATCAGTGTTAACTAGTTTCTTAAAGGATAAAGATTTACTATATTTGTATAGGTAAGGAAAAAAAAAACTGTGATATTATGAAAAACTTAGACAATAAATGATAAGACTGACTATGAAACTAGAGATAATTATTAAAACAATGGGTGAAAACAACAACGGGTGATGGCCTGGGGTAGATCATCGACACAACATGTTCAATTCGTACCAAAGAGATAGTTATTAAGAGTATGGGTGAGAAGTAGTTGAGATGGTGGTGGGTGGTAGATCATTGACACAGCATGTCAAAGAGAACAATCCTCAAGAAGTAAATGAATATTTCCCACGAAACCAAATGATGCATAATGTTGATTTTCGATCATTTCATCATCGATAGAGAACGAGGGTAAGAGTATGATCTTAAAGACTATTTACTAATGATTTTATTTTGCAGAATAACTGTAACACATTGCAAACGTATCAATAGCAATTTGATAAAAATAAATGTTTTAATTTTTAATTACTAATTTAAGATATATCATCATCTAAACTAATAACAGATGTCACAATTGATTCGATGAATTATGATTATCATATGTGATATGTATTAGCCATACTCAGCCCATTACCTTAACTCATGACAAGCCCACTGAAGTTAAGGTTGAAGCCCATAAGCAAAACACGACAAAACTCAGGCTGTTTTCTTCTTCTGGTCTCACGCCGTAGACGCTCAACGTACAAGACGACAGCATGAGCAAGGCATGACCGCAACGGTCTCATTTCCAGCTCATCAAATCATCACCTCCAACAGATTCAATTGTTTTGACTCGTGTATTAGGGCTTACTAAGCTTTGTATAAATAGGTGATGATGTTGTAGCGTTGTCTTAAGTTGAAAGCTATAAAACGTATTCAATAAAGCTTTTCTCCTTCAGTGTTCTTGTGTTTCTCATGGTATCAGAGCTCAGCAAGTAAATCCTGAGCCATGGCCGAAGCACCAAATCCGTTTTCTACTCCGTCTTTAAGTATCTCTCAATGCGTGACATTGAAGCTTTTTTCCACAAACTACCTCCTATGGAAAACACAGTTCGAGTCTTTTCTCTCCAGTCAGTCTCTTCTCGGGTTCATTAATGGATCTGCTCCTCGTCCTCCTCCGACTGTTGCAAAGCGAGATGGTGATGTCGTGACTGAAGAAGCAAATCCTGATTTCGTCAAATGGGTTCGTCGAGATCAACTTGTCATGGCTTGGTTGTTTGGTTCTCTGTCTGAAGAAGCACTGCGTTCTGTTTATGGGCTCAACTCGGCTCAAGATGTCTGGTTCTGTTTGGGAAAGACGTACAACCGCATCTCTGCTACTCGCAAACTTGATCTCCAAAGAAAGCTGCAAGGTATGTCAAAGAAAGACAAATCTATGACTGAATACCTTAATGATGTTAAGGGAGTTTGCGGCCAGCTTGATTCTATTGGTTGTCATGTCTCTACTCAAGAAATGATTTATGCTGCTTTGAATGGTTTGGGCCGTGAGTATGAGTCAATATACACTGTCATAGAGCACTCTATGGACTAAGTGTTGGATGCAAGCTTTGAGGATTCAGTTTTCAAGCTTGTTAACTTCGATGACAAGCTTAAAGCTCAAAGTGAAGCTGCACCTACTCCTCATCTTGCTTTCCAAACTGGTCGTGGCTACACTACCAGAAGGAGTGGTTATTACAGTAACAGAGGAAACAGAGGTCGTGGTTCTGGCTCATACTGTGGTTGTGGTTTTCACCAGCAGTTCTCCAGCGCCACTTCAGGCTCAAGACCCACCTGT
Organism: Brassica napus; assembly: GCF_020379485.1. Lineage (NCBI taxonomy): Eukaryota > Viridiplantae > Streptophyta > Magnoliopsida > Brassicales > Brassicaceae > Brassica > Brassica napus. The sequence continues at coordinate 32,628,377 of NC_063449.1, read as the reverse complement.
CAGATCTGTAATCGTGTGGGTCACACTGCTGCTCACTGCTACAATCGCTTTGATCAAGCTTTCCAAACTCCCGACAACCTTCACAATGCGTTATCTGCCATGAAACTGTCTGATCAATCTCAGTACACGGGTCAAGAATGGTATCCAGACTCGGGGGCGTCTTTATCACAAATGACGGTTCTCAGTTGCAGTCTGCTCAACCATATCTTGGCAATGATCAGGTCATAGTAGGAAATGGTGACTATCTGCCAATCACTCACATTGGTTCTATTCCTCTGCGCACACCAAAAGGTATACTTCCTTTAGCTGATGTCTTAGTTTGTCCAGCCATTACCAAGTCCTTACTGTCTGTTTCTAAACTCACATCAGACTACCCATGTGAATTTATGTTTGATGATAAATGTTTATTGGTTAAGGACAAGGTGACAAAGCAGGTGATAACCCAAGGTCGACGGCATAAAGATCTCTATGTTCTGAAGGATATCCGGTTTCAGGCTTTCTATTCATCAAGACAACAAGCTGCTTGTGAGAAGATTTGGCACCAGAGGTTAGGTCATGTTCATGCGGATATTCTTCGCCTTTTATCCAGCACTAAGTCTATCCTTTTAAATAAGTCAAGTGTTCAGTCTGTTTGTGATGCTTGTCATTTTGAGAAAAGTTGTAAACTTCCCTTTCTTACATTTGAGTTTATATCTTCTCGTCCTTTGGAACGCATACAATGTGACTTGTGGGATCCTAGCCCAGTGATTTCTAATCAAGGTTTCAAGTTCTATGTTATATTCATTGATCATCACACACGGTTCACTTGGTTCTACCGTTTAAGGACAAAATCTGATTTCTACTCTGTGTTTGTGCGGTTTAAACAACTTGTGGAGAATCAATTTGAGTGTCGCATACAACAGTTTCAGTTTGATGGTGGAGGGGAGTTTATCAGTAAGGAGCTTCTCACACTTTTGACTCAAGCCGGGATTCAACAGAGAATCTCTTGTCCTCATACCCCTCAGCAAAACGGCTTGTCTGAGCGCAAACATAGACACTTGACTGAGCTAGGCCTTACTATGATGTTTCATGCGCGTGTTCCACATCAGCTTTGGGTCGAAGCCTTCTTTACTGTAGTGTTCTTGATCAATATGTTGCCATCCACTGCTCTTACTGACAACGAGAGTCCGTTTCAGTTGTTGCATAACTCTGCTCTAGTGTATACAGCTTTAAGAGTTTTTGGCTGCAAGTGCTTTCCTTCTTTGCGACCCTACATGCAGAATAAGCTCGATCCCAAGTCTCTGGCATGCATTTTCCTCGGTTACAATGAGAAGTACAAGGGCTATCGTTGCTTCTATCCCCCTACAGGAAGGGTTTTCATCAGTCGCCATGTCTTATTCGATGAAAACTCCTTCCCTTTTGAAAACTTATACAGCAAGTTTCACACAGATACAAACTCCAATCTTCTCAAAGCCTGGAGAGATGCCCATCTTGCTCCTTAAGTTGTCTCTTCTGATCAGGATTCTCCTAATGAAGAAGAGCTTCCTCTAGCTCCAGTGCCGATTGTCACCACACCAGCCGCTCCAGAGGTGGTTTCTCCTCCTGCATCTCCTGTTATGTTTTATCATCAACACTCTGATGATGAGGATCCACGACCAGGAGCTCCAATTGCCGAACGACCTCCTCTTCATCATATGACTACACGAGCTCGCGCGGGCATCATCAAACCAAACCCACGCTATGCATTAATCACAATGAAAGATGAGTTCACATAACCGAAGTCACTCAAAGCTGCATTACAACATCCTGGTTGGAACAAAGCAATGGGCGTGGAGATGGATAGCATGTCAGAAACAGAAACCTTTGAGCTTGTTCCCCCGTCTGATGATCAGAATCCTTTGAGTTGTGGCTGGGTGCATAAATTCAAAAGAAATGCTGATGGTTCTGTTCTAAAACTGAAGTCGAGACTTGTTGTCAGAGGCAATGAACAGGAAGAGGGGCTTGATTATATAGAGATATTCAGTCCAGTGGTTCGATCAGCAACTATTCGAACGGTTCTTCATGTAGCTGTAACAAAGAAGTGGTCATTAAAGCAGCTTGATGTGCAAAACGCATTTTTGCACGGTGACTTGAAGGAACATGTGTTTATGAAACAACCTCCTGGATTCGAGGACCTTGAGAAACCTGACTATGTTTAGCGTCTGAAGAAGGCCATCTACGGTCTGAAACAGGCTCCACGTGCTTGGTTTGATAAGTTCAGCTCCTTCCTTCTAGACTTTGGTTTTCAATGCAGTTTCCTTGATCATTCTCTGTTCATTTATCACCATGATTCTGATGTCATCTACTTGCTGCTCTATGTTGATGACATGATCATTACCGGAAACAATGATGTTCTTCTTGACAAGCTCATTGATCAGTTGAATAGAGTGTTTCGTATGAAGGATTTGGGATCTGTTCATTATTTTCTTGGTGTTCAAGTTCATCATCATGAAGACGGCTTGTGCCTTAACCAAGGAAAGTATGCCACTGATCTTCTCATCACCGCTGGAATGCAAGATTGTGCCCCTATGATCACTCTGTTGCCTCTCAAGCTTGATAAGGTCCCTGGCCAAGATCAACCATTCTCTGATCCCTCATACTTCCGGAGCTTAGCTGGTAAGCTTCAATACCTTACTCTCACCAGACCAGACCTGCAGTTTGTTGTTAACTTCAACTGTCAGAAGATGCACATGCCTAGTCAATCCGATTTCGCTCTGCTCAAATGCATTCTTCGCTATGTCAAAGGCACTCTTGCAATGGGAATCGGGATAAAAGCAAACACTGACTCCACTCTCATCTGTTACAGCGACAGTGATTGGGCAGAGTGCAAGGAAACAAGACGGTCTACTGGTGGATTGTGTACTCTTCTCGACTCTAATGTCATCTCGTGGTCTGCCAAAAGGCATGATACAGTCTCCAAGTCTTCGACTGAGGCTGAATACCGTACGATGTCTGCTGCGGCTTCTGAAATTGTCTGGCTTCAGAATCTTCTTCGTGTCATGGGTCTTCAAACAACAGAGAACTCCTCTTCTGCTGTGTGACAACCTCTCCGCCGTGTGTCTTGCAGCAAACCCGATGTTTCACAAACGCGCCAAACACTTTGATGTTGACTTTCACTACGTCAGGGAGCGGGTTGCACTGAAGGCTCTTGAGGTGAAACACATCCCAGCTTCTCTGCAACTGGCTGATGTTTTTACTAAACCTCTCGGTCATGATGCCTTCCTCAAGCTACGCACCAAACTTGGTGTCTCTTTTCATCCGACCCCAAGTTTGAGGGGGTGCATTAGCCATACTCAGCCTATTACCTTAACTCATGACAAGCCCACTGAAGTTAAGGTTGAAGCCCATAAGCAAGATACGACAAAACTTAGTAAGGCATGACCGCAACGGTCTCATTTCCAGCTCATCAAATCATCACCTCCAACAGATTCAATTGTCTTGACTCGTGTATTAGGGCTTTCGTGTATTAGGGCTTACTAAGCTTTGTATAAATAGGTGATGATGTTGTAGCGTTGTCTTAAGTTGAAAGCAATAAAACGTATTCAGTAAAGCTTTTCTCCTTCAGTGTTCTTGTGTTTCTCAATATGTTCATGTTGAAGATAAGCAACCACTATGTAGAATAATAAAATAAATTAAAATTGACACTCAAAATAAGAACTTGTATGTGAAGTGAAAAGGTGAAAAATGAGGTATAATAAAGGCTTACAAAATAAAGACACAATAATTTAATCTAAAGCAGAAGATGAAGCAGCAGGAGGACGAGGACGCTTTACTCCTTGTAAGGAGCCTTGAGTTTATTGACATCATCCACCATGCTTGAATCAGTCTCATGTACTGGTCTCCCTGTAGGTGGTGGTGGTGGAGGAGGAAGCATCGAGGTCAACTCTCTATTAGACCTTGTAGAGAGTAAATTTATTCGCAAAGTTAAAAGATCGTTTTTCAAATTAATGTCAAGAGATCATCTCTCTCCAAATAGGAACACTACTCTTACCTGTGAGAAAGCTGAAAGTAATCATCTGATTCGTCACTGTCATCATCATGATTGCTGTTGACTAGCTGAACTGGAGGAGTTGTCATGCTGCCTCTATTTGAAGTAACAGAGCCCATATCATCGTGATGCTGAAGAACACATTGCAAATTATCGTTCAATGCCAGTCCCTGGCACATAAGCTCCTCGTCTCTGGAGAAAAGAAAACGAAAACTGTTTACTAAAACCCATCATCACAGCAGGGAATGAAGCAAGAAAACTCACGTTGTAGTGTTCACAAGAGTCATTACACGTCTTTGATAAGTACGACACTGCTCCACTAAATCAACTATGAGTTCTTCTTTCAAACCCTAATAACATCCAGAAGATACAAACACTTAATCTTCAATACTTGAAACACAAGAGTCAGTTCCTTGTAAGGAACAGTACAACCAAATCCTTACCTCGGGATTACCGGGATCAAGTGCTCCAAGCATGTCCATCAAAACATCAACTAATCCCTCGGCACTTTGAATCTCTTCCATGCTTTTAACGAAAAAACATAAATAAACAACATTTCACCCTTACAAAACCCAACAGATACAGAACATGGTCTACTTAGAAGAGAATACCTGAGGCTAGAAACATCATCTCCTAAGAGCAACGCTTGAATAGCAACATCTTCATCTGATAGAACGGGCTGAGTCTGAGGTGGAGTAAACAACGGTGGACTACTTTGCGTTCGAGGTGGAAACTCAATTCCAGCAGACTGAACCATTAACTTGTCAAAAAAACTTATTGCTAAATAAAATTGTCATAACCCATGAAATAAAAAGATAACATACCCTTAGTTCATTATATGCATTGTAGTATTGTGAGTATTGACCACCACGTCCACCAAAAGCTTCTTGCCATATGTCTAGCAAATTTAGAATTTTTTCCCGCACATTTAGGCCAGGCTGCATTATTATAGTTGGAAACTTACAACCCAGGCTACCAGAGATATTAGAGGCAGGTTAACTATAGCACAGGAAACAAAAAAAAAAAAACACCTTTTCCTTCACTATGTTGACCATGTCAATCAAAAGTTCACAGTCAACGATTAGCTTGGCCACGTTCTCACCACAATTCTTACTTAAAGACTCCAACGCCTGCGCAACGCGTCATCCAAATTAAAAATGAGGTCAACACATAGATGAACCCAAAACAAATAATTCAATCCAAGAATACCTACATGAAGTGCAAGAATCTGGACTTTAGGGTTTTCACTTCCTAACTGCTTCTTCAGCACCATCACTGCTTCTTTTGCTTGACTAAAGGCATTGAACAAAGTCAAAACTATTACACTTCAATGAGCAAAGCCAAAACTGAAACTATTTCAATTTTGCTTGACAATCGTGACTAGTAAGAGACTATATATTTTTTTAACCTAGGATCCATGTTGATAATATCACAGAGTTCAATGTTACTATCCCAGTCTGGACCAGTCAGCATATCATCTGTAGCCCTTTCTGCCCATGTTCCCGCATCATTTGCCATCTTAGAATCTCTTATATCAATCAAATCCCAAATTTCCGAAATTCCTATGAAGACACCATGATGTCTTTAGTACACAGCTATAACTAACAAGAAAATTTAAAGCTGAACAAACAAAGAACTCTTATACCTTGTTCAGGCCTAAACCTAAGGAAGAACAAGAAACAAGGAAAGATTTGTAAGTTTCGGGATTCGTAAAGAGATGAAACAATTTGAAGGGGGCTTTCCGACACGGTAAGTGTATTTCTGATCGTATCACGTCTAGAGTCAACTCCAACTTTTATTCTTCTCTAGATGCACAAACAGTTGCAAACTTGTGTTTTGGGTTTTCTCTAGCTTTTGATACCTAAAACATTAAGGCAAAGTCACCGTCTGCTTTTTATTGGTCATTTTTATAAATTAAAATTAAAAACTTGGGGAGCAATTAACAATCTTTCGAATCATTCAAGATTAAGAATCGGTCCACACACGGCAAAAATACCCGTAAAACCGATCACAAAACGTTATCTCGTTGACTTGTCTTCCTAGGAGTCCATATTAAAGCGTGTTTCCTAACTGCAATAAAATAACTAAATGAAAACGCGTTTGTAAGACGACTTCATCTAGCTATGACCGTTCGGATACCCGATAGAGCTTTCAGGGTTTTCCAGTTCAGTATTCTAGGCTCCATTACGGTTTTGTATATGTTTGGGTTTGGATTCCGTTAATAATACTTTGAGTTTAGCTATATTTTATAATTCTATATAAGATATATTTAGGTTTCAAACTTATCCCGTACTTTAGTTTTAAGTAATTAAAAATAATAAATTATATATTTTAAATATTTATTTAGGTTTCTTTTTTTTAACGCTAATTTATTATGATATTACAATTATGATATGAGAAAGATTACATAGACGATTCGACAACCGACAATACTGCCGTCCTATGAAGATCCACGTCAGACCAGATTTATTTGCACCATGTTAAAGATCTCTTGTAAGTCTTTCTTCCGTAGTCTGCATAATTGTTTAATAAATCGCTTTCTCCGGAACTTGCAACCTGCATTTCCTGTAATCTGCAAGAAATATTTATTTAGGTTTCAGATACTAATTTGAATTTTAGAACCAAAATTTTTCATATTTATTGGGAGATCTAGAATATCGACCCAAATCCACTGGTCGATATATTAAAATAGGATACTAATCATTATCTATATATATTATTCCATATTAGTTTAGGAAATAAGGTTAAAACATTCACTATCTAAACTAGAAATATTGTATAAGAGTCTAACAATATCATTCTTCAGATTCATCCTCTCAATAATTTGTCATGGGAACAAAACTAAAATCTTCACAGCTATTCTTAAAATCTTGTTGTTCTAGCAAATCGTAGCCCAACAATTCTATTAACATTTTATTTGTTTCTCGATTTGAAGCAAGGGAAATTGTTCAACAATTCAAGCATTCATTCATCATCCACTTTCGCATGGCTATTAGCTCACGAAAGAAATTCAGATTTCTTGACGGCAGCCTATCTAAACCGGCAGCCAATTCACCCTACCATGAAGATTAGACATCAAACAATCATCTCATTATAGAATGGATAAAATTAAACAAACAATCAAACCAAAAATCATCAATCTTCCGCAACATGAATAACCGTCGTTGTTTCTTAAACCAATGGTGTTTTCTCTTCAAGTTATTACTTCAGTTATTGCGCTTCATCAAGCCGTACCACTACCTAATACTCCCTCCGTTTCATTTTAATTGTCGTTTTAGAATCGGACACACAGATTAAGAAAACATATAATTTTGCATATTTTCAAAATAAAAATATCATTATCAATACATGTAACCACATTTCAGTTAATGAAAAAAATATATTAAAATGTAAAGTCAATAAATTTTACATTAAAATTATAAAATAACACTTATTTTTAAAATGAAATTTTTACTTTACAACGACAAATAAACTAGAAGGAACTTCGTCAAGTTGCAAATTCTACTTCGACTCAGAGCTTTTATGATGTCCACGATTAGTGCATAAGCTCTCAATTCAATGTGCATAAGAACATACAATTGGATGTTACAAATCCCCAGGATTTGATTCTCCTACTTGATTTACTTCTACTACTATATTTCAAAAATTGTCTAACGCATGAACTTGAAAGAGACTATTGGGAGATCTAAAAGATTGACCTAAACCCAATGGTCAATAATAAGATATACATCAATATATTAGATTATCTATATATATTATTCCATATTTATTTAAAATATTATGTTAAATCATTTACTATATAAATGAGACATATTGTAACTTATTTCTTATGAGAGTCTTAACAATATAATTCTTCCGATTTATACCCTCAATAATTTGTCAATGTTCGTATTTTTGGGCAACATGTTCGGATTCAGATATATTGTATACAACTCTATACAATCCGTTTACATATTTTTACAATTCGTATCGGATACAAAAGATTTTCGGTTCGGATCTCTGGTTTTTTTTTGCCTAGGCCTAAACGGATCTCACACAAGCTCACAAAGGAGTGAAGGACCCACCGATCACCAAACTCTATCATCATCCAACAAGAGCATAAACAGACACAAAAGACTTCACTCTTCTTGAACTTGAAGCGAAGGCAAAGATTATTGACATTGATTTAGTTTTAGACCAAAGCAAAACCGTAAAGTTTTGATATATACAGATGAGCATTGGTACACTTTTATCGGTTAGCAAAAGCTAGAGTACCAATCTACATATTATAAAGATCATCATCATATGCTCTATGCATGCATTACATATGCTTATAAAGAAAATTCAGTGTATATAGAACTATAAGAAGAACAAAGGGATAGAATATTTGGTTGTACATTGAAGAAGATGTTCATGTCCTCTGCTTCCAACTTCACCATTCCTGGATTCCTTCGTCCATGGATTTACAGAACGCACTAAATCCAGCTCAGGTTAAAAAAAATCAGTAATCTTCTTGGTCAAAGAAGTGTATAAACCAAGAAGAACATTTCGTTTCAATCTCGTAGATTTACATTCCAGAGGAAAGATAAGCATCCTTTGTTTTTATCCCTGTATTAGGAAACAGAGAGAGAGAGAGAGAGAGAGTTAGGCATAAATTTAGTTGCTCATGTAATCAATGTATACTGCTCTACACAGCACATGATTAGCATCTTCAGTCATCACCATTGAGCAAACAAAGTCCAAAGCTGTAAAGAAAAATCTCGTGCAACTAACAAACCTACATTGACCCTTTTCTAGGACCATTAACTTCAAACCCACCACAACAAGCGACCAATACCACAGTATCCTTACAAGATTCACATGACAAAGAGACAAGAGTATCACAAAACAGTTCGTCGGCATCAGTAAGAATTAAGACCCAAATCATATTTCAGTTTTCTTTCTGTATCAATTCTCAACTCTAAAACTAATAAAGCATTTCTATGATCAAAAATATATTAAAAATAAAACCTTTAACTTCCCGCAGAGTTTATGGATATACCTTAGACTGCTTCTGCTTCGATCCCTATTGCTTCTGCTTCGATAGCTATTGCTTCTGCTACTACTACCAGCACTGCTCTTTGAGCCCCCACTGTTGATCCTCGAGACTTCTCTCTGACTCCTACTCGATTCTGACTTCCACCAATCTTTATCCTCTGAGATGGAAGGCCTGGGAGAGCCTCTGCTTGTCACAGAACCATCATCTTCATCCTTCTTCTTGGTCTTTTTCTTGGCGCCCAAGCTAACAGGAAACCCTAAATTCAGAAGAAACCCACTGTTATTCACTCCCCTGTTTCTCACCGGATCGACCCATCTGTCGCTCTTTGACTTCCTCACGACTTTGCTCTGCATCTTTCTCCTCTGAGGCATTTCATCGAACATTTTCGGATCTTTCTCCTCTTCCTCTGTTTTCACCTCAACGAGATCCTTCAAGGAGAGCTCGTAGCACGACTCGGGCATCTTGCTAACCATCTCCATAAGCTCTCGTTGACCACGAGCGATGACCTGAGCCTTGGAAACAGGAGAGAGGTTCTGGTGATTGGCTTGAGGGCTCTTGGGTGGGCTGGTTCTCCACAGAGGAGGCGAGCAGACGCCGGAATCTGGATGATCATCGAAGGCTCTGGGGAATATCAAATGGGTATTGAACGATTTTGAAGAAGGATCAAACATTTTTTGTGACGATGATGGTGGTCGTTGATCTTTCGGATCTTGCTTTGAAGGGACAAACAGTTTAGAGTCTTGTTCGCAACTTGACAAAGAAACTCTGTTCTGTTCTGTTCATACACGCCCTTCGCATCAACTGCATTGTGTAATAATGTATTTATATCTACAATTTATTTTAGAGACAAACATTTAGGAAATTAATAGAATATAGTAAAACAATTATTTTGGTTTTTTTTTATAATGATTTATTGATATAGGCAAATCTTCTAAAAGAAAGCGTGCGCCGGAGATAATCTAAATCCATTAGGTTATAATATTTGTAAATTAATAGATTATTTAATGTGATGTATTAATAGATTCTGAAAATCTTTTACATGCTAATACCATAGTGGTTTTTTATTTTTTGCCGGCTGCATTTTTGTTGTGTTATCTATTTTTAGGTTTAATTTACTCGTCCGTACTTGTTAACCACTAAACATAAGAAAATGTTTTTTTCATGCTCTCGCCCTTAACATAAGAAAATGTTTTTTTTTCTCAATCATTTGGGTTTATGATTTTATATAACGGGAAATGTGAACCCTTGCTAGTTGGTACGTTCCCTTTATATTTAATGACTGGTTTATGTTACTTTTTATTTTCTTTTTCAAAAGGATACTTTAGTTTGTTGTATATATAACATCTGAATCATTATTAGTATGTTAATTGCGGTTGCTGTAATGCGATGAAATCATGAAGGAAATTTAGTTGAAAATATAATAATATTTCAATATTTTGTTCTAGAAGTTAAAAACCATCGAAACTTCCTTTAGATAAAACTGTTTAATCTGCCATTATTTGACTATTAATAGGAGTATATAGGCGTTCATTGCGTTAAAGATACGTCAATAATTCATTAGTCATTCTGATGTTTCTACTAAAGGGCATAATCGTGTCAAATGGATTATTTTTCCCTTCATAATTCCATAACGTATCTATCAAGACGAAGAAAGAACATGTTAAGCCAAAAAAAAAGACGAAGAAAGAACATGAGAATATTACGGTGAGAGACACTTTCTATGTTGCTTTACTTGCTTTCAACTCAATACAGTAAAGTCGTGTTTTGTTTAAGAAGATTGGCACGTACGTATGAATAAAAACACCTCTCTGAATCTGATTTTCACTCATAATTTAGAAAGTTTTAGTTTTAGTAAACGTATATAGTATTTATTGTCTTAACATTCGACAAGAACTAGAGTTACTTAATTATGGGCAAAACTAACCTAGTACCTATGAAGAAATAATTTACAAAAACGAGAAAAAAAAAACTAATTTAAAATCGATACCTTATGTTAACAAAAAAAAGAAAAGAAAAATCGATACCTTATGATTGTAATTATGTGAGCTAAAATCGGTATAACAATTTCGACAACTACGCCTAACCATATATATATATAATAGCAATAATTCATAACATTGATAGCAATTTTGATCAAGTCCATTTTTTTTTATAAAAAGTCAACTTGTATGTCTTGTTGCTAAACGTTCACTATCTCGATATACAATATAATTCATTTTTTCTATGAATAAGGCAAAATCGTTGACATTACTTGTCCGATTAATCAACCACGAATACGTCCAACAGATATTCCCTTAACGTTGATAAGAAAACATACAGTATATTTTAATTAACGTTGTACTTCTTCCCCTTTTGCTTTCCTTCTAGAATTACTTAACGCACACTCCTCAATCCTGATTATAAAGTGATTTATTTTTGGGTTCACCTCTAGATTCACCGAACAATAGGATTGTGTTATTTTATATTTGATATCTTTTTAAAAAAGAAAACAAAATATTGTCAAATTATATTATATTTTTAAAACTAATAGGTAAAAAGAAATAAATAAAAAATAGTAGTAATTACAAAAAAAAATATTTTTAACTTCGTCAGCAAAACATTGAACCCTAAATCATAATCCCTAAACCCTAAATTTTAAACCATAAACTCTTTGGTAAACCCTAAACTTTAGGATAAATCTTAAACTCTAAATCAAAATCACTAAACACTAAAATACTCAAGGGTTTACGGTTTAGAGTTTTAGGGTTTAGTGTTTTTATTTAGAGTTTACGATTTATCCAAGGGTTTAGGGTTTACCCAAAAGTTTAGAGTTTACCAAGGGTTTAGGATTTACCCAAGGGTGTAGGATTTATGATTAAGGGTTTAGGGTTTAGTGTTTTGTCGACGACGTTAAAAAAAAATTTGTAATTTTTTTTTCTGTAACTACTATTTTTTTTTACTTTTTATTTTAAAAATATAATATAACTCTTGTAAAGTTCTTTAAAAATCCGAGAGTCGCGCGTTTTGATCCTCGTCGTACGACACCGTTTGGCCGTCGAGTGATTCTGATCCTTATAATACGGCGCCGTTTAGTCCTCGTAAGATTTTGATCCTTTTCCAGTTTTGTTGACTGATGGAAGGAGACTATCGGCGTCGCTACGTCGGTCTTCTTCAGTCATGCAGCAACAGAGAAACTCTATGGCGCCAAACCCACGGATTCTTCCTCAAGAAGGGCTTCCTCAGCTCAATCGTCATCGTCGCTAACCACCTCCTCCAAATATACACGCGCTGCGGAAGAATGAACAATGCACGGAACCTGCTCGACGAAATGCCTGAGAGAAACATTTTCTCATTTAACACAATGCTCGAAGGCTACATGAACTCTGGGGATAAAGGGTCTTCTCTAAACCTCTTTAACACGATGCCAGAGAGAGATTCGTACTCTTGGAACGTGGTTGTTTCCGGTTTCGCTAAAGCCGGCGAGCTAGGTCTTGCTAGGAGGTTGTTCGACGCTATGCCTGAGAAAGACGTTAAGACGTTGAACTCTCTGCTTCACGGTTATATTCAAAACGGTTACGCTGAGGAAAGTCTGAGACTTTTTAAAGAAGTGAGATTGAGAGCTGATGTTGTTACATTGACGACTGTTTTAAAGGCTTGTGCAAAGTTGGAAGCTTTAGAATGTGGGAAGGAGATACATGCGAGGGTTTTGATCGGTGGTGTTGAATATGATTACGTGCTGAATAGTGCTTTGGTTAATTTGTATGCAAAGTGTGGTGATTTGAGAATGGCTAGCGGTATGGTGGATCGTGTCGGGGAGCCTGATGACCATTCTCTATCTGCTTTGATCTCGGGTTACGCTAGTTGTGGGAGTGTGGATGAGGCTAGAGCACTCTTCGATAGGAGAAGGAACAGATGTGTGTTTCTCTGGAACTCTATGATCTCTGGTTATGTTGCCAACAATATGGAAACGCAGGCCTTGGTTCTTTTCAAGGAGATGAGGAATGAAGCTCAGGAAGATTCGCGTACTCTGGCAGCTGTTGTAAATGCTTGCAGCGGTTTGGGTATTATAGAGACTGGGAAACAGTTTCACTGCCATGCTTATAAATTTGGGTTAGGTGATGACATTGTTGTAGCTAGCACGTTGCTTGACATGTACTCCACGTGTGGGAGCCCGGACGAAGCTTGCAAACTTTTCAGCGAGGTCAAAAGCTATGACACTATCTTACTGAACTCTATGATCAAAGTATATTTCAGCTGCGGAAGAGTTGAAGATGCAAAAAAGGTATTTGAGAGGATTGAGAGAAAGAGTTTGATTTCTTGGAACTCAATGACTGTAGGATTCAGTCAAAACGGTTGTCCAGGCGATACGTTAGAGTACTTCCGCCAAATGCACAAGCTGGATTTGCCTACGGATAAGTTTAGCCTCTCCAGCGTCATCAGCGCGTGCGCAAGCGTTTCGTCTCTCGAACTGGGCGAGCAGGTTTTCGCGAGGGCGACTATTGTTGGTCTTGACTCTGATCAGATAGTATCATCCTCTCTCATCGACCTCTACTGCAAATGCGGATCAGTGGAGCATGGGAGGAGAGTGTTTGACACAACGGTGAAATCAGATGAAGTACCGTGGAACTCGATGATATCAGGTTATGCTACGAATGGTTATGGTTCTGAAGCGATTGAGCTGTTCAAGAAAATGAGTGTAAGACCCACTCGGATCACCTTTATGGCTGTTCTGACAGCGTGTAATTACTGTGGTTTGGTGGAAGAGGGAAGGAAACTGTTCGAGGCAATGAAGTTGGATAATGGTTTTGTTCCAGACAGGGAGCATTATTCAAGTATGGTCGACCTTTTGGCTCGCGCTGGCTATTTGGAAGAAGCTATGGATCTTGTGGAAGAGATGCCTTTGGAGGCGGATGCGAGCATGTGGTCGTCTGTTCTAAGAGGATGTGTAGCGAATGGAGACAAAGCCATGGGAAAGAAAGTTGCTGAGAAGATTATAGAGCTGGAACCGGAGAACTCAGTAGCTTATGTGCAGTTGTCCGCCATATTTGCAACTTCTGGAGATTGGGAAAGCTCAGCGCTTGTAAGAAAACTGATGAGAGAGAAGCATGTAAATAAGAGTCCAGGTTCCAGTTGGGCTGAGTGTTGATTACTCAAATTTGAATGTGAATAATACCAATTAGAAGATGAACAACAAGCCAAGTTTGAGTCAGAGGAAATGCTTCAAATGGATTGGGAAAAATTGCATTAAAACAAAACTGCTTATTGACGTTTGGTGAACATAAGCTAAACGTCTTCTGTCATAGTTCCTGTCTGGCCCATTAAGTAATTATTTGCTTCTGGTCCTTGGTTTCTGCATTGGACTTATTGCACCAAGGACTACCATGATCTATACATTTGAAGCAGAGGATATAAGATGGAATAATCCTTCACTTCAAAAAAGAATCTCAAATCAACAACCATTAGAGGTCAGTTCTCACCTTTCTATTGAGGTGCATGCAGCAGTTCTTATTGTTACTACATAGAGAATAGCAATTTTAGGTCTTCTCCATTTTTTATGGGTTTTTTGGTGACTGGAAACGAAATTAGACACATCCATTTTGATTTTGCAACATAATAAGAAGAACATGAATAGCTTTGTTAGTCATTCTATGTCACCCATCACAGATTTGTGATTGAAAACAAAGGGATTAGATTGTTTTATGGACATTTCCACCAATTAAATATGATGTTCTGCCGCAGGAATCTCCAGGAATAAGAACATTGGTTGAAGGGATTTTAATCTGAGACACAAAACTCAAGATCGCTATCCTCTTTGGTTTTCTTGTCCAAGTAAAAATAGTAGTTGTTGACTTTAAAGTCTGAGTGCATCATGTGAGTCACCCAATCTTTTTGAGTGGACCAAAGTGGTAAGCATAAGGGTTGTTTCAAAAATAGTGTTTTGAAGATATCTTTTGTTGTTCAACATTTAAGGTGGGAGAGGTTGAGGCCATCACATGTTCCACTAAGTAATGTTCTTTGTAGGAAAAGCACTTTGGCATAACTCTATTTTTCTTGTTGGTGTTGTAAACGAAAATAGAAGTAAAATAGAGAGCGAGAGGATGATGGAGTTAACAAGGAACACAAAATGTGGAATACATTATTGAGACTTTTGAAGATCTCTCCCATTCACATCAAATTCTATCTCTTGCCAGTTTCCTTTTTATTAAAAGCTTATTCCTTTTCAAGAAATCTCTCATCTTCTATCGTCATCAAAACTTTATTTCAATAATAATCCTTTGTGACACAACAATTCGAATTTAGGTATCTAAATAAAGCATAATGGAGAGTATGAGCCACCCATAATTGAGGAGAATCAATCTTTCACATCTCTCTAGGTCAACAATTTGATCTTTCTTCTTACAGTGATGTTCTTTGAGGTATCGGTTCAACCATAGTTTTATTGTGTGTAATATGTTATCAGTACAGCATATTACAATATCAGAATCTAAGTCACTTTTTAGTACACATGCTTTGAACTTGTTAACAATCTCATTAAGGAGGAATTCAAAACAGTCACTTAT
This sequence comes from Brassica napus, assembly GCF_020379485.1. Lineage (NCBI taxonomy): Eukaryota > Viridiplantae > Streptophyta > Magnoliopsida > Brassicales > Brassicaceae > Brassica > Brassica napus. The sequence continues at coordinate 32,612,815 of NC_063449.1, read as the reverse complement.
TGTTATAGGAATCTTGGTAGAGGTTATGAATTATTGCAGATTTGGCTGGATTATATGTGTACTGTTTGTGGTTGACAAAGAAAATAAGTGAAGTGGTTTGTGATGTATGCATGGATATATAAGACAAAGTTGATGGGTGTAGTTTAGCAAAATAAAGTAACTAATGGACCATTGGGGTAAAGTGACGTCGAGAGGATGTAATGTAGGGGAGGCCATTAGATTAAACAGCAAAGATACGGAATCTTCTCTTAGCTTTTGTGACTGGCATTTTTCATTAATTTATAGCAACCACTATAAAAAAGAAACATAAGTTGGTGAAACAATATCAAGGGATGATGTGAATCATTCAAATTGACGGCAAGTTGTGTTGGTGGTAGTAGGAGAAGCCCATGGAAAGCAAATATAATGATAAAAATAATGATATATAGCCACATGCCATTTGTAATTTTAAAAATGGAAACTGAATTCATGATATTTTTGAGAATATTAGCTTTTAAAAATAGCATCCACTATAAGCTCAACAGGTTGAAGAAGACTTAGTACATGTCTGGAGGTAGAACACCTGCCTCACCAGCTGCAAGGATGATCAGAGGAGATGTTTAGAATTCAGTTTGGAGTTTCTTGAATATTGGGCCTTACAAAAATGTAACAACTGGAAAATAATGAAGCCCAAAATAGACTCTTTAAACAAACAAATATTATCTAATAGTAGCCCTGGGACGGATCCGGATATCCGGGAAATTTAGGGTATCTGGATCCGGATCCGGATCCGTCGGATCCGTTGATTTAATATCCGGATCCGGATTCGTGGTTTCTGGATATCCGGGTTTCGGATATCCGTCTCGATATTCTATTATCCGCGGATATCTGGATCCGGATCCGAATCCGTCAAAATAATTAAAAATAATTTTTTTAACAAAAAATACTAATTTGTTTTTAATAAAATACATAAATTAAATATTTATAAATATATTTATATATGTTTATAATATTGTAAAAGCTAAATTATAATATTATAAGATTAATTCATGTATAAATATTAATATATCAAATATAAATATTAATAAAATTTAAAAATTTAATGTATTTTAAAAATACGGATCCGGATCCGGATATCCGGACCTAAAAATTAAGATATCCGGATCCGGATTCGGTTTACACGGATCCAAGATTTTACTATCCGGATTCGGATCCGGGCACCCCGAATATCCTATTTTCGGAGCGGATCCGGAGCGGATCTCGGATCGAATCCGGATCTCGGATAATAAGTCTCAGGCCTATCTAATAGTGTTAGTGTTATATTTTGATCCAAAAAAAAAAAAAAAAAGTGTTAGTGTTATATTAAACCGCCGTTATTGTTTATGCGCGTCTGTTATATCGTCTACCTTTACTTTAACCGTTTTTGAACTCAGTAGTTTTGTCACTATAACGCTATTTATGACGTTTTTCATGTCGATGAAGCAATCAAGTGAAAAAAACGCACCGTGATATCCAAACGTTTCCATCTTCACGCGCTCTTTGCGTTATTATACACAAAGTAATTGTTGAGATTAGACTGTTTAGTGATATAAACTACAATTATTAACTCCAACACAAAGCACACACATAATGTTATCAAATATCAAGTTGTAAACACTGCTAAGTGCTAATGGACTTAAAAACATCAACAATGGAGAGTGTAAGACACGCGCTGTAGCTAGCGTGAGTAAGAGAGTGGAATAGTTTCGTATTAACACCACCACTAATTATAATGTTCGCTTCGTCATGTCTGATTAATTCTCATTTAATTAAAGGCTCTAGAAATGAAACAGTTTCAATTAAATTTTAGAGGGTTTGTCGTATTAAGATTCCTATTACTTCAAACTCATTAAAAGAGAAAGAAAAGAAAGAGTAGAGGCAGACAGACATCTCTTTTGTTTTTGCTTGAGGACACTTGCTCTGCTTCTGTCTCTGTCTCCTCCGTGTATCTTTTGTCTTCTAAAAGATGTAAAGATTTGTAATAATCTCTCCACAAGATTTCTCTCTCTGTCTCTCTCCTATCACCGTCTCCACAAAACTTGAGCTTTCTCTGAGCTCTCTCATACTAAAGGTAAACGATTCTCACTCTCTCAACACTTCAAATCTGTAATCTTTCTAGGTTTTCTCCACTGTCTTTCTCAAGTTGTGATTCTGCCATAAATGGGTTTTAAAAAAAAAATTTATCATGGAATCGACTAACATAGAGTTTGTCTCATTTTCATTGTTGTTGTTGTTGTTGGTGTGGCTGTGTGACGCTGTTCTCAGTGGTGCAAGTTGGCATATTGTCATTATTTTATTTTTATACTAGTGTACAGTGTTAACATTTTAGATTCCATCTTTGACCAATCATATCTTCTTACATCAAAGTTTTTTTTTTATTACTTTATATATTCCTCCATGTTTTTTTCACTTTTAAAAGCTACTTCTAAGTTCATGGATCCTTTATGCATACTAGGGAGGAATCTCATGTCAACTCTTAGAGAAAAAAAGAAAGAAAAGAATTAAAACAGTTGCTCAGAATATATCTTTCTAGTTTTGATTTTCATAGTTTAGAGAGAGACTTTTACGAATCTATTCTTCTTTCTATCTCCTCTGGTTGAGAAGGACTAGAAAAGGAGGAAAGAGAATCTCAGTTTGTGGTTTCTCGTTATGAAAATCTTTATCTCTCTATCTTCTTCTTCTGTCTAGTTACTTAGAGGCCAAGATTCACTTATTTTGATCCTGCAGGCAAAAGCTTTTCTTGCAACTTGTTGAGAGCTGCTCTGTCTTGTTATGTGTCTTGTTTGATATATATAACTTCTTTTGGTTAACTTCAGAACGTGTGAAGAGCTTAAAGATTAATGGCTAAAGTTTACTGGCCCTACTTTGATCCTGAATATGAGAACTTGAGCTCCAGAATAAATCCTCCAAGGTAATATTAATCACCAACTCCTTTAAGATTATCACATACTTAATCAAGCTCATACTCTTCTATGTTGTTGTTGTTGAAGTGTGTCTATAGACAACACTAGCTGCAAACAATGCACTCTTGTCAAGGTAAAAGCGTCCTTCCTTCTCTAATTAACACCATTTGAAATTGGTTTTGAATTTTGATGTGTGTGAGTGTTTATTAATAGGTTGACAGTATGAACAAACCTGGTATACTACTAGAAGTTGTGCAAGTTCTAACCGATCTTGATCTCACTATCACCAAAGCATACATCTCTTCTGATGGTGGATGGTTCATGGACGGTAATAACTGCACATTTATATAAATGTTTCACTCCAATGAAGCACTCATTTGATTCCATCTTTCACATCTTAATAGTTTTCCATGTCACTGATCAACAAGGAAACAAGGTTACTGATAGCAAAACAATTGATTACATCGAGAAGGTATGTAATAAAAACCTGTAAATGTATGGTTTTGTATATATATACTCTCTCCGCTCCACGAATATGAATGTTTTGAGAAAAAAATTTGTTTTAAGTTATATTTTTTAAAGTTTGTATGCATATTTAATAAGTAAAAAAATTTGTTAAATTCAAGTAGTTATGATTAAAACTATTGGTTTAAATTATAGGTTAATTTATAGGAAGTTGTTTTTACACATTAATCATTTTTTATTATATGTGAAACCAGTAAAAATGTATCATTGTGGAAGAAAGGGAGTATATGATTCTTGTACTTCTTGTCAGGTGTTGGGACCAAAGGGTCATGCTGCGTCTTCACAAAACACTTGGCCAGGTAAAAGAGTCGGTGTCCACTCACTAGGCGACCACACATCAATCGAGATCATTGCTCGTGACCGTCCTGGTCTCTTGTCTGAGATCTCAGCTGTACTAGCAGACCTACACTTCAATGTAGTGGCAGCTGAAGCATGGACTCATAACCGTAGGATCGCTTGTGTTCTCTATGTGAATGATAACGAGACCTCTAGAGCCGTTGATGATCCAGAAAGATTGTCTGCAATGGAAGAGCAGCTCAACCTTGTGATACGCGGGTCTGAACAAGAAAATGAGAAAGTTGCTCGGACGAGTCTCTCCATTGGGTCCACTCATGTTGACCGTAGGCTTCATCAGATGCTTTTCGCTGATAGAGACTATGATGCAGTGAGTAAGGTTGATGGTTCTGGACTCGAGCCTAAGATCACTGTTGAGCATTGTGAAGAGAAAGGTTACTCTGTGATAAGCGTGAGCTGTGAGGATAGAGCTAAGCTGATGTTCGACATTGTATGCACGCTTACTGATATGCAGTACATTGTGTTTCACGCCACGATTACATCGAGTGGTCCTCATGCCTCTCAGGAGTATTTCATCAGACACAAAGATGGTTGCACTCTTGACTCTGAAGGAGAGAAAGAGAGAGTTATCAAATGCCTAGAAGCTGCAATACATAGAAGAGTCAGCGAGGTAAAACACACACATCTTCTTTTTGTGTTTCTTGCACTAGAAGTAACAGTTTCTTAATTTTGGCTGAAACTCAGTTCAGAGAGGTGAGTTAACCCTTAACCACACACATCTTCTTTTAGTTTTATTCTTTTAATAGAAGTAACAGTTCCTTAAGTTATTGTCTAAAACTCAATTTTAGTGAGACAAGCCAACCATTAAACACACACACACATCTTCTTTTGATGTTTCTTGCATTAGAAGCAACAGTTCCTTAGGTTATAGTCTGAAACTCAATTCAGTGAGGTAAGTTTACCCTTAAACACACACATCTTATTTTGATGCTTCTTTCACTAGAAGTAACAGTTCCTTAAGTTATTGTCTGAACTGTATTTAGGTAAGTTAACGCTTAAACACATACATCTTCTTTTAGTGTTTCTTGCGTTACAAGCAATAATTTCTTTAAGTTATTGTCTGAAACTATTTCTAGGGCTGGAGTTTGGAGCTATGTGCAAAGGACAGAGTTGGACTTCTGTCTGAAGTGACTAGGATTCTGAGAGAGCATGGTCTTTCAGTGACTCGAGCTGGTGTGACAACAGTTGGAGAACAAGCGGTTAACGTTTTCTATGTGAGAGATGCTTCAGGGAATCCAGTGGACGTGAAGACGATAGAGGCGTTACGTGGAGAGATTGGACACAGTATGATGATTAACGTGAAGAACAAGGTACCTAGCAGGAGATGGAAAGAAGAAGGTCAAGCTGGAACAGGAGGAGGGTGGGCCAAAACCAGTTTCTTCTTTGGGAATTTGCTGGAGAAGTTCTTGCCTTGAGAGACAAGGTAACTTGTATATAAATGTTGTTACATTTGTGTGGATAAAAATGTACTGTAAAATGTGTAATATGTATGATCTAGAAGGTCTAGTGGGAGTGTTTTGACTTGGTCAGGGATTTTGGTTTTACTTTAGTCATAGTATGACCGTGAAGTCCACCGTTTGAACATGGTAGAATAATATGGAACTTTTCCTGTTGGAAGGTTTGCTTTTGTATATGAAACTCGGTCCTCGCGACCTTATTGTCTTTGTCCCAAATGTATAATATCCATTTTGTTAAGATTTGTCATTTTTTAATGTAACTTTTTTTTCTGAGGAATCTATGTTGTGATTCAATTATTAAGTTGGTGCACTGACTTGGCCATGACAATGAGGATTGACTAAACATAGGTATTGTATGAGTGTATGACTTGGCCATGACAATGAGTGTATGAGTTTATTTCTTAATTACTAGAAGTTTATGGACAAATGGACCAAAGTTCGTAATTCCTCCAAGTAGAACCGGACAAATAAACCGATCCCAAAAATCCGAACCGAACCGAACCTGATCCGATAAAATTGAATCCAAACCGATCCAAACTCGACACAAATACCAAATGGATCTTATTTTATGGTATTTTGGGTTATAAGTGTTATCCGAACCGAACCCGAACCTAAATGGATACCCGATATAATCTGAAACATTCAAAATCCCAAAAATTATTTTGTACCAAACATGATCTCAATTGATAATATGTAAACGAAAGGTACACTAAGATATTATTGAAAAAATCTAAAATAATTATCTATTACATGGAGGTGGATGGTTGAAAGTGACGATTCAATCTTGAAATTTTTAGATTTTGGTTTTGTTTTCATTGAATATTGTTTTTCATATCATGAGAACTTGATTTTCGTTTTATGCTTTCATTTATTTGATTTTCTTTCTATCAATAACTATGTTTACCTTTCGTTTAATTTTGAATGAACATTTTTTATGTTCCTCTCTTATTTTTGAATCGATTTTAGTTATGTTTTGGTTACAAAATAGGTGCAAATCAGGTACTTTAAAACTGAAGAACCGATTTTATTTATGTTAATACAAATAAGGTATTTTTAAACCGAAGAACCGATTGGGAGCCGAACCCGAAAGTACATCGGGTTGTACCGGTTCTTTGAAGATTTAATAATTCTGACTCGAACCTGATAGAACCCGAATCAGTCTCGAACCGAACTTTCATATAATCCGAATGGAGCTGATTTTGATAAACTCGAATAACCGAGACCTTGGACATAATCGAAACCCAATTGCGAGCCCAAATGCTCAGGCCCACCTCCAAGTTTGAAACTGCATTATTAGTTTCATCTCAAACGTCATTTATTGTTTTTATATACTCAAAATGAAATTAAATATTTCTGTTATGGCTAGGCCCTAGAAATGGGGAAGACTAATGGAGAGTAGAGGTGGGAAAGTCGAAAAGCAATAGTGGAAAACGGCATGGAGTGCGGCCTATGATAAGGCTAACAGCCTAGTCTAAAGTATGCACGAAACTAGGGAAAAAGTTAACGGCTTGCTGTTTCCATGTCATTTCTTGGTTACTACTCTATCCGTTTCAATTTAAATATTGTTTTAGAATAAAAATTTGTTTTAAAATTTTAATGCAAAATTTATTAACAATATTCTTTATTTATTTTTCTATTAATTGAAATATTGTTAGATGTATAATAATAATTTTATTTTTTGAAAATATACATGTCTTTTAAGCAGTACTTACAGAATAAAGCTCGTTGTGTAATCCCCTAAAAAGAATTACAATCTCCTTCTCGTTGAAACAATCCACACGGTACGTTTTATGTTTACGATTCAGGTTGCGTATATTCTTTATATTTATGTAAAATAATAATAAAAATGTTATTGCCTGTTGAATATATATGTTCTTGAATAAATCTTTTTCGGTATGTTACGTGAGCATACAAACAAACAAACCGGTGAATATGACAGTTTAGATTTTGATTATCTTTGTGTTGACATGGCGAAATAATAAAAATATGATGTATTCATCAACTCTGTCATATGTATAATTAGTGTTGTCATGAATGTACCAATATAGTTACTAAATTACGGTATATTTGGTTAATAACAAAACGTGTCAGTAACTTAACAATAGAACCAATCAAATCTCAAGCAGTGGAAGAATGAAGTATAGGTGGGAAGTTCCTCCATCGCTGGAAAAACGTGCTCACCAACCCATAGGCCTCCCTCCTGAGCATCAAGGTGCATGTTGTCTCGTTATTGCGTGTTGCATTCTTTCTTCTGTTCTTAATTATATGGATCTCTTATTTTTCTTATTTATTACGGTCAAATGTATTTTTTTTTGGTGATTAAATTTTAGATGGTTGTATGAAGAGTTTTATATAATACAAAAAAAAAACAAAAGGGTGTACTAACTATTAAATACTAACAAATACAATAACAGTTACTCCCTCCGTACTATTTTAAAGGGTGTTTAAGCATTTTTATTTTGTTTCATAATAAGTGATGTTCTCACATTACTAGATAAAATTTAATGTCAATTGAAATTTGCAACTAATTACAAAATACTACTTGTTTTTCTTATTGGTTAGACTGATTTTATTTAATGCAATTTTATGTAACCAAGATAAATTACATAAAAATTTGTATTTTCTTAATCTTTGTGTAAAAACCTTAAACACCACTTAAAATGGTGCAGAGGGAGTATTAGTTTTTTACAATGGATATTATTGTATCTATGTTATTATTATTTTTTGTTGTGATTTTCGATGGTGCTATTCCCTGTTCGGGAACGCGCTAGGCGTTAGTCGGGCGGTCGGGTTGGACCTAGCGCCTAATGAGAAAATCGGGGATTAATCGAAAATTATGTGGGGCAGAATTTTTAGATGGTTTACTATGTTATAAAACATGTTAATCTTTAATTGTGTATAACATTAATACATTTACATGTTTAAGATTGTATAAAACACACAAATAGAATATATAAATTTAATATAGTGTAATTTTCATCAAAATTATGAATATAAATGATATTTATAAAATTTTAGATCAAATAAACAAATAAAAATATTATTTAAAAAAAAATAAAAAAATAAAAATAAAAAAAATAAAAAAAATAAAAAATAATAAAAAAATAGATTAGGCGGCCGGCTAGGCGGCTAGGCGGTCATTTAGGCGGTCTAGGCGGAAAAAATTGGATATCCGATTTTTTTAACCGATTTGGCATAAATCGGAGCAGAAGAGTGACGCGTAGCGCCTAGACGGCCGATTTTTAGAACAAGGGTGCTATTTAAGAGTTGAACTTGCAAAATATTATTTTGTTAGTAATCAGTGGAACAGTCGAAAATTTTCCACTGTCTTCTAACCATAAATTAGAACCGAAAGGTCCTACAAGTATATATATTCCGCCAAAAGGTCCAAAACCATCAATTAGAACTGAACAATCATATGATAAAAAGTATAAGCACTATTGTGCATAGGGCTTTTTGTAGCGACCGTGTTCCGAAGATCGATGTTAGGATGATCTGAGGACTGACTGGCCGGACTGTGAGAACGTACTGAATGGATTGGATGATGCTAGAAAGAGCTGATCAGAGTTCGAAGGACTTTCCGTGGGTGGATGGGAGAACTTGGATCGGCGCCTGATTAGTAGTGACTAGAGCGGAACCATGTACCCGATTAAAGCTAGGAACAGATCTATTTTTGAGCCAAACAAAGCTCCATCAGTCAGTCTTACGCTCGGGTTATTGGACAGGCCGTTCGGTTTGTGGAACTCAGGATGTTTGGACAACTCGATGAAAATCCAGGCAAAGCGGAATTTTCGGACAGCGATGGTCGGATCCGGACAAGTGTTGTTGGATTCGTACAAGACGGATGAACTGGTCGGCTAGACAGCGATTGTCGGAAATCAGACAAGGCGGTAAAGACTGTCGGCTAAACTGAGATAAGCTGATTTAGTAGTATCAGTCTGATTCAGACAAGGTGGTTAGAGTTGTCGACTGGATCAGTCAGCTCTAGCTCGATTTTCGTCTAAGTAAAACTGGCGGGAACAGTTAAAGTCCGAAAAAGGGAAAAACTCGCGCTGGAACGCTTTAGAGCGCGGGGTGGCGGTTACGGATTAAGAGCCCCGTGTAAAATAAGCGGAAACGGTTAACTTGGAAGTTTCTCGGGCCTAAACCACCCAACTGCCCATTTTAATCTTCTCCTCTGTCTTATTTTGCCATTTCTGTACAGAAACGGGAAGAAAGAACCAGAGAGAAACTCAAAGAGAGAAAAGTCCGATTAAGAGAGAGTTTTCGATATTTGGCTGGATTGATCAAGTCCGAGTCAAGAACGATCGTCTGTGGGGTGAATCCGACTGTCTGAACGTTCGAAGATCCGATAGAAACCGCTCAAGAGGTGTCAGAAGAGACCGAATAAAACAGAACAAACCGACTCTAAGACAAAGGTGAGTGCGTGACTGTGGCATATCGTACTGAATCGTAGTCTGATTGATAGGAATGTTCTATGTACTGATTGCTTGTCTAATTCAAATTATCTGCTAAGTTCTGGCTTGGTCCGAACAGTCGGTTCCTTCCATCGACGCATCTGGATCAGATCATGCGCCTAGAGCCGTATTGGCCTGCTAGGGCTTGACTGAATCTGATGGCGCGCTGGCTTGGAACGATTGGGTCGGCTAAGTAACTGACTGATGATAAGCATGTCCGTTTATTGACTGATTGACTCGATTGCTTTACTTGGCTGAGTGGGACGGAATGACCGCTCTCACTAAGCATACTGTTTGCTTATGCCTTCTTGTTTGGATGCAGATCAGGACCAGACCCGAAAGGGTAAAGACATAACTTGAACGCGAGGCAAGGGCAGGAAGGAAGGATGGTGGGTTTGGGTAGATATAGGACGAGATTAACATGTAATAGCCTATAGCGAACTGACTTGTTAACTCGAACCTCAGATTATTTATTCAAATCGTATTATGCTTTACTTGACTGTCTGAAAAAGAACTAACACTCTGAAATAATTCTAAGTAAGGAAAAATATGAAAACGGCCCAAGTCTGATCGAGGAAGCCGAGCCAGACTCGTACTCATGTTACGAAAAAATGGGTCGGGTCCTTTCACTTTTCCCATCTATTGATATCCAAAAGAAGGTTTATCGTCTTCTAACTTTTCCCTAATTAAGGTTTATCATCTTTTCACTTTTCCCTAATTTTTAATTAACTTTTCATTTACTTTTCCCGAAACTTTGGTGTTGTTATTTGTAATATTTATATTACAACTATTTACTTTTCCGAAAATAAATTAAAGAAAAGTATGTAATGTGTCACCGTTGAATTTCCGACACGTGTCATGTATACATTGTCCGTAAGTTAACTCTTTGTCTGTTACCCTTTTACCCTTACAACAAATAACTCATTGTCTCTCTCTCCTTCTCCTCTCGTTATCATCCTCACGAGTATCCACGCGTTACTTGTAAGAGCAACGGAGGTATGATCAGAATAGTCCAAAGTTTCAATCTTTAGTTTCATTCTTATTATTTTCCTACAGTTTTGGTCTTTCAAGGCTCTGTTATTTTCTCTAATCTCTGTTTATTTTTTGTGATGGTAAAGAACCAAGAAACCGCTTCAAGAAGTATTAAAAGATGGTGAGTGAAGAAGGGTCAGCAACACTTGACCGATGCTTTGAAAAGATGAAAATGGAAGGTATCGTGATCAGCGAGTGGAAAGATATCCCTGTGGAGCTTCTCATGAAGATCCTTAACCTTGTTGATGATCGGACGGTCATCATTGCTTCTGGTGTTTGCAGTGGCTGGAGAGATGCTATTTCCTTTGGTCTCACTCGTCTCTCCCTCTCTTGGTATGTATACACAGCATCTTCTTTGTTGATGGCTGCTATGTTGACAGGATCATGTGACTGAAAGTAGGCCTGGGCTTTTTTTAACCAAACCCGAAATCTAAACAAAATCCAAACCGAAAACCGAAATTCATATAAATGTGAACCGTTATAAAAAAATTATCCGAAAGAGGCTTAAGAATTAGGTACTTTCGGGTTTTGAACTATGATCCGAAAATAACCGCTAAATCTATTAATATATTTACATATGTTACGGTTATTTAGACATTTTATAGTATTTTTGATATTTTTTTTGATTATTTCAAATGTTTTTTTTGGTTAATTTAGGCAGTTTAACTAGTTTTTAATTAGATTTTTGAGTATATTTTTGGTCAATTTCATTAGTTTAAAAAATTGAGCGATTTCATACATTATACATTGACTATAATCCAAACTGAAAGGAACCAAACCCCACCTGAAAATAAGTAAAATCCTAGTTGGATATACGAGTATAATATAGAAAAATCCTAATCCAAGTCAACCAAACTGAATCCGAACGGGACAACGAAGGTCCATGCCTCACTGAAAGTATCAAAATTTGTTGTTGATTGATCAGATTTTGTTGTGAGAACAGTTTCTTGATATGATGGTTTCAAGTTCAAGATTCTGATTTGTATATGTACCAAGAAACTAGTACGGTTTTGTTTTGATGTTTAACTTTTTTGTTTCTTCAGGTGCAAGAAGAACCTGAACAGTTTGGTTCTGTCTCTTGCTCCAAAACTCGTCAAGCTTCAGACATTAGTATTGAGACAGGACAACCCTCAGCTTGAGGACAACGCAGTGGAAGCAATAGCGAATCACTGTCACGAGCTACAAGATCTTGACCTAAGCAAAAGCTTGAAACTCACCGACCATTCTATCTATTCTCTGGCTCGCGGTTGCACAAACCTCACTAAACTCAACCTTAGCGGCTGCACTTCATTCAGCGACACTGCTTTGGCCTATTTGACAAGGTTTTGCAGGAAGCTCAAAGTTCTGAATCTTTGTGGTTGTGTGGAAGCTGTATCTGACAATGCATTGCAGGTTCCCTTCTTAACAACACCCTTGCAATATCTTTATATCAACAACCTAACAAGGAAACAAAAATTTATGCAGGCTATTGGAGAAAACTGCAATGAGATGCAGTCACTAAACTTGGGATGGTGTGAGAATATAAGTGATGATGGAGTCATGAGCCTAGCTTATGGCTGTCCTGATCTAAGAACCCTTGATCTTTGCGGCTGTGTTCTAATTACAGGTAAAGCTCATAATGTTTAAGACACCTCTACAAAACTTGAATCAGTCTTAAGACATTGTTGTTGTTGTTGTTGTTGTTTTTGTAGATGAGAGTGTTGTTGCTTTGGCAAATAAGTGTGTACACTTGAGGTCGTTGGGGTTATACTATTGCAGGAACATAACAGACAGAGCAATGTACTCACTGGCTCAGAGTGGAGTGAAGAACAAGAACGAGATGTGGCGGTCGGTTAAGAAAGGAAAATTCGATGAAGAAGGTCTAAGAAGCCTCAACATTAGCCAATGCACTTACCTCACACCTTCAGCGGTTCAAGCTGTCTGTGATACATTCCCTGCGCTCCACACTTGCTCAGGCAGGCATTCTCTGGTCATGAGTGGTTGTCTGAACCTAACATCAGTTCACTGTGCCTGTATCCTCCAGGCTCACCGCACCCACACCGCTCTCCCTCACCCGGCTCATTAAGCCACCAGTGTGTAAGCCAGAGGGGTCTCTCTTCCTTGGTATGTGTACATATAAGCCCAAGGTTAAGAAATAAAAGCTTATTTGTTTGAGTTTATCTTCCCATCTCAAGATTTTACATTACAGCAACCTTTAAAATGATTACAAGGTTCTTTACTTTGTTTAACAATATTTTGTATAAGTTTGTGTAAGTTCGATCCATCAAATCATCAGCATTACAAAACATATATATAAAGAAATGCATAACTTAGTGGGTGCAATCACATTCACATGTGAGACCATCAAGTGCAATGTGAATGTAGTGTTAGATCAGTTGCCTTTGTATACAGTTTCATAATAATGTTCAGTCAAGAATCTAAATATCTGTTTATTGGTTCAACAGTCTCATTATAGAGTGACCTATAAAGAAAGTATTCACCTGAGTGAGCAGAGGAGTTCTGTATGAAAGTGGTTGTGAAGAATCATCATCACCGCTACTGTCATCATCTTCTCTTCTTGACGTTGTACTGTTCCTCAATTGCTTTTCTTGCTGCACAAGCCACAACAAGGAATTCCTAAGTAAAGAAGTCTCTTCCCAAGCTCTTCAGCTGCTTGTCTTGTGTATACATATCCAATTGTATGCAACATATCCGCTCCAAAAGCTATAACAAATACACTTATAAGAAGACAAATGTTTTGTATAATTAACTAACAAGTGAAAGAAGACAATGCCTGCATTTGATAGTCTCTTTGCTTCAGATTCAGCACGGTATATGAAACATTCTTTGTCTCCATGGACGTATTGGTTTAAAAAAAATCTATGAGAAACCTAGCTAGGTTCTCTTCTCTTTCTCTGTGAACAGCCTGCAAGAAGGATCTTTGTTTATGTAAGATCATATCAGAGGATGGTTATGTTAGCTATATAATCTATTGTTTGTCATAAAACTGATCAGAGTCTTCGGTTTCAGAAGCCATTGAGGCAACAACTAAAGTGACCTATATAGTCCTCTAGTTCACTTCCAAAGAGAAGAGTGAACACAGCCCTTGGATCAACCATAGTGTCTCTGATTGATCAAGCCATTACAGATTCCCAGAGAAAGAAGAGTTAAGCATGTATCAATCTTACTCAATCCATTTAGATCATAGGCTTCACGATGAACAGGATCACTTAGAACCTGATAAGCTTCACCTAGAACCTGTTCCTTGCCAAGAAGAAATCTCTAGATGTGATCAAAACAAAAACAAGAAAATTGGATGAGATTATAAAGAACTTGCCTGGAACTTTTAAGAAGCTAGAGGATCACCTTGATTCTTATCAGGATGAACTTGTCTTGCCTACAGATTTAAGATTCAGTCATCCAAGTACAGAGAAAACAAATCATAAGAAACAACTCAACCTTGATGTAGTAAGCCTTGCAAATCTCTTCCTCGGAAGCTGAGGGAGTGACACCAAGAACATCATAGTAGACTGTTTCCTTCACCATGATCTGATCAAAACGAAAAGATATTTGGTTTAGTGTCTGTATGTAGGGAAGAAGGTGGGCACAAGAGAGGGTGTGTGTGTGTTGGAGTAAGCTTGAAGATAGCTTGAGAATCAAGTTTCCTAATCCTACCTAGTTATGGTAAACTGTTAAATTAATCTACAAGTTTTTTTTTTTTTTTTTTGTTTACGTATTAACAAAATGAAATAAAGAAACTTCTAACTTGCAATTTTTTTCTAACAGTTTCTTTCTTGATATAGATTTATAAAATTTGATAGTTTGAGGAAGGAATGGTAGAGTTTATTGGATTGTTGAAGGTGACTGTCAAGAAAGGTACTAACTTAGTGGATCTTAAAAGCTACCGTCATGTTTTGTTGATTGTTCAAAAACTTGAAACAACGGTTGTGAACAGACAGTTCCTGAGAGCTATGGTCTAGTGAAATTGGTAAGCCTATTATCCTAAGAACATCAAAGTTTTGTTATCTGTTATATATATCTTATGGGTTTGTGTGTGACTGCAGGAAGTGTATGATTATGATACATTCTCTGCTGATGACATAATGTGAGAAGCTGAACTCGACATCCAACCTCTGGTAACATCTGCAATGGCATTTGGGGATCCTGAGATGTTTGGGGATATGTAGATTGGGAAAATGGCTAAAGTCTCATGATAATCTGCTAATAGATGACAGCATCATTAACATTGTGGATGGGAAATTGAAGCAGGATCAAGCTTCAGAATGTAGAGTCTGGAGAATTAGAGCTGAATGGCTGCCACTTGACCAATAATAATACTAATAACGCAGTAGATTCCATTTTATATATGAACACTTGCACACTTTGCAATACACTCCTTTGTTCTTTTGTTGGACCATTTTTGGATCTCTGAATTCTTCACACAGGAAAGTTTGTGTTTGTAATACTTTTTTTTCTTGATGGTTATATCATCTTACAGTGTCAAGAGTGTTTTTGATGGACTTAATCAACCTATCGATTGTGTATGAGCAACCCTTGAACTGGAAGATAACCAATCAAGGCGCTAAAGAATCACTTGAGAGTTGAGTTGAGAACTACATGTGCTGGCTAACAAACAATCACCTTGAGCTAAATTCTTTACAAAAACACATCCTACTCGGTGTTTCCAAACTCACATGAATAATATTAAATCAACCAGTCTCCCCTTGATAACAGTAACTAGCAATCATAGATGAATGGAGAGACAAACGATAATTAAAAGCAAAGACGATATATTGCAACAGAGAGATTCGATTTGTCTTTAAAACAAAGAGAGGTCTCAGAACGCAAACATAGTTGATTAATTATTCATCAAGGGAACACCACAAGGCCCCAAAGGAAACAGCAAGACTTTTAAAACCATAACAGAGACGCAAGAAGAGAGATTTTAAAAACCACCACGTAGACGCAACACCAAGTGAAGGGTCGACTCCTTCTGGATGTTGTAGTCAGCCAAGGTGCGACCATCCTCGAGCTGCTTGCCTGCGAAGATCAGACGCTGCTGGTCCGGAGGAATACCCTCTTTATCCTGAATCTTGGCCTTCACGTTGTCAATAGTATCTGAACTCTCCACCTCCAAAGTGATTGTCTTCCCGGTCAGTGTCTTAACGAAAATCTGCATGCCTCCACGTAGACGCAAGACCAAGTGAAGCGTAGACTCCTTCTGAATGTTGTAATCAGCCAATGTCCTGCCGTCTTCAAGCTGCTTTCCAGCAAAGATCAGCCTCTGCTGGTCGGGGGGAATACCCTCCTTGTCCTGAATCTTGGTCTTGACATTGTCAATAGTGTCTGAACTCTCCACCTCCAAAGTAATGGTCTTTCCCGTCAAAGTCTTAACGAAAATCTGCATACCACCACGGAGCCTGAGGACGAGATGCAAAGTCGACTCCTTTTGGATGTTGTAGTCAGCTAGAGTCCTGCCATCCTCGAGCTGCTTGCCCGCGAAGATGAGCCTCTGCTGGTCCGGAGGGATCCCCTCCTTGTCCTGGATCTTGGCCTTGACGTTGTCAATGGTGTCTGAGCTTTCCACCTCGAGGGTGATCGTCTTTCCCGTGAGAGTCTTTACGAAAATCTGCATCTGTTGTTCACAAAAGCTAACGTCAATAATCGAAATTCACATAAACAAGAGAGATCCGCCGCGAATAATACAAACCCTAATCGAAAACCTAGAAGATAGATCTAATTCAAAGAAGAAGAAGAATCAATAACCGATAGAACGAAATAAGAGTTGATCGAAGAAACCCTAATTATAAAATCTCTACTCTACCTTGATCGTAACTCGCGATTTGAGAGAGGATTGATTGTTTTCTTTTGATTTTGAGAAACTGAATTGTGAGAGAGAGAAGAGGTCTTTGGGTTTAGATTTATAGAAAAGGATGAAGACGACTCGGTTATGCGGCGAAGCAATGACGAGTAACAGCTAGACACGTGTGAGATACCAAGAGAAATGTCAAAAGCTCTCGTCTCTTCTACAAGTCCCTCCTTTCATTTCCTTTTTTTTTAAGGGAAATTTGCCAATATGCGAAAAGTTAGGGGTTGATTGGTAACTGCTGTGATTTCATTGTGATTTCATTTTTTGACTGTAGAAATATTGCCGTGGTTTTTATTGCTTTGGTTTTAAATTTTTAATTTTTAAAAGTCTTTAAATATGGGCTGTAGGTTTTTGTCTCTGCAGAGAAATTGTAAAGACATAATTTCAAAGAAGTGCTGTGGATTTTATAAAAAAGCTGTGAACTTAAAAAAAAATAGAAATCAAGATTGGTGTAGATTTAGTGCTCTAGAAAGAAATGAGGTTGTAGAGAGCACTCACAGCCACTACCAATCACACCCTTAATTTAGTTTTAAGGGGACAATACTTTACAGATTTAGTTCAATATTGACAAATTTCCCTATTTTATATATGTTTTTTTGACTAAAGGCATTCATATTTAATTGCAAAAGAAAGAAAAAGTTTTACAAACATAGAGTTATAGTCACACCTACATTAGATTGCCCAACTCATTAAAAAAACCCATAATTTAAACTCATAGTTGAAATCAGAATACTAATTTGCCAGGCCCAATCCAAGAAGGGAAACTGAGCAGCCGTGATCAAGGAGTCGCCTCTGTCATTACCCACATCTGCATGAGAGAGGAGGAGAGCGATGGAGATGCAGTTCTGAAACTAAGGATCTTATCTTCGATTAGCCGATTGATAATGGCGATGATGGTGTCTGAAGTCTGGAAGCAATGATTGTGAAGTCTTTGATTCCGTTCTCGCCACAAAGAGTATATCACTCCTTGCCAGGAAAGATGAACTAAACGCTTGAGCAGTTTGTTGCCTTGGAGAGAGATCAGCTGGCTGATCGTATCCGACCACAATTGAGATGGCACAATAGAACATCGACGAGCAATCTCAGACCAGACCCGCCATGAGAAGGAGCACCTGAAGTATAAGTGATCTCGACTTTCATCCTCCAAGTTACAAAGCAAACATTTTGAGTCCACCGGCAGTCCCCAACTTCGAAGGCTGTCCCTAGTAGGACATCTATCCAAAACGAAAAGCCATGTGAGGAAGTTGTTAGGAAATACGCGGTCAAATTTTGCGGAAAACCAGAATTTGCGGAATTTATGGGAGCGGGAAAACACACACAAAATTGTTAACGGAGTTCGGCCAACTTTTGTTTACGTCTCCGGACCTGCTACAGATCTTTTTATTATCACCGGGAAATTTTTACAAGCTCTCAACTCAACCCCGATCCCAAATACAATCAGAAATTATTCGTAATTTCTTACGGAAGATATTTGTGAAAAAAGAAATTTTTTTTCTCTCTCTCTCTCACGTTTTTTCTCTTCTTCTTCTCTTCTTCTTCTCTCTGTTTTTCTTGTTTGGGATGAATTTCCCCTTCTCCTTCATGCATGTATTTATAGGAGGGGGATTTGTGAGTTGGTGGTGAGTTGGTGTAACAACCAAACTTACCAACCAAAAAACCAAAAAAAAAACGTGTTCTTCACAATCACCAACTTGCATGCGTTGATTTTTGACCAACAATCTCCCACTTGAAGACTGATTTCAATCTGTCTTCACACCTTGATCAATGTAGCAGGTCTTCTCAGCTTGTTACTCTGACAAGCCAACTGAGGTTACACACAACCTCAGCTTATCATACGGCACGACCTTCGTTAGCATGTCTGCTGGATTCTTGCTTCCTGGGATCTTCTCAAGCACCAACATTTCATCTTCCAACGCTGATCTGATGAAATGATATCGACGATGTATGTGCTTCGTCCGAGCATGGTAAACTGGATTCTTTGCCAAGTCGATGGCACTCTTACTATCACAGTACAACACACTTTTCTCTTGGCCATGGCCTAACTCCTCTAGAAAAGACTGTAGCCATATCATCTCTTTTGTTGCCTCCGTTACCGCAACATACTCAGCTTCACAGCTTGATAGAGATACAATTTTCTGCAACTTTGAAACCCAACAAATTGCAGTACCGCCAAAGGTGTAGACATACCCGGTTGTGCTCTTCGTGCTGTCAATGTCACCTCCATTGTCAGCATCAACATATCCCTGCAATCCCGTCTTAGACTTCGTGAAACATAGCGATAAACTTGGATTTCCTTTTAGATATCTGAAAATCCACTTAACGGCTTCCCAATGTTCCTTCCCTGGATTGCTCATAAATCTGCTAACGACTCCCACTGCATGTGCAATGTCTGGCCTTGTACATATCACCGCGTACATCAGGCTTCCTATAGCAGAAGCATATGGAACTTTATCCATACATGCCATCTCGTCTTCCGTCTTTGGAGACTGTTCTCTGGATAACCGAAAGTGACTTGCCAGGGGAGTACTAACTGGCTTCGCGTCATCCATGTTAAACCTCTTGAGAACTTTCTTCACATACTCCTCTTGTGATAGCTTAAGACCTTCCTTGCTCCTACTGATTCTCATCCCTAGAATCTGTCTAGCTTCTCCAAGGTCTTTCATCGCAAACTCTTCTGAGAGTTTCGTCTTCAAGCTATTGATCTCGTACAAGTCTGCTCCTACTATCAGCATGTCATCGACATATAGGAGCAATATCAAGTAGGACTCTTCAAGCGTCTTGAAGTAACAACAGTGGTCAGCTTCACACCTCAAGAAACCAACGCCTTTAATAAAGTTGTCGAACCGTTTATACCACTGTCTTGGAACTTGTTTTAAGCCGTACAAACTCCTTTTCAGCTTGCAAACAAGGCTTTCCTTCCCTTTGATCTCAAAGCCTTCGGGTTGCTTCATATAAATTTCCTCATCCAAATCACCGTGAAGAAATGCCGTCTTCACATCCATCTGTTGAAGATGCAGATCTTCTTGTGCTACCAGCCCAAGAACCGTTCTAATGGTCACCATCTTGACTACAGGAGAGAAGATTTCGGTGTAGTCAACGCCTTCTTTTTGTTGGAATCCCTTCACAACAAGCCTCGCTTTATAGCGCTTACTCCCATCTGGTTCTTCTTTTATTCAGTAGACCCACTTGTTATGCAATGCCTTTTTCTCCTTAGGCAAATCTGCTAACTCCCACGTGTGATTGGATAACAACGAGTCCATCTCGTCATTCATTGCAAGCTCCCACTTGATCGACTCATCAACTTGCATAGCTTCCTCATAACATTCAGGCTCGCCTCTGTCTGTAAGCAGAATGTAGTTGAGCGATGGAGAGAATCTTACTGGCTTTCTGATGATTCTGCTTGACCGTCGTAACTCTGTGACTGGTGTATATGGGACCACTTCAGAATCATCACTTTCTTCAGCCTCACCACTCTCGTCTTGAGAGATTTCTTCTTCTGCTGTTGCGGTATCCTGTGGCAACCCTGGTGTCAGGATATCATCTAAGTCAACAGCTCCAAGCTCTTTCCTTTTCGAGCCTTCTCTTAGCTTATCCTTGTACAACGCTTCTTCGTTGAACACAACATTTTTGCTGCGGATGATCTTCCGATTTTCGTCATCCCAAAACCGGTAACCAAACTCCGTGTCACCATAACCGATGAAGTAACACTTTTTAGACTTCGAGTCAAGTTTACTTCTTGCAGCATCGTCAATGTGAACATAAGCTAAGCAACCAAACACCTTTAGATAAGAAAGGTTTACTTTCTTTCCGCTCCAAACTTCTTCAGGGATCTTAAATCCCAACGGCACAGACGGTCCTCTGTTGATTAAGTAGGCTGCAGTACTGATTGCATCTGCCCAAAACGTCTTTGGTAATCCACAGTGCAATCTCATGCTCCTTGCACGCTCGTTCAAGGTTCGGTTCATCCTTTCCGCTATTCCATTCTGTTGAGGCGTTCCAGGAATAGTCTTCTCCATCTTGATCCCGTTATCAGCGCAGTATCTCGTGAACTCGCCGCTGATATACTCACCACCATTATCAGACCTTAGACACTTCAACTTGAGATTCGTCTCAACCTCAACCATGGTTTTCCATCTCTTGAAAACCGAGAACACTTCATGCTTGTTCTTCATGAACTAAACCCACACTTTTCTTGTGGAGTCGTCGATAAAGGTCACATAGTAGTACGAACCTCCCAGCGATGCAACAGGAGCGGGTCCCCACACATCAGTGTGTACCAGCTCCAACTTCTCAGATTTTGGCTCTCTTCCTCCTTTAAAGAAACTAACTCGTTTCTGTTTCCCGAGGATGCAGCTTTCACACATCTGATGATCCACCGTCTTCAGATCCGGAAGAGCGCCATTTGCCACCATGAGTTTCATCCCTTTCTCACTCATGTGCCCCAATTTACAATGCCACAACTTGGTCTGTTTGGCATCCTCAACAACAGCAACAGTGTCTTCATAGCTCGTCGTCATATAAAGAGTACCTCTTTTATGACCTCTAGCAACCACCATGGAACCTTTTCTGACTCTCCAGGCTCCACCACCAAAATTAACATCGTGCCCCGTATCATCAAGTTGACCTACTGAGATCAGATTTCGCATCAACTTTGGCACATGTCTGACCTTCGTAATCTTTCACACACGTCCGTCTGACATCTTCAGGTTGATATCTCCAATACCAACTATGTCCAAAGGTAATTCATCAGCAAGATATACCTTTCCGTAATTTCCCGCAACATAATTTTCCATGATGTTATGGTGCGGTGTGGTGTGGAATGACGCTCCTGAGTCAAGAACCTATGAATCGACTGGGCTATCAACATAGGAGATTGACGCTTTGGTGTTATTTTCAGCTGCATCACGAGCTTCACTTTTCCTCGGAGAATCAACAGACACTACCAATGCATCAGCGATTTCACGTGTCACTTCATTGGCTCCGCCTCTAGTGTTGTCTTCCTTCTTCGGTGGTGCCCAGAAATTCTTCTTAATGTGGCATGTCTTTCCACAATTCCAGCACTCTGCAGGCTGTCTGAATTTGGACTGACCCCGTCCATTCCTTGACTTCGATCTGCCATTACTCCGGTTATTTCTATCTGGGTTTCTCCCTCTGTTTTCCACGTTGAAAGCAGAGCTCGTTGATGCCTCCCCAGAGTCTATCCTTCAAACTTCCTCAGCAAGGATACGATCTCTAACATCATTGAATTTGAGCTTTTGAGTACCCACAGAGTTACTAACCGCTGCCCTCATTGGCTCCCAACTATTTGGCAGAGATGCCAACAAAATCAGTGCCCGCACTTCATCTTCAAACTCGATTTCAACTGATGATAGTTGGTTGACAATCGTGTTGAACTCGTTCACATGTGCGGCAACCAGGCCACCTTCTTCCATCTTCAGATGAAAGAGTTTCTTCATGAGAAACACCTTATTGTTTGCCGAAGGTTTCTCATACATATCAGAGAGAACTTTCATGAGCCCTTCTGTGGTCTTCTCCTTCGCAACGTTGTGAGCAACGTTCTTCGACAGTGTTAACCTTATAACACCCAGAACTTGTCTGTCAAGGAGCTCCCACTCATCCTGATCCATCTTCTCAGGCGTTTTGCTCAGCGGTTGATGAAGCTTCTTTCCGTACAGATAATCTTCAATTTGCATTCTCCAAAATGCATAATCTGTACCGTCAAATTTCCCGATACTGTGCGCTGAACCGTCTTCGCCTCCCATCGTTTCTGGAACCACCGTGTATTAGAACACCTACGTCGACAAACCGATGTTACCGACAAAATTTACTATTCACGAATTACTGTTCACGTGAATAGTAACTCCGCAAAAAAAAAATTTAACCGATCACCGTAACTCAAGCTCTGATACCAGTTGTTAGGAAATACGCGGTCAAATTTTGCGGAAAACCAGAATTTGCGGAATTTATGGGAGCGGGAAAACACACACAAAATTGTTAACAGAGTTCGGCCAACTTTTGCCTACGTCTCCGGACCTGCTACAGATCTTTTTATTATCACCGGGAAATGTTTACAAGCTCTCAACTCAACCCCGATCCCAAATACAATCAGAAATTACTCGTAATTTCTTACGGAAGATATTTGTGAAAAAAGAAATTTTTTTTTTTTCTCTCTCTCTCTCACGTTTTTTCTCTTCTTCTTCTCTTCTTCTTCTCTCTGTTTTTCTTGTTTGGGATGAATTTCCCCTCCTCCTTCATGCATGTATTTATAGGAGGGGGATTTGTGAGTTGGTGGTGAGTTGGTGTAACAACCAAACTTACCAACCAAAAAACAAAAAAAAAACGTGTTCTTCACAATCACCAACTTGCATGCGTTGATTTTTGACCAACAGAAGTTATACTTAGGAATCCCACCCTTTGTCCAAACAATCTTCGCCCAAGGCACCGTCTGTTCTTCACCCTTCAATTTCCAGTAAATCAGTGAGGTTTTGTACCTCCCTGTAGGTACACCAGTAACTACCCACTCATGACTGTCCTCTTCTTCCACCAGTGATATCGTAGTCAATGCTATATGCGCCTGCAACATTGCTTCCGATCGAGGCTGAGGGAGATTCCAATCTCCAGCTCAATTTAAATCAGACAGAGTAGCGGACAGGGGAATACCTTGCCTCGAGGACGCATTCAGTGCAAAGTAATCTTTGAGTGATCCAAGCGATAACCAGTTATCAATCCAGAAGCGACAATTCACTCCATTCCCAACTCTCAGCCCTATCCAGGTATATACTTCCCCTCTCATCTTAATTAATTTGTTGGCCAACCAAGAATTTGATGGGCTCGTGTTTACCGTCCAGTAGTTAGATAGGTTGCCATTTAGGATCTCTGTCTTGAACCAAGCTACCCATACTGACCCTCCTTGGAAGAACAGCATCCAAATTAGCTTAAGACAGCAAGCTTTGTTCCATGTCCCCAAATCTTTGATTCCTAGTCCCCTGCCTTCTCGCGATTTCGTTACCGTCTCCCAAGATACTCTAGCAGTGTGATATCCCTCTATAGAGCCTTTCCACAGAAACATCCCACAGAGAGAGTTTATCCTTGCAATACACGCCTTAGGAAGTAAGAAGTTAGAGAACCAAAAGTTTGTTATCCCCGCAATGACAGTTTTGATTAGCAATAATCTTCCCGCAAATAATAGGGTCTTAACTGTCCACAAGTTGAATTTTGCCTTGATTTGTTGTAGCAGGACCTCACAGTTGGAGAGAGTGAGCTTCTTTGTACATAAGGGGACACCAAGGTATCGCACAGGGAGGAGACCATTTGGAATGCCCGTCGAAGCTTTGATAGAGTCAACTTCTTGCTGTGACAGGCCAGACGCAAAGAAACATCTTTTCTGTACACTCACTGCTAGACCAGAGCGTAGCTCAAACTCTTTTAGAACCTGAAGAACATTCTGCACAGAGTCAATGGAGCCGTCTATAAAGATCAGGAGATCATCTGCAAAGCATAAGTGTGTGAGCCTTGAGGATGAGCATTTATGGTGATACTTAATCCGTAGGTCAGCAGCCGCATTGTTCAACATGATAGACAGGATATTCATTGCAATAACAAAAAGGTATGGGGAGAGGGGATCCCCTTGCCGGAGACCTCGATTGCCTTTGAAATATCCATGGATCATGCCATTGTAGCCAATAGTAAAGTTTGTGGAGCAGACACACGCTTTGAGCCATCCTATGAGCTGAGAGGGAACATGAAGTCCTTGTAGACAGTTGAGAAGAAATTCCCAGGAGATGCTGTCGAAGGCTTTCGCTATGTCCACCTTGATAGTGATTCTTTTGGGCCCTTGTCTGCGATGGTAACCATTTACCAATTCCCCTTCTAGTGTTGTGTTCTCCACTATCAGCCTGTCCTTGACAAAAGCCGTTTGGTTAGGGACAATTAAGGTTGGGAGAATTGGCTTCAGCCGCCGCACCAGGAGCCTTGCTACCAGCTTGTAGAGGGTGTTAAGGCAACTGATAGGTCTATATTCTAGATGAGAGAAGCACCAGGGAACTTTGGAGCGAGAGCGAAGATAGTTGAGTTGGTAGAAGAGGGCATAAAAGAGTGATGGAAGAAATGGGTTGTTGCTGCCACAACTTCTTGCCCAAGAAAGCTCCAAGAAGATTTGTAGAAAGCTGAGGTTAGACCATCGGGGCCAGGCGCCTTGTTGGGGTTCAGTTTGAAGAGTAGCGAAGTTATTTCCTTAGTAGATGGAATCGTAATCATGGAGGAGATCTGAGCATCACTGGGAGAGAATGATGTTAACAACCCAAACCAAGCCGGAGATGAGTAAATTGGAGGAACAACTACTATGTCAGGCCCCAAAATATTACGGAAGTGAGTGATAGCATGCAGACTCATCATGCGAGGGTCCGTAATGATGATCCCCGAGGCCAGAGCGAAGGATCTATGGAGTTGTAGCTACACCGAGTTTGAAAAATCCTGAAGAAGTAGGCGGTGTTCCGATATCCTTCAAGCAGCCAGTTGATCCTTGACTTTTGTCGAAAATAGCTCACTTATATACCACGAAGGAAGACCCAACTCTCATGGAGGCGTCTTTCTTCTTGAAAATTAACAGTGGAGGGATCAGTTAGAGCTTGTACCTGCACAGATTGTAACAAACTGTTAGCTTCTAAAACCCTCACTCGTATATTTGAAAAATTCTCTCGGTTTAGTTTTTTTAACACTCCCTTAACACTCTTTTGCTTCCAGCTCAGTTTTGTGAGGTTCAGGGCCGGACTTCCGGCTTGACTCCATGTCTCAAGTACCAATTGGTGATACGAGGGGTGACGGATAAGATAATTATAGAATCGGAATGGCTTGGTTCCAGCAAGAGGGAGGTGGTGAGCTAGGTCAAGGATGCAAGGGCTATGGTCTGAGAAAAGGGTAGGGTGGAAAGTGGCTGAGCAGTTAGGGAATATGGAGATGACATTGGGGTTGACTAGCAAGCGGTCCAGCCTCTTGGCTATGGGGCTCTCAGGACAGTGATTACTCCACGTGAAGAGAGGACCTTGAAATCTCATATCAAAGACCTCTAGCTGCTGCAAGCAGTCTTTGAGCTCTTGCATCTGCGGAGTAGTAATGCATACTTCCATGAGGGAGTGTTCCGAGGGATGCATGATCGCATTAAAATCGCCTCCCACAATCCAAGGTTGAAGGTGGAGATCGAATGTCTAAAAGACATTCAGGAGCTCAACCCATAAATCAATCCTCTCCATTCTGAAGTTTGAAGCGTAGACTGCAGTGTAGATAAAAGGAGCAGTAGACGGAAGAGTAACTTGACAGGTCATGGATTGTCTTGACTGGTGCATGACCGTGACACTAACATCATCCTTCCAGACAATTATTATTCTACCATCTTCATCAGAGTCATGATTAGATGCGTATCGCCATCCCCGACACAGAGTAGACATAAGGTTAGCAACATTCTGATCTTTAATATGGGTTTCTAGTAGTACACCAAAAGAGGGTTTATGGAATCGAATCCAATCACAAAAAGGGGTGTGCTTGCCCGGGTCATTTATACCCCAGACGTTCCAAAAAAATAGTTTTGTACACATTAAGAAGAGGGGTTAGACTCACCCATAGGATGGGAGGAGTCTAAGGTGGCCAAAAGAGAGAAATGGTTAGAGGAGGGAGGGTAAATGAGGGGTTTGGAGGAGCTGGAAAGGAGGCTTAAGGAGTTCGGGGGTGAGATAGAGGGGTCAGAATGGGAGCGTTTTAGGGAAGGTTGATAGGAGGGGCTAGGTATATTGAGGGTAGGGTGATTGGCAGATGAGAATGAAATGGGTGTAGTAGTGTTTAGAATTGATAAACTTTTTGCTTTTAATTTTTTAGGGGTGGAGAAAGAGGAAGAAGAACAGCCAGCAGAGGGGGATTCTAAGGGGTTTGAAAGAGGTACAGCAAAAGTAGGATCAAGTTGAGGCATGAAGGGACTCGGCTTTATAGAGAGAGTAGTTGTAGCAGTTAAATGAGCGATGGGAGGATTAATGGGAATTGGAGTTTTTGGTGTTGTTTTAGCTGAAGGTTTGGCAGGAGTTTTTGATGGGGGCGAATGGTGATGATTGGCTACTGGTGGTTCTTTGGGGGCATGAGGAATTTTGGTTCGCGGTGCAGGAGGGGGGGGAGCCTTCTGAGGGGGAGGAATAAGGAGGCAATTCTTCGCGATATGCCCTAGCTCTTTACAATGGGAGCAAGAAGGAGGAAGCCAAGGATAAGTGACAAGAACTTCAACAACCTCTCCCGTCTGTCTAGTGAATTCAACAACATCAGGTAAAGGTTTGGTTAGATCAACTTCCACTTTGGCATGCGCAAGAGTAGGGCTAACAAGGTTCTTTGTGAAATCATCTGTTTCTTTAGGTTCACCTACAAGGCCCGCTACCAGACTGAGACCATCCTGGTGTCGGAGATCAAGAGGAATACCAGTAAGGTGCACCCAAATTTTGATTGATGAGAAGGATGGTGCCGTAGACTTCGTAGTAGATGTCCACTGCTGAGTGTGGAACAAGGAATCACCAACATACCAGTATCCTTTTTCCAAGATTTTTTGCTTCAAGTAATCGCTCGTAATGCGAACGAGAACAGTTCGGGAAGAAGGATTGTTATGAATCTCCAATCTCTTTCCCTTACCCCATAAGTGATTAAGAACACTTTGTATCTGACTGAAGGGGAGGGATCTGCCATTGAAAACACAGACAATGAAGTCCTTGTGCAGATCAGTTCCCTTTTGGAAGACAGTATCTGGAATCATGACAGTCGGTCTTCCCGACGCTGAGATGGTAGCGGGTGCTATTCTTTTAAGGGTTTTGTCTTCAAATCTGCGAATGTTTTCCACAAGAATAGGGTTGGAAGGAAGGGGCGGAGGGTTAACAGAGGTTTGAGGGCGAACAGAGGTAGGAGGAGGGGGGGTTGTGGTTTGTTCAGAAGGCAGAGGAGCAGCATCAGAAAAGACACTAGCAACAGTTGTGAATGAGGAGGACGCTTTATTTGTTTGGATTGGGGAGGTAGGCTTTGGCGGCAGTACAGTAAAGTTTTCAGACGAGGTATTAGTCAGATATGTAGAGCTAGCTACAGTAGTTGTTGATTGGGTCCGAGGAACTATTGTGTTATCAACAGTTGCTTCAGATCTGGTTTATGGACCTACATCAGATGCGTTTTACAAAACCATTTCAGTATCGATATTGTAGGGAGCAATATCAGTTGAAGAGAGACTAGCAGAGATCTGCTGGACAGTTGGGGTGGAGAGTAGAGGAGCAACAGTTGAGGAAGCTATTGCTCTGGAACGGCGGGAAGGGATGGTTGGGAAGAGAGGAGGGTACTGAGCTAAGGGAAGATGGGAGAGAGGGTCAGGTGGATCTGGGGGGATGAGGTTTCTCTTATCACCGGAGGTACAAGACGACGGAGGCGAGGCGGAGGAGCGGCTACCTGTAGCCCACGGGTTAGACATTGGACCTCACAGAGCTTGTTTGGTTTTTTTGTTCAATATTTTATATATGTTTTTTTGACTGAAGGCATTCATATTTAATTGCAAAAGAAAGAAAAAGTTTATTTTATATATGTTGAAACATATCATAACATACAATCACTTTTATATGTTGTTCAATAAAATGAAATATAAAATTAGAGATGAATTTTATTTTGAAGAAAATAAACAACCAGATGCTTTGTGTATATTTATATAATTTTATCTATAGTAGTTATTAAACTATGATCTTAATGAGACCATATATTTACCTTAAATTTTTTAAAATACTATTATTTTATTATCTTATTGAATCGTGTATTTTACATTGGCCCAACTTAGGACCGAGAAAATTTATTAATCTATAGTGTTTATTAATTTATCAACTTATAGAGTTTCTAAAATATAATCTTTTAAAATTGAATTTGAAAATTTTCTTTTGGAGAGATCCACCCTCAAACTTCAAATATGAAGTTTTGCCAACTTCAAATATGAAGTTTTGCCACTTTTGGAGATGCTCTAAATAAATTACCACATTTAAAACTCTTTATAAATTTAGACATGTTTGATGTAGTAAAATAGTTTGGATGATAGTGATGATATTTTAATTTTGAGTATGAAAACAAATAATATTAAATTAACTTTTAGTTTAGTATATATATATGTATATGTTCTAAATATATATATTTATAGTATTACTTGAACTAAAAAATATTTATAAAAGTTATTATTTTATTAAATTATGTTAATTTTATAGTAAAGCTAGTAATTTTTTTTTGTTATATAGTATGTATTAAGATAAATTGGGACTCCTATCAAACAACTTTTGACTATTTAGCTATCTACCAATTATAACTATTTTGACCACTCTGTATATTTATTTGTGACATTGTTACCCCTATACATATTACTATATGATTGTTATGTGCTTGTGCAAGAATATAAATATTTATGAAGCAAATATATTATAATAATTCATTGATTATTTAATTTCAATTTTAAACTATTTTATAATTTATACCTATAATTTATATTAATAATATTATATTATTTTAACTAGATATGTGATTTTGGATATATACGGTTTGATTACCATATTAAATAGTAGACATCTAATCTAATAATATAAAGCAGAGTGATTCTCTACTCATAAGCTGCCATGTCACTAAATAGATTCACCAGAGCATGACACGTGTCTCTTCTTAGCCAAACTCTGCGTTTCATGAAAGTGGCATTGGGTTGCAGCATTTCAATTATTTGTTTCTCATATGTAGTGGGTCTTATTCCCTTGATTCAGCCCAAAACAATGAAACCAGATTTTTAGGGTTTCGTGTTCTTTGATTCAGCCCAAAACAAACCAGATTTGTGAATCTTCGATCCCGGCGTTTTCTCTTCTCATCTAATCAACGGAAACGTTTCGCCTGATTGATTCATCATACTCCTTGACTCCATGACCCCTCGGTATCTACTTCTATAAAAGGTAAGCCTTTTTCCTTGAACATCATCATCATCTAAACTTGTGGAAACAGTAAAAAACCGTTTTCTCTGAAATGGCTGATTCATCGATCTTTTTTTTTCCGATTTGAAGTTTGTAGTCAGGCCGTTGTTCTTCAACCATGGAGGTGAGATTGCTCAGATGCTGGAAAGCCTGAAACCTCAAACGCGGATCGGCGTGGATATTCTCATACTGTTTTTGAATTGGTGGTCATAGTTAGGTTAAACTATTTCGGCGTGTAATCTTAACATTAGCAAGGTTTTGAATTTAGATCTTTGTTAGGTGTTTCTGTTCGTAAACTTCTATTAATAGTGTTCTTAATGATTTTGTTTTTTTCTAAATCATGTTCATATTGTTCTTAAACTAAACTCATGTCAAAGTGTTCTTAACTCATTTTCATATCAATTTATAAATTGTTTGTTGATTATATTTCTTTCTCAGTGTGATTCTGATCGTAAACTCATGTTAATAGTGTTCTAAGCTTCCGATCTTAATTAATATGATGATGATCTGTCACCACCCTGTAACTATCGGCTAGAATATAGTGAAACATAAATGACAGAATATATATATCTATATATAAAGATCTGTCGTTATGCATGGTGCTGGTGTTGGAGATCCTTTAGATGCAGAGGTCCCACGATTTATACAAGAAATTGTGGGGAAGACATACACGTTCCAGCTGAAGCAAACTGAGTTCAATTTCTCCTCAATACATCAGACCTTCACTCTTGCACTCATGTTGGATCGCCACCATCGTCTCTCTACAGCAACATTTGATGTTGATACAGCCCAAATTCAGTTCATACTTTGCACACCTCTTTATTGACATGAAGCTTAACGTTTTTCATTTAAAACAGGCAAGGCACAACTATCCTAGAGGTATCACCTGCAACTTCTTAGATGGTGAGAAAACAGCTACTGACCAGATCATCTGAGGTGATGACAACCTCTCAATCCACCCTGGTGCATCGAATGCAACAGCCGCTGCTGAGCAGCCCACTTCTGGCGGAAGCAATGCAGAGGAACAACTGGTTCCAGCTGCAGTAAACACACTAAAAAGCACGCGCGGAGTAGTTGCTGAAGTGATGGAACTTAAGACCCTATTTGAACCATCTTTTTTCTACAAGTTTTATAACAGTTTTATGATATCTGAACCATGTTCGCTTCTTCTTCCATAGATAGTAACATCTTTCAAGTTATTCATTAAGTGTTGGTTCTCATATTCTAGAGTAAGAAACCTCAAAAGAAATCTAAAACTTTGGTCTTTCTGTTTCAGAGCTAAGCTTAGCAGTGAGACAAAATTCGTTCAATTCAACTCCACATATTTTTCATCGACCATTGGGTGTGACTGAATAAAAGATATATTTACCCCGACCTCAGTCAAGTTGATCATATCTCTATCTCTATTATCATAATTATTAAAATTCTCCCATTTTCTCTTTTTCTACCACACCCAAATGTATATAGCACGTACGACCAATGGTAAAGTAAAAACAAAACCTACGTCATTTCTTAAACACACATTATTATTTGCCCACATTCTCAGCATATCACCTACATGTAGCCCACCACTGCAAAAAAAAAAAAAAAAAAAAACCATGTACATGTCCTAAACAAACATCGAAACATATAATCAACATCTTTCTTAGCAAACACAAAATAAAAGATATAATGTCCCGCGCGGAGTGCGGGTTTCCCCTAGTTTACTTAATATATTAGACATGATACATAAAGTTGTTGGTTGGTTAATAAAATTATATAAACGGATTATGGTTAAAACTGTGGTTAAAAATTAAAGTCTTCCCAATCCATTAGAAGGCTCACTCTCTCAATATGTTTAGGACGAAATAATACATTACTTATTAATATTGTTTATGTGAATTTGAATAAAAACGTTTACCTAGATATTAAACCAAAATTAATAAAATAGTTATTCTTATTTGTTGAGTTATTACACGAGTTTTTGGAAGCTAGTTTCTATAGGGCGATCTGCTTGAAGATGCAAAAAAAAAAAGATTGCCTTACAATTATGCCTTTTGAAGAGCTAATAATCACACCTTCCCTTTCTTCTTTTTCTGACTGTTCACTTTGTGCTTTATATCATTCATTCATCTCATGCTTTTCAAAATCATTGTTTACATTATTAAACAAGAACCCATTTCTTTACTGTATTGTTGAACTTTGAAAAAATGATGATTAATCATGTAATAGCACCTCGAAGAGTATACATCTATACTATTATTTGTGAAATAATTTTTCAAAAAGGAGATCTCACGTTAAAAGTTAAACTCGTTAATGTCCTAGTTATCCTTAATGAATTTTTATATATTTTATTATATAATAAAAAACGAATTTATATTAATAATATCAATTTTTTTTAAAAAAAAGAAGATAATTCATATATATTGTGTAGTTATCTTAATGAATTTACATATATATATATATATATATATATTATAACTAAAAATATTTTCTAAAAATAAGATAATTCTGATATATTGTGTTGTTATCTTGAAATAATATTTTTCTATTATAAGATTTTTAAATTAGGATATACAACAATTTATAATCAAATATTAATCAAGTAAAAAAAATTTCATAAAGATATTTTCTAAAATATTTTATATCCGAGTGTTTAAAATGAAAAAAATTAGCAAATATAAATAATTTTGAGTTTTGATTTAATTTTGACATAAATAATAACTTATTGTGCTAGTTTGTTTTGAACTAATAAATATTCTTAAAAAGATAATTCCTATATATATTTTGTTGTTATCTAAAAATAATATTTTCTATTATAAGAATTGAAAATTTAAGATATAAATAATTTATAATTAAAATATAATCATACAAAAACATTTGTATAAATATATTTTCTAAAATATTTCTAACGTGTGATTTTTGCAACAAAGCTATCACGTTAAACGGTAGAACGTTAATATCGTTTATACTATCAATGAATTTTTACATATAATTTGTTTTTTAATAAAATCAAATTTTATGTTCGATATATTATATTTATATTTTATAGTAGATCATTGACAAGAAGATACTTTAGGAAATAATATAATTCTTATATATATTATGTTGCTATCGAGAAATAATATTTTTATCATAACGGTTAAAAATTAAGATAAAAAGTAATTTATAATTAAATATAATCAAACAAAAATATTTGTATAAATATATTTCTAATATGTGAGTGACTTTAAACAATAAAAACATATATATATATATATATATATATATATATATATTTGATGAAATTTTTTGTCATATATAAATAGTTTGATGTTTGATTTAAATTTTTTCGAAGACAAAAAAATAGCTTATCGTACTGATTTTTAAATTAATAAGAAATCAAATATCCAAATATAGGTAAAATAACATTATGTCTACATATGCAAGTAAATCCCCTGATTTCGTTAAAATTTTGCAAAGAAACAAAATCTAATAAAAAGTAAAGGTCCTACCGGGATTCGAACCCAGGTCGCTGGATTCAAAGTCCAGAGTGCTAACCACTACACCATAGAACCTTCTTGTCTTTCTTCTTGTGCATCATTATGTAGCTTATGTTCCAATCATGAATCAGCTTGCGCTTCAACACTTGTCCATTTTACTACACTTGTCCATTGTAACCACAGTTTTGCAATATATGAAATTTTTTGTCATATATAAATAGTTTGATGTTTGATTTAAATTTTTTCGGAGACAAAAAAATAGCTTATGATTTCGTTAAAATGTCGCTGGATTCAAAGTCCAGAGTGCTAACCACTACACCATAGAACCTTCTTGTCTTTCTTCTTGTGCATCATTATGTAGCTTATGTTCCAATCATGAATCAGCTTGAGCTTCAACACTTGTCCATTTTACTACACTTGTCCATTTCTGACATAGAATAGTAGAATACGCTTGAAAAAAAGCTGGAGAAAATCAAACAAGAATGTAAAAATTTGTTGCACAACATTTGAGTAGAGAATGGTTCTGTAAGTAACATAACACTTGAGTAGAATATAGTTTCGCATAGGCTCAAAAGTTTTGACGATTCTTCTGAACTCGTCAGTACAGTCTTCACGGCTATCTCCCTCTCCCACGTTTCCCTCCACCACCACCTCTGCTACTACCACCGCGGCCACCGCCAGACCCACCACCTCTTCCGCCGCCAAATCCACCACCTCTTCCTCCTCTACTGCTTCCGCCACCTCTTCCCCCTCTACTGCTTCTACCGGCAAAGTCCCTCCCGCTTCCACCATCAAAGTCCCTGCCGCTTCCCCTTCCTCCACCACGACCTCCCCTGGCCCCTCCTCTGCCACCACCTCTCTTGCTATGCAGATAAGACAGTTTGTTAGCTTTCTCCTGCCTCTCCTTGCGCACCTGCTCCAGATCTTTGATCTCTGAACGCACATGCGCGTTAGGCACTGATGCTGACCATCTCTTCCCGCGTCGCCCACCTCTACCTGACATGCTTGGTGTGTCGTCTCCATCACCATCCTCACGGCTGAACGCTTTCTTGTGCGTGCTATCTTTCCATTTCTTGTATATTGCACCTGTTTTGTTTGCCCTCACCTTAGCTCCACTCTCTGTCTTTATCTGTATTTAGTTACAAGAGAGCTGCAAGTTAAAAACCATCAAACATTCTTTTAACCAAAAGACAAGTTTCTTATTACCTTGCCACTGGCTGTTACACGATCTCCATTGTTCAACTTGATGAATTTCTTACTTTTCTGTTTACCAAAGACAAATCCAGTTAAATAAGATTACAGTTTGGGACATTATTATGATGTATCTTAACTCTTTATCACCTTGTCCCAGTGATAATTAGTTTTCTGCTGCTTCATTCCCTGGCCATCATCTGCCACTAGATCTAGAACAGCAGCGTCCAATCTACAATCCGAAACAAGGACATAAGGCTTGTCAATATCATACAGAAAAAGAACTATAACTAAAAAAAAAGGCACACATCTTGTTACCTATTTGATCCAAACCCTTCATTACCCCTCACAGATAGTCCTGCCTCCGAATGCTGCGTTAATAAGAGAAACAAAGAGTCAAACTCATGCGTTCATCTCCACATCAGTAGAATAAACAAAATGATCATAAGCATTGTAGCTTTGAGAGCTAAAACATACGTGGTTAACAGGTATGGAGCTGATATAGAACTCTTCGTCCTTGAAAGTTTGTTGCGCCGTCCTTTTCTTACCGCTTACTGAAATCAAAACGAGAGTTTATATGAAGCTAAGTTTAATCAAAGAAGTAAACAAAAAAAAAAAAACCAAGCACCACAGATAAACTTGTAGTACGCATACATTTGCTTCCAGCTATCTTGTCCTCAATAGAAGTGGTAATAGGTTCATCAACTTCCTAGATATCCAAAACACTTCTGTGAGTAAAACTAATGGGCACATACACGAGTACTTCAAAGCTTAAGGATTACCATTTCTAAATGATTATTGGAAGAAGAAGTCTTCTGACTCTGCTCAAGTCTCTTATTAATGATCTCCTCATGAACTTCCCTTTTCCTCTTCATCACATCAACCCATTGCAAACCCTGAACATTTTCTCCTTCAGCTACTTACTTACAAATATCATAACTATATATATAGAGGAAGAACAAAAATCACCTTCACATTTCTAGCTTTGGCATTTTCACCTTCTGCTTCAAGTATGGTCTGCTTGGGTCTACACCACAACAGATCAACCACCATTATAAATTAATCAAATTATTGTAAGACCACAGATGGATGAATAAAAGATAACTATACTAGTCACCTGAAGTTTTTAATCTTCTGAAAAAACGCCATTGCCTCCAACTCTCCACCTTCAATTATACTTTTAAACATTGGATGCAACCCTTCTCTAGGTAAGGCCTTTGCCCTCCTAATAGACTCTTTCGACGGAGCTGGTTTTGTCGTCGTATACAAACGAAAAGCCTTTCTGGACGTTCTCTCAAGAGAATCCAACTCCGCAGACGAATCAATCATCTCTTGAATCTTGTTAAAGATAAGATCAATCGTCTTCTGAGGGAACCGACCGTACACAGTGACACCACTCTCAATCGCCTCGCTGGTTCTGTTCATCACCTCCTCCATGTTCTTCAACACCTCGTCCTCTGTAGGCGCAGGCCTGATGGGTTTGGACAGGAACAGATGAAGATCCAACAGATACGGTATATCCTCAGGCGTGACGAAGGATATCGCAGAGCCTGTGCGGCCAGCTCTAGCGGCTCTCCCCACTCTATGGACGAAGATCTTCGGCCTCGGAGGGAAGTCCCAGTTGATAACATTATCAAGCAACGGTATGTCAATACCTCTAGCAGCGATATCAGTGACGATCAGCAACATAGTCTTCCTCGCTCTGAACCTCGACACGTGGATCTTGCGCGCGTCTTGATCCATATCACCGTAACACACAGAGGGAACGATGTTCTCCAGCTTAAACAGCGAGTTGACAAACTCCACGTGGTGCTTTGTGGAGACGAATATGATCGTCTGTTCGTTAGAGCTTATATGCTCTCTCACCAAGTATATGAGCGCGGCGTACTTCTCTTCGGGTCTTAAGGTTAGAAACGAGAGCTTCAAGTCAGGGCTGATCTTGTTCTCCACGTCTAACCTAACGAGCTGGGGCTCGCGCAGACCGGCCTTTGCGAACTCTGCGAGCGCGCTTGGTAAGGTGGCGCTGAAGAGGAGAGTCTGTCTGTTTTCGCCTAGCTTGGCGAGGATCTGATGGAGCTGCTCGGCGAAACCCATGCCGAAGAGACTGTCTGCCTCGTCGAAGACGACGTACTCGACTGTTCTTAGTGACATGTCGTCCACCTCTTCTAGGAGATGCATAAGTCTCCCCGGGGTTGCGATGATCACGTCGGGGCTCTTTGTTAGCTCTTCGAACTGGTCTTGCATGCTGTCACCACCGACCAGTAAGGTAACACGAAGATCTGAAAACATTAAAGGAGCAAAAAGGTGTTTAAACACACAACTTTAACAAGTGTTTAAAGAACTTCTTCAGACATCATAAAGGAATCAACAGGACAAGTGTTTAAAGATTGAGATTAAGTTAAAATTGAGTTCTTCCGACATCGTAAAGGAATCAAAATGTGTTTTAAGACACAATTGAAACAAGTTTAAAGATTGAGGTTAGAATTGAGTTCTTCAGACATCATAAAGGAATCAAAAGGTGTTTAAAACACAACTGAAACTAATGTTTTAAGATCGAGATTCGGCTAGAACTGAGTTCATCAGACATAATAAAGTGCTTAAAACACAACTGAAACAAGTGTTTAAAGACTGAGATTAGGTTAAAATTGAGTTCTTCAGACATCATAAGGTGTTTAAACCACAACTGACATAAGTGTTTTAGGTTATAATTGAGTTCCTCAGACATCAAAAGGTGTTTTAAACACTACTGAAACAAGTGTTTAAATATTGAGATTAGGTTAGAACTGAGTTAATCAGACAAGGAATCAAAGACCAAACCTGTAAACTTCCCAAGTTCCTTAGCGAACTTGAGAGTCTGCTCAGCCAAGTCACGAGTAGGCGACAAGATAAGCGCCCTAACACCACCCTGAGGAACATGCTGTTTGAGCTTCTCAAGCATAGGGATTAGAAAAGCTGCGGTTTTTCCTGAACCCGTCCTCGCCATGGCGACGACGTCGACGCCGGAGAGGATTAAAGGCATAGTCTTCCGCTGGATCGGCGTGGGAACTTTGTACCCTTTCTTCTTGATTGCGTTGTAGACATTGGGACCGAGGTTTAGAGACTCGAATCCTCCAGATTTGCCTTTCTTCTTCTGCTTCTCTTTGCGGTGAAGCTCAGTGACCGAGCTCACCAGGAAACCCTTTCCTTCAACCATTGTGAATCTTG
Source organism: Brassica napus (assembly GCF_020379485.1). NCBI lineage: Eukaryota > Viridiplantae > Streptophyta > Magnoliopsida > Brassicales > Brassicaceae > Brassica > Brassica napus. Next base: position 32,575,376 of record NC_063449.1, on the reverse strand, counting down.
TGACTGCAGCGAATCTCCGAAGAAGAAGAGTTTAGGACTTAGGTTTAGCCGTTTAGGGTTTAAAGAGACGATGATACACTAAAACCTTTTGGTGGGCTTTACTTACTTTGGGCCCAACAAGATGGCAAGCAATCCCAACAAAAACCCATTCGTGGGCTTGTGTTGCTTGGTCTGCAAGTCTTAGTCAGTAAGTTACTTAGGTTAATGGAGTGCTTGGGACTGTCACAGCTGTTTTTGGATACTTGGTCACCCTGATACTCAAGTAAATGCTCACATTTTCTGTTCCAAAATCATGTGTGTTTTTTTGCTGGTCAGCTCTTTGTCAGTGACAACATAGTATAGGTTTGCTCTTGTAAGGAAAACATGAAAATGTCATTATACAATGAACATGATCCGTTTATTCAGCAGGATCAATACTTTTGACAGTCGGCCTTTACATCTTTACGTAAATTGCCGGGTTGCATCCAATGAAAAGCAATGGAATCCCACCTCGAAGTTTCATCTCAGTTACTTTTTAACGTCCATGAGATCGACATAGTTTTGGCCTGTAGAATGCTGATTTTCTCTAATTTTATTTGGCTCAATCATTAAACCACATATCTTAGCATTAACTTATGTCTCCTCAGACACTTGGTGGCACGAGCTAGCTGACATTAATTGATTCTTTTAATGTTGATCATTCAACCTCCTGAGAAGAGACTGATTGATTGATCTAAACAAACATGTCAAGACAGCTAGGGTCATGCATGGGAACATACTGGACTTCTCCGACTAGTCGCCGCTCCGAGATCACCAGTTCAAGACTAATCATCAGGAATATAAGAGGTTGTGACTTCTTAAATGGTTCTAATGATATAAAGTCCATGAAGCGTGCCTTAGGGTTCCCGGTTTAGGGTTAACCGCATCTTTGTCCCTCGGGTCGGTCACCATGTAGATTTTGCCGTCACGGCCGCCTATTGCGTGTTTGCCAAACCGATAGCTGTCTGTTTTTCTCCCATTTCGGGTCGCATCTCCAACAGTCTTCTATTGGATTTCCGGTCCCACATGAGAGGACACCAAGATTCCTCCTAGAGGCATTTATCTGTCTACAAATATATTCACAACAATGTTAAAATACGGATGATAAAAAGTTTTATATTCGAGAGAGATTAGTTTATACGCACTGGTTAACTTCTTGAACTACGAGTTCAGGATCGGAGACATGAGAGGAGGCAACGAAGATCGGAGCTAGGACAAGGAAGAGACATGAGATGAGGGAGAGAGACAAATGAAGAAGTGTCATTCTCTTTATTGTCTCCCAAGATGATTTTATTTATTATATGTGTTTGTGAGATTTGAATATTTTGTTTGGTGATGAGATAAAATGGTGAGACGATGCTCTTATTATAGGAAAATCTCCTCCAATTAATTTATGTTTTTTAATAATGAAGGCCCTGTTATGAAAAGAACTGAAATTTTATTATATCGCAGTAATTTAAATAAGGGTAAAATTTATACCCGTAGGAGAAGATAACACAAATATAGAGAGAGAGTGTTTCTTATTAAAGGGAAGAGAAGAGTTTTTAGTGTGTTTACAAACGAACGCAAACGTTCGTATATATAGAAGGAAATTTACTGTGCAAATAGTGCAGCGGGCCCCACATCTTTTATAATTTCAAACATTACGGCTCCTTCTGTTTTTGTTGACTTTCGTAACACTCCCCCTTGGGGGCCGGTGTCACTATCCGCTCTCGCTTAACGTCTTTGTTGCCTCGTTAAAAACCTTTCCAGGAAAACCCAATGGGAAAAATCATAGTAAGGTAAAAAGAGTACAACTACGTAAGCTCCCCCTCGAATGAACAGTCATAGATCCTTCTGATGGCGCATCCCAATGTTATGGATGTGTTTTCTGAATACCGAGGTAGGGAGTGATTTTGTGAAGAGGTCGGCTGCATTGTCGCATGATCAAACATATCTTACTTCAATCTCTTTCTTCTTCACGAGCTCTTGAGTGTATGAGAAGAACTTCGGATGAATATGCTTCGTTCTATCGCTTTTGATATATCCGTCCTTTGTTTGAGCAACACATGCTGCATTATCTTCATATAAAATAGTTGGCTCTATATTTTCGTCAATTCCACTGCTTGAACAGATGTGTCGGCATATTGATCTTAGCCATACACATTCTCTACTTGCTTCATGGAGTGCAATGATCTCAGCATGATTTGAAGAAGTAGCCACGAGCGTTTGTTTCTGAGAACGCCAAGATATAGCAGTGCCTCCGATCGTAAAAACGTATCCTGTTTGCGATCGGGCTTTGTGTGGATCTGAAAGATATCCTGCATCTGCAAAACCAACCATTTGACCTTTTGAACTTTTAGGATAAAACAAGCCTAAATCAATGGTCCCTTGGAGGTAACTAAAAACATGTTTGATCCCATTCCAATGTCTTCGGGTTGGAGATGAGCTGAATCTTGCCAAAAGATTCACAGCAAATGATATATCAGGCCGTGTACAATTTGCAAGGTACATCAGCGCTCCAATTGCACTTAGATATGGTACTTCCGGACCAAGTATCTCTTCTTTCTCCTCAGGTGGTCGAAATGGATCACTTTCAATATTAAGTGACCTAACGACCATCGGGGTGCTAAGAGGAGTTGATTTATCCATGTTAAATCGTTTCAACACTCTTTTAGTGTATGTGGATTGATGCACAAATATACCATTTTGTGAATGTTCTATTTGTAGGCCAAGACAATACTGTGTCTGTCCTAGGTCTTTCATCTCAAATTCTCCTTTGAGATAGTCTGATGCCTTTTGTATTTCCTTTTGAGTTCCGATGATGTTAAGATCATCAACATATACCGCGATTATTACAAATCCGGATATTGTTTTCTTGATGAAAACACATGGGCATATAGGATCATTCACATATCCTTCTTTTGTTAAATGATCACTGAGACGATTATACCACATACGTCCAGATTGCTTTAACCCATATAATGATCTTTGCAATTTTATTGCACATACATCTTTAGGTTTGGAACTTAATGCTTCTGGCATTTTAAATCCATCAGGAACTTTCATGTAGATATCAGTATCTAATGATCCATATAGATAAGCTGTAACAACATCCATGAGACGCATCTCTAGATTTTTATCAGCTGCTAGACTCATCAGGAATCTAAATGTAATGGCATCCATAACTGGAGAATACGTTTCTTCATAATCGATTCCAGGTCTTTGAGAAAAACCTTGAGCCACTAGACGAGCTTTGTATCTCGTAATCTCATTTTTCTCATTTCGCTTTCGAACGAAAACCCATTTGTACCCAACTGGTCTCACATCTGCAGGTGTGAGCACAATAGATCCAAATACTTTTCGTTTATTAAGCGAATCAAGTTCAGCTTGTATTGCATTTTTCCATTGTTCCCAATCATGTCTCTTTTGACATTCATAGACAGATTTAGGTTCTGGATCATCGATTTCTTCATTTATTTCACTTGACACAATATATGAGAAAGCATCATCAAGGTCATTTTGTTCATTTCTATTCCATATCCTTTTATTATGGATGTAATTAATAGAAATCTCATGATTATCTTTCGATTCATGATGCTCTGATTCATCAGAATCCTTATCATTTATTTTCTCCAAAATATTTTCTGCTATTTTGGGTGCATCATATATTTCAGCTTTCTTCTGTTTCCTAGGATTCTTATCCTTAGAACCAACAGGTCTACCACGCTTCAGGCGTGTTTTTGGCTCTCGTGTGTCATCCTCCTTTTCTTGTTCATTTGGCATTTTGATACGAGGAGGAGCATTTGCAGCTGGTATATGAGATTTAGTTACCGTCTTGGTATCTACAAATGCATCAGGTAGCTGGTTAGCTATACTCTGTAAATGCATAATTCGTCGAACTTCTAGTTCTGACTCTTTAGTAGGAGGATCAAGATATAACAATGATGGTACACTCCATTTTATATCACTTCCAACATTTTTGTTTTCTCCCCCTAGAACTGGGAATACATTTTCGTCAAAATGACAATCAGCAAAACGTGCTGTAAAGACGTCACCAGTCTGTGGTTCTAGGTATCTTATAATTGATGGGGAATCACAACCAACATATATTCCCAATCTTCTTTGTGGTCCCATCTTTGTACGTTGTGGTGGTGCTACAGGCACATATACCGCACAACCAAAGATTCTAAAGTGGGAAATGTTTGGTTCTCGACCAAACGCTAACTGTAGTGGGGAATACTTATGGTATGCACTCGGTCTGATCCGAATGAGTGCTTCTGCATGCAAAATGGCATGTCCCCATACAGAGGTTGGAAGTTTTGATCTCATGATCAATGGTCTTGCAATCAATTGCAGACGCTTAATTAAAGATTCAGCCAAACCATTTTGCGTATGAACATGAGCAACCGAATGTTCAACTTCAATTCCCATTACCATACAATAGTCATTGAATGCTTGGGATGTGAATTCACCAGCGTTGTCTAGTCTAACTCTTTTAATAGTATAATCAGGAAACTGTGCTCGCAGTTTGATTATCTGAGTTAGAAATCTCGCAAATGCCACATTTCGAGATGATAATAGACAAACGTGTGACCATCTACTGGATGCGTCAATTAATACCATAAAATAGTGGAATGGTCCACAAGGTGGGTGTATAGGTCCACATATATCGCCTTGAATTCTTTCAAGGAACTTTGGTGATTCTTTATCGATTTTGGTTGGCGATGGCCTTACGATCAATTTTCCTAGAGAACATGCAACACATGTCATTTTATTCCCTTGAGAAATCTCCTGGATTTTCAGTGGATGACCATGTGAACTTTCTATGATTTTACGCATCATTGTAGTTCCTGGGTGGCCAAGGCGATCATGCCATAACGTGAACTCTTCTGGGTTCCGTTCTACTACAAGATTTGATTCGATCTCATCGATATAAGTATGATGTAACCCCGAAGGAAGCTCTGGAAACTTTTCAATATGTGTTTTCTGCCACATTTCTCAGAAGTTACATACATGTATTTCTTTCTATCCTCAGTTGCAGACTGAGTATCATATCCGTGAAGATATATGTCTTTAAAACTCAACAAATTCCTTTTAGAACTTGGAGAATATAGAGCATTATTTATGGAAAATTTTGTTCCATTCGGCAAAGTAAAGTTTGCTTTACCAGTTCCTTCAATCACGTCTGCAGGACCTGATATTGTATTGACGACAATTCTTGTTGGTTTTATATCAGAGAAATATCTCTTTTGTCTCAGAATAGTGTGCGTTGTTCCACTATCTGGTATGCATATTTCACGAATCCGTTTCTTGGATTTTGCTTCATTACCATTCTGATCCATTTCTGAAATTGTAATAAATATAAAAGGAAACATAAAATTCATTCATATAAGGAAAAACACAATAATTATACATTAAGGTGATGTTAAAACATCATTATTTGTTTAAAACAAGAAATGTAATAATTATACATGGTAATACTGAAAACTATTCAATACTCTTATCATAGGCATTTCGATTCTCTTCAGGAGTAATCTAGTCCAGCTCATTAGCGAAGTCGGAGGATTCAAGGTATGAAGTCCCTTCAACATTTTCTGTGAGGTTCACCTCTTTAGCCTTTCCTTTTATGGACTCTTGATATAACTTGCACAAATGTGGGGGAGTACGACAGGTACGGGACCAATGTCCTTACATCCACATCTGTAACATACAGTCTCACTTTTCTTTGTGGTATCCTCTTCGGTTTCTTTGCCTTTAGGAGGTTGTTCAGATCTAACCCATTTGTTAGATCTAATACTTTTAGGATAGTAAGGCTTTCCACGTTTGTTGTTGAAACGCCGACCACGACCTCGGTTGGTCTGGTTTCTCCTTCCCGAATATTCTACCGCCGTAGCATTCACTTCGGGAAATGCCTTGGCTCCCGTAGGTCGGGAATTATGGTTTTTGATTAGTAACTCATCGTTCTTTTCAGCCAACATGAGTGTTACCATCAATTCAGAAAATTTGGTGTACCCACATTTTCTGTAAATTCGGGATAAGACGTTGTGTTCTTTGTGGAAAGTATTATATGTCTTGTCAAGCATTTCTGCTTCGGTGACAGGGTTACCACAATATTTTAATTGTGCAACTATCCTCAAGATAGTGGAATTGTAATCTCTAACCCTTTGGAAATCCTGAAACCTCAGGGTCCTCAACGTCTCCATAGTCGTGAGTTAGATTCTCATCTAAATGCTTCTTCAGGAAGATTATCGCTTCGGCTATATGCTCGGGTGGCGATTTGTTACCGACTTCTATCGCTTCAGTTATCTTTTTTATTACAAGATAAGGTTTCACATTTGTGACCCATCTGACATAATTTTCGCCGGTTACTTTCAGAGCTGGGAACTGAAGTTTCTCGATGTTTGCCATTTGTATTTCTAAAACACAAAATAATAATTTTATTAGAACTTCATAATTTAAAAACCGTTTACATTAATCATGCAAGCAATTACAAGGAGAAGTGATGTAAAGAAAATTAAACCGATATTCATCTTAAATTCACTCGGAGTAAATTCTCCAACGAATAAACCATAAATAGAAACACAAATAAAAATGGCATATAAAAACAAAAGTGCGCGAATCATCTTTCTTGAAATGAAAAATCGGAGGAGAGCGATTTGAAATTTTTGAGAGAAGATGAAATGTTTTGGATGATGAAATGGAGTGAAAATGAGTTGTATTTATAGATGAAAATTACTGTTCATGACCGTTGGAGAAAAGGGAAAATTTTTGAAAAATTTTCTTTGTGACCGTTGGGGTCAAATCGAGTGCACTAAAAATCAGTATGAAAATATCGTATTAAATAGTCAATCAAATCTATAAAATTTCATAAAAGTAAAAAATTATGGCAATGAAATATTTATGTTATGACAACAAATCATGTGACGGCTCAGCCGATCAATGCAGAGTAATAAATAAATTATACGGCGGCTCGGCCGACCAATTAGCAATAAACAAAATATAAGTCGGCTCAGCCGACCAGTTAACAACAAACATAAAATAAAGGCGGCTCGGCCGTCCAGTTAACAATAAATAGAATATAAGGCGGCTCGGCCGACCAATAAATTAATTAAAATATTAATAAATAATATAGGCGGTATTCCGGCCATTATAACATAATATAAATAATAGTACAGGCGATATACCGACCATTATAACCGGGTATATATGATACAATAAATTTTACCGAATTGCAGAACGATCGTGCTGATAACGTGTTATAAAAGAACTGAAATTTTATTATATCGCAGTAATTTAAATAAGGGCAAAATTTATACCCGTAGGAGAAGATAACACAAATATAGAGAGAGAGTGTTTCTTATTAAAGGGAAGAGAAGAGTTTTTAGTGTGTTTACAAACGAACGCAAACGTTCGTATATATAGAAGGAAATTTACTGTGCAAATAGTGCAGCGGGCCCCACATCTTTTATAATTTCAAACATTACGGCTCCTTCTGTTTTTGTTGACTTTCGTAACAGGCCCCATTTTCTGATTCTTTTTATATGAACTGTAGAGGAGAAAGGATTTTAAAAATACCTACGTATTGAATAGAAATATGATAGAGAAAAAAAACATGGAAATATATCTGTTGTGATGAGATAAAAATGTGATGTCAAGTTTGTCAAGAACCAGAATGCACGTTTGCTATCTGTTATGGGTGTGATGAACTTTGCTGGCCACGAATTGCTAGAGATGCAGGAATGGTTTTATAAATCATGCAAGTATAAGCGCAAGAAGAGAGAGAGCTCAAAGAATGTTCCACAGTCATGACAGCTAAAGAAAATAAGTATGTTCAGAGCATAGAGTTCTCTGTGTTGGAAGTAAGAATCAGAGAGTGAAGTTGGGAGGAAGGAAAATGCAGATAACAATAAAACAACAGAAACTCCTCAGATCTTGGAGATTCAAATTCAAGTACATTGCAGCACGACGAGACAACAAAACTAGAAACGATATGCATCCTGCTGCTTTAACATCTCCAAAGTCTCTCGTACGTTCATGTACATAACAGTGCGACAGAGCTACTCTTGGGTAGAGAGGCTCATTCGGTTGTAATCATCTTCCCCTCCTTGGACTCTCTTATTCTAATTCAAAATTCAATCAAATTCAAAATTTAAAGAATAAAGCTTCATTGTTTCTGGGGAAAAAAGAAAAAGAAATTTGCCTCTGGGTGATTCCTCAGAAGTTGAGTAATTTTTTCTAGAGGTATATTACGGTAAGCACCCCACTTGTACGCTAATCTCAACTCGCCGTCAAATAGAGTCTTAGAAAACTTCCCAAACATCTGTTGACAAGTAAAGATTGGTTTGTGATACAAAAAACCAAATAAGAGGAAGTAAGAAGGATAATGCTTACTTCAATTTCACGTGTTTCACTCCTGAGATGTGTGGTTAAATCACCATCTTCAACACGGGTACCGCCTTCACAATAAGTGATGCATACTGCGCAAAAAATACCACCGCCAGGTTCACCTGTGTCCTCAATGCTCTTCCCAGCACAATCAATCTTTGCATCTGAAAGAACAAACATTGCATAGTTTAGAAACACAATAACAAACAAAACCATCAGACAAAACAACAAACAAACCTTCAAGTAAGTCTTTCCAGGTCAAATTTGGAGGTTTAAAGTCAGGATCATAATCATATGCGAGAAGAATGTCACGATCACCCATTGATCCACCAACCTTCATATGGAAATGTAAGTAGCAAGCATATTCGGGATTGGATATGAACAACACTGGGGTTGAAATATTAACGTATTTCCAATTTCTCATTTCCTTCATAATGGTCGAGATACTTGTACATCCTAGGATATCTGCACAAGCAGACTCAAAAAACGGGTCGTGTTTCATAATTATGCATGTGTCAGAGTAGGCTCGCAGGACTTCAACATGGATGTCTTCTAGGTTGCCAAAGGCAATGATGGTGAGAGGACCATGGTATTTTCTCTTATACAAGACAGATTCTATACTCCTACGGACAAGAAGAGGATCATAACCTCCGGGAACCGGGCAGCTTTTGATGTCCCACCACACCTTCGTTTTAGCTGCCCGTAACTCACGAGGCGCCTTCTGGTACCTATTGAGTGTAAATTTATGAGAATTAATGAGAGTTTATGAGAATTATTTGAGATATTTTGGTGAAGAACTAAGAGAGATATGTGAGAGAATCCAAGAGAGAGAGATAAGAATATTTGAGGAACATTTTTCCTTAGATTGATTTAGTGTATACAATAGTTACATAAATAGATCTAGCAAGGAGAATAAGACAATGAGAATGAATAAACAAATGGAGATGAATAAACTAATGAAGACCAGATATGAGGAAGTCACTTTCGGATTGTGACAACTCTCTTCTCTCTTCCTTCCTTAGCATATCATGTGACTTTGGCTTGTTTCCACACTCCAACAGCTCTATCCAGTTGCTTCCACTTGTTTTAATTCGTCCAAGACTTCATGCAAGATATTTAAATCAGTCTCACACCTTTCATTGCTTCAGTTTTCATGTCCATGATTTCATGTCCATGATTTTCTGTCCATGATTTCATGTCCATGATCTCCTGTCCATGATCAATCAGGTTCTTCATGTCTTTACTCTTGCTCTTTATTCTCTTCATGTCAACACTCCCCCTCAAGCTTGACCATAGTGATTTGGTCAAGCTTGGAAACCATGAAGCATTCCCTCATTAAAACCTTTACTTGGAAAAACCACTTGGGATAAAAACCAAGCAAAGAAAAAAGAGTAGAACACTTTGTGGCAAGAGGATCAGTGACAAGAGAGGTCTATGAGTCCAAGCTTAGGATGAATGAACTCACAAACCTTGCTGCTAGCTGCCTTGGTGAATATGTCAGCTAGTTGATCTTCACTTCTTGTGTAGCATGGAAGAATCACTTGCTGTTCCACTGCCTGTCTCACCTTGTGGCGGTCCACTTCTATGTGTTTTATCTTCTCATGAAAGACTGAGTTGGATGCAATGTGTATTGCTGCCTGGTTGTCACAATGCATAGTCATTGGTGTGTTGATCTCAATACCCAAGTCCCTTAGCAGTCCCTTGATCCATATAAGCTCACTTGTGAGCTTCCTCATTGATCTGTACTCTGCCTCAACACTTGAGCAAGACACCACCTTCTGCTTCTTACTCTTCCATGTGACCAGGTTTTCTCTAATGAAGGTGCAGTAGCTTGTAGTTGATCTCCTATCAACTCTGTCTCCAGCCCAATCAGCATCACAATATCCAACAACTTCAGTACTCTTATTACATGCCATCCATACTCCTTGGTCAGGCGCCTCTCTTAGGTACCTTAAGATCCTCTCCACCATATTCCAATGATGAACCTTAAGATCTCCCATGTGTTGACTCACTTGATTCACAGCAAAGCACACATCTGGTCTGGTGATGGTTAGATAGATGAGCTTGCCCACCATTCTTCTATACTTCTTGATATCTCCAAATGGTGTAGACTCATACTCCCCCTCTCTCAGCACCTTGCATCCTTCTTCTAATGGAGTCTTGGCCTTTTTACTCCCAAGGTTTTCTGCCTCATTTAAAATATCAAGTGTGTACTTCCTTTGAGATAAGAATAGCCCCTCTTTAGAGCGGCAGATCTCAATCCCAAGGAAGTACTTCAACTCTCCCAAATCTTTGATATCAAAGGCATTTTTAAGAAAGGTTTTAGTTGAGAGAATACCTTCCTTGTTGCTACCAGTGATGATAATGTCATCCACATAGACTAAGATGACCACAATACCTTGTCTACTAGTTAATGTGAAGAGGGTGTGATCAGCTTCTAACTTTACAAAGCCTCTTCCATTGAGGGTGGTGCTCAACTTATGGTACCAAGCCCTTGGAGATTGCTTCAAGCCATAAATTGCCTTCTTTAATCTGAGAACATTTCCTGGCTTCACCATGTTCTCAAGACCAGGAGGTGGTCTCATGTAGACTTCATCCTCCAATTCTCCTTGAAGAAAGACATTCTTCACATCCATCTGCCATAAATCTCACTCAAGGTTGACAGCAAAAGACAAGAGAATCCTTATAGTGTGAAGCTTGGCCACTGGTGCAAAAGTGTCTAGATAATCTTCACCATATACTTGAGTATATCCCCTTGCAACCAGTCTTGTCTTCTTTCTTTCTGGTTTTTCTGGTTTTCCATTGGCTCCATACTTGATAGTGTAGAGAAGCCGGCTTGTCACTGCCTTCTTTCCTTTTGGAAGTTCAGTCTCAAACCATGTATCATTCTTGATCATGGCTGCCATCTCATCTCCAACAGATTCTCTCCACTCCTTGTGTTGCATAGCTTCTTCATATGTTCTTGGAATGTATTCCTGATCCAATTCACTGATTAAGACTTGATGCTCTTCTGGATATTGAGCAAGGGAGCATACTGCACTTATTGGGTGAGCTACAGCTTCAGCATTGAAGTAAAATCTTGTGTTGATCCAGTGTGAAGGTTTCCTGATGCTTGTACTCCTTCTCAAAGGTTGTATCTGCTCAGGTTCTGCTTCATTTCCTTCGCTTGGCGCCTCTACTTGAGTCTCAGCATCTGATTCTGATGGCATCTCATCTTGATCATGAGCTACTGAGTTCTCTTCAGGTTGAGCTTGTGTAGACTGCTCAACATTTCTACTGCCCCCCTCATGATCAGGATGAGTGTTCTAAACACTATCAGCTGTAGTAGATGGTACATTTTCAGGGACATGTTCCACCCTTGGTAGAGAAGGCATACTGATTCCCAGGCTCTCCGTTACTCTCCTAAGGTTGTTTGCTCTATCTGAAGCTGATTGAGAAAGATCTTTGAGCTCATCCCAACTCTTTCCATCATAATAGCCTCTGGATTCTACAAACTTCACATCCCTTGATATCAAGACTCTCCTAGTCTCTGGAACAAAGCATTTGTAGCCTTTTTGGTGAGGAGAATAGCCAATAAACACTGCCCTCGTGCTTCTATGCGCCAGCTTATCTCTTTGTTCTCCTGGAATCAAGACAAAACACAAGCACCCAAACACACGTATATGCTCTATGGATGGTTTAGTTTTGTTCAGTACCTGATATGGAGATTGATCTTGAAGGATTCTGGTAGGTATCCTATTGATCAAGTAGCAGGCAGTAAGGACAGCATCTCCCCAATAGCTTTTGGGCATGCTTGTATGGAACATCATGCTCCTTGCAACCTTCATGAGATGTCTATTTTTTCTCTCAGCTACTCCATTTTGTTGTGTGGTGTATGGACAGCTAGTTTGATGAATCATCCCATATTTGGTCAAGTGTTGTTTAAAAGCATTGCTTATGTATTCTCCTCCATTATCTGATCTCAAAATTTTTATCTTGGCATTGAAATGATTAGATACATAATTTTGAAAATTTATGAAAGCTTGTAAGACCCTATCTTTAGATTACATCAGTGTGATCCATGTATATTTTGATTTTTCATCTATAAAAGTCACAAAATACTTATGATGCTCTCTAGATAAACATGGGTCAGTCCATACATCAGAGTGAATCAGGTCAAAGCAATTTTCATAAATAGTATTTGATCTAGAGAAAACAGATTTGCAATGTTTTCCTAAGATACAAGCCTCACAATCACTCTTAAAGGAAATACTAGGCAACATGATGTTTAAAGCTCTAGAATGGAGATGTCCTAATCTAGCATGTCACAATACATCTTTAGGGAAATCAGAAATGGAATTTAAAGCATGAGATAAATTGACAGCAAGCTTAGTATTTTCAAGCAAGTACAAGTCTCCCTTGGTGACACCTTTGCCAAGCAACCTACTAGTTTCAATATCCTGAAAGTAGACATCATTAGGAGTGAAAGTAACACTGCAATTCAAGTTATTAGTATCTCTTTTAACTGATAACAAGTTTGAGGTGAAGCTAGGCATATAGAAAGCTTTAGAATCTTTGTTAAACAACCTAAGATCACCTACTCCTTTAATTGGTACTCTTTCACCATTAGCTATTGTAACATTTCCTAAGGCATGGACAATGTTTTTAATCAATTTTAAATCACTGATCATGTGGTGACTAGCTCCTGAATCTATAACTAAAGGTTTTGCCAAATTACATTTAGTTATTGCATTCAAGGAAAAGTTCCACAAGCAGTAGCATGTAAAGAGGTACCAAGTAAGTTACCAGAGTTATCCTTAAGGAGTTTGATGAGAGCCTCAATATCAGATCTCCTGATGGTCTCATCTTGAGTGTTCCTTAAGGCTGGGCCACTCCTGGAAGCTCCCCCTTTGTTCTCACAAGCTTCATTGGTCTGGTGCATGCTGCCTTGTATAGATGACTCACCAATATCACCAGAGAAGTTTGCTTTGGCATCATTGTAACCTGTCATGAACTTCTGTGGCTTGAGATGGGGATGGATTATCCAGCAATTGTCCTTTCCATGGCCTTTCTTCTTGTAATGATCACAAATCCACACCTTCTTGTCTTCAGCTTTGTAAGAGCTTTTGTTTGCTGCTCCATCAGCTTGGTTTGCAAGCACCAAATCTTTCTTTCCTCCTCCAAAGAGACCAACTGAGCCTTGCTCCTTGTGAATCTCAGAGCATACCTCATCTAGAGAAGGTAGCTCTTTATTCCTTAGGATGTGCTTGATGAGGTCACCATAGCTTGGATGGAGGGTAAGCAGCAAAGCAAAGACCTTGTCTTGCTCTCTCCTTTGATTAAGCACATCAGGATCAATAGTTGCTGGCCTGAGCATATCAAGTTCAGCCCACAAGGATCTGTACTTCCCAAAATGTTTATCAAAATCATTGTCCTCTTGACTAAGAGTACTGATAGCTCTCTTGACTTCAAAGACTCTACTGATGTTGGAATTGTTTCCATACACCTTCTGAAGTGTATCCCATAGCTCCTTGGAAGTTTCACAATAGGAGTAACCTTCCTGAAGTGAGGGGTCAAGACTATGCTGAAGAATGGACACTACAAAAAAACTGTGCGATACCGATGGACAAATCTGTCATAATCTCGTCGGGAAAATCGCATACCGATGGAATCCCGACGAAATATGTTCGTCGGTATCATCTCGTCGGTATACAGATATTCGTCGGTAAATACCGACGAACATATTTCATCGGTTTTTTTCTAAAATTTCCGACGACACATATCCGTCGGAATTTCGATCACTAAGATGGTCCAATGCATAACAAAGTGATCGATCGATCAGGGAATCCCATCGATCGATGCGGATACCCAATCGATGGATCGACCAAAATCTCGGAAGCCTTTTTATAAACGCATCGATCTATAGATATTTGTACAAAAATGCATCGATCGATCACTAAGATGGCCCAATGCGTAACAAAGTGATCGATCGATCGGGTTATCCAATCGATCGATGCGGATATCCAATCGATGGATCGAACAAAATCTCGGGAGCCTCTGTATAAACGCATCGATCGATCCTTAGTTGTACAAAAACGCATCGATCGATTGGATATCTAGAAAATACCGACGGATCCTATCCGTCGGAAATATGTAGAAATTCCGACGGCTAACTGTTTCCATCGGTATTACTTTTTTAATTTAAAAAAAACAATTTTTATAATTCTTAATAATTTCAGGAAAAAATTGATAATTTAGAATTTAAAAACACTATAGATAAATAAATTCAACATTATTATTATACATTAAAGTTATAAAAAGTAATAAAAAGTTCTTGAAAATTAAAAAAACAACTAAAAGTCTTCACCAAAGCGGGTCATAAACCTCTGCAACAAGGTCTGGGTGAGAACATTGTTTTGCTCCATAGTCGTTCGGTTTTGCTGCAGCTCAACCCGGATTTCAGCATTGTCCTTCTTCAGGAACTCAATCTCCGTATCCTTGGTCTTAATCTGCTCCATAAGCTCATCAACGAGTGGATAGTGAGCTGAAGAAGAAAAAGAAGCCCCTCCGGTCGGACGAGCCAATCCAACATAACGGCCCTTTTTCCTTGGAACAGCCTGAATGAGAAATAACAAATACATATCACACACATACGCGCGCACACACACATATCACACATACATAGCAAAAAGAAATTAGAATGTACCTCGAGAACAAGGTTGTTGAGTTGCTCTACGGTTAAGGAGTTGGAAGATGCAGAATCGTCTTCTTCACACATAGAAGCTTGAGTCGCGAGGAGATTCTCTTTTCGATTTTCCACGACCTGGATTACACCTTTAATAAGTCCATCCTGAATCTCGCCAGTCTTCTTGTTGGTATAGGCGTTCTTCATCAGGGTAAAATCATCTACGGGAACTCCACCGTTTTCCTTCATCTAAAAACAATATATTTAGTATCACATATTTAAAAATGAATAAGAAAATCAGATTAAAAACTTACTAGCTGAAGTGCTCGGGTCTGTAAACTTGTTGTCCCTAAGTTGTGGACAAATATCCCTTTCCCGCCACGCACGCTACACCGATTTTGCGAGTTGATTGTCGACAAAGACTTTGTCTCATCTTTCGTCCAATGACCACACAAATCCCGCCAAACGTCTGGGTTGATGTGCTTCGGGACCTCGCCAACATCGAATTTTTGCTTCCACGCATTGATCCGCTTGGTGTAGTGCGAAGCTGCTTTGCGGCGGAAAACAATTTTCACTTGTTCTGTAATCCCTGATTCCCAAGTGAACTCTTGCTGCGAAATAAATACAAATTTTTTTTTAGAAAGTTACAATTGTAGAAATTTTTTTATAATATTAAAAATTGAGAATGTATACCGCAAATTGCCGAAACCAAAGTTCTTGTTCTTCTTCTGGCATGTCATAGAAAGTTGGATAACCACGCTTTAGCATCGTGTACTCCATCCTAAGAAGGCTGTTGGTGATACCATTGCCAGACAAATCAAACCTACGAAATAAAACCAGACACAATTAAATGTAAAAGATGAATATAAAATGAAAGAACACTTTTAAAACAAATACTTACCAAGTGGTATTTGGGACAATAAGATAATTTGGATCAAGGCGCTGAAGCGATTCTCGGCCAGGTTGCCTATCTAACTCTGCAACAGTCATCGTAGTAGGCAATCTTCCTCCTCTTGAACTTTGAGAAGGGCCGGAAGCTACCGAAGGGGGGGGGGGGTGCGGGCTGCTGGAGGGGTGGGGGCTGCTGGAGGATGTTTTTTAATAACAAATTTTTATAATGAAAAAAATATTTTTTATAACTAAAACGATTTTTTATAAATAAAAACGATTTTTATATAATTAAAAACATTTTATTAAAAAAAAAACTTTATACAAATTACAGAAATCCAAAATCTATAACTTCAATCACACAAATCCTAAATCAAAACTTCAATCCCGGCCCTAAACTAACTTCCAAATCCCTAATCAATCTCAAAATCACATAAACCCTAAAACAAACATTGTAACTTTTGAAATCTCATGAACAAAGTTAAAGGAATTGAAAATCTTACATGACTGGGTGAAAGAGGAGGTCGAATTTGGGGGATTTCGCCGGAAATCGCGAGGGAGGAGGAGGGAATCGCCGGAAATCGCGAGGGAGGAGGAGGGGTTGGGCGGAGAGAGAGAAAAACGGGGAAGAAATGAGGAAAAAGAAGAGATTTTCTCTTATGTATCCATATAACAGACCGACGGATTACCGACGGGTTTTTTTCCGTCGGTATTTTATCTACCCGTCGGAAATCCGTCGGTGTTTTAATTTTGGCGGTTTGCTAAAATTTTGCGCGGTATAGCTCAACCCGGGTAATTTTCTAAATATCGACGACCTTATCTGTCTGTTCTTCGTCGGTATTGTTTAGTCGGTCGGTTATTTGTCAGAATATTCCGACGAGATACCGACGGATTACGGTTTAGAGGTTACACAGGGTTTCGAAATTATTTATATTTGTTATACGCCTTTCTAAAACCGATATATTATGTTATATAATCATAAAACATTCTCAAAAAATGTTCTAAATTAATTTGAGTATTACAACTTCTCAGAACTGGCACAAGCTAACTTAAAAGTGTATAATGTTGTTCGAACGGTTTTGATTGATTGATTATACACGGTTTTGATTGAATGATTATATATATATGTCATGTTCAAAGTTTTAAAACTATGAGAATACAATGGTTAGATTTGTTGTATGATGTTGTATATGATATTTAATCCATATAAAAAAAAAACATACCTGTAAAAAACCGAAACTCTAAATTGATAATGTCCGTCGGTATTCCGTCGGTATTTACCGACGCATTCCCGACGAACCCTTAGAATTTGAGTGTTTCGTCGGAAATGCGTCGGTATTCCGTCGGTATTCCTTTTTATAAACGCATCGATCGATAGATATTTGTACAAAAACGCATTGATCGATCACTAGATGGCCCAACGCGTAACAAAGTGATCGATCGATCTGGTTATCCAATCGATCGATGCAGATACCCAATCGATGGATCGAACAAAATCTTGGGAGCCTCTGTATAAACGCATCGATCGATCCGTAGTTGTACAAAAACGCATCGATCGATTGGATATCTAGAAAATACCGACGGATCCTATCCGTCGGAAATATGTAGAAATTCCGATGGCTAATTGTTTCCGTCGGTATTCCGTCGGTTTTTTACAGGTTTGTTTTTTGAATTACAGATGGATTAATAATTACCGACGCATTTCCGACAAAACCCTCAAACTCTAGGGGTTCGTCGGAAATGCGTCGGTAAATACCGACGGAATACCGACGGACTTTATCAATTTAGAGTTTCGGTTTTTTACAGGTATGTTTTTTGTTTTACAAATCTAACCATTGTATTCTCATAGTTTTAAAACATTGAACATGACATATATAAGCATTCAATCAAAAACGTATATAATCAATCAATCAAAACCGTTCGATTTTTAAATCAACAAATCTAATTTATTTTTTTTAATTTAAAAATATACAACGTTTCAAACCCATAATTCGTCGGTATTTCATCGGGAATGACAACGGCTAGATTAACATCGAAAACTTACATAATTCGTCGGTATTTGCAACGGCTGTTAAATTCGTCGGTATTCCGTCGGAGAGTACAACGGCTGTTAAATCCGTCGGTATTCCGTCGGAATATACCGACAGAATTCTGACCGAATACCTAAATAGTCGGTATTGCGTCGATATTTTGTCGGTATGTGTCAATTTTTTGCAACGGTCATATTTTTGTCAGAGGTTTGTCCGTTTTCTGTCGGGATCGTATGACCAAATACCGACGAATGTATTCTGTCAGAATTTTCCGACGAAGTTTCGACGAATTTTCCGAAATAGATTTCCGACAAATTTGCGTCGGAATTCCGTCGGAAAATACTGACCGATTTTTTTCGGTCGGTTTTTCCGTCGGGATTGTCCGTGTTTTCTTGTAGTGGGACAACACCAACTGGCCCTCTTGACATTTTTTCTTGGCGCTAGCATCAGCAAGAACAACCTCTTTGCCATCCTCTCCTAGGATAGTCTTCTTTTGTGGCCTGCCTTCTTCAACAATCTCCCAAAGCCCTCTGCCTCCAAGAGTTGTCTTAGCAAGTCTTGCCCAATGTAGATAGTTAGCTCCTTTAAGAGTAACTGGAATCACCACCATTTTTGAGTTTTCTCCTGAATCCATCAAGAGTCACAAGAACAAAACTAGAAAAATTCAAGAACAGTTCAAGAACAGAGGAGAGAGACTGGTGTGAATGATAAGAGATTTTAAAGAGAAAAAGAGAAATAAAATCAGAGTAATTTGCGGAAGAGATTTAGGTTTCAAGAGCTTGTAGCTATGATACCATGTAAATTTATGAGAATTAATGAGAGTTTATGAGAATTATATGAGAGATTTTGGTGAAGAACTAAGAGAGATATGTGAGGGGATCCAAGAGAGAGAGATAAGAATATTTGAGGAACATTTTTCCTTAGATTGATTTAGTGTATACAATAGTTACATAAATAGATCTAGCAAGGAGAATAAGACAATGAGAATGAATAAACAAATGGAGATGAATAAACTAATGAAGACCAGATATGAGGAAATCACTTTCAGATAGTGACAACTCTCTTCTCTCTTCATTCTTTAGCATATCATGTGACTTTGGCTTGTTTCCACACTCCAACAACTCTATCCAGTTGCCTCCACTTGTTTAAATTCGTCCAAGACTTCAGGCAAGATATTTAAATCAGTCTCACACTTTTCCTTGCTTCAGTTTTCATGTCCATGATTTTCTGTCCATGATTTTCTGTCCATGATTTCATGTCCATGATTTCCTGTCCATGATTTCCTGTCCATGATCTCCTGTCCATGATCAATCAGGTTCTTCATGTCTTTACTCTTGCTCTTTATTCTCTTCATGTCAACATTGAGAGCATGCATCCTTTCTAAAAACTGTATTACCCAAAAACAAACGTCAAAACCAGAGAACAATCTACCTATTGAGAGGCATCCTTTCTAAAAATATATAACAAAAAACACATCAAACCAAAGAACAATCTACCTATAGATTGAAATTATAAACCAGAGACTGAAATCGCCTACCTTGCAAGTCTGAAACGATCGCGCCGCCAATCGACAAGAAAGTAGATCTACAGAATGATTAGGGTTCTTCTCGTGCTCTATATATATATATATATATATATATATATATATATAATATGGGTCTTTTGATTTCCAATTATCCAAGAAAAATCTTATAAGGTCAAAGTAAAATTGCCGGCTATAATATCGTCTATGTAATATTTCTCATAATTTATAATAGCATAATGAACCAGACAAAAAAAAACCAAAGTTAAGGTTCTAAAATGTAAGAAATTGCTCTAATTTTAATCAATTTAGTTTAGTATGATACTTTTTTAAACATCATACATTTTTATTTAAACCGGTTTTAACATTAGTTTCGGTCTAATTTGATCGTTGCAATCCCTTATATATTAAAAGAGAAGCATTGTAATAAATGCATTCACAATATAATAGACATGTGGCATATTCACAATGATTTGATAATAAATATGCTAACGCGTTCACACTATATTCATAAATGTGTTCACACTATGTATTTTGCGTTTTCTAAATATAAGACTCACATACATGGTTCCAATAAAATCTGGATTTTTCGGTTCGAATAAAAATAGATAACGAATCAAAAGTCAAACTATATAAATATATATTATTTTTTATTGTTTACGGATAAAGTTGAGCAAAATATTCATAAATTTTGATTGAATTCGTTATCCGTTTTGATTTGAACCAAAAAATCAGGATATCCGTAACTCTTCGAAACAAATCAAATACTAAAATACAATATCCGAAAAAGAAGTAAATCACAAATACCAATATTTTTAGGAACAAATATCTAATTCGATCTGTTATATGCATATATATATATATATATGTAAAGAATTATATATATATATATGTTATATATATATTATACTTTATATCAGTTTTACAATATTTTTACGAATTAAATTTATTATATTAGGTACTGGAATTTAAAAACTTAAATAATGTTTTATTTTTGTAATAAATTTTTATTATTAAAATTTTCAATTATTTTTAAAATTTTATTTTGTTTACGGATCAAATCATATATTCTTTAAAATTCTAAAACATTTTGGATATCCGACTCACCGAATATATAGGTGGCTAAAGATCGAATCGACACGAAATGCTTCCAAATACCCAGATATTTGATCTGTGCCCACCCCTATTTACGGATACAATTTTATTTTCTTTATATGAAAAATGACTAATGTCAAGGTCCTTTTTATTTTAAATTAATTTTAATTTATCTTTCATTTATTATTTTAAACAAAAATGTCCTTTAATATTAATTAACAATATCTTTATATATTTCTCAACTATTTTATATACTTTTTTACATACACATATATGTGCACCTTGATGTGAGCACCTTGTAACTAAGTATTCACCACAACTGAACTATCTAATTTTTTTTGAAAGTTGAATTTTTTTTTTTTTAATGCTTCTTTCACTACCGACCAAATTGTAGTGAAATGATTTGTCTTAATAATTTTCTTTTCTTTTTTCTTAAACTATTATATGTTTAGAAACTATAATATGAAGTTCGACATGACGACTATGTAAAATTCATAACATGAAAATAAATAAATAATACTAATTTTTGGTTTTTACCGAAAAAAACAAAAAAAAATCAACATTTTAACCGAATAAACTAAAATAAATATTAATTTAAAATAATAGTTATATTTTAGAAGATTAAAAACCAAAAAAAAAAAATTTAAAACCGAACCAATATCCAGACTAACCAGATTTAATGTTTTTTTATTAAAAATAACGAAACTAATAATCACATTCCGCGCCTTGCGCGGGTTATTACCTAGTACGAAAGTAAAATCCATTAGGAAAAAAAGTTCCACCACAGGCCAAAAGAAATATTTAGTACCAATTAAAGTAAAGCATACCGAAACAAAGCAATCGGTGGGTGTGCTTTCTGGTTCTACAAACGCACGTGGATGAACAATGGAAACACCAGGTGGAAGTCGAAACTATCTTTAACACATGTCGACTTAAAAAAATAACAAGATGTCACTTTCTGTAAAGACATCCTCTTTCATTACCAGCTCGATAAAAATCACTTCTCCTTGCTCATCTCTTACCATCAAGCAAACAAAACTAAAGATCAAGTTCTGTCGTTGTTGATAATGTCTACGGCTGGTCACTTTATTCGATGCCTAGGTTCTTATTTTTAAGCTGGTCTTTTTTCCTTGTTTTGCAATCATTTCTATCTGTTAGTTAGTTTTAATAAGATTTCACCATTTGAGGTTTTGATCATACGTGTTCTTGTGACTTATGATGCGAGTTTTTATAATGAAAATTTTATATGGTGAGCTTATAAAACGTTACATGGTTGTGGTTACAGCTGCTGTGGCATGGGAAGCCGGAAAGCCACTGGTGATGGAGGAAGTAGAGGTTGCTCCACCGCAGAAACATGAAGTTCGTATCAAGGTTCACTTCACTTCTCTCTGTCACACCGATGTTTGCTTCTGGGAAGCAAAGGTATATCAATAAGACCTAAACAAAGGATCACTATTATAACCTAGCTCTGATCCTGAGTCTTTTCACAAGGTTTCTGAGTTTTGATTACGCAGGGACAAACGCCGTTGTTTCCACGTATCTTCGGTCATGAAGCTGGAGGGTAAGAAAAAAACAGCCCTTATCTTCTTTCACAAGTTTTAGGGTTTAATAGAATTTTGGTTTTAGGGTTGTGGAGAGTGTTGGAGAAGGAGTGACTGATCTTCAATCAGGAGATCACGTTTTGACCATCTTCACCGGCGAATGTGGCAATTGCCGTCACTGCCACTCTGAGGAATCCAACATGTGTGATCTCCTCAGGATCAACACCGAGCGAGGCGGCATGATTCACGACGGTGAATCAAGATTCTCCAGCAATGGCAAATCCATTCACCACTTCCTCGGAACCTCCACGTTCAGTGAGTTCACTGTGGTACACTCCGGTCAGGTGGCTAAGATCAACCCTGAAGCTCCTCTTGACAAAGTATGCATCGTTAGTTGCGGTTTATCCACTGGGCTAGGAGCAACTTTGAACGTGGCTAAACCAAAAAGAGGTCAAAGTGTTGCGATTTTCGGTCTTGGTGCTGTTGGTTTAGCCGCAGCAGAAGGTGCTAGAATCTCTGGTGCTGGTAGGATCATTGGTGTTGATCTCAACCCCAATAGATTCGAGGAAGGTGGTTTAAACAAATTGATTAGTCTTTGACGGTGTCCTTCTATAATCTAATCTCCACATTTACATTGAGTTTTGTTTGTGTTATGGCAGCTAAGAAATTCGGTGTGACCGATTTTGTGAACCCTAGAGAGCATGACAAGCCAGTTCAGCAAGTTATCATTGAGATGACAGATGGTGGAGTGGACCGGAGTGTGGAGTGTACAGGAAGCGTTCAAGTCATGATTCAAGCATTTGAATGCGTTCACGAGGTAATGTCTCCTTCACATCGGTTCAGACAAACTATTCATAACTGCATTGATACATATGATCAGTGTTCAGTGGTTGTGGTTTTAAAAATCCGTCTATGCGCTTAGAGGAAAATCAGTCATAATATTTTTCTAAAACATTTATTTTAAGTCGGTCTATGCGCTTAGACACTACTCTTCTATTGAACGTTGATCAAAAAAAAAAAAAACAATTTATTGAACATTGGATATGATGTTTCAGGGTTGGGGTGTTGCGGTGCTGGTTGGTGTACCAAGACAAGACGATGCCTTCAGGACTCATCCCATGAATTTTCTGAACGAGAGGACACTCAAGGGTTCTTTCTTTGGTAACTACAAACCTAAAACCGACATTCCCGGGGTCGTTGAGAAGTACATGAACAAGGTAATGAGAATGTTTGCTTTTACAAAGGTATGATCTTTTACAAATATTATCAAATGCTCTGGTTGTTTCTGTCATCAGGAGCTGGATCTTGACAAGTTCATCACTCACACGGTGCCATTCTCGAAGATCAACGAGGCCTTTGATTACATGTCCAAGGGAGAGTGTATCCGTTGCATCATCGACATGGGTGCTTGAATGCTTTTAAATATCAATGATGTCTACTTTGTGTTTTAGTTTCCTTTATGCGCACTCACAGCAATAATAGAAAAGATATAGCAGATATATTATGCTCTGTTTTTATACTCTGTTTTTAAGTTGGTTGTTTTGTGTCTTATCTATTACCTTACCCGTTGTAATAACAGATTAATTATAGTGACTAGTGAGATGTTTATAATATCAATTAAAAATATTACTTCCTCGTTAATGTACCTCACATACATCTGTATGTCCTTATAACGATCCAGCTCTCGTGGAATCCTTAGAGCATCATTATCAATAGGACTTAATAGGTGGTCAAGGACTTTTAATAAAAATGATGATTATTGGTGGGACTTTTTGTTGGTCTTTAGGTTAATTTTTTTAAAAAATAACTCTTAACATATATAAGATTAAACATATTACCATTTTAAGTTGAATAACTAATAAGAAAAATAAATTCATTCATTTAATAGAAAATTACAAACATTTTATTACATTACATTAATAGTCTTTCCTTTTCTAATATTCCTGCTTGCTTTCGCAGCCTTGATACCTTCTGGACGCATTGAAAAGTCGGAACTGACCTCACCCACAGCTGCGCTTGAAGTTTGGGAACTGACCTCCCCACTCTTTCTCTTTGAACCAGTGGGCGTAGGTGTGTTAAGGCTTATCCACTTTTGTTCGTGCCGCAGGACACACCACGCGTGCTCGAGGGTAAACTTCTGACCCTGATCATAGTAGAAGATTTCATGAGACAGCTTTAGGACGTCATTGTCACTCTGACCGCTGGTTATTTTTCTCTCTGCAGCAGCGAATGCGGCACTTGATTCTGTGCCACTTCTGCTTACAATGAACATTCTCTATCTTCTCATGAAGAGTTGCTGCAAAGTACTCATCAACGCGTTTCTAGAAGGTCTGTAACTTCATAGAATTTCCGATAACGGCGTCCTTTGATGTGTTAAGCCACACACTAATCACAACCTCGTCATCACGCGGCGTCCATTTTTTTCTCACCATACGCTCCACAGGTGTGTCCTCAGGTTGGGATGGAGCCTCAGACTGTTGGGAACTAAAAGGAGGGATTTCTGAGGCGCCAATGTCGACAGTGGAAGGATAACTTTCATAAGGAAAGTTTTCCTGAACATTATTATTGTGAACGTTGTTAAGAAGCTCCATATAACCAGAATTCTGGCTATATGGATTCCTTGGATCCATAGGAAGAAGAAGAAAAGAGATTATAGCGAATGGGAATGTTTTAGTGTTCTCAAAGAGAAGGGATGGACGATTTGGAGATAATAAACCACAAGTGTTTTCTAGGGGATTTAATAGGAGAAATTTAACAAGTAATAACTCCAAAACCAACTAACCATTATCTACCTATGTCTAATCAGAAGTTATTACAACTACAACTACAAAGATATCAGCTCTAGTTTAATGGATCATTAAATTTTAGTACGAAAGCTATCACCTCTAGTAATAAACTACAACTACAAAACCTATAAGCTACAAATGGAACTACAATCCAACCAGACAACACAATTTTGTTAAACTATCTTCAAAACCGAAATACAAACATGGCAATCTCGTTCCAAAACAGTTACATTCAAATCCTTATCAATATTAATTTTTTTTTAACTTCAATTAATTTTTTAGAAGCTCTCAGGTCTCTTTCAAAACGTTTACAGTGTGATCAAAAGCTAGAAGAGTAACCAATAAGTTTTGTTACTTCAATACACATTTAAAAGCTATCAACTTTCCTTCAAAAAAAACCAAAAACAACTACTACAAAGCTATCACCTCTACTTCAATACAAATCTTAAACATATCAAGTTTCCTAACAAGTTACAGAAACCATATAAACTACAAGGAAACAATATCAAAGAAACCATCAACGATCATCATCATCATTCAATAAAGAAACATAATTTAATCTACCTAACATTTCATCACAACAAAGATTCACACGAAACTAACATGCGAGGAAACAATCGAGAAACTGAACTTAATCAACCGAACATATCATCACAAAAGCGAATCTACGAAACCCGACTCAGAGCAACTACATCGAGAAAATGAATCTAATCTACCGAACAAATCATCACAACAAAGAATCATCGAACCCAACATCCGAAGGAACTAGATAGACAACGACAGAGGAACACATACCTTTTTGATTGAAAGCGGCGGAGAATGAGGTTGGAGACAGACTCGGGTTTGACTCGTGCGGGATTCGTGAGGGATTCAGGAGAGATGAGAGGAGAGATTCGGGAGAGATTCGGGAGAGATTCAGGAGAGATGAGAGGAGAGATGAGAGGAGATATTCGGGAGAGATGAGAGGAGAGATGAGAGGAGATATTCGGGAGAGATTCGGGAGAGATGAGCGATGAAATCGCCACATGCGTCGCCGTCGAGAGAGAATGGGAAGACGGTGAGTTCGATTTGGGAAACGAAAGTCGGGTTTCCCCGAAACCGACGTCTCCGCTTCATCTTCACTCGACAGGTGGCAAGGAAGGACGACATAAGATCGACCTTAGTTAAGACCCGTCCCGGAAAATTAAACCCATTTTCGATTTATTTTTCGGCCCAAAATCCATAAGGACCCAAGTAACGGACCCCGATAATCATGGCTTTACAACCCTACTAGGAGATGAATACTGTGCACAAGGTGCAAGCTTTTGTCAAGTATATGGACAAAAAATCTATGAGAGAACTGATGTGAAAAGTATCAAAGGCTGCAACTAACAAACCTCTAGTATATGGAGTTAGCAAGTTCAGCTTCAGCCAGTTTTGCTCTGAATATGATTCAATGTCTTCCACTGTAGCGGAACGGAACTTGTTAGAGCATCTGCATCAGTGAACTCCATGGGGAGTTCACACAGTTTTCGAAAAAAAAATATATTCAAATAAACAAAAGAGGTGAACCTGTCTCCTGCAGGGTCACTGCACTGAACCCGGGTCATCACTGTAGCGCAGGCCCCACGGCACGTAGCGGCATGCGATTGGTCTGATTAATTAATTTTTTTTTTAAAACAAA
Source organism: Brassica napus (assembly GCF_020379485.1). NCBI lineage: Eukaryota > Viridiplantae > Streptophyta > Magnoliopsida > Brassicales > Brassicaceae > Brassica > Brassica napus. The sequence continues at coordinate 32,548,802 of NC_063449.1, read as the reverse complement.
AATCAAACAGAAAAAAAAATAATAAAAAAGTACTTTGTGAACCTCTTTCATGGGGTTCACTGATGCAGATGCCCTAGTGAACTCCGCACTTGTATGGTAGTGTTTGGCAGTCTCTTGAAAGAATAAATTACCATTAAATGACTCGCATAATATCTTAGCTAATGCCAATGCTTCTTTGTCCCATTATGTTCCAGCAAAAGCTTAATAGCTCCTCCACCACCTCCATATCAAGCCTTTCATAGTTCAATCCATAGGTGAGAGATGCAAAACAAAACAAAAAGTTTGCATGTTTCACAAATCAAGGAGGCATAAAGAAGGCTCACATAAAGTTTTGACGATGGTAAATAAATAAACATTCGATTTGAGGCTTCATTTGAGATAGTATAGCTTAGAAATTAGAATCCTAGCGTTCAAACTAAACCGCTGTTGTTACAATAAAGATAAACGCCGTTATGTCTCCACGTTTTGATAAAAGGCTAACCGCCGTTTGTCCTCGTCATCTAGAAAACTGGGTTTAATTGAAAAATAAAAAGTAAGTGGTCATCAAAGGGAAATACACTATAGAACAGGGACTGTTTTGCAAAACAAAAACTTCATTTCCTTCTAAATCAATGGAAGATCATCGGAAAGACTGAAACGAATTCGCACTGCCGGAGATCTAATCAAACGATGGCGCTGGTCACTTCTGTGCGTGATTACATAAACCGGATGCTTCAAGATATCTCGGGCATGAAGGTTCTCATACTCGAGTCCGAAACGGTAGTAACCACTAATCTTCAATGTTTTTTGAATTGTAGGTTAGCAATGTGAGCATCGTGTACTCCCAATCAGAGCTGAAGTGTTTCTCGTGGAGGTGGTAGATTCAATCTCCGTTTCGAAAGAATCAATGTCGCATCTGAAAGCTGTTTACTTCATCCGCACTACTTCGGAGAACGTTCAGAAGCTTCGATACGAGCTCGCCAATCCTAGATTCGGAGAACACCATTTGTGTACCATCCGCTCTTTCATCTTTTCAAGAATCTCGAGTTTTATCAATTGTTAGATAGTTTTATTGAATTTTTTTTCTTAATGAATGTTTCAGTTTTCTCCAATCTGTTGAAGGATACTCAGATTCATATATCTTGGCTGATTCCGATGAGCACGAGGCTGTACAGCAAGTTCAGGTGACCTTTTAGAATCCTACTTTGGCTTGCTGCTTTGTTTAGAATAGGAGACTGATCCTAAAAGATGTTATTTTTAGCTGTCTGTAATAAATTTCTCGGTTTGTGATGAAACGGCACTGATTGTGGAGCTTGTTGTTCCTCTCTACCTGTCTCAAGTTTACTGATTTAAACCTGTGTTGCTTGGTGAACTCTTCTACGTAGTAGTGATTGTCCTTTTTTTTTTTGGTTTTTGTGTTGCAGGAGTTTTATGCAGACTTTGTTTCTGGTGATCCATATCATTTCACATTGAATATGCCATCAAACCACCTATATATGATCCCAGCAGCTGTCGATCCCAACGCTACTCTGATAGGGTCGTTGATGGAATTGCGGCGGTGTTTCTGGCGTTGAAACGTAGACCTGTCATCAGATACCAGAGGACCTCTGATACTGCTAAAAGGATTGCACACGAAACAGCTGTAAGTTTTAAATTGTGGGACAAAAGTATTTTCTTTCCGCTAATGAGTCACATGTTGCTTGCATGTGATTGAACTTATTATCTCCAGCTTGCTTTTAGTCTCGTGTATCTTGTATTCATTTGAAAGATACTTTTATGTTCCAGAAATTGATGTATCAGCACGAAACCGGTCTTTTCAATTTTAGACGGACTGAAAGCTCCCCGTTGCTGCTTGTCATCGACAGAAGAGATGACCCAGTTACCCCATTGCTCAATCAGTGGACTTATCAGGTTAACTTGAATAAAAGTGTTGCTTCCAGATGTCCTACTTTTTCGTAAGAATAAGAGTTTCTCATTAGCGAGATTTTTCTCTAGGCAATGGTGCATGAACTCATAGGACTTGAGGATAATAAAGTGGATTTGAGAGCCATTGGAAGTCTTCCAAAAGATCAGCAAGTTGTGAATCTTTTCAAGTACCCTATGTTAGTTATTAGTTGAAAACCTCGCAGCTAGCTAATAAGTCTCTTTTCCCGGCAGGAAGTGGTTTTATCATCATAACAGGATGCATTCTTCAAATCTAACATGTATGAAAATTTTGGGGATATTGGAATGAACATCAAGCGAATGGTGGATGACTTTCAGCAGGTGGCAAAGAGTAGCCAAAATATCCAGACAGTAGGTAGAAATATGGCTAGTCTTGCTCTTGCAAAGACATTCAGTTTCGAATGCTAGTGTTGATTATAATATGTGAATGCGTTGGTTTTACAGAGGACATGGCCAGATTTGTTGACAACTACCCTGAGTACAAAAAGATGCAAGGCAACGTCTCAAAGCATGTAACCCTGGTTACTGAAATGAGCAAGCTAGTCGAAGCAAGGAAACTGATGACGGTTTCACAAACGGAGCAGGACTTGGCTTGCAATGGTGGCCAAGGAGCTGCATATGAGGTAGTGAATGTTCCATTTATTCGCTGTCCCATGGGAAAATCACATGTTGGATCTATAATCATACAGAGAAGTGATTTTTTTCTGTAGCAAACATGCAGAAAGTCTGACTGAATACTTTGGCATTCAGTCAGTACCTCTGACTCTATTTTCATGCTTATTTACAGGCAGTTACGGATCTCTTAAATAACGAAAGTGTGTCTGACATCGACCGGCTACGTTTGGTAATGCTGTATGCTCTGCGCTATGAGAAAGAGAACCCTGTTCAGTTGATGCAACTGTTCAACAAATTGGCTTCACGGTCTCCCAAGTACAAACCAGGGGTAATGTCAAACTTAGCACTTTTCAGTTTGAATTGCATCTCTTTCTTGTACCTTTGAACATATTCTTATGTACTTCTTTATAAGGTGGAAAATTATTTGTAGTTGTGTTACTTCTATACTTGTTTTCTCGAGTTTTGTCCATGGTGGTTCCAACATAAATTTCTGAATAACATGAAAAAGACCTTCAGTGTATACTTGGGTTGCTTTTTTTTTCATATTATAACTTTGTGGATGTCACACAACTGCAGCTTGTTCAGTTTCTGTTGAAGCAAGCTGGTGTGGAGAAGCGTACTGGTGATCTATTTGGAAACAGAGATCTTATGAATATAGCACGCAACATGGCTCGTGGACTTAAGGTCTGTATCTGGGATTATACCACCTCTCCAAGAACTTAGATCTCCCTCTTGTATGTTATGTTCCTGACTTAAAAATAAATACAGGGGGTTGAGAATGTGTACACTCAACACCAGCCTCTTCTGTTTCAAACAATGGAGAGCATAACCAGAGGGAGATTACGAGATGTGGACTACCCTTTTGTTGGAGATCATTTTCAACAGGGACGGTATGTAATGTTTTGTTATGCGTAAAACTTGCCTTTAACTAATCGTATACATAATTAACTGGTTAATAATAAAGGCCACAAGAGGTAGTGATATTCATGGTTGGTGGAACAACGTACGAGGAATCACGCTCTGTTGCTCTTCAAAATGCCACCAACTCAGGCATTCGGTTTATTCTCGGCGGTACCGCAGTGCTTAATTCCAAAAGGTACGTTCGGATGAGCCTCAGTTCAATGTTCATAAGGCACAAGTCACAAGTCACAACCAAGAAGAGTGTATAATAATAAAGATGTGTGCTGAAAAGTGATATTATGATATATGTGTCAGATTTCTCATGGACTTGGAAGAATCACAAAGAATATCAAGATCTGGTAGCCATATGGTGTGAAAGGATATAACAAAAGAGTTTTGTGTAAATTAGTCTATACTGAGCTTAGAAGAACTAAACATGCGAGAAGATGAAAGAAGATCGCGGACAGAAATCAATTTGGGTTTTGTGTGCGTATTCATCGTGGTACAGGTTAATTGGGATGTTCTTCGTACAAAGTTATGGCTAATCAGGAAATGTTAACTTCAGGGAATGTTGCTCTTGCATTAAAAAAGTTTATAAAGTAGATTTTACTTTGGGTTTACTATCTATCAAATTTGTTGTCCACGTTTTTGTATGTTGCAGGTTGCATAAATTTTAAACATTAATTATTAAATTTTTCAGCTATATGAAATAACGATTTACCACCAATCGCTAACTGCGATCAATCGCTCAAAATTATCAATTGCACTACAATAAAAGGAATAACAAGCGAGTAGCGATGTCACGGTGACATAAAACCAGCAGAAAGATTGCATTAAGACATCTATTTCTTGGCCGCTTATACTTAGTGGGATCATTGGATATTCAGTTGTGATTATCTTGAACCCTTGGCCATGATAATTAACTAAGGTTTGGTGGACAGCTTCGCGTGTTTGAGTTGAGTTTAGGTTAACGACAAAGATCCTTGCTCATTGACCTGTGAGTTATGCTAATTGCACCTCTTTGCACTACAAATTAAACTCTAAAATTTGGAGTATATACTTATTTAAATATAATTATCATAGAAAAAGAACCCTATACGCAGCATCTTCCTTCTTCATTATTTGGCATGGTTACACGAGTCTTTTAATATCAAGCACTTGGTTTCATTATCATATGCATTAATGAATTGTTTCAGGGCTTAGATGACATATATTGAGTAGCCCCCGGCTTATACTTGTTATTTGACTCGGTTTGGTAATAAGTACTTGCTCGAATCAAGTCAATTAACAAGGAATCAGATTTTATTAGTTGCAAGTACAAGTTATAAGTTCAAAATTCTTAATCTATGTGGAAGCCCCCTTAGTCAAGTGGTTTGACTAAATTTTCATTAATGCTTCTACACCAGGAGATCTGGGTTTCGAATCCCAATAAAAGCGAATTATGGAGATTTATGGAGAAAAACATACAAGAGATCTTCGATATGGCGCAAGGAGTATCGTTAGACATGGATCTCATAGGACGGCTCAGGATGATGCAGTTAGGCGTGAATCTTCATAAGACAGGTAGAATTGCCCGCTATAGAATCATCTTGTAATATTTCTCATGATTTGTAATAGCATAATTAACCATCGACAAAAAAAAAATCTTAATCTATTATTTTATGATTTCTTATGCCCAATTTACACATACTTTCGACTATGAAAAATCAAACATAATAAGATTGTTTGTTTATAAAATGTGCCCCAAATAAATAATTAAGAGCGTCATCCCCCATATATTTGAGGAAATTTTAAATAAACACTGTGTTCGTGGTTGGAACCTCCGTGGACCATGGATCCCAATGGCAATGGCCTTTTAATACGGAGTAGTTAAAGGGATGATTAATTAACGTGACAATCAATTTTAGTTTAATTATTGTACGATGATTTTGATTAACTTAATATACACCATTACACCTCATGAGGCGGGTGTTGATTGATGTTTTTTCGTCGAGGAGACTCGCGCAATAATTATTAGTTGGTTTAACCATATACTCAGTGAAATTTAAAAAATGTTCATCTCCATGGCGGGATTTGCGTATGAAAAGTGAACTGTTCATACATGAAATAAAACAAGCACATCATTCAAGAAAAATAAAATAAATAAATAAAATCTCAAATCGTTGGATTTGCATAAGAGTTAGTACATGTACGTGTTAGTTTGTGAATCAAGTCATTAATTATGTCTGACTAATGCCCAAAAAGTCAATTAAGAGTAGATCATTATAATGCTTAACTTACCTGAAAATTGGTTTGAAAATGATAGTTTCTTACTTACCTTGTGTGGTTAATATATTTTGTATCCTTTAATCCATTTTTAACATGGAACAAAATGAGTTTTAAACCCAAAAGTGTATAGTTTTGCTTTTGTATTTTGTAATTCTCAATGACTAGACATAAAAAGTCTTTTTAGAGTTGATTCGATATGACCGGAGAAATTTTGTGAATTAAATTAAATACCAAGTTGGGAAGATTATATGCCAACTACCAAACCATCTGAGAACACATTTTTTTAAGTAATTATACAAACTACACATTAAAAACTAAAGCATATTCAGCCTATACCTTGAAATAAATAGTTTAATTATAACAAAACACCTACAGAAATGAAACAAAAATGTAGTTATCGTCTAATCACATTTGCGTGTTTCGTATTGCATGCTATAAGAGATACTATATCAGATATGATAAACTTGCATGCTATAAGAGATACTATATGATAATCGACTATTTAATCGAGTATATTAAACTCTATTGTGAATCCAATAATTAAATAAACCTCAGACAAATTGGGGTAATTAAAGAGAAAGTTTTAATACGAGAATTAAGGAAAAAGTGGGCAAAAATTGGAAGACTCAAAAGGTTCAGACATCGAAGTGCCATTATCGTCGCTGTGGTAATAAAAGCTATAACATGAGTTATTAAAATACCAAGGCGAAATAGGTGGATACTCCGGGTCAACGTACACGAACTCGCTCCACGTCTCATCGTAACTCGCCTCTAGACTCGGTAACTTCACTATCTCGCTCAGTTCTTCCGCCGTAGGTGACGCTGCTTCTTCGCTCGACGGTGACAACGATGAAGACGACGTCGACGTTGCATAACTACTCGATGACGACAAGTGTATCTCTGGGACGACGGTGGTATGATCGGAGATCACAACGGCGGAGGAGGAGAAGTCCATGGCGGCGGCTACGGCGGCTGCAGCTTGAACATCACGGGGAGAGGAGGAAGCTGGACGTGGAAGGTAATTGGCGAGCTCCGGGAAGTTGAGAACAGCGGAGGTTCCTTTGATGGTGAGAGCAGCCGCGTCGTGTGCACGCGCAGCCATCTCCGCCGTTGAGAAAGTGCCGAGCCAGATACGGCTCTTCTTGCGTGGCTCACGGATCTCGGAGACCCATTTGCCCCACGTTCGCATCCTGACGCCTCGGTAACCCGGGTCGGGTCTAACCCGTTTCTTGTTGTTACTTCGATGGGACTCTTCTTGATCTTGGTGATGGTGGCTCTCCTCCTCCTCCTCCAACGGAGACGGTTGTTTGACAGAGGATACGGTCATTGACACGTGAGTTTTGACTCAGTGAGTATGAGAAGAGGACGTACGTACGTAGGGTTTATATAGAGGCTTGAGATGATAAAGAGAGAGTTTGAAGTATTGAAGTTAGTTGGAGAAGGACAGTGGATCGCTTACTTATTATGTGATATGACAGTTGTGTTCACATGACGTGTAAATGAGTAACATTATTATACTAGTATACTAGATGGTAATCCGCGCAGGTTAATTTTTAAAAAATATGTTATATTTAAATATTATCAATAACACACATTTTGTTATCAATAGTTTTTTTTTTACATTTGATTAAGAGTGAAAATTCGGGTACCATTTGGTTTGGTTCGGTTTGGATCCTTACGGATTTGGTTCGATTCAGATCCTTGCGGATTCGGTTCGGGTTTGGATTTGGGCAAACTATTTAATTTAAAAAAAATTCATATATATTTTAAATTTCTCAAAATATAGATATAAAAATAATATATAACATATAAATTTGAATAGTGTATGCCAAAATACTTAAACTTAACATAAAATTAGTTTAGGTTAAATATTTTGATAGGAAATCAATAGATATTTTAAATATTTTTGGTATTTTGAGTATCATTTAACTATTTTAAACATGTAGTTTTAACTTTTTGTATATATTTCCAAGTATTTTGGACAACTTAAAAACCTCTTATATATTTTGTATATTCTTTTAGATATTAAATATAAAAATAATTAATATATTTAAGTATATAAATATGGTTTAAATATATTCAGATATCCGAAACGGGTTCAAAATTTTAGTATCACGAGAACCAGAACTGAACCCGATCCGATATTTGGTTTGGTATTTTGGATTCAAAATTTTTACCAAACTCTGTATTTTTTATTGTAACAAAATTTTAAACGAAAATGATGTTATGTTCATATTGATTTTGGGTATGCAACCATTTTTAAACCAGAAAACTAACTTCTAGCCCAAGTAATATAAGAGATTTATATAGATCGCAACAGTTATTATAGATCATAAATACAGTGTAATAAATTAAATTATATGAAATCTCCTTCCCCCAAGTTAGCAGCCCCCTTGTCTACGATATACGAATATACGAATCCCCTATAATCCCTTATATCCCTTATATATCCTTATATCACTTATATAAAAATGTAAATATTGAATAATGTAAGATATGATCGTTTACAAAGCAATTACGTTCAATGTCTTGTAATTGGAAATGTTGCAGACTAATGTAACTAATGTAACTAATGTAAATCGAATACTAAAACCAAACGATTTGTGCTATTTTGTTTCATAGCTTAAGTTTAGATATAAAAAATTAAAATAAAAACTATAACTACATTTCCCTCTTTTGCTGAATATGTACCGTCGGGAACAGCTTCCTGTAGTCCTAATTTTCGACGCTCTATATTAATTTGTATGTTCATGACAATAGTATTGTACTTCTTTAACTAAATTATACACTTGAGAAAACATTACATTATGGTTACAGTACCCTGATATTTTAGCCAACTGTACTTGTTCATATACTAAATGTATATAAATTGTTCATATAATAAGAACTCTAAGGAAACGTCTTTTCCTAAAATCTACTAAATTCAATTGTTCGAACATGATAGATATATAAAGCTTTGTACGTTATTATATTCGAATTCAAAATATATATAAATTGTTCATATAATAAGAACTCTAACGAAACGTCTTTTTCTAAAATCTTAAATTCAATTGTTCGAACATGATAGATATATAAAGCTTTGTACGTTATTATTATCAAACCTTTTTTTTTTTTTGATAAAAGTAAGGATTAAACCCGGGTCTATTAAAGACATAAACCTAACCTCCGGGTGGAGGTACAGCCCACGGATAGATCATCTGCTGGGCATTCAAATGAGCTGAAAGCAATAGTCCATATCCGTGTGACTAGCGGGGTTCGAACCAGGGTTCGTCGTATTAGGTTTATTATCTCAAGCGCCACTGGACTATCAGAACTGTTTTTTTTTTGTACGTTATTATTATCGAACCTTGCGTACACAGTTTGCAATTACGGGGTTTTTAATAAAGTTAATTACCATATTCGAACACGGTTCTATATACTATAGTTTTTATTGATCCATTAAACGTTCCGCTTCTTCCACGCCTAGTAAAGTCGGTCGATTTAAAAATTAAGGTTGAGGAGCTATGTGAGCGTGACACGTAAGCATGCTCATCAACGTTGTCATTTAAACAATGCTCCAGGATTAATATATTGGGGATATTTTCGTGATAACCTATGCGCATGGTCGATGTGTATTCTTGGTTATAATATGGTACTAGGATAAGACCTACGCCTTGCGCAGGGTGAGTTTATTTGTATATATTATCGATAGTTTCTTTTATATATTTGATCATTTTATTTATATATATAAAATATTTTTTGTTGTTATTATATAATTTCTTTCCGATAGATTGGATCAATTTTTATTAAAAATAATAGAACAAAACTATAATTAATACATCATGGGTTGATCGGATTGGACATCAAACAAATTATGACATAAAAACCTTATTTTTTCTATCGAACACATTCTTTAAAAAAATGAACAGTATTGTTTTCACAGTTGAATTATTTTGACTTTTATCTTCCATATGGTTTTGAAAGCTTTCAATTCAACCATCGAATTGATACATGTCATTTTAATGTTTTAGTCGTATACTTAAGGAAAACTTACATTTTTGTAATTTAAAGTCGTTTTAAAAAATTCAAAATATAACATATAAGGAAAAATATAACATATAAAAAAATATAACATATAAGGTGTCCTCATTTTTGTATTTTAAAGTCGTTTTAAAAAAAATATATATAACATATAAGGTTTCCTCATTTTTGTAATTTAAAGTCATTTTAAGAAATTCAAAATATAACATATAAGAAAAAATCTAATTTTTTATTATATGGTTAATGCGATTGTTTAATTTTTTTAATAATATAAATTTAAACAAAAATGAAGAAGGATGCAAAAATTGTTATCAAATCTTTATTATTCATAATCATTAATTGCCATATATATGTAAATCATATTAGGTAATTCCGTAGCTTTTATTTAAGGAAAGAATACACATTTCTTATATTTTAGGTTAATATAATGTTCTCTAGTGTTATATAATTATGGAATAATGTGACACCAATTAGATTAAACTATACTTTATATTAGATGCTCTAGAATTCTTTGAAATGAAATTTAGAAGGCATTTAGAGTGTCACCTAGGATTTGGGGTTTTTTTTTAATTAATACAAAATAAAGGTTCTAATTTTTCAAATGCTTCTCAATTAATATATAAGGGATAAACAAACACCCATCTGGAATTGATTAAGAACTTTTTCCTTATGAGAAATAATTAATTGATTAAGAACTTATACAATAGATAAGCGAGAACTGTACGAATAAAATTTTAAATCACAAAAGTATGTAAACTAAATGTTGATAAAGAATACAAAATATATGATAATACGTAGGGTGAGTTTATTTGTATATATTATCGATAATTTTTTTTATATATTTGATTATTTTATTTATACATATACAATATTTTTTTGTTATTATATAATTTCTTTCCGATGGATCAGATCAATTTTTATTAAAAATTATGGAACAAAACTATAATTAATATATCATGGGTTGATCAGATTGGATATTAAACATATTATGACATAAAAACCTTATTTTTTCCATCGAACACATTCTTGAAAAAAGTGAACAGTATTATTTTCACAGTTGAATTATTTTGACTTTTATCTCCCATATGGTTTTGAAAGCTTTCAAATCAACCATCGAATTGATACATGTCATTTTAATGTTTTTAGTCGTATACTTAAGGAAAACTTACATTTTTGTAATTTAAAGTCGTTTTAAAATTTCAAAATGTAACATATAAGAAAAAAATCTAACATATAAGAAAAGTATAACATATAAGGTGTCCTCATTTTTGTATTTTAATGTCGTTTTTTTTTTTAAATATAACATATAAGGTTTCCTCATTTTTGTAATTTAAAGTCATTTTAAAAAATTCAAAATATAACATATAAGAAAAAATCTAATTTTTTATTATATGGTTGATTGTTTATTTTTTTAATAATATAAAATTAAACAAAAATGAAGAAGAATGCAAAAATTGTTATCAACTCTTTATTATTCATAATCATTAATTGTCATATATATGTAAATCATATTAGGTAATTCCATAACTTTTATTTAAGGAAATAATACACACTTCTTATATTTTAGGTTAATATAATATTCTTTAGTGGACATTAAACAAATTATGACATAAAAACCTTATTTTTTCCATCGAATACATTCTTGAAAAAAGTGAACAGTATTGTTTCCAAAATTGAATTATTTTGACTTTTATCTTCCATATAATTTTGAAAGCTTTCAAATCAACCATCGAATTGATACATGTCATTTTAATGTTTTTAGTCATATACTTAAAGAAAACTTATATTTTTGTAATTTAAAGTCGTTTTAAAAAATTCAAAATATAACATATAAGAAAAAATCTAACATATAAGAAAAATATAACATACAAGGTGTCCTCATTTTTGTATTTTAAAGTCATTTAAAAAAAACAGATAAGGTTTCCTCATTTTAATAATTTAAAGTCATTTAAAAAAATTCAAAATATAACATATAAGAAAAAATCTAATTTTTTTATTATATGGTTAATGTGATTGTTTTTTTTTAATAATATAAAATTTAACAAAAATGAAGAAAGATGCAAAAATTGTTATCAAATCTATATTATTCATAATCATTAATTGTCATATATATGTAAATCATATTAGGTAATTCCATAGCTTTTATTTAAGGATTATATTTTAGGTTAATATAATGTTCTCTAGTGTTATATAATTATGAAAAAACGGGACAACTTTAGATTAAACTACAGTTTATATTAGGTGCTCTAGAATTCTTATAAAAAAGATTTAGAAGGCATTTAGATGTGCCACATAAGCAAGAAGTCTTTTTTAATTAATACAAAGTTGAGATTAAATCTTTTCAAATGCTTCTCAATTAATATATATAGGATGTTACTAAATCCTTTACATGCATGATGTTGATATACATATAATACATTAGCTAAAATGTTTTCTGATTGAAATAAATATTTCTGTTACGAAAGTCAAAAATAAGGTGCAGCCGTGTTTCGTTGAAAATATAAAAAGATGTGGGGCCCGCTGCACTATTTGCACAGTAAATTTCTTTCTATATATACGAACGTTTTCGTTCATTGTAAAACACACCTCAATCTCTTCTCTCTCTATAATAAGAAACTCTCTCTTCCTATATCAGTGTTAAAATTTCTACGGGTATAAAATTTTGTCCTTATCTAAATTCCTGCGATACAATAAAATACAAGTTCTTTTTATAACACGTTATCAGCACGATCACTTTGCGATTCGGTAAAATTTATTTGTATCATTTATATCTTGTTATAATGGTCGGTATACCGCCTCTATTATTATTTATATCATGTTATAATGGCCGGAATACCGCCTATATTATTTACTAGTAATTTAATTTATTTATTGGTTGGTCGAGCCGCCTTATATTCTGTTTATTATTTATTGGTCGGCCGAGCCGCCTTATATTCTGTTTATTATTTATTGGTCGGCCAAGCCGCCTTATATTCTGTTTATTATTAATTGGTCGGCCGAGCCGCCGTATAATTTATTTATTACTCTGCATTGATCGGCTGAGCCGTCGTATGATTTGTTGTCATAACATAAATATTTCATTGCCATAATTTTTTACTTTTATGAAATTTTATAGATTTGATTGACTGTTTAATACGATATTTTCATACTGATTTTTGGTGCACTCGATTTAACACCAACGGTCACAAAGAAATTTTTTCAAAAATTTCCATTTTCTCCAACGGTCATGAACAGGTATTTTCATCTATAAATACAACTCATTTTCACTCCATTTCCTCATCCAAAAATATTTCATCTTCTCTCAAAAATTTTCAAATCGCTCTCCTCCGATTTTTTCAAGAAAGATGATTCGCGCACTTTTGTTTTTATGTGCCATTTTTATTTGTGTTTCTATTTATGGTTTATTCGTTGGAGAATTTACTCCGAGTGAATTTAAGATGAATATCTGTTTAATTTTATTTACATCGCTTCTCCTTGTAATTGCTTGCATGATTAATGTAAACGGTTCCTTTTAATATTAATAATATTCTAATAATTTTTATTTATGTGCTTCAGAAATACAAATGGCAAAAATCGAGAAACTTCAGTTTCCGGCATTGGAAGTAACTGGAACAAACTACACGGCATGGGTTACAAACATGGAGCTTCATCTAGATTCCGAGGAAATACTCGGAACAATAAAAGACGGCAATATATCAACCTCTCATGAAAAGGCTAAGGCCGTGATATTTCTGAGAAGGCATCTAGATGAAAATCTTACGCATGATTATGCGAGAACCAAAGATCCCTTAGATCTTTGGAAAGCTCTAAAGGAGAGGTTTGATAACCAAAAGAAAATTACTCTCCCCCATGCACTCGATGAGTGGAAAAATCTACGATTTCAAGATTTTGAAAAAGTTGAAACGTACAATTCCGCTATATTGAGAATAGCGGCGCAATTAGATTATTGCGGTAAGCCTGTCTCGGAAGCAGAAATGCCCGAGAAAACTTACCAAACGTTCCACAAAAATCATTATGTTCTACAAGAACAATATAGAAATTGTGGGTATACAAGGTTCTCTGAACTCGTTGTAGCACTTATGATAGCGGAGAGAAATAATGAACTCCTCATTAAAAACCACAATGCCCGACCCACGGGAACCAAAGCATTTCCTGAGGTAAATGCAACGGATATAAAAAATCCGGAAAAAGGAAATTATTCCTATCGTGGGCGTGGTCGTGGCCGTGGTCACAATCGTGGTTTTGGTCGTGGTCGTGGTTATCGATTTAACCGCAACCATGAAAGGAGTAACAACCCAAGAGGAAGGGGATCCAACACATGGAATCGATCTGATCGGGTAAAAGGGAAAGAAACCCAAGAAAACCCTACTCATAAAAACGAGAACGTCTGTTACAGATGTGGATCGAAGGGACACTGGTCTCAAGTATGTCGAACTCCTCGGCATCTATGTCAATTGTACCAAGAATCTATTAAAGGTAAGGCAAAGGAAGTAAATCTCAATGAACACCTTGTGGGTACAATATCGACATACCTCGAATCCTCTGACTTTATGGGAGATTTCGACGAGGCCACTCATCAAAATAATTGAAGTGCTTGTACTGATCAAGCTTAATAATTTTCAGTGATGTCATAAAATATTATGTATTTCACTTTCAGAATAATTGTGTATTTCAGAATAACTAATGTATAATTATTGTGTACTTGTTATTAATGCATAATATGTTTACTTATGAAAATTTATTTTCTTTACTGATATTAACTGTGTGTTACAGAAATGGATAAGAAAGCAAATGAAACAACAATTAAGCAAATTGGTAGAGAAATTTGCATACCAGATAGTGGCACAACGCACAATATACTGAAGGATAAAAGATATTTCTCTACTTTAAAGTCAGTAAAAATGACTGTAAACACAATATCAGGTCCTACAGACCTGATCGAAGGAATTGCCAAGGCAAACTTTATGTTGCCTAATGGAACAAAGTTTTCCATAGATAATGCCTTATATTCTCCAAATTCTAAGAGAAATTTGTTGAGTTTCAAAGATATATACCGTCAAGGGTATAACACTCAGTCTGCAACTGAGAATGGAAAGAAGTATTTATATATAACTTCTGAAAAATCAGGCAAAGGCTTTGTACTGGAAAAATTTCCAGAACTTCCTTCTGGATTGCATAACACTTATATTGATGCTATAGAATCACATCTTGTGATCAAAAGAAATCCAGAAGATGTTACATTATGGCATGATCGTCTTGGTCACCCAGGCACTACAATGATGCGAAAAATCATTGAAAGTTCACATGGTCATTCAATAAAAACCCAAGATATATACCAAAGTAATAAAATGACATGTGATGCGTGTGCTCTTGGGAAATTAATCATAAGACCATCACCAACCAAAATTGACAAAGAATCACCAAAGTTTTTGGAAAGAATCCAAGGTGATATTTGTGGACCAATACATCCACCGTGTGGACCATTCTACTACTTTATGGTATTAATCGATGCATCGAGTAGATGGTCACATGTTTGTTTGTTATCATCTCGAAATATGGCATTTGCGAGATTTCTAACTCAGATAATCAAATTAAGAGCACAGTTCTCGGATTATCTAATTAAAAGAGTTAGATTAGATAACGCTGGTGAATTCACATCCCAAGCTTTTAATGATTATTGTATGGTATCAGGGATTGAAGTAGAGCATTCTGTTTCTCATGTTCATACACAAAATGGTTTGGCAGAATCATTAATTAAACGGCTGTAACTAATTGCAAGGCCATTGATCATGAGATCAAAACTCCCAACCTCTGTATGGGGACATGCTATTTTGCATGCAGAAGCACTAATTCGGATAAGACCAAGTGCATATCATAGATATTCCCCATTACAATTAGCATTTGGAAAAGAACCAAATATCTCTCATCTAAAAATCTTTGGTTGTGCGGTTTATATTCCAATAGCACCACCACAACGTACAAAGATGGGACCGAAAAAACGGTTGGGAATATATATTGGCTATGATTCTCCATCAATAATAAGATACCTAGAACCACAAACTGGTGATGTGTTTACGGCACGATTTGCCGATTGTCATTTCAATGAGAAAGAATTTCCAACTCTAGGGGGAGACAATAAACAAGTAGGAAAAGAGATTAAATGGAGTGTACCATCTTTATTACACCTTGATCCTCCTACAAAACAGTCAGAACTAGAAGTTCAACGTATCATACATTTACAAAATATAGCAAATCAGCTACCTGATGCATTTGCTGATACCAAAATGGTAACTAAATCACATATACCCGCTGCAAATACTCCTGCTCGTATTGAAATACCACAAAACGGTGGAACGGCAGTTGATACACGTGAATCAGGAACACGTTTAAAGCGCGATAGACCTATTGGTTCAAAGGATAAACTTCCTAGAAAACGTAAGGAAGGTGAAAAGCATGATACTCCCAGAATAGCGGAAAATATTTTGGAAGAAGCGAATTGTGAATCTAACAACAATATAGAGCATCATGAATCTGAAGGAAATCACGAGATTTCTATCAATTACATCCATAATGGAAAGATATGGAAACGAAATGAGATGGATGATATTGATGACGTTTTCTCATACCTTTTTGCAAAGGAAATTAATGAAGAAAACGAAGATCCAGAACCAAAGTCTGTATATGAATGTCAAAAGAGACATGACTGGATAAAATGGAAAGATGCAATTCAAGTCGAACTAGATTCGCTTAACAAACGAAACGTATTCGGACCGATTGTGCTCACACCCAAAGATATAAAACCTGTTGGGTACAAATGGGTGTTTGTCCGAAAAAGAAATGAGAAAAACGAGATTACAAGATACAAAGCTCGTCTCGTAGCCCAAGGTTTCTCTCAAAGGCTAGGAATTGATTATGAGGAAACTTATTCTCCTGTCATGGATGCAATCACATTTAGATTCCTGATGAGCCTAGCGTCCAATGAAAATTTAGAAATGCGTCTCATGGATGTCGTTACGGGATATTTATATGGATCATTAGATACTGATATCTATATGAGAATCCCAGATGGATTTAAAATGCCAGAAACGCTAAGTTCCAAACCTAAAAAGTTATGTGCAATAAAATTGCAAAGATCATTATATGGGTTAAAACAATCTGGAGGAATGTGGTATAATCGTCTCAGCGAACACTTAACAAAAGAAGGATACACGAATGATCCTATATGCCCTTGTGTTTTCATAAAGAAAACAACATCCGGATTTGTGATAATCGCGGTGTACGTTGATGATCTTAATATTATTGGAACTCAAAACGAAATCCAAAAGGCATCAAACTATCTGAAAGGAGAATTTGAGATGAAAGATCTCGGGCAGACAAAATATTGTCTAGGATTACAAATTGAGCATTCTCAAAAGGGTATATTTATACACCAGTCTACATATACCAAACGAGTATTGAAACGCTTTAACATGGATAAAGCAACTCCTCTTAGCACTCCGATGGTCGTTAGATCACTTAATGTTGAAAATGATCCGTTTCGACCATCTGAGGAAAATGAAGAAATACTTGGTCCTGAAACTCCATATTTAAGTGCAATTGGAGCTCTTATGTATCTTGCAAATTGTACTCGACCTGACATATCTTTTACCATTAATCTTTTAGCGAGATTCAGTTCTTCTCCTACACGAAGACATTGGAATGAAATTAAACATGTCTTTCGTTACCTTCAAGGAACAACTGATTTAGGCTTGTTTTATTCTAAAAGTTCAAAAGGTCAAATGATTGGTTTTGCAGATGCAGGTTATTTGTCAGATCCACACAAAGCTCGATCCCAGACAGGATATGTTTTTACAATTGGAGGCACCGCCATATCTTGGCGTTCTCAGAAGCAGACACTTGTTGCTACTTCTTCAAATCACGCTGAGATCATTGCACTCCATGAAGCAAGTAGAGAATGTGTATGGCTAAGATCAATAAACCGACACATCTGTTCAAGCAGTGGGATTGACGAAAATACGGAGCCAACTATTCTATATGAAGATAACTCGGCATGTGTTGCTCAAACGAAGGAAGGATATATCAAAAGCGATAGAACCAAACATATACCTCCGAAGTTCTTCTCATACACTCAAGAGCTCGAAAAGAATAAAGAGATTGAAGTAAGATATGTTCGATCATGCGACAATGCAGCCGACCTCTTCACAAAATCACTCCCTACCTCGGTATTCAGAAAACACATCCATAACATTGGAATGCGTCATCAGAAGGATCTATGACCGCTTATTCGAGGGGGAGCTTACGTGGTTGTACTCTTTTTACCTTACTATGGTTTTTCCCATTGGGTTTTACAAGAAAGGTTTTTAACGAGGCAACAAAGACGTTAAGCGAGAGCGGATAGTGACACCGGCCCCCAAGGGGGAGTGTTACGAAAGTCAAAAATAAGGTGCAGCCGTGTTTCGTTGAAAATATAAAAAGATGCGGGGCCCGCTGCACTATTTGCACAGTAAATTTCTTTCTATATATACGAACGTTTTCGTTCATTGTAAAACACACCTCAATCTCTTCTCTCTCTATAATAAGAAACTCTCTCTTCCTATATCAGTGTTAAAATTTCTACGGGTATAAAATTTTGCCCTTATCTAAATTCCTGCGATACAATAAAATACAAGTTCTTTTTATAACAATTTCTTATATTTTGCAATAATGTATACAGTAACTAATACCAAAATGGAAATTTTGTCTGGTATCCAAAAGGAAGAATGATTCAGTAACACAGTACAAGTAGAAATGAATGTCTTTCGGTGGATCGAGAACTATGGCTTTCATATTATATACTATGATGCAGTGCTACACATACATATAGCATAATAATGTGACAATGCCGTCTTGAACACGATTCTAAACCAACAATTAAACGCTGCAAAATTACATCAACGAAATTCGAGAATGGCAACGACTCTTTGACTCCATAAATTAAGTTCACACACAGGAATATATATTACACAACCAATGTGGCAATGTGCGGATAAATTAGCTAAGCGGGCTGTTACTGCTCCAAATTTGTTTGTGTTTATTTAACTCACAATCAAATTCGGTATATCTCAAAAAGTAGCACTTCTTTTTTGAAGTTTTACTCAAGATACTGGTAATTATGTACAGAACCAGAACCAGGGAAAAAGAAAAAACAAAGACAAAAACAAGTTCAATCTCATCCAGATTGTTTGTTGTGTCTTCATTAGAACGTACGTAATCAAATCTGGCATCATGTACTCGATATAAACTGGTTCTTGGTACGTTACTATAAGAGGCAGGCAGAGGATGCTTTTGATATTCTTAAATCACCTTTTCATGGAAACAACTCTCATCATCTTCCAAAATCTCCCAATTTTCTGTAATGATCGTCTCTAATCTCGGTTTCTCCAAAACCACAATAGCTTTCTCTTCCTCTACTTCAAGCTCCGATGGTGTCTGTGAAGAAGATTCCTCGTCGATCGACTCGTACGGCAACAACTTCGACTCGGAATGCTCCGACGGCTTCTCCGGCGATAACTGGTCCAGATCTTCAGGCTACGCGAGCATCGGTGGGTGTTGATCTTACAGATTCGATTCATTCCCCGTTTTTCATGCACACTTCTGATCATCCAGGTTTACAACTCGTCTCTCTCAAACTTAATGGTACGAACTTTGATGATTGGGAAGATGCGATGAAAATAGCTCTAGACGCGAAGAACAAAATCGGTTTTATCGATGGATCGTTACCTCGTCCTCCAGAATCCGATTTACATTTTCGAATCTGGTCTAGATGCAATAGCCTTGTTAAGTCTTGGATTATTAACTCGGTTTCTACTCAGATCTATCGTAGTATTCTCCGCTTGAGTGATGCTACTGATATATGGAGTGACTTACACATCAGATTTCATATGACGAACTTGCCAAGAACATATAATCTGACACAGGAAATTCAGGATCTGCGTCAAGGTTCTCTCTCTCTTTCAGATTATTTCACTAAACTCAAGACATTGTGGAGTAATTTGGAGAATTATGAGGAAGCTGATGATCTGTGTATCTGTGGGAAGGCACAAAGACTTCAACAGAAAGCTGAACGTGCCAAGATTGTGAAGTTTCTTGCAGGCTTAAATGAATCATACGCTGTGATACGTCGCCAGATAATCATGAAGAAGACACTGCCCTCACTCACTGAAGTCTACAATATCTTGGATCAGGATGACAGTCAGAAGAGCTTTACTACTGCTATCTCTCCGACTGCCTTCCAAGTTTCTGAGACTGTGACTTCACCTCAGGAGTCTTCCAGTATCTGCTATGTCCAATCAGGTGCTAATAAGGGAAAACCAATATGCTCATTTTGCAATAAGGTTGGGCACATTGCAGAAAGGTGTTACAAGAAACATGGTTTTCCACCAGGCTATCTCCCTAAAGGTAAAGCAGCTGATAAGTTTCAAAAGTCTTCCGCTGTCACAAATCAGACTACTTTATCTACTCAGCCTGATACGAAACCAGCTTCTCTTGATGGATTGATTGGAATCTTTCTAAAGATCAGATCCAGAAGTTCATCGCGTTGTTCAGTTCTCAGCTTCAGAAGAGTTTAGTCTCATATCCAACTGAAGCTTCTACCTCTCAGAATCAGAATGATATGACAAGTATCAATTTCTCTCCGTCTACATTTTGCTTCATTGGTATTCTCACTGTTTCTCAAAATATATTGGGAAATGAAACATGGGTTCTTGACTCAGGAGCTACTCATCATGTTTCTCATGATAAAGCTTTATTTGCTTCGTTGGATACGTCTGTACAAAATTCTGTCAACTTGCCCAACGGTTCTTTGATCAAGATTAGTGGAGTTGGAAATATTCGGTTAAACAAACATATTCTTCTTGGAAATGTTCTGTCTATACCTAAATTTTGGCTTAATCTCATCAGTATAAGCTCTTTGACTACTGATCTTGGTTCAAGAGTGATATTTGATCCTGCTTCTTGTGAAATACAGGATCGTATCAAGGGTATGATGATTGGTCAGGGTAGGAGGATTGGCAATCTGTATGTGCAAGATGTTGAAGACATATCTACAATGGTCAATGCAGTAGTAGATATTGGAACTTGGCACAACAGATTAGGACATGCTTCTTACTCTCGACTGGATTTGATATGAGAGGCTTTGGGAACAACTCGACAGAAGAATAAAGGAAGCTCATATTACCACATTTGTCACTTGGCGAAGCAGAAGAAATTATCTTTTCCTTCACCCAACAATATGTGTAATACAATCTTTGAGCTTTTACACATTGATGTCTGGGGACCATTTTCAGTTGAGACAGTTGATGGTTATAGATATTTTCTGACGATTGTGGATGATCATTCCCGAGCAACTTGGATTTATTTGATGCGTACCAAGAATGAAGTTTTAACTATGTTTCCTACATTCATTAACCAAGTCGAGAATCAATACAATGTGAAGGTCAAATCGGTTCGATCAGACAATGCGCAAGAGCTTAAGTTCACATCTTTCTTCAAAGAGAAGGGAATTGTTCCGTATCACTCATGTCCTGAGACACCGGAGCAGAACTCAGTCGTCGAGCGCAAGCACCAGCATATTCTCAATGTTGCACGCGCATTCATGTTCCAATCTCAACTTCCGCTGGCTTATTGGGGTGAATGTGTGTTGACTGCGGTGTTTGTCATCAACCGTACTCTTTCTCCTCTACTTGGTAACAAGACTCCACATGAAATCCTTGCTGGTAAGAAGCCTTCTTATGATCAGATAAGGACATTTGAGTGCCTTTGTTATGGTTCTACATCTCCGAAACAAAGACATAAATTTCAACCAAGGTCTCGTGCTTGTTTGTTCTTGGGATATCCTTCTGGTTACAAGGGATATAAGTTGCTAGATCTGGAGACACATCAGATTTCTATCTCAAGAAATGTGTTTTTTCATGAAGACATCTTCCCTCTGGCTTCTTCAATTATGTCTGAAGATGGGTTACAGCTCTTCACACCATCACATTCTTTGTCCTCAGGTACCACTCCTTTATCACCATCACCAGAAATAACATCACCAGAAATTTCATCTCTTTCGCATCCATCTTCTCATCTTCCCCCAAAAATTTCTTCACGCATACGTAAACCCTCTGCTCACTTGCAGGATTATCATTGTTTCAATGTGGATTCAAATACCACTCATCTTATTTCTTCTTCATTATCCTACTCCAAAATATCACCCTCTCATTTATCCTACATTAATACCATCACAAAGATTCCAATCCCTCAATCATATTCTGAGGCAAAGAACTCTAAAGAATGGTGTGAAGCAGTTGATAAAGAGTTTGGGGGCAATGGAAGCTATGAGGACTTGGGATCTTACTCAGTTACCGGATGGGAAGAAAGCAGTTGGTTATAAGGTTCTTTACTCTTTGAAGTTCAATGCAGACTGCACACTTGAGAGACGTCGTGTGGTT
Source organism: Brassica napus (assembly GCF_020379485.1). Taxonomy (NCBI): domain Eukaryota; kingdom Viridiplantae; phylum Streptophyta; class Magnoliopsida; order Brassicales; family Brassicaceae; genus Brassica; species Brassica napus. Next base: position 32,526,606 of record NC_063449.1, on the reverse strand, counting down.
GCTAAGGGTTTCACTCAAAAGGAGGGTTTGGACTACACTGAAACTTTCTCTCTTGTGGCCAAGATGACAACAATTCGTTTTCTTTTGAAGGTAGCGGCTTCTCGGAAATGGTTTCTTCATCAACTCGACATATCTAATGCGTTCTTGAATGGGGAGCTTAACGAGGAGATATATATGAAAATCCCAGATGGTTATGCAGAGAGAAAAGGACTTACATTGCCTAAGAATGCTGTTTTTAGATTGAACAAATCCATTTATGGTCTAAAACAAGCATCAAGACAATGGTTTTTGAAGTTCTCTGCTGCATTACTGCGCTTGGGTTTCTCACGAGCTACTGGAGATCATACACTTTTTGTGAAAATGTGTGATGATGGTCACTTTCTTGCGGCATTGGTGTATGTAGATGATATCGTGGTGGCTAGTACGAATGAGTCTAAGTCTAAAGGTTTGATTCAGGATTTGTCTCAGCAGTTCAAACTCAGAGATCTTGGTGTTCTCAAATATTTTTTGGGGTTGGAGATAGCTCGGAGCAGTGAAGGAATATCGATTTGTTAGCGTAAGTATGCATTGGAAATTCTCACCTCTTCTGGCATGCTTGGTTGCAAACCTATTTCAACTCCAATGGTTCCAAACTTGCATTTGTCGATTAATGAAGGAGCTTCAGTTGCTAATCCTGAAATGTACAGGAGTCTTGTTGGTAGACTGATGTATCTCACTTGATATCTTGCATATTTACATTGTTTTATCCATTTATTCATGTGCATTTTCATCATATAGATTAGGATTTAGCCATGTCTAGGTTGCATTTTGCATACATATGTCTCTATTAGGTATTGGAGTGCCACATGGAGTTCCTGGAGACATTTGGGTGCATTTGGAGCTCAAAGGAGGTGATTAGAGTGATCTTTGGACGAGCACTGCCTGGAGCGACTTCCCGGAGCGACTACATGAAGTCGATGTGCACCACATCCCGGAGCGACTTTCCCAGAGCGACCGCACGAAGTCGCTCGCGTTTTCACGTCTGGAGACACACAGATTTGACCCTGGAGCGACCTCCCAGAGCGACGTGCCGAAGTCGCTCCCGATGTTCAGAGCGACCTGTTGGAGCGACACACTAAGGTCGCTCGCGTCCTCTCGTCCGGAGACACCAAAAATCGGCCCTGGAGCGACTTCCCGGAGCGACACCTGCAAGTCGCTCCGCGTTATTTTGCTGCCGAAAATTATGATTTCTCGGGGACCTTTTGGTCATTTGTATGCACGTTTTGCACTTCCAAAAAAACCTATGTTTTAATACTTTGGAAGCAATTGGAGGCAGACATATCTTTTTCGGGAGAACAACTAGTAAAACTTCTTTTGATTCAGATTTCAATGCTTTTATCTTGTGTTCTTGTTGATTTCTTATCTATTACTCTACATGATTAATCTGAAATGCAATATGGGTTTAAGAGGAATCATGGAGATTAGTGAGTAATCACCTTTTGAATTCATGGGTTAGGAAGATTAATGGTGATTAGGTTAGTTCTAGGATGTTTTAGTGTAGATCATTCTTGTTCTTTGCTAGTAGAGTATTCATAATGCATCTTCTGAGTTGGCCACTCAAAAGTTGATCGATAGGCATCTCCCACCCAAAAGGTGTTTGATGAAATGCCTGAGATAACTCTCCTAGGCTTTTAGTATACTTTGCCAAAGACATTTGTTGTTAAAGGTGCTAAGACAGCTAATAGACTTGTTAGTAATGATTGCTTTCGCATTATTCAACCAAAGACATTTGATGTTTGAGATATGTTAGCAAATGAGCATTCATCTAGACATAGAGCTTGTTTAGAATTGTGTCTAGGCTTAAGGTTGATAGTTTGATTGATCATTTGTCATCCTTAGTTCGAAACTTGATCACCCAAGGTCGAATCCCTATGCCCATGAGTTCTCTTTTCCCTTAGTCAAGAAAGTATCATTCTGTAATTGCTTTCTAGTATTAGTAGAAGTTTAAAACCCATCTAAATCATTGGTTGCACTTAGATTAAGTGAGTACTTGCATTCTCGGTGCTTTGATATCCCTCAGAACTGGTTCGACAATCATTTATACTACAACATTTGTCTTAGGAGCTTTGAAAACTCCTAACATCATCACTATCACAAGACCTGACATAACTTATGTTGTTAACAAACTTTGTCAATACTCTTCAGCTCCGAAGGTTCCTCATCTTCAAGCTGTCTATTGTGTATTACAGTATGTTAAAGGGACGGTTGGTCAGGGACTGTTTTATTTGGCTACTGCGGACTTAACACTCAAAGGTTTTGCTGATGCTGATTGGTCAATCTGCCGTTATAGTCGACGATCAACAACAAGCTTGTCCATGTTTCTTGGAGACTCCTTGATCTCCTGGAGGTCGAGAAGCAGGATACCGTTTCATGTTCTTCTGCGGAAGCAGAGTATAGAGCTCTGTCTCAGGCTGCGAAGGAGATGGTTTGGCTGATCAAGCTGATCAAAGACTTGAAGGTTCCATTGTTGCAACCTCCGATATTGTTCTCTGACAGTACATCAGCCATTTATATTGCGACGAATCATGTGTTCCACGAACGGACGAAACACATTGAGAATGACTGTCATTTTGTTTGAGAGAGACTTAACCGTGGCATTCTTAAGACGCTCCGTGTACGTACTGCTGATCAAGTTGTCGATATCATGACTAAACCACTGTTTCCGCATCAATTTCACCATTTGATATCCAAGACGAGTCTTCAAAACATCTTGAGGGGGTCTATTGGTGTATATAACCCGGTTTACCGGTTAGATGTTAAATTAGAATAGTGGTTTAGTACGGTTAAGTGTACAGCTTACTATATATACATGTAAATGTTCATTATCAATATTAACAGAAGATATTTTGATATAACAAACTTCTTCTTCTCTCCCAAGCTTGATCGTAATAGTTGAGGTAACCAAATAAATACTAGGCTTGAGTTCTTCTCCCCCATGTGCAGGTTTGTCCAATTTCCCATCGGAAGTAATACATATCTGCGACTGAATCTGATTTATCAACAACATCACTAGCGGAAGTCTTTCTCTCTCTGCAATGTAACAGACAAGCCAACAATATAGATTAAGTCACCATAGCAGACATCAATCCTACTTTGTTTGATAAACAAAAAAAGACAGGTGTTTTACTACTTACCGAGAACAGACAATCCAACAGACAGATCTTGTATAGAATGTGAATGTGAAGGCAAATCCGAATGATGATGATCATGATGGCCATGGTGATCATGGTCATGAGCAGTGACCACCACCTGCCACACAATAGTTTTTTTCAGTTTGTACCGAACAGAGTGAATATAGAACACTGGAAATAATTAAGGCATAAAAATTAAGTAGTGAAACAATGCAAATACTACAACGAGATTAGATCACTGTGTCCATTACTGCACCAAAAGCATGGGGCAATTGGTGAAGAGAAAAGCATCCCCCAGCATAGCTCCTGCCTGGTTACCAAATAAACAGGATTAATCAAAAAAGATTCCAAGTAACAACAGAGCACATCTATACTGATGCCAAAATCATACAGTCAATAAAAATGCTGTGCATAGAGATTGCTACATCAAACAGAACACCAAAAGACTTACCCCAAAGAGAGCCAATGCATCAACAAACCATTTTGCAGGCTTCCCTTGAACTGTAGATTGAAACATAAACAAGTTACAACCAAAGACTTGCACACAAAGAGATAACTTTCTCCAAGATAGTCAACGCCAAGACCCTATTGGTTCAAACGAGATTCACTTACCGAACATAACAGGGAGCAAAATCAGACAAATGAGTGACGCCAAGCTAACCAAAAAAAAAAAAAGACAACTCTAATCATATCATCAAATTCATCTACAAGTTTGTAAGAAGTCAACAAATCAATTACCAAATCCAGAAAGATGAGAACTTGATTCGTGATCATGATGATGATGAAGACAAGGCCCAAACCCACACAACCTCATATTTTCCTCCTCAGCCAGCTCCTCCGGCAACTTCATCTTCACCGCTAGTTTTATCGGTGGGAACGACATCTGATTGATCTAAATGCAGGGGTGGGGAGAGCTAAGAAGAGCGGCGGCTGTTGCAGCAAGCGCCTTCGATGGTGATGAAGCAGAAGCAGAAGCAGAAGCAGGCGAGGCAGAAGATGAGAATTATGATTCCGACTATGACCCCACATCCATTTTTTGTAATTAAGAAAATTTATTTTCTTCTTAATTTGTAACTTCCACCCTCTCTTTCTAAATTGCGCGGATTAGATGTTAGGCCCTAATCTATGTGCACGTTCAGGTGTTTGGAACGAATTTAGGATTTTCAATACCATATTCCAAAATTGCATCGAGATATTTTAAAAAAGGCAAATCTCCAAAATATCACATTTCTAAGTTTATATCATAAAAATAGCATTCAAAAACTAAAATGAACAAAATAGCACCTTTCTAAGTTTATCCTTTGAAAATTTTAATTTTTTTATTTTTCAAAATTTGAAATCTTATCCCCAAAACCTCATTTCTCAACTCTAAACCCTAAACCCTAAACTCTAAACACTAAACCCTAAACCCTAAACCCTAAAGCATAAACCCTAAACCCTAAACTCTAAACCCTAAACCCTAAACTCTAAACCCTAAACCCTAAATCCTAAACCCTAAACCCTAAAATCTAAACCCTAAACCCTAAACTCTAAACCCTAAACCCTAAACCCTACATCCTAAACCCCACCCTTTAACTCTAAACCCTAAGTTTGTGACTTTTGATAAAACATTAAGTGCTATTTTTGTGACTTTTGACCTTGAGTACAAGTTTGGGAACAAAAACTTGATTTAGTGCTATTTTTGTCTTTTTCTCTTTTAAAATTTCCGGTTCCGTTCAGTTTTTTTTTTTTTTTTTTTTGTCTAAATCAGATTTTACCAAATATTTCAAAATCGCCAAACATTACTGAATCGATTAAGTTCTTTCAGATTTTAACCACATTTTAATTTTATATTTAATTACATATTTTTTAATTATTTATCAAAAACAATATACAAAATATATCCGTATTAATAATACGAATAAACTACTCAACAAACGTGATCACCGACATCTATGATTCACACGAGACTTCCACAACAAATAACAAAATTCTCCATCATTCAGCCACTTAAAGTATCGGTACCATTCAATAAATAACATTTATCAATGCAGATATTGACACCATTAAAAAAACACGTTTTTGCAATTTTTTTAATAGAAAACTAGGTGGTTGCCGTAAATTTACGGGTAAAAATAATTTTAATTATAAATCTAATATAATATTTTTTATGTTTTTGGTATGCAATAATATATTTTGATATTGTAAAATTGAATGTAAACTTTTGGTGGATAACTATTTTATAAAAATATTTTATTTAGTAATATTTTGTAAAAAATAAATATTATTTATTAGTATTTAGTTAGATTTTCTTCATTTTTAAAAAATATTTTTAAATATTTATAAGGGTTTTAATTTTAGATAAATTAAAAACATGTTAGTATTCATAAATATTTTCTAAACTCTGAGAAATTATTTATTATAAATGATTTTATAAATATTTATAACGTTTTTATATATATTTATAAATTATTTTGTAATCTCTTATTACGATAAGCTCTTTCTCAACAAAAGATGTAAAGTAGTAAAACATTTTTTTTTAAATATGATATTTCAAGTTAAATTTTTATTACTGGATGAATTTTATAATAAATTTGTAATAAATTTTGGGATAGATTATTACTTATAGTATTTATGGTAACTGTGTCAGTTGGTGTATGGTTATTTTCCTTTTTTAAACTGAATTAAATAAAATAAAAACTGAAAAAATCATCAACCAATCAAATTATAACAATTAATTCAACAACTCACCTATGAATGACATATGTACAAAAATCACTAAAGTGACTTCTCAATTAATATATAGGAGGATATTGTTTTTTGCAGTTTTTAAGAAAACAATTTTTTTATAGTTTTGATAAGAAAATCTGTTTTATAATTTTGGCAAAAATATGATTTTTTTTGTTTTTAATGGAAAATATAACTTTGTAGTTTTGATAAAAGATGATTTATGTTATTTTGTTTGTCTAAAACTTAAATCTAAATGTTTTATTTAGATAAATGAAAATTTGCTATTTGTTATTTTGTATAAGTTAATCTCTGTTAATAGTAGACTGACGGATCATAGGAATTAATTTTAAATGAAAATGTGATTCATAATCTTAGAGATAATGTGATTCATAATCATTGCATAAGCTGATAATAATATAACAGATAACGTATAGCATAATAACATAATCTAGTACAATAAAGTTGTATTTTGTAACTTCTCCTTGAGCCACATCGTCACTCCTATGTCTGAAATAGGACACGTGTCCCCCTCTTTTTAAATCATCTAAAGTTTTTGTTGGTTGAGTTGTGTTGATTCATATACTCCCTCCATTCCATAATACTTGATGGTTTACCTTAGTGCACAAAGATTAAGAAAGTTACATTAAAAAAATAGAACATTTTAAAAAATATAGTTTTAAAATCATTTAACCAATTATTAAAAAGACTATAAAATCTAATTGGCTGAACAGTTTCCAATAAAGTTAAAGTTAACCTTAAAACTTCAAAAATTCATGTAAATTGAAACAAAATACTTCGTTTAAAACATCATCTATATTGAAACGGAGGGAGTATATTATTAGAAGTTGATTTAAGAAATAGATTTGGGCCCAGCTTCTATTAGGAACATCCCACAAACCAAATCCTCGCTCCAACATTGTTTTCTTCCTTTCGCGACCCTTAAGGCCTTAACTATCCCCAACTTCCAAAAGAATCGGAAAACGTTTTCTGTATATAACTGCACCATCTAATTACAGCCTCCATCCCACCTCTCCCTCGTATTACAACTTTCGAAATTTATCTCCTATAAATAGGCAAGTCGAACTGAGAAATTTCAATCACTGCAAACACCTTACTATTTGCTGTTTCTTTTTAATCATCGCAAACATCCCAAATTTCCCTAGCTGATTTGATAATCTGGCGATGTAAGCAAAGTCTCCATCGGGTGGCGCTTAATGTGCAGAAAGATTTTTGAGCTCATGGATGCCTATTTGAAAAGTTATCCCCATTCTGTAACACAAGAGAGTTGTGTAGATTTGGAGACTTGGAAAACTCTTTTTGTCTCACTTGAAATGATTTGGATTAACCTTTGTATGGTAGTAACAGAGTTGTAGTGTCATGAACGTTCATTCTTGTCAATGCCAACACAGAGAAATCTGGTATGTGCAAGTGTGTTTCTTGCAGAAAGATTCACTCTCGAAAGCTAAACCAAGAAATACATGTATGCATCAGTTTATGATCCGTATGGTCCCTAGAGCCCAGCCTTCAAGCAAGATCGTGGAGCTAGCTGATCGTGGTCCAAAAGCGTGGACATAAATTTTTTCCTCCACTCAGTGAACACCTGAAGCTTCCAAATCAACAGATGATTTCGTCCAAAGGCATGAGTATGGGAGCAAAACAAGAGGCTGGAACCAGAAAAGCAGATGAGAAGAAGGATAAGACAGTGTTGGTTGTGAAGCTTGAGAAGTTTGATACAGCTGCAAAGATTAAACTAATAAAAGAAGTGAGAGTGTTTACGATTTTGGGTCACAGTGAAGCTAAAATGCTTGCTTACTGTGGGAGAGAAGGGGAGGAAGAGAGATTGAGAAGTTGGAGCAGAAAAGAATCCAACTTTAAAACAAAGAACATAGAAGTAAAACAAGAAACCATTCCTTTATTTTTATGTATCTTAATTCTTTATTTTTACAGTGAATGTTAAATTTTATTTTTGAGGTAGCAATCTATAAATAATGTTCTTCTCCAGATCATGGTCGATGAAACAAATTAAAAGTTGAGAATATTTACCACTTCATTTTCAAATAAAAATTATTGCATTGTTATTCTTTTTATTTTGTCTAACCAATGTGGGAACTTGCGATGTTGAAGATATAAAAAACAAGGTATTTATTGTTTTATATACAAATAATCACTTCTTTAGGAACTGGTTCTTTAAAATGAAAAATAAGTTTTATTTTTGAAATAATGGAATAGGACCGCCAAAAGGAAAAATGATGAACTAGATTCTTCTTTTTGTCAACTTCCTAAGTTTATTAACATGGTTGTTAAATGATTATACAAATACATGTATAATATTTAAAGTTTTAACAGCCTTAGATAATAATTTCCTTTTTGCACTGGTATATTTTAGCTGCAGAGCTATAATAGGTAAAATTATTTTTCATATTTAGCGCCAGATTTTAAAAGATAAATTTATCACAGATTTACAAACATGACATAGAGTAGAAACTCTGTAAATTAATAATCGATAAATTAATAAATACCATAAATTAATAAAAAAAAATCGATTCTAAGTTGGTACGGTCTAAAATATGATACAAATCGATAAGATAATAACCTTTTAGAAAATATATGTATCCCATCAAAATTATAGTTTCATAATTTATATGTATGTATATTTTATATATGTACAAAAAAACTACTATATTGTTTATTTTATATTCTCAATAAAATTATCTTTATATTTTCTTAACATTTACTTTATTGTATTTTATTAAGATTTAGTAAAATTATATCTAAAATCATATTTAAATTCTATGAAATTTATGTTATATACATCAAATAATATATCAAACAAATATGAATGTCGTATTTCAAAAAATTAATTAATATATATACACTAAAATCAAATATTTATTTTATTTTAGAATAAATATATCTTAAGATACAAAATCTAAAAATGAGATTTTTTTGTAAATTTACAACTCTATAAATTAATATAATATCATAGTTCCAACATTATTAAATTATAAATTTTTCATGAATATCATCATATTATTACCTTACAACTAACATCGACTAATAAGTACTGGAACCTCTTAATTGAGTATGTATCTTGATGACAAAAAATACTTGAACCATAAACAATTTGGGTAGTGTTTAAATAATATATTTTTAACCAATTGAATTAGTGCCTCTTAACTAGATTGGTCTTCCAATGATTATTTTATATGTTTTGGTAAGATTTAGTAAAATTATATCTAAAACCATATTTAAATTCTACAAAACATAAATTATATATATCAAATAATGTAACCAAACTAATATGAATGCTGAGTTTCAAAAGTTAGTTAATGTATATGCACTAAAATATTTTTTTTATTTTAGAAAAATATATCTTAAAATAAAAACATCTAAAAATGAAATCTTTTTGTAAATTAATAATACTATAAATTAATACGGCTAATAAGTACTGGAACCAGAAAACAATTTGGATAATATTCAATTATATCTTTTTAACCAATCGAGTTAGAGCATCAACATCGTGGAGTACTTTTTCCAGTCGTTCAAATATATTATTTTAATCAAATAACTAAATGTTGTAACTTTTAATCAGTTGAATAATTTAGAAATTGACATATGTCAAAAACGTTTCTTCCCATGTTTACATACAAGAGGAGGCGTTTCTTTCTTCTTCCTTCCTTATTTTGATTCTCTTTCTTACTTTTTCTCTTTTTATAATTTTATATTGGTAAGAGATTAAAGCTAGAAACCTTTGATTTGGATGCTATTAACGTCAGTTGATTGAATTGGACTTTCAATGATTATTTTATAATTATTTGACATTTTTATTATTAGTCACACACTGATGTGGCTGATTAAGCTTACATTAGCTATATAAAAAGATTAAACGTAAAATTTTCAATTGATTAGTATTGAAAAAAAAATCAAAATGATACATAAGGCGATTCCCAAAATTCATGTTATCATTTTCCCTTTGAGCATCTGCAATGAGAATCTTTAAATAGAAATTCTTAGAAAAAAATAATTAAATAATCAGTGGATTCCACCAAAAGATAAGGATTCAATCTTTAAATAGAAATTTTTTAAAAAAAATAATTAAATAATTAGTGGACTCCACCAAAAGCTAAGGATTCAATCCTTAAAATTCTTAAATAAGAATTTTTTCTTAGTGAATCCTTGCACTATTTGCGGATCCCCACGACATGTGGCGAACCGCGATTGGTTGATATATATTTTTTTTATCTAAAAAAGAAAAAAAATAATACTTAAAAAATCAAAATACATTTTTTCTAAGGACTCTTCTTTGGGTAACACCATTGCGGATGCTCTTAGAGCACCTGCAACGCAGGATTTAAAATAATCTTTAACTGTTCAAAAATTAATAAAATAATTATGTGGGGCCCGTGTTTTTAGGTTTTTGTGTCACCAAAGTTTCAAATAATCTTTGCTTAAGGATTCATTCTTATGCAATATCATCACTGTTTGTGGGCCTCGAATGATCATCTCTTTTTTCAGCTTTAAAAAAAATAAATAACAATAAAAAAATTCTAATTACTATTTCTAAGAATTTGTGCGCAGGTTAACGGTAGCTGATGCCCTTAGGTCCTTCACTATGTGTAAGCTTTAAGAGGTTCAAGATTATCTCCAAAAAGTTGTGAATATTATGGAAACGATACCTAACTTGGCATTGTTACATTGATATCATGATTTGATGACAAAGGCATATAAGACTATCTCCATCACAAAATCATCAACATAAGGCTTTATCATTTCCACATACGACTACAGAAGATTTGTATAGCCTCCGTGTGACAATATTATTTATCTCAATGATATAATAATGTTGTGCATGGCAAAGTCAGAAATCAAAAATACATAATCTATAAACATAAGTGCAAAACAACTTTAGGATACAAGGACCAATGCTAGAAGCACATAAACAATAACTGTACAAGATCAAAATTTCAAAGATCAAGTGGTACATGATAAATTATAAAAATACAAAGATCAAAATTACATGGTATCTCTACAACATTGGAATACATATGCAACACCCGATACTAATATAAACAAATCAAAATGTTGTTTTATGATTTAAACAACAGTTGTTATGTTATTTTTCTTCAAACAAATGATACAACACAACCAAACAGTGATCCCAATCTCACAAGTATACTCGATTACACCAAAAATATTCAAAACATAACCAGAAACTAAACGTACAAAGTAACACAAACAACAAAAATCCATTTAAGAAAAAACGTATAAAGTATTATAAAAATATGTCAACGATAAAGCTATTGCCAGTAACATGAATAAAGAATCAAGGGAATACAGTTTCCAACCACACATAAATTCCGCCTATTGAAAGTAATAACAAATACCGACTAAAACATTAAAAAATAAGAAATTTTTCGCGCGAAGTGCGTACAAACCACTAGTAGCATAATAATATAACAGATAGCATAATAATCCTCAAATAGCATAATAAGCTTTGCAACGCATAATAATCCTCAAATAGCATAAAAATCCTCAAATAGCATAATAACAAATAATCGTTGCAAAGCTCATAACATAAACAAGAGTTTCTTAGATAGTTCACCACAGTTTTTTAGATAGTTCACCACAAGGGTACCCAGAAGTAGTGTGCAAAGGTAATAGTGGGCTCAAGGCCCATATCCTGATGGTTCCTCACGGTGTGTCTCCTTAGGGTGACAGCATGTTCATCCTCGATGTCATAGTGGTTGAAGCTTCCGGCTGCCCTGATGTGGAAGAAAAGACCAAGATTATCATCTTGAATGTTTGCTGCGATGCTAACCGAACCGTGAATCCATTGGTTTCTATCAAAGTTTCTTGGGTTATCAACCCTCCACAGACCCACCGTATGTGGAGGGATGCGATATGGGTTTATAGGGGTACCAAGGAGATCAGCATGTTGGAACAAGATCAGTCATTCGCCAGCTGTCAGATTGTTGTCAACAAAGTGCGCAATGACTGCTTGAACCTCTTGAGGAAGTGCTATGTCTTTTTTTTGTCACAAGCAGTCATTGCGCACTCTGTTGATCGAAATCCAAAATACCCGATCCGAACGCCAACAGGTACCCGAACGCCCAGACCTAATTAGAATGATCTCTTTTGGGTTATTACGTCCAAGAACTTATCTTGTTTTTTTTTAACTTTAAAAGCAACAATTTTAGTAGTTTAATGTGTTTAAGAAACATTATGAGAGATTAGTTACGCAATAAATTAGTTCTTTTTTGTTTGTTTGTTTGTTTTGTTAAGATAAGATATCAATGTGGGTAGAATGATCTCTTTTGGTCTATTCCGTCCAAGAACTTGTCTTGTTTTTCTAACTTTAAAAGCAACAATTTTAGTAGTTTAAGTAACCTTTTAGACAGATTGATTCACATCTCTTATAACTTTTTTGTATTATGATGTGTGTCTGACCCATTGTTGTCACTAGATAACAGGCTGACCTTCGGTGATCATTTCCCTGGTGTAGTGAATCCCTTAGATGGGTAAAACCTCTCTTCTTGTAAAATCATTATATCTTTCTGAAACTCTTTATTCTTGGTTACTTAGTGTGAAGTGGACTCAAGAGGCATTGAATGGCATGTATCAATATTTTATCAAGGTTTGCCTCTACATTACATAGCGAGCATCTGCATATTTTGTTATTTGGAACATTACTGTGATATCTTCTCTATTTTAACTGAGACCTATAAGTAATGGGAAGAGACTTATGAGGATGTTTTGGCTCAAAACATGCAATATATTGCGATGATTATAGATTTGATTCTGGTTTCTGTTTGTTTAACTTTGGGTTGCACAGATGTTAAAGGCCATGTTATTCAGTCAAACCAGGTGAGAAAACAAACCTCTCAGATCAGAGCCTCTTACTTGGCTGTAACTTGTCCGTAAACTGCTCACACCATTTGAAGTAATATTATCTAAGAATTGGGTTTAAAGGTTGGGACTTGGCAGTTCTCTGTGGCTGAGCATTTCGAGAAACAGAAGCAGGACGCACACAATTACTGCCTGGTGTTTTCTTTTTCTATGATCTTTCTCCAATTAAGGTATCTCAGAATCAGACACTGTTGTGTGTGAATACTTGTATGCATGTGTTACTAGTTTATCCTCATTTCTAACAATTTACTTTTTGCGTGTTGGTGCAAGTGATTTTCACAGAGCAGCAAGTGGAGTTCTTGCACTTCCTCAGTAATGTTTGCGCTATATATAGTAGGAGGTGTGACTGATCTCTCTCTCTCTCTCTCTCTCTCTCTCTCTCTCTCTTGCAATCAATGTACATTCTTTGCAAATGTAACATAGAATGTGTTCAGAGCTTTGCCTCCTTTGGTTTTCACTTCAGCTCTCGTAACCGTTAGACTATTCTCACGGAAAATCCTAGTCACGTTTGACAACAAGCATACTCTATCTTTAGTGCACAGTTCCAACTTCAATCCCTATGAGGAGAAGAAGAAACTCATCTTCAGTTACAGTTACTAAAAAGAGTAGACTACTATGTATTACTTTTGCTTCGCTGTCTCTGATTTTACAGGGGAACCATCTATATGTCTCACATAATACTCCTGAAAATCGAAAAAAAAACCAATAAGAGAATGGATTCAGGGTAGATTTTTCTTGTTCTAGTGTGGTGAGATTTTTACCTGATATGCCTCTGTGCCTTCAGTATCAACACTTCCATGGAAAACCACATACTGCATATCTGTCAAAGTACAGACAGTATCAAACAGAAGCTTTGGTCTGTCTTTACATCTAACTGTAAACACAGAGTAATCCTTATCAAGCCAATTATCAACACAAACATCTGGTCTCTGCCTTTCATCTTGCACAGAGGAGGAATCATCGTCCACCACCACACAGTGCTTGTACACTACAAACATCTGGTCTCTGCCTTTCATCTTGCACAGAGGAGGAATCATCGTCCACCACCACACAGTGCTTGTACACTACAAGAAAACATAAGTTTAACGACGGCGGTATTCTTCGTGAGTTCGTCGTAAAAGAAGCTTTACGAAGAATTAGCGAAGAAACACTTTTCGTCGTTACTCGTTCGTCGTAATGCATATTTCCTCGCCAATTCGTCGTAACTTAGCGAGAAAAACATTTCGTCCTAAACACAGAAGTACCATATTGCTGACATATTATATGCGCAACTACGTGTTAACGAATTTGACTAGTTAATAACGAGACACGATGTGCAACTATATATATTTTGATTTGGACAGCAAGGAACTCAATTATATCTTCCTGCAATTCATGCAACAGAAAAACGGACAGATCGATTAATAGCATTAACATATATGATAGCGATGCACACGCGGGCAAACGCAAACTCACGTTTCTATATTCTACGTCTAAAAATATCACAACTATTTAGAGCGAGGAATGGATGCTGTTGGATTTCCATAATGACTGTTTCACGTATTTTATTTTATAATGAAAAAAAGAAGAAGCTATTCATTACGTAATTGATGGTAGCATGGAATCCCTGGTCTTATGACTTATTCGCGAGGCACACCATGTTACTAATTTAAAATTTCAAGGCATCTTATATTTTATGTCAACTATATATTCGCTCAAGAAAATTACACAGGTTATTTATTTTTGAAAAAATAAGAACTTAAGTCTTCCCCCTGACCAGAGAAATTATTGGGTTGACCTCTTCACCATCTAATAGTGTTTGAGTATTTGATATTTGATATCTTTTAAAAAAGGAAATAAAATTGAATATCCAAATTAAATTATATTTTTAAAATAAAATAATAAAAATACATAAAAATAGTTACAAAAAATAAATAAATTAATATTGTTAAGTCTTCAGCAAAATACTAAACCCTATACCCTAAATACTAAACCCTAAACCCTAAACGTTAAATCTTAAACTTTGGATAAACTCTAAACCGTTGGAAAATTTTAAACCCTAAATCATACATTAAAAACTAAATTTTAATAACACTAAACCCTAAATCCTAATCACTAAACCCTAAACCCTTAGGTAAACTCTGAACCCTTGGATAAATCATAAACTCTAGGGTTTAATTTTAAATATTTTTGATTTAGAGTTTATGATTTATCCAAGGGTTCAGAGTTTATCCAAGGGTTTAGGGTTTAGTGATTAGTGTTTAGGGTTTAGTGATTAGAGTTTAGAGTGTAATGTATGATTTAGGGTTTAAAATTTTCCAATGGTTTACGGTTTATCCAAGATTTAAGGTTTATAATTTAGGGTTTGGAGTTTAGGATTTAGGGTATAGGATTTAGTATTTTGCTAACGGTTTAACAATATATATATTTTTTTGTAACTATTTTTATGTATTTTTATTGTTTTATTTTAAAAATATAATCTTATTTGGAAATTCAATTTTGTTTTCTTTTTTAAAAGATATCAAATATCAAATACTCAAACACCAACCACACTATTGGTTGGTGAATCTAGAGGTTCACCCAAGAATTTCTCCTTAGACCATAAGAGCACCATTAACCCACCAGTTGCTTAAGTGAGGGTGCTAAAAAAAAATTAAAAGAATGACCAATTGCGGGCCGCCACGTGTACGTGAGACCCGCGAACAGTGCAAGCAACAGCTGCTTGTGATGCCTAATTAAGCACTCCTTCTTCTTCTTTCTTCTTCTCTTTCCTTTTTTTTAATTAAAAAATGTTAAGCATCCATAGTTAATGGTGCTCTAATTAATGGATGTTCTTAGAGGTAGTCTTACCGTAATTTAAGAATACGCTAAAAACTTCATAAGAACCCACATTAATCATCCTCTTAACAACTCGGGAAAAACCTGCTGATTACACACAGGTTATTTATAACAATTCATATATATCTTTAACACCAGAGAAAATTTGTATATATTTATATCAAGTTTCATAAACTAGCTAAACTTTATTCCACACTAAGATGTTCGTATGAAATTTTTTTAATTCCAATGGTTTATTACTTTATTCTTTAAGCCTTTTTCCTTTTTTAGATTTTTAAAGAAATTTTGTATCGAATTTCATTTTCATTAATGAACATTTACTTTTAGCAACAAAAAAAACAAAATTTATCATATTCGTATGAGAATATACTATATGTATATGTCCTATATTTACTGGTTTTATATTATTCGACTTTATGTTCTCTGTATATTATATTTTCACTTAATTCACCCTTCCTTACACATGTGTTTATTATTAAATCAAATAATCAATATATGTATTATTTATAACTAGCTAGCGTAAGGATTAAACACAATCCACGAAAGTTATATTTTGAATACCGGTGTTCATATTGTAATATAGAAGCTAACAGTGCCTAGTAATACTACATATTTAAAATATACTAGTTTTTTTTACGAAATAAAATATACTACTTTTTGGCTGATAAAATATACTAGCCTTTTAACTCACTTAACCAAAGGTCTATCCTCTATCTGGTATGAAAGAGTTCAGACCCATTGCTTTATGCAATGTATCCTATAAAATCATTTCTAAAGTACTGGTAAACCGTTTGAAGAAACATCTACCGACCATAGTTTCAGAGCATCATAATGCTTTCATCCCAGGGAGAATGATATCTGACAATATTGTAGTGGCTCATGAAATCTTTCATAGTTTAAAAGCACGTAAACGTCAGGCTACTTCTTATATGGCGGTTAAAACAGACATTGCAAAAGCTTATGATAGATTGGAATGGAGATTTCTAAAAGAAGCAATGACATGTATGGACTTTGGTGAACAATGGATACAATGGATAATGGAGTGTGTTTCCACAGTTAGCTATTCAGTGCTTATTAATGGAAGAGCTGAGGGACATATAATACCGGAGAGAGGATTAAGACAAGGAGACCCATTGTCTCCTTATCTCTTTATTCTTTACGCAGAAGTACTGTCTCACATGATGATGAAAGCAATGGATGATCGCTCACTACTGGGGGTAAAAATTGCTCTACAAGCGCCACCAATAAACCATCTGCTTTTTGCAGATGATTCTCTGTTCTTCTCGCTAGCAAATCTTAAAGCAGCAAAGAAGCTAAAGCACATCTTTAACACATATGAGACTATCTCGGGACAATCCATCAATCTGAACAAGTCATCAATTACCTTTGGAAGTAAAGTCAGAACTGAGGTCAAAACAAGAATGAGGAATGTATTGGGTATACATAATGAAGGTGGAATAGGAAAGTATTTGGGGCTGCCAGAGCAGTTTGGCTCAAAGAAATCAGAGATGTTTGAATACATTGTGGACAAGGTGAAACAAGTTACACAAGGCTGAAAGCAACGACATCTTTCGCTTGGAGGAAAGGAAGTCTTACTTAAAGCAGTAGCACTATCAATGCCTATCTTCTCAATGAACATATATCGACTGCCAAAGGAAGTCTGTGATGAGATAAATGCTGTGCTAGCTCACTTCTGGTGGGGCTTCGGGGATAAGAAAGGTCTACACTGGTATAGCTGGAACAGAATTTGCATTCCTAAACGAGAAGGGGTGCTTGGATTTAAGGATCTTGCAGCTTTCAATCAAGCCTTATTGGCTAAACAAGTATGGAGAATCATGCAAAACCCGAATTGTCTCATGGCGAGAGTACTTCAAGCAAGATATTTTCCAGAAGGTAATATCCTTGATGCTAAGCTGAAAAAGAAAGCGTCCTACGCTTGGAAGTCTATATTACATGGCAAGGACCTTATTATTAAAGGGATGCGATATATTATTAGAGATGGATCGTATACAAATATGTGGAAGGACTCATGGTTACCGTTGCACCCCCCTAGACCACCAAGATCGAGAGAAGAAGTTTGTGATAACACCAAAGTACAGAGTTACATGAAGGAAGGGAGTCAGGAATGGAATTTAGAGAAACTCAGAGCAGAGGTAGTGGATGAGGATTATATATAATACAATAGTTGCTTTGAAAATTAGCTCTAAAGCGCATCAAGATCTGTATGGATGGCATTACAATGAGGATGGGATTTATACAGTCAAGTCGGGGTATTGGCCCGCAACACATCTGCCGAATCAAAATTTCATTCCACCAACGTATGGAAATGTGGATTTAAAGCAAAAGGTATGGAAGACTAAGACTCCATCGAAGGTGCAACATTTCCTTTGGAAATTGCTATCTCGAAGCTTAGCTACTGGAAATAATCTGAGAAAGAGACATATTACAAATGATACAATATGTAAAAGATGTTACATGGAGGAAGAAACAGAAGAACATCTATTCTTCACCTGTCCATATGTGAAACAAATTTGGAGAGCATCTGGTGTAGCAAATCCTGTTTTTGATGATCCTAATGAATTGCTTGATTCAAAAGTAAAAGTGTGTATGGAGTTTGCTTCTTCATCAAGGTTAGTGCATTTCCAAAACCTTCCTATATGGTTACTATGGGATATATGGAAGAGTAGGAATAAGCTTATATTCCAAAAGAAAAATATGCATTGGAAAACCGTGTTGAGATATGCGAAAGATGATGCCCAAGAATGGAAAGGGATTGATTTCAATGATGGAAGGGGTCGTGCAACAACTGTCAGACAAAATCAGGAATGCGAGGATATAAGAAGATGGAGTTTGCCAACAAATGGGAGGATTAAGTGTAATGTCGATGGTTCATTCCGAAATGAGAACACAGAGGCTACTGCAGGTTGGTTATATCGTGATGAAGAAGGTCAGTATAAGGGATCAGCACAGGCACGAGGTATGAAGGTTGGTACAGCATTGGAAGGAGAACTACAGGCTATACTTATGGCCATTCAACACTGTTGGACTCAAGGGTTTTGTAGAATTATTATAGAGAGTGATTGCAGGAAAGCTATTGATATCATCAATAAGAAGACTCTACATTTCAATGTTTATAATTGGACAAGAGAGATAAGATGGTGGGAGCAGAAGTTTGAAGAAATCACATTTCAGTGGATCAAAAGGGAAGGCAATAAACCAGCTGACCGATTAGCAAAAACTATTTTACCAAACATGAACTCGTTCTATTTTCATTACTATGTACCAAAAGGGATTACTAATCTCCTACATGAAAACTATGTACTATCACATTTAGTATAAATAAAATTGATGTTATAAAAAAAAAAAACTAGTATAAACTACAATAAACATAAAGAAGACTCGTATATAGTTTTTTTTTTTGTTGATTTTTTAAATTGATTAACAACAAAAGAAAAATTACAGGCAACTTTAGTTTTTGCTTTCAAAGGAAACACAAATCAGCATATGAAACAGGAAATAGAATATGGATAAAGAAAGCTTTAAAAAATTGCAATTAAGATGTCCTTTCGAACCATCTCTGCATTGTTTCGGCATAGAAGGTAGGATTTCTTTGCCTGAGGGAAGATAACCTGTTTCTAATTGTTTTGTCGATGTAGTGAACCATCTGTCCAGTGCTGGTAGGATTGTTGTTGTGTCTCCTGCTGTTCCGCTCACGCCATATGCTATGAATGCTTGCCTGGAGGGCAAGCTTCAACAAGCATCTGTCCGTCTCTTTCCTTCGATTAGAGGTGATGGAGTTGATAGTTATTGTCCAGTCAGGATTTGCATTTGGTCCCAGTATGAACCCCACTAGGTCGAGCCAAACCGTAAAGGAAAAAGGGCATGCGAAGAATAGGTGGTCGCGAGTTTCGTCCGGTTCTCCACATAGGAGGCAAGGTTGAACAATACCCCAAGCTCTTGTTCTCGCTCCTGTCGCCAACCTATCCTTAAAAGCCAACCAAGTGATGAAAGAAAATCGTGGGATGCTTTGTCGGAACCAAACAACTTTACACCATTGTAATTTGGAGTTTGAACCCCGTAATTGCTCCCATGTTGCCGTGCTCGAAAATTTCTCTTTGTATTCTCCATCTCCGTGACGCCATAGAGTCCTATCCTCATCCGCATCCTCCGCTGGAGCTGGAACAGAGTTGATGCAGGCTATCATCGCCCGTAGGTGATAGCCTCGACACCGACGTATGTTCCATTGTCCCCCAGAGGCAGCGTCTGAGACGGTTGCATAGCGGGGGATGCCTAACACTTGCGTTCCTAAAGCACCTGCAATATCAATAAGTCTACCCACCGGTAACCAGTTGTCATACCAGAATAGGGTACCCTTACCATTTCCTATCTCCGATTTCATGAAAGGTGCTGCTTGGTCCCTGAGCTTCAGGAGTTTTCGCCAAATCCAAGATCCTGCGTGGTTGTTGCCATTGGTATCCCAGAAACTATGAGTTTTTAACAAGTAAGCCTTCGTCCAAGCCACCCACAAAGAACCAGAGTTTGTGAGTAACCTCCAAATCAAACTTAGAGCGAAGACCCTTGAAGTATCCGTTAGTCGTCTAATACCCAAACCGCCCTCATCTGTTGGTCGGCAAATATCCTCCCACGCAACCTTTGCCTTTGTGTGTGTATTCGGTGATCCAGACCATAGAAAAGCAGCACACATCCCCTCGATTGTATTGAGACAGGTCTTTGGTAGTCGAAATACCGAGCACCAGAAATTTGTAATGTTCCCAATGACCGTTTTTACAAGCTGTAAACGACCCGCATATGAGAGGCATCTACTCGACCACGAAACCATTCGAGTACGAATCTGATCAATGAGTGGCTCGTAGTCTGCTTTGGTCATTGTTTTCGTGGTGAGTGGCAGTCCTAGATATCGCACCGGTAGGGAATCAGTAGGAATACCATGTCGATGAGCCTCGTCCTTGAACTCCTGACTAATCCGGCCAGCCATGAAGATAGAGGATTTTGCCGGGTTTATAACCAGACCGGAGAGACCTTCAAACTCAGTTAGAATTTCGAATATCCCCTTAAGGGACTCCACTGCACCATCTGTGAAAATCATAAGATCATCCGCAAAACTCAGGTGAGTAAGATTTACCTTCCTGCAGTGAGGATGGAACCCAAATTGCTGAGAGAGAGCTCCCTTGTTTAACATTCGTGACAACACATTTACGGCAATGACGAACAGATACGGAGACAGAGCGCATCCTTGTCGCAAGCCACACTCACTTCCAAAGAACCCCTCCAGTTCACCATTAACATAAACAGAGAATGTGGCAGTGGATAGACAGGTGTGGATCCAGTGAATGAACATTTCCGGGATACCCAATGCTCGAAGTGTACTCGTGATGAAAATCCAGTTTACAGAGTCGAAAGCCTTTGAAATATCCAGCTTGAGGACACTTCGTGGCTGTATTGATTCCTTGTGATAGTTCTTGACGAGTTCCGTAGCAAGCAAGACATTTTCGAGCAGGAGACGACCTTTGACAAAAGCGCACTGATTCGGTTCGATCAGCTCCGGTAGTAGCACCTTTAATCTGTTTGCAAGAATTTTGGAGATCACTTTATATAAAATGTTGCAGCAACTTATTGGTCTGTAGTCTTTTATCTCCCTTGCATCCCCATGTTTAGGTATAAGCGTTAGTATGGTTGCATTGACCCCTCGAGGAAGAAATCCAAACATGAAGAAGAAATGTACTGCAATGATGAAGTCTTTCTTTATGATATCCCATGAAGCTCTGTAAAAATCCGCTGGAAAACCGTCTGGCCCCGGAGCCTTGCTAGAAGGCATGGAGAACAATACATTGCGAATCTCAGCTTCAGATATAGGATGAGTAAGTAGCTGTGCTGTGTGATTCGGGCATCTGAAATCCAAAAGGTCAGTTAGTTGCGCTGAGTCTGTCAACGCCGCCGTTTGTGGGGATTGGTTGAGGAAATTTTCGAAGTGTGATGCCGCAATTCCCTTGATCTTGTGGAGGTCAGTGATTACCTCGCCAGAAGGTAAGGTGAGCTGTCGTATCATGTTGTAGGATGTTCTACTCTGGACAATTTTGAAGAAGAATAAGGAGTTCTGGTCGCCCTGTTGTAGCCACGTGATTCTTGATTTCTGACGCAGAAAACTTTCTTCTATCGATGCCCAATGGTTCCAGTCGTTCATGGCATCTGCAGCCTCCGTAAATGATGTTTCCGTAGGGTCCTGCAATGCCGACTTTTGTTTCTCGCAAAGTTTATCAAAAGCATCTTGAGTTCTTTTTGGTATGTTACCGAATCTGTTTTGATTGAGTCGCCGCAGTAGGGGTTTGAGATATTTCAGCTTTTTGTGGAATTTGAATAGCGCCGACGTGGAATGGAAGATCTGTTCGGTGGAGTTCCAAGACGCAGCAACTGTATCCAAAAAATCCGGATGATCGGTCAGAAAGTTGAAAAACTTGAAAGGTCGCTTCTTCCCCATCGCGATAGTATTTAGCCTAACCCAGTAACGTATATAGTTGTCTAAAAAGACTACTGTGTTATACTCCACTATTACATTGTCTACGTTCTAGCATTAATATCAAAATACATTACAATGATACTCTCGTGTACTGAGACGTCACGATCAAAACGATTACCATAAGAAACCAAAAAAGGTAGATAAACATAAACTGTGAAATGTGTTGAACAGTGATATAAGAGTGGTAAATGAACATTAAATAGCGAATGTATGGAAGAATGATAGATAGAAATTATAAATTAGGGAGATTATAATAAAAGGCACGTGGGAAGGGTGTTGAAAGTTGTCAGAAATGACATGCTGAGATGGGGCAAAGAGCCTTCACTCCTTGTGGGTCTCCTTAATTATCTCTCTTCCTCTTCTCTTCCTTCTAGTTAGTTTCCATGTTTGTCCACTCTGACAGTAAACCATACTCTGTGATATGTTCATCTGCATTTTTTTTATCAAGTTTAAAGTTTAAATCTTTAGCATACATCAGAAAGAGAGAGCATCGGATGATAGAAAAGGTGCAACCGTAAAAGCAGCCAAGCATCAGTGACGAATGTAAAAAGAGCAAACATTATTATGCTATATATGTGTAGTACTGCATGCACCATAGTATATAATATGAAAGCTATAGTTCTCGATTCACCTAAAGACATTCATTTCTACTAGTACTGTGTTACTATATCATTCGTTTTTTTGCGATACCAGACAAAATAAAAATATGTTATATATCTGGAAATATATCTAGTTCTGGTCACCATTTTGGTAATTAGTATACATTATTTCAAAATTTAAGAAGTATTTATTTCAATCAGAAAACATTTTAGCTACTGTATTATATTATATATATGTATATCAACATCACGAAAGGATTAGTAATATATTTTGTTGTTTACATGTGTCTCTCTACACATAGATTATTATTGTTTATCAACATTTGATACTGTAACAAAAAAAAAAAAAAGTTACTAGTTTACATATAGTTGTGATTTTAATTTTATTCTTACAGTTCTCCCTTCTCTATTGTATAAAGTACTTAATCAATTCCAGATGGGTGCTTATACCATATTATATATAATCAAGTTTACACATGGACCATGCGCATAGGTTATCACGAAAAAATATATAATGTTAAGCATCATTAGAGCATGATTATTGCTATAACCCCATTTGGGTTTCTTAGTGATTAGTTTAAGAATAAAAGTTAGTTAAAAAATTTAGTTAAGAAACCCATAGATTTTATGCTTTATTGGAAGTTTCTTAATTAGGAGTTCTTAAAAAAAATAAAATTATTAAAAAATAATTTTTTTTTAAAATAAAATTATTTATTAAATAAAATATATTAAAAGATAACATTTAAAACGTAGATTTAAAAAAAATTGATCAAATGTATCATCGATCGATTCCTCAAAAGTGTTTTGAGAAGAAATAAGTCATATATGGTGATTAAAGAGAGAATATGAGTTTGGTGTGGTGGAAAAAAATTCTCAAGAGTGTTTTGATTAAAGAAAGAAGATGACTTCGGTGTTTTGAACCAAGAGTTGTTCGGAGGATTGAAATAACGAGAAGTTGTTAAGAAGATTAAAATTATTTAGATGAATTTTTTGAACTTGATAGAGAAATGGAAGAATACGAGAAGGAAGAAGGAAGAACAAAGGCTTGTTGAGAATACACTTTCATTACAAGATTGTATTTTAAAGACAATGCAACAAGAAAACAACAAAAACATGTCCATTTCCTGTGACTCAATTCCGTGATACAAGAACACAAGTTGTTCCAATCAACACAGCAAAGTAAGCGTGACATGTGACTTCACCACAAGACAACAGAAGACCACAACACACGGATGACTTCATCACGCCCACTGCTCCCAATGCTCCACTCAGAAACCAAAGACAACCCAAGAACAGCAATGAGACGACAGTAACATGAAACAGAAACAGCTTGTCATTACCAAAACAGAACAACAAGAAGAAACATACAACAAATGATTCAGCCTTCTCATTTCAGCTTCAATATATTTCTGTGAATAGAGTAAGAACCAAGGACTTAATAGTTTTATTTCTTAAAAATTAGAAAGAAGATCATTAAAAAACGTACGGTTGTTGGAGCATTTGACTCGTCTGAAGAACATGATGCGCCATATACATCTGAATTATGAGAAGATACATCAATGGAGTCCCTCATACCACCTTCAGATTCGTCAGAAAAAGAACTTTGTATCGTGGGATTCCTTTGGAACGCAACTTGGGTAAAGGCTTGTTGACAAGTATCTATAACAGAGGAAAGTATGATGTTTTAGATATCTATCTATAACATGTTAGATAAGGTTGGTTAGACTTACCAACTTGAGTCGAGATGGATCAAACTCCATGTCCCTCCTCCCTTAAAAAAATCAAATCCAGGTTCAATCTCATCATCTAATCAGCACCAAATCAATTGTATAAAGTGTGAATCTCAGAAGGATCTAACCGGTTAGAAGAAAGAGGAGATGGGAGGAGACGCCGATTCGATCGAACGGAGGAGACGCCGATCGAACGGAGGAGACGCCGATCGAACAAAAGCGATCTTCGTTGTCTCGACGGAGAACACGAGAGAAAGGAGAGAAGAGGAGAGAAAGGAGAGAAAAAAAGAAAAAAAAACAAAATTCCTTGGTTGGCCGACACTTGTACTAAGAAACTCCCTTCTGATCGGTTGCAAAAAGCATGAAATAAGAGCCGGTTATACAAATTTAATTTGTTTTTCATTTAATTAAATGCCTAATTTTCCTTAAAAACCCAACTAAGAAACTCCAATAATGGTGCTCTTATCCATGGTTTCTTAGGACGGGGTTCTTAGAAAAATATAAGAAACTGTTTTTTATATTTCCCTAAAAACTTTGTCCTAAAAAACCATGGATAATGAGCGCATGGATATTGCAAGTTTCTAAATGGGTTTTTAGAGAAAAAATGATGTGTGGGCCCCTACAAAAACTTAAGAATCGATGACAAAAACCACAAACTAATAACCGACACGTGGCGACCCGCGATTAGTTTTTTTTTTTAATTTTTTTTTATTAGACAAAACAAAATAAAAAATAAAACTTTTTTTAAGAAAACCTTAAGTGGGGTTTCAGGATAATCTTTTTTTTTTCGTCACTGAATTTCATTAAGGGATTAAAACCCAAAAAGGGCAGAGCCCAAACATTACAGAACAAAACCAAAAAGCCCAAATACGAAAGGCCAAAAGCAAAGCTAAATTTATGGGCTATAAGGCCCAACATCAGGAAACCCTAGGCGCCGCTCGATCCGCGCAGAGCGCGAGCCTTGCTTCCTTCTCCCTTCGGCACCAGAATCCACGATATGACGGCTAACCGCGACGTCGTCGTCGGATCTGGGACGAAACCATTCAAAACCAACTTTTCAAAGCAACTCGTATACAACCAACACATACCGCGAATCATAACTAGCCGGATCTACGAATTTATCAGAGGGTAATAGCCGCCTACAATCGATTCATCATCTCCGACATTCATGCATGCGGTACTAGATTCAGAACGAGAGGCAGAGTAACAAGAAAGGCTCAGATTCGTAGATCGAGGTGGGGTAACTCGAGAAACCAGCCGGCGCTAGCGGTGCTGAGGGAGCCACCGCCTCCCGGAAAGAAAAGCCGGCGATCACGGTGCTGAAGAAGCCACCGCCTCCCGGAGACAGAAACCGGCGAAGAAGATGCTGAGAAAGCCATCACCTCCCGGGACAAAATCGGATGGCCATGTAGAGAGGTGTGCCCGAAACTAAACCCATAAGATCTATAACCCTAAAAACGGAAGCCCGCGTTTAAAAGGAACTTGAAACAAATGACCGGACTGACGGTGGTTAAAGGAGCCTCGCCGTCGGCCGGAAATCCTCTCTCTCAGTTTCTCTCCCTTTGTTAGCACTGGTTCTCTATAGTGTTTTCCGGATAATCATGGTCTGATGCTCTTGGTATTTATTTATCCATTTACACGTGATGTGAACACAACTGTCATATCATATGCAAGCGATTCACTGTCCTTTTCCAACTAACTTCAAACTCTCTCGCCTTTATATAAACCCTAGGTACGTACGTTCTCTCGTCACACTCACTGAGACACAAACCCACGTGTCAATGACCTCGTCATCCATCAAACAACCGTCTCCGGTGGAGGAGGAGAACCGCCATCACCCAGATCAAGAAGAATCCCACCGAACTAACAACAAGAAACGGGTTAGACCCGACCCGGGTTATCGAGGCGTCAGGATGCGTACGTGGGGCAAATGGGTCTCCGAGATCCGTGAGCCACGCAAGAAGAGCCGTATCTGGCTCGGCACTTTCTCCACGGCGGAGATGGCAGCGCGTGCACACGACGCGGCTGCTCTCACCATCAAAGGAACCTCCGCTGTCCTCAACTTCCCGGAGCTCGCCACTTACCTTCCCCGTCCAGCTTCCTCCTCTCCCCGTGACGTCCAAGCCGCAGCCGCCGTAGCCGCCGCCATGGATCCCACCACCGTCGTCGTCTCGGAGATGCACTTGTCTTCAGTGAGTAGCTACTCGACGTCTACGATGTCTTCATTGTTGTCACCGTCAAGTGAAGAAGCAGCGTCATCGACGACGGCGGAAGAACTGAGCGAGATAGTGGAGTTACCGAGTCTTGAGACGAGTTACGATGAGATGTGGAGCGAGTTCGTGTACGTTGACCCGGAGTATCCTCCTAGTTCGCCTTGGTATTTTAATAACTCATGTTTTTATTACCACAGCGACGAAACTGGCACTTCGATGCCTGAACCTTTTGAGTCTTCCAATTTTGGCCCCCTTTTTCCTTAGTTTTCTTTTCTAATGTAATACATCTTTTAAAACTGTTCATTTTAGCCCAATTTTCGCAGATTAATATACTCGATTAAATATGATTTTATCATACAGTATTATTTTATATAGCGTTATACTCGGATTTTCAAAAACGAAAGCTAAAACAAATCACGCAATATCTAACACGCAAATGTGATTAGTATTAGACGAAAACTACCTTTTCTATTAAGCAAAAACATGCACTTTTGTGTGCTTTTACTTTTTAGAGAGTCAAACTATTTATATGATCAAGGTATATATAGGCTGGATATAGTTAGAATGTGAAGTTTATACTAAATAACTAGATATAATCCGCGCCGTGCGGGACATGAATAATTTATTAGATTATTTATTATATGTTGTACTAATTGATTCATATAGCTTTTTCTACGGATGTTTATTCAAATATCCGTTCGGATTCAAAAAAAATTCTCAGAGGAGATCCGGACCCAATTTTTTCTGATCCTTCGATAAAAAGATTCATTTTCTTCATAAAAAATAGGAGGTTCTCGTATTTCTCGAAAAAGTGATTCGATTGACGGGATTTGGTATGATACTTATGAAATCGATGATATTGATGAAGTTTATTTTCAAATTTGTCTTCTTAGAACGTCTCTTGCTAATAAACTTTTCGGCCTCATATAAGAATGGAAAACTTGAGCATTTCTGCATTGGTGGATGAAGAATCGCAAACATAATAATTTTTGGTTAACCATGTTCCCAGAAAAAGATACTTTCGAGAAAGGAGGAGCACGGCTGAAGTGGCTATACATACAAATCTATTTACGGATCTATATGCTTCGATTGGATTCAGTTAATATATTTGGGTTTCAGATTTTTAGAGTTAGAAATTTAGATCGTATCGAAAATTTACAAATTTTGGTTTAGATTTGGTTGAAATTATTGTGGGTTTGGTTCGGATTCAAGTTCGAATACTCATCTTAATTATATATATATTTTTAACGAAAATCCAAATATACTTAAATCCTCAAAATCCAAAAATTAAAATAATATAAAACATAAAAATTTGAATAATGTAAGACTAAATATTTAAATTTAAATAAAAACTAGTTCAATTTAAATATTTGGATGGAGAACAAATAAATATTTTCAGTATTTTGAACATTTTATGTTATTTTTAGATATTTACTTGTGACAATCTTGATTTTTTATTGATATTTTCATATTTTTGAATATCTAATAGATATAAAATTTAAAATAATGAACATATTAAAGTATATTATTGTGATTTGGATATTTTTGGTATCCAAAATATTTTAGTTTGGATCTGATTCAGATCTGGTTATCTGGATATTAAAATTTTAGATCCATCTAAGTGCTATTTAATCAGTTTTATTTTTGTTTAGTATTAGTTGCAAATCTACTTCGGTTCGCTTCTTCGGATCCATATATTTTTATCCAAACTTACTTTAGAAAAATAAAATTAATGTAAAACAAATATTCTGGATTTATTTAACATGCATAATTATTGGACCATACTGTACGAATAACAATAAAAATGGTTGGGTGTCGTGTCAATATTGTTGGACATGTTGCAAACATGACTTAGTCTATAACCAATAAAGTGCATTTTCTTCTCAAATATTTTTGGTAAATATAATAAAAACACGATACAATCGAGTGAAAAGTTTCAGAGTTGCGTGGAAAATATTGTGATCTCTTAAGTCGGCACTTGAATTTTGTTTTTTACTCGATTTCATGAACTTTGTTCTTTTAAAGCTTTTCTATTTCTGTTTTTTTTCTAGCAATTTAATTATGTTTCTAATTCTTGGTCTGATATGAAAACTTCGTTAAAAAAAACAACACTACAAGAAAACAGCGGTATTCTGACGGACATTCCGACGGAAAATGAAATCCTCGGAATATCCCGAGGAATTTCCGAGGAAATTCCGAGGAAACACAAAATTTGGTTTCCTCAGAATTTCCTCGGAATATACCGACGGAATTCCGAGGAAATATCAATCCGTCGGAATATTCCGAGGAAATTCCGAGGAAAAATGTAATCCTCGGAAAAAACCGATGAATTCCGAGGAAATATTATAGCCGTTGGGGGATTTTACAAAATTCCGACGGAATTCCGAGGAACACTTGATATTCTCGATCGATCGTTGGGATAATCTAATCGATCGATCACATTGTTACGCTTTGGTCCATCTTAGTGACCGATCGATGCGTTTTCGAACATATATCCATCGATCGATCCGTTTATAAAAAAACTTACAAGATTTTCCGAGGACATTCCGAGGAACGCTTGAGATTCTCGATCGATCGATGGGATAATCTAATCGATCGATCACATTGTTACGCTTTGGTCCATCTTAGTGATCGATCGATGCGTTTTCGGACATATATCCATCGATCGATCCGTTTATAAAAAAACTTACAATATTTTCCGAGGACATTCCGAGGAACGCTTGAGATTCTCGATCGATCGATGGGATAATCTAATCGATCGATCACATTGTTACGCTTTGGTCCATCTTAGTGATCGATCGATGCGTTTTTGGATATATATACATCGATCGATCCGTTTATAAAAAAACGTACGAGATTTTGTTCTCGATCGATCACATTGTTACCCCAAACCCTGTTTCCTCGGAAAAGCCTCGGAATATTCCGAGGAAATTCCGAGGAACACCTGATATACTCTATCGATCGATGGCCTTTTGTACATATATCCATCGATCGATCCGTTTAAAAAAAAATGATGTATTGAAACCCCAAACACTAGTTCCTCAGAATTTCCTCGGAATATTCCGACGGAATTCCGAGGAAGAAAAGGGTTTCCTCGGAATTCCCTCGGAATAATCCGAGGAAATTCCGAGGAAATAGGGTTTTTAAACCGCAAACAACATTTTGCGGTTTGAATAACACCTATATAACCCTTATTAAGTGTCTTACGTTCATTATGAAGTCAAAAATTTGTTCCTTACCGTATAATTAACACTTTTCCGATTGTATGAACGAAATCCCACAACATAAGAGAAACACATATACCTTTTAATGAACGATAAAGGGAATACTTTCAATTAGTTTTGAAATTTGTTATTTCATGGTTTATGCTCATCTATACAAAGAATCTTCAATGGTATGCATTACAATTGTATAAGAAATGAAATACGGCAAAAAAAATTGATGTTTTGAAACCCCAAACACTAGTTCCTCGGTATTTCCTCGGAATATTTTCATTTTACCGGACAAATATTTCGCGAAAATTGAAATTAGAATTCCGACGGAATTCCGACGGATAATATCCGTCGGACCCTAGGTTTTATAACCACGAGCCCCTTCTTTTTCCCCATTTCTCTCTTCTTCCTCTGCGCGACTCCTCTCTTCTCTCCGGCGATTTCCCCCTGAAATCCGATGATATCTCCGGCGATCTCCCCCTTCTCTTACACAAATCATGTAAGGACCCTATCCCACTCTCTTAGGCTCTATTTGTTAGGTTTTTGTGTAGTTTTGATAGATTTTTGTTAGGGTGATTGGTTAGAATTGTGATTTGTTTGTATAATAGGTTTAGAATTGTGATTTGGTTGAATAATTTGTTTTGTTGAATTGATTTAGAATTTTTTTATAATTTTTTTTATTTTTTTGTATTTATAAAATCGATTTTTGTATATAAAATCGATTTTTGTATTTTACAAAACGATTTTTCTATATAAATTAGATTTTCTTGTATTTTACAAAATCTTTTTTGTATATAAATTCGATTTTTTGGATTTTACAAAACATTTTTAATATCTATAAAACTTTTTTTGTGATTAAAAACTATTATTTGGGATTTAAAAATATTATATATATATATATATATATTATTAAAACTATTTTTTGTAATTATTAAACTATTTTTTATTTATTAAAACTATTTTTTGTTTATTAGAACTGTTTTTATATATTTATTAAATATTTTTAATATCTATAAATCTTTTTTTTGTGATTAAAAACTATTATTTGAGATTTTTTTTTAAAAAAATTAATTTATATATTTCTGTATTTATTAAATATATTTTTTTAATTTACAGGTCTCATGATGATCAGACCCAGCCTCGACAGCGTCGTGGTCGTGGTGGTACGGGGAGACAGTCTCGGGATTCCAGCCATTTTCAGGATTTCCCTTCGCCAACAAATGATGGAGATGATGTAGAGGATGTACCCGAACGAGGTGTTCCCGGACGTGCCAGACCCGTAGTTTTTTTTTTTCCAAAAACTCGCAATGTTTTATTTTTATTTGTGAAACTTTGAATATTAATTAATATGATTTCAATTTTAATTTTAATTTTATATTTTCGAATTTAAATTTCAAAATTTTTATTTTTTAAAAAAAATTAATATTTTTTACATTCCGAGGAAATTGATTATATTTTTTACTCGATCGATCGATGCGTTTTTGGACATATATCCATCGATCGATCTGTTTATAAAAAAACATTCGGAATATACCGAGAGACATCTTCCTCGGAATATACCGAGGGACACCTTTCCTCGGAATATACCAAGGGACATGTTCCTCGGAATATACCGAGGGACATGTTCCTCGGAATATTCCGAGGAACATGTCCCTCGGTATATTCCGAACGTTTTTTTATAAACGGATCGATCGATGGATATATGTCCAAAAACGCATAGATCGATGAACTTCCGAGGAAATATCCCGACGAAGTTCTCCCTCGGTATATTCCGAGGAGATTTCCGACAAACTAGTGATCCTAGGAATTTCCTCGGAAATTTGTTTCCTCGGAATTCCGTCGGAAAATTCCGAGGGATTTCCGAGGAAAGAAGAAATTCCGAGGAATTATTTCCGATGACTTGTTCGTCGGTATGTCGTCGGAATAACGTTATTCCGACAAAATTCCGACGATTTTTTCCCTCAGTATCCTTGCTGTTTTCTTGTAGTGCAATATTTGGCTAAACTAAAGATCTGACTTTGTATGTGGTGTTTTTTACATCAATATCCTTAATTCATAACCAATCACAATTATTTATTAATTGTCTTCGTATACAGAAACCTCAACCATGGTTAAGTTCGGCAAGATATGAAACTTTCAATTTCTAAAAACATTATCATTCTAGCATTTTAGTTGATGCGAATCTTAATGATTTTGTAATTTCTTTCTTTCAAAATGATATTATTCATTAGTTGTACGAGAAAAATTCAGTTCACTAATACAAATGTTAAAAATGCAGGAATTAAAAATGAACTGATTAAAAAATTTAGTGTAAACACATTAAATTATTTTCGGTGAAGTTAAAAAAATTAGTGTGTAAATACATTAATTGTTAAATGATTGTGAGACTGGTACGTCAGTATACTCAAATTGAAATCGATGTGAGTCTACCACGTGTCCAGTGTAGCGTGAAATCATTAAATTCTAATGAAATGCTTCTTTTTAATATACATGAGATTACTTACACTGTGTTATCACTTATCATATGGTTTGTTAGTTGGCAGATATGGAATCTTGTCAACTTGGTATTAAATAATTCACCACACACTGAATTTAATTCACAAAATTTCCCCAGTTATATATCGAATTAACCAACTCTCACAAATGAATTTTGTGTCTAGTCAACGAGAATTACAAATATAAATCAAAGCTTACTCTTTTGGTTTAAAAATCATTTTATCTCTGTTAAAAATGGTTAAAAGATATAAAAAAGCTAATCACACAAGGTAAGCAAGAAAATATCATTTTCCAAAACCAATTTGCAGGTAAATTAAGCATTACTATATTGATATACTCTAATTTGACCTTTGGGCATTAGTCATAGTTAATGACGTACGTAACCATTAAATTAACACGTACATGCACCAACTCTTATGCAAATCTAACGATTTGAGATTTAATATCTTCTTCATTTACTTTTAATATCTCTTGAACGATGTGTTTGTTTTATTTTATGTTCGAACAGTTAACTTTTTCATACGCAAATTCAGCCATGGCGTGACAACTTTTTAATTTCATTGAGTATATGTTAAAGCAATTAAGTATTGCACTATTTGCGTGAGTCTCCTCGACGAAAACATCAATCAACACCCGTCTCATGAGGTGAATATTAAGTTAACCTATTTATCAATATCATCGTATAATAGCTAAACTAAACTTAATTGTTAATTAAACTAAAATTAATGCCTTTAACCCGTATGAAAAGGCCATTGCCATTGGGATCCGCGGTCAACGGAGGTTCCAACCACGAGCACACTGTTTATTTAAAATGTCCTCAAGATGACGCTCTTATAATGTATGATTTTTGTTTTGTTGAGCATAATGCATAAGAAATCAGAAAATAAACGTTTGTATCGCAACATCATCCTGGTAAACAAGTCATTAGATGATGATTGATGTGACCTAAAAAAACATTACAAATGAAAATACAAGAATGATGAGAGGAATTAGGCTTTTCGTTTATTTTATGAGGTCTAATAGAATTAAATTATTGCATTTTCATCCTAATTGATGCATTTATATATGAATTCAAGAAGATTGGTAACTCAATTATTAGTTTTCTCTAATGTATAAGTATCAAAGAGTTTTTTTTTTTTTTGCTAACCGAGTATCCTGGCCCCACCGAAGTGGTCCAGACTAGAGATCGAAGTGAGCATGGACGCTGCTAGAGCGTCACCATATGGCTCACCGAGTAACGGTCTTCGGTCTCGGATACTGCAGCCCACATGTAAATTTCCGCAGTGGCCAAGACTCGAACCCAGGGACGAACACTCCAGCTAGAGCTCCTATACCGCTAGACCAAAGCAACTTGGTTATCAAAGAGTTTTTTTAACAAGATATATATGCCTTGCTCTATATAGTGTCGACTACCACCACTAAAAACACTAACACTTACGTTTAAAAGTAAATATTAATATCGTCTACACACAACCCTACTATATATGTGAATTTCTTAATATTATTATACACAACCCTAACTTCTTTTAAGCAGGTTCTGTTTAACATATTTTTGTTGATACGAAAGTAATGGCAATAGAGCTGTTTAACCAAATCGAAAACTTTAAAAGCCTCAAATATAATATTCTAAGCCCTGAAACAATTCATTATTTGTTAATGCATATGATAATGAAACCAAGTGCTTGATATTAAAAGACTCGTGTAACCATGCCAAATAATGAAGAAGGAAGATGTTGCGTATAGGGTTCTATTTCTATGATAATTATATCTAAGCAAGTATACTCCAAATTTTAGTGTTTAATTTGTAGTGCAAAGAGGTGCAATTAGCATAACTTACAGGTCAAACGAGCAAGATCTTTGTCGTTAAGCTAAACTCAATTCAAACACGCGAAGCTGTCCAGTGTCCACCAAACTTAATTAATTATTATCATGGCCAAAGCCTTAAAGATTATCACAACTGAATATCCAATGATCCCCCTATAAGTATAAGCGGCCAAGACAAAGATGTCTTTATATTACCTTTCCCTTCCTACGTACTTTTTATTGATCTCATATAACTTGTTTGATTAGAACTTATAATATTACATGTACATTTTCAAAAATTTAATTACTTATGTAGCTCATCTTTACATTCAATTCGACAAGTCTTCAAAAAGAAAAAAAATGGTTATTATCTGACCTTGTTTAGCAAAGAATGAGCTTGGACAATTGGCATATCCTAAACAGACAAATAAAATTTCTACAAAAGTGAATAAAATACAAATTTTTTAGTTTCTTTAAGAGACGTATAGAAAATTAACACAAATAGCAAGGGTTCAATGACATAAATAAATATTCAATAGCTCTAACAAATATAGCCCTTGGTCAACACACTAACAAGAGGTCGCTTTGGCCGAGTGGTTAAGGCGTGTGCCTGCTAAGTACATGGGGTTTCCCCGCGAGAGTTCGAATCTCTCAGGCGACGTATTTTCTTTTGTAGTAAATTTTTAATTACTGGCTGAGCGGTGCTTTTCCTGAGATTCATGTTGCTCAGTATCCTCTGGGCATGAGTTAATAGGGGTGGATTCGGTTTATGTTCGATTCGGGTTTGTTTTTGGATCAGTTGAATTAGGTTCTTTTTAGTTTATTTTTTTTAAGAAAATTTCTGTTTTAAAACATAAATTACGTAAACATAAACTATGTGAACTAAATTCAATATAAAATTAAAACAAAAACTTTTTAAAAGTCACAAAAGTATATAAGAATTGAAACAAATGAATGTTAACAAAAAAAAAAAATCAACATCATTAGTAATGTCTCTTATATCATTATTAAAAAGTATGCAATAAATTATGTTTCATGTGACGCTGTGGAGAAGAACTTTTGGTTTTAATAAAATTTGCTTTAGGTTTTAGGTTTAGATTTACATTCACGTTTATATATATAAGAATATAAAAATACATATCTTTCTATTTTTTTAAATCAAATATTTTGATGATTACACATTAGGTTAGAAGAATATGTGTTAATGAATGAAAAATAGAAAATATGTGGTTTGGTATTAGAATTTTAGTATTGGTATTACTAATATTTTTAATTTAAATAATTACAAAACACATCGGTTTCTCGGTTCGGTTCGGTTTAAAACCGAACCATTCGAGTTGGGAAAATCTTCAACCAAATATTTTTGAAATAGACTTTGGTTCGGTTTGAATCGTTGGTTTGGTTTGACTCGGTTCGGTTTAGTTTTTTTGCCCACCCCTACTATTTACAATGTTTGGGTTCCGGCAAAAAAAAACGAAAACACACATAGTTTACACTAAAACTTTAGATAAGAATATATATTTTTTGATATAAAACACATCCTACAAAATTAACGTGTGAATATCTGAACTGAGGATATCTGAATTGAAAATCTTAAACCGGTTAAAACCAATCTAAAATCATCCATGCCCGTAAACCCGATCACCAATCCAGTTATTGTTTTTTCATTGGGCTAATTAATATCCGGCCCGCGAAATCATGTAAAAGCCCAACTAAATATTGTCGGAACATCTGAGATTGAGTTCTGTTCTGTCTGATCGATCGATACTCCTTGCGAAGAAAGGTTGTGAAGAAGATGAAGCTAACGTGGAACAAGAACCCTAAGAAACGATCTCGTGTAGCTCTACCGAACATCCTCGATGTTCCTTCCGAGGAGGAATCTCCAGAGACCAAATCTCAGTGCCTAGGAGATGATTTAGAGGTCGGAGAAAATGATGGGAGAGTCGATCTCGAAGCCAAGAAGCTCGCAGATTCGTTTAGAGCACAAGGAGACAAGCTCGCTGAGGTATGTTTGGATATGTCTTCTTGATTAACATCACTTGTTTTGTTCTCAAGCAAGAACATGCTGATATCGTTATCTCTATTGTGAATTTTTGCTAATGAAGGAAGGAAGATACGAGGAGGCTCTAGGGAAATGGGAAGCTGCTCTTAGTATCGTGCCTGAAAACGCTGTCATTCATGAACAAAAAGCTCAAGTCTTTCTTGAGATTGGTGATCCATGGAAAGCACTCATGGCTGCTACACGTAATGCCTCCTATCCCTTTTATATATAGACCCTTGTAACAGACTTAACAGTTTGCTATGATTTTCATTCTTCACAGGAGCTACTGAGTTAGATCCATCGTGGGTTGAGGTACTTTAAGACTCTCTAGTCTATATCATACATTGTTTCTTTATAAGTAGGAAAACAAACGTAAAAGAAAGCTACTTGTAACTAGTGGGGGATCCGTTCTGCTTGTTCTATTGATTCTGTATAAGATTTGATTATATGGATGTTGGAAGCTTGGTTAAAGAAATCAGATCACTTATTTTTATGGTTAAACTCCTTTTGTTTAGGCGTGGACTACTCTTGGAAGAGCACAGCTCAATTTTGGAGAGCCTGACAGTGCTATCAGGAGTTTTGAAACCGCCTTATCCATCAATGTGAGTTCCATAGAAAAATTGAGATTTAAGTTAAAAAGTGTTTTTCACTTTCTTTACGTCTCACAGATAGATCTTGAGGACGTGTTATTTAACCCATTCAACAGGCGGAATCAAGAGAGGCGAAAGAGGATTTACAAGCTGCAAAACAACTAATAAAGAAGAGAGAACAGCTTCAGACGTCAGGACAGGACACTGACGCTAAACGTTTTGTGGTCGGCGACAAGAAAATAGAGCCAAACTAATGAACCAGAGACTTGTACTTTAGGCATAGAGTAGAACTTGTACAGTGTAATAAGAAACAACAAATGGAAGATTGTTCTTCGTCAAGGCAAAGACTTAAGCCATCTGTCATAGAAGAAACTTCTGAAACTTTCCATTATAAGTACTTTTGAAGTCCTGAAAAAAACGCATTCCTTGGAACCATGTACTTTGGCAACTTCGTCTTGTAAAACTCCCTTATCTATCTTTAAGACACAGCCCCGTCATGATACTTCAAGCTCACAAACGCACACGGGAGTCTTTCCCACATCTTTTCTGCCTTAACCACCACAGTTACTTCTTTAACCACCGGGTTTGTGTACACGTGTTCTCTCCGCTGCATATGATCACGTCATTTGATATGTCCTCGACTTCTAAGCAGAAGAGATTGTAATCAAAGTTTTAAAAATATGAAGCAAAACTAGCTCATTGTACAGTTGAGAAGATTGCAGATTCAGCACATCATAAGACACTTTTGATTAAAGGATTCCATCTGGAAATTACCAAAACGTACACAAATTTTTAGAGACGAGTCAAATACTTAAAAGTCTTAAAAGTTAGGAAGATGGACAAATCTTTTTAGAGACAAGAAGCTGTATATACACTGCCTGGTTGCTTCTATTACCATCCTTCATTTAATGGATTGAAAAGTCTCCCCTTATCCTTTCAAAGTGTCAGCTGCGTTTAGAAGCATGTCCATTCCACTATTGCTTTTAAGATTCCCATTTTGTTTCTGCAAAGTCCCCATCTTCTTCTCATAAGCCTCTCTCACTTTACCGACTTTCTGAATTGCAGCTTTACAAGTTTTGCAAAACCATTCTCCATCTGGAACCGATGCAAGTGGAGGTTTCATGCAATAGATGTGATACGCATCATCACACCCATCACACATTACAATCTTATCATCATCCTTGTCAGTTAGACAGTTTCTACACAAGCACGACGAGCAATACCAACGAGCACCGTGTAGTTTTACTAGCTTCGCAGTCAAACACCTGATGTGGTAATACTTGTGTGGGCAAAAAGGGTGATCGCATGTTATGAACCTGCCATTCTCCAACACTTTTGTTCCACAGGTCCTACAGAGTTCGGCATCTCTCTTCACCTCTACTTTGTGACCTCCATGGTTGATGTTGCAGCTTGAATTCTCTTCGGATTCGTTTGAATCTTCTTTACATTCTGTACTTTTATCAACACGTCTGCTATCTGTCTTCATTCTTTCACACACTACGCAATTCTCGTGAGGTGATCCGATTCCATTAACTGTGCAGTTTATACAGTACCAACTGCACGTAGACATCCCTTTCCCACCTGGATGTGCACATGAGACATGGTACATATCTTCACAGTGATCACAAGCTAAACAGTCTGTCACTGCTGCCTTCTCTCCACATAGCTTGCAAGTGTCATAAACACAGACATTTCTGATGTTCTCTTCATCAGGATTAGGCTTCGATTCCCGAGTGTAGAACTTCTTCAACTTCCAGATTTTGAGGGAAAAAAAAAAGAGATATTAGGAGATTAACTAATAAATTAAAGTTTTATTAAACAAGCACTTTGAAGAAGGTCATTTATGTATGAGCCTAACCTGTTCGGTAGAAAACGTCTTTGAAAGCTCTAAGAGGCTATTACCAAGAACAGCCATATCATTACCAACATCCTGTATTTTTTGCCACACCTGAAATCAGTAGTTAGGTTTGGTTCTATGTCTAGTTTAGATCAACCACATTCCTATAAGTTGAAAGTTTGAGTTCAGAGTTTCTATTATATTACCTCTTGGAGATCCGTTGAAAAGAGCACAGGTGAGACTTCATAAACACCCTCTTGCATCCTGGTGTCTATGAGAGTTCTGCAGGTAAGGTCTTCAATCTTGATTTCGGAAAGCAACTTACTTAGAGATGCAAACTCCTTTGAAGCTAAAACTTGAGACAGAACATTCTGGCATCCGGCCGTCACGGTCTCATACTTGGGGTCAGTTGTTGGTTTATTTGGATTTGGAAGCTCAGGGAGTTCACCAGTAAGATCTGTTCCTGTGCTGAACTTTTGATTATCCAATTCAGAAGCAACAGACTCCTGAGCAAAGAAATTTAATGACAGCACAAAATCAAAAACAAGAAGGCGTTAAAACATGTTTTAGGAGCATGTTTGTGAAAGTAAATCATGGCCGCATGAGCTAATCACACAGATACAATGCCACCAATTCATAATTGAATACACAACGCAGTTAACACTTGTCCGATTCTCTACAAGTGTAGCAGCCAGCACTAACGGGAATCTATCATTTGCCTGAAACTAGCGATCACACGCACAAGACAAGATACCCATTTGGTCTGAGAAACAAGAACAAATATAGTTACATAACCGCAAAATCGTCACTTGAATAGCCACACAAAGATTATAAGAAATGGCCCTTACTTATTCTTTAGCTCCATCATCAACAACATAATGCATAACTGAGGCCAACGTTCAGTACTGAAGAATCTACCAACCATCACTAGAATGTAAGAGAACCTAATATGCATTCCCTACTTCATAAAACAACCAAATGTACGCAACACATAACAATTCATGGAAGTTGCAATAACTATACATACTCCAGCAGTAATAAGATGCATAACTGAGGCCAACGTTCAGTACATAAGCATTTACCAAAAATCACTAGACTAATAGAATTTCATGGAAAAGTACCCGGCTTCCTGAGTGACTAACACCGTCCACGGAAACCCTCTCATCTTGTTTACACTTACTCCCAGTTCCAGAAACCGATCTTCTTCCAAGCTTTCTCCGCTTGTATACTAGTAACTTCTTGTTACCTCTGGAACTTGCATTAGCAGAACTAGCCATAGCACCACCACCACAACTATTCACTGTATCAACTTTCACAAACCCATTTGCCTGATTAGCCTTCTCTGTACCTCCACCATTGCTTGTTAAAACGAAAAGAAGAAACAGAACGTTGTGATCTCCCACACTCTGGATCTAGGGCTTACCACTTAATTACAATCCTCGTCCACAGAATCTCCCAGACTCAGAACCTTCAATAGAGCTTCATCTATACACTACGGGATGGAACTATTCACGAGAAGAAAACCGTACCAGAGTGAAGAAATCTTCTGCATCCTGGAAAACCCTAGAGAGTTTCGACGGAGACGATTTTTCTGTTCCCGAAGACTAGACGATTTTTTTTGTTTGTTTACCAACTTGCTATTTTCTCAAGAGAAATATCTTATTCTATTAAATGTCTACAAAATTATGATTTGGTGTTGCAAATCTATTTTTCCCCAAATAGATAATTTGAAATTCAACTATACAGAAATCATAGGTTTAATCGGTTACTCTCTGACAATTTTACCAATTAAATCAAACAAAAAAAAATTCAAATTTAATCACAGGAGTCAATTTAACAAAATAAATATGCAAATCTTTAAAATAATACATTTTAAAAAGTTTTGTCATAAAAACAGGGGAAAAAATTTAAATAACACTCATTTTATAAGTAAGTATATATATTATACTCTCTCCGTTTCATAATAAATGAAGTTTTGGTTCTTTGCATACATATTAAAAAATTATATTTTCTAAATAAAATTTCATTCAAATATAATTTAAAACTAATTTATTTAATTATAAACAAAAATAATAAAAACACAGTTGGCTACACAGTTTTTGATAAAGTTAAAGTTATCTAGATATTTCAAAACATCATCTATTGTGAAATAAAAACAATCACCTAAAACATCATCTATATTGAAACGGAAGGAGTAAGTCCTAAGCCTCCCAGCCACCACCTCTAAATACTAAAAAAGTAAACATAAACTACAATCAACAAAATTTAGGGATATGTTTAATAAAAATCTTGATTGGTAAATAAAATTATTTTAAAGAAAAAACAAAAATCAGAATCTGAATCATAATGACTAATAATTTTTTTTTTTTTGAAAATCTTAAGCCAACATCTGTTTAAATATATAAACAATCAATACCTAAAAATTAAATCCAGATATTATATATTACAGTCTTTTAAGTTTGAATAAATGATATTTTGATATTTTTTTCTCTTGTGTGCTAATTTTGTATAAGATACTTTACTGTTATTTGAGAATATTTTAAAAAAAAAATTATTGTTGGGTTTCATAAATTTAAAAAATGTGTGTGAACTGCAATCAATACAATTAAATCAGCGGTATTTTTTTGAAGTACCCATGATCTTTCAAAGTATTTACACGACTGCCACTCCTAAATTAATGGTAGACTTATTATTATTTATCACTTAATTAAAATTTGGACAACTAAATTATTTTAGAGATTTTATTCTTAATTATTAGGAAACTAAATTGCTCCACAAATACTTCAGTTATTAAAAAAAAAAGTATATGTTTCTGTTCCAATATATTGCAACACACGATAAAAGGCTCTAGCTAAAAATCAAATGAGTACATTCTTCTCTAATTCGTAGACATATATTTTTTAATGAAAAAGATTCTAGAGAAGTAGTTCAAAAGAATAAGGTGGCCAAGACGATCGCTGAAAGTGTTATATCTGGTTTCCGTGTCCAATCTTACGTCGCTTCTGGAAGTCTTCGTTGGCTCCATCAAATGATTCAAGAAGACGCAAGAAGTGTTTGACCCCTCCTGCTTAAAAGGTTACTGGCTCAGGCCATTCATAACCTAGTTTCTGATCTCTCTGATCCTTTCTTTAAAGTACCTACTGGCACTGTTTAGTTTATGTGCTCTTTTATGCTTCTCTTTTTTTTTTCTATGTCGTTTGTATAACTCAGGGGTTCTCCCTAATTCTCGATCATTTTATGGGTCCTCTTATATTGAAGTATTCAGTGTTAAAAAAAAAGGGTAATTCAAAGAGTCATGGAGATTACCAAAACACAATCTAATTTGTTAACATTTGTATGGTCTTTAACCTAAGTGTTTCAGCTTCTCGATCCCTTCATCTTTTCTCTTACGGTGATGACCTGGCTTTACTCACGAGACCAACTTACAGCATGCCTCAAGGGCTTTTTCACTCAAATTGCACCCCATCAGATTGGACCTCAAAATAACCTATGGCTGGGCCACTACGATCAACTGCTTATCTTTTCACTTCTCATCTTTCTACTAGAGTTTGTTTACGTAATCAAAATGTAACATCTTGC
Source organism: Brassica napus (assembly GCF_020379485.1). NCBI lineage: Eukaryota > Viridiplantae > Streptophyta > Magnoliopsida > Brassicales > Brassicaceae > Brassica > Brassica napus. Next base: position 32,484,369 of record NC_063449.1, on the reverse strand, counting down.
CACATTTAAATTTTAATTCACCAAAGTTAAATAAAAAAAAAACATTTGTATGGTCTTCTTCTTTCTTTTCTTCTTCCATCGTATTTGTAACTTCATGATATCTCATTCATTTATTTGTTTTCTCTAACTTCCCAAATTATTTTTGATAAATCAATCACAACCACCGTAAATCCAATATCACTATACCACAGCAACATATAATATTATTTTGAATTGATAACATGTACGCGAATGATATATCCAATTTTAGGAGTTTTGTAAATGCACCTTCAATTTTATTTTTTAATGAAATTTCGAACTTATTGAACTATCAAAATAATGCTATGTACAATTCAGACCCTTTTAAAAACTGAAAATAACTGTTCTATAAAATGATATCTACTTCTATGTTCTTACTTCAAACCATCTTCTCAGAGCATCTCCAAGAAGGAACCTCATTTTAAGAGTGGAAAATCCTCAAAATGAAGGTTTGAGGATAGAATGCTCTAAAAAGAAACCTCAAATTTATCTTTGAAACTTTATGTAATTTACATCTTAGTCCTAAACTTTAATATACATTATTTATAACCACTAAAGTTTATATAAATAAATAATACATACACATTAAAAATATGAAACACAATATTTATAAATGCAATTTATTATAACACAGAAATACATAAAATAATAATATAAAACTCACATTAATTCATAAAAATAAAAATACAAATTAAACACAATATGTGTGTAATCTCTCTTGTAAAATATTTGTGCTTGCATTTTTAATCTTTAAATTATGGTTTGGCTTGTACTTGAGTGAACAGATCATGTTTGGCATGCACCTTCAATTAGTCTAAACTAAACCGACAATAACAATTTTAAGTTTAAATTAAACCAATAATAATTCACCATAATTATCTCAAATAACTTTTACATTGCGGATTTTGTTTTGAAAAATAATATTTAAATTGATAAAATGTATCAAAATATTTTATCTTCTAAATATAAAATACTCAACTAAACTAATATTTCTGTTATTAGATTTTTTATGGTGGAAAGAGTTATGATTGTGTTTTTACTTTTTTTTTTAATTTTTTGGATTATTACATTAAACATGAAAATCATTTGTGAAATACGAGACATGTTGAACAAATAAATTAGCTAATTACTATTATAAAAATATTAAATAATTTTGCATAATACGAGATGATATAAATATATATATTAACTTAATTCAAACTTTAAACATTAAAATTGTAAAACAAGACTATTTATAGTAAATTTATAATGATTATTTTAAAATATTAAATATTATAGTTCCTCTTTAAATAAAGGGATATGTTTACCATTTTCTTTATACCATTATTCATGTTTACCACCATTAAAGATACATTTTCAAAAATACTATCTCCATTAAGTGGCAAAAGACTCTTATATCTTTGTTCTCTATATATATAATAAATAATTATTTAAATAAATAAAAAGTAAAAAAACATAATTTTTTATGTTTTCGAATTATACTTTTTCATATTTGAATTTTTTTCTCTTTTTTTCTCTTTTTTTATGTTTTGATTTTTTTTCTTTCAAAATTTCTTTTTGAAAATCAACCATTATTTTTGAAACTATTTTTTTAAAAAAATTTATAGTTTTTAAATGTTTATTTATATATTTATTAGAATCTTAAATTTCATATTCCAAAAACTCTACCCCACCCTTTGACTTTAAACCCTAAGTCTAGATTAGTTAACCATATTGTTATAAATGTCTTTTATCTTTCAATAAAAATAAGAATAAAAGTGTTTAGCGTACACATGAAAATGGTACTATAAGTGTGGTATTTTCGATAATTTCTCTTAAATAAATGGGCCATGAGAAAATCTAGATTGAGATCTTTAATACTAAAACTCAAATATTGTTTAACAAAAATTATGGAAACTTAACAAATACATATAGACTTTAAATATATCCCTCCAAATTCTCATTATTTACTAAACATTTTCACTATATAAAATTATATTTCACATAATTATATAAGTATTTGTATATTATCAAGAAATCTAATAAAAAAGCATAGTTATAAACTTCGAAACACTCAAAACATTCTATAATTATAAATCTATCATTAAGAATAAGTTTAAACCAGTTATTTATCAGATACAAGACATACTGTACAAACAGACTTAATCTTCGACAAATCAAGAACCGAAAACCGAGATGAAGCGGAACAAAAGAAAAACGTAACAAAAAATGAAATAAAAAACTGAATCAATATTCACAAATATCTGAAAATTTCATATATATCTGAAGCAGAAAACCCGAAAGCAAATCAGAATCAAATCGAGAACCGAATGGATACTCAAAGATCCAAAATACAACTTATATACCTTAAAATAATAATTATATTTATTTTTAAATTTATCAAAAATTCTAAAAATCCTAATTATAGACCAAATTATCCAAAACAGGATTATCCTATTACTTTTTATTCTGAATATTTATATTTACTATTTTTTAGACAGAACCGAATAATCCGAATATTTTTCATATACTAAAATTTATCTGAGTTATCCGATATTAAAATGTGACTTTTACCCAAATTATCTGAAGTTATCCAAAAAAAAAGGGGAACCAAACCAGAACATAATTGAACTCAAAATTTTACCGGATCTTAACATTGTTACCCGAACCAAACTGGAAGCCATAATAATCAAACCGAAATCAAACTCAATTCATAGCTAACCGAACGGTTTTTATATCTCAAGACCCCAAAAATAAACAGAAAACCACAACATCACCAAACCGAAAACCAAAAAAGAAAATTTGAAACCGAACCTGAAACTGAACCCAAACCTAAACATATTAGTGAACAAATAAACGGGTTATAAATTTATCATCAAAAAAATTATCCCGCGCTTTCAAAGCGCGAGTCAAAATCCTGTCTACTCCTTTTAAAAAAGTGCCAATTTAAAATTAACATTTTAATTCATGTGTATATTATAAAAATTGTCACTGAATTTAAAACAACTCATAGAGTTTTCATTATTGGCATCTCATTTACTAAGTAACCATCAAATTTCTGAAATTAATTTGGTCTATACGTTTTGTTATGAGACAAATAAACCATGAATTAATTGCTTTAGTATCACAATCAGTATATTAACTGGTTTGACATTAGGCCCTATTTGACAAAACCAATGTCAATATAAAAATCACTGATGTATAGCATTTTTATAGGTTCATTTTTATGTTTAACTAGACATGGATCCGCACCTTGTGCGAAATATGTATTCTCAATAATTTTTTTAAATATTGGTTTTGAATTCAAACTAATTTATTTAGTTAGATATACATATTGAATTCATTTTTGTGTGTTTAGTTTGATTTTATTTAATCAAATTCTAATGACTCATTGTGAGCGTAGACTTTTTTTTTACGATTTCTATACAATTTTTGTATTTAAAATTGAATTATTTGCTTGATTGAATCTGACTTTAACGAAATTGCTTTCAATATTGAAGAGATGTGATACTTGTCTAATTTTTCTTTTTCTTTTTCTTTTGGTTCGAGTTTGGTAATTTTAAAGTTCTTTTCTTTATATAGCGTTATGAATAAGAAATATATGCTAGATTCTCGGAAAAAAAAACTCAGGGTTTATAAGTTTAACCCACATTCAATAGCTATAACAAAAATTATCTAATAAACATAACGTACCTCATTCAGTTCACTGATATATTTTATTAGGTTTTTAATGAAAATCTCGTCATATAAATCTAGTTTAAAATGGGTATATTTTGGATCCAAGTATTCTTTAGAAATAACCAAATCACTATTAGGTAATTTGGATTTGAAATCAAACACTTTTTTGTAGTTTTAGATCAAAAAGAATTTCAGTGCCACTGAAAGCATTAGAAATAGTCACAGTTCTTGAAACATCAACAAAATAACAATAAACAATAAACAACATATATTATCAACAATTTAGATCCTAGGAATTATAACAAAAAGAACAATATATTTGTCTTTTCTAACACAAACAAATCGAGCAACACATACAACACATGAGGCCTCATTAGATTTTAAAAAAATCTGATACTTTGCATACCCTACATGTTAAACGCGTATCAATAAACATTAAAATTTCAAATTAGCATCATGTTCATGTCATAAAAATAAAATAATATAAATTAACACTGAATAAAACCTATGTTGTATTATGAATAGTTAATTCTAATTTAGCTGAAGATCTTTTTTTGCCATAAGATCTTCTATAGACCCAAAACATTAGAATGATAAATTGATGAACAATGAGAAGATAAATAAGACACATCAATAAAAACACAATATTAAATAGAAAACTCATAGATTAAGACTTCATTTTCATACTGATGAAACATAATTTTTTAAAACACTAATAATTTAAAAATAATAAACTATACATGCCATCGATGAGCTAATATTGACAAATTCCAAAAAGATAATTTTTATAACAAAAAAAATAATATATATATATATATAAAATCTTTTCATGACATATAGAGAAGAAATTTTCTTTTGTATAAAAATAAATAAGATAATATCAAATATTTGTGTATATATATTACAATTATCATATTTTTCTTGCAACTGTTTATTATCAAATATATAAATATTATAAAAACTTTTTGTTAAAATCATTGACTATTTTTTTTGTATAATAATAAATAAGATAATATCAAATATGTGTAGATAATATGTTGTAATTATCTATTTTTAAAAACTGTTTATTATTAAAATATTTAAGTATTATTAAAATTATTTATGAAAACTATTAAATAAGCCTAAAATTAAAGAGCTCCGGTGGTCCACGGGAGAGTAGTCGCAGCGTCGTTGGCGGAGCTCAACGCCAAATGCGATTTGGACAAAACGCTGCGTTTCCCAAACTAACCATTGATAAGTTTCTTGGGCTTCCAACTTAAAACCAATTTGCGATTAGAGGATTGACCCAAGTCTCTTATATATTACTCAAGTCCCTTTCATATTTCCAATGTGAGATCTTCTCTCCAATACCCTCCCTCGAGATAACGGTGTGTATAACCATTAATCTTGCAGAATCCATCATACCCCCTCCGAAATCATGCTTTATTTTCTAGCGGTCTCGGCGGAACTGAGTCTTCTATGGGCCATCAGCTAATGGGATGATCGGGCCATTGTCCGGGCTGGATTAATGGGTCAGGGTATTGGGCCTGCTCTGATACCATGATAAGTTTCCTGGACTTCCAACTTAAAACCAATTGGCAATTAGTGGATTGGCCCAAGTCCCTTATATATTACTCAAGTCCCTTTCATATTTCCGATGTGGGATCTTCTCTCCAATACCCTCCCTCGAGATAATGGTGCGTATAACCATTAATCTAGCAGAATCCATCATACCCCCTCCGAAATCATGCTCTATTTTCTAGCGATCTCGGCGGAACTGAGCCTTCTATGGGCCATCAGCTAATGGGATGATCGGGCCACTGTCCGGACCGGATTAATGGGTCAGGGTATTGGACCCGCTCTGATACCATGATAAGTTTCCTAAACTTCAAACTTAAAACCAATTAGGGGATTGACCCAAGTCTCTTATATATTACTCAAGTCCCTTTCATATTTCCGATGTGGGATCTTTTCTCCAATAAGTAGTCGCAGCGTCGTTGGCGGAGCTCAACGCCAAATGCGATTTGGACAAAACACTGCGTTTCCCAAACACGGTCGCAGCCTCCAGCGTTTGTGTTTGGCGTTTCACTCAAGCACCTTTTGACCTAATTTTAGAGCACCTATAAATATGTTTTAGGGCCGAAAACCCACCTCATCTTCTACTTAATCTTTTGTCTAATCTCTTATTTTTTGATGCATTATATATATCTTCTTCTTGTGTTTTTATTTCTATGTCTCAGTAGTTTCATAGTTGGGTTTTAGAGTTTAAAGGAGAATCAAGAGAATAAATGTTTGAGACAGTTAAATCTAGGAATCTCATTAGAGTTCTTCATCTATTGTTGTTCTTATTGTTTGAACTTGATTCGCTATTTAATTCATGAGTTTAGGTTTTTTTCACGTCCGAAACGTGTTCGATGAAAATCCTGAAAGAACTTAGAGGAACAAAGTATTCGTAGCCAACAGGAATTGATGTTACAGAGCCTTGTGAACGTATCAGAACTTACTCATTAACGCATGTTTAACCTCCTAAGTTCAACGAGAGTTAGTTCATTAGGTTGTTAGATATAGTAATCAAAGCCATGAGAGTGAAAAGATTATAAAACCGTGTTCCGAGTTCTAGAACGGTGCTTAACTGATTCCTCGATAAATCATTTGCATTCATGATCTGAGTTTCTGCGATTCTCTTGTTGCCTAACGCTTTTATTTATATCCTTACATCGCATTAACATTTTGTCTTGCTTTTTTACAATTGAAAATCACGATAGACTGTTGGGGTCAAAATCGGTCACGACGGAATAAATGTCTGAAAGTCCGTAAAAATCGGCATGAACGTTTTTACGAAAAATAAATCTTCTAAAAAGATATATTTTTACGAAGTATCTTGCGGAGAAAACATATTCACGAAAAATCGGAGAAATACGAGAACAAGGTTGCCGCGTAGCAACCAGCGCAAAAGCTGGTCGCTACGTAGCGACCGATCTCTCACCAAAGCTCGGTCGCTACGTAGCGTGCTCGGTCGCTACGTAGGGTGCTCGGTCGCTACATAGCGTGTTCGGTCGCTACGTAGCGTGCTCGGTCGCTACGTAGCGTGCTCGGTCGCTACGTAGCGTGCTCGGTCGCTACGTAGAGTGCTCGGTCGCTACGTAGCGTGCTCGATCGCTACGTAGCGCGTAGCGACCGAGCGATCGTCCCGCTCGGTCGCTACGTAGCGACCGAGCGCTCGTCCCGCTCGGTCGCTACGTAGCAATCGAGCTCGAGCCAAAGCTCGGTTGCTACGTAGCGACCGAGCGATCGTCCCACTCGATCGCTACGTAGCGACCGAGCGCTCGTCCCGCTCGGTCGCTACGTAGCGACCGAGCTCGAGCCAAAGCTTGGTCGCTACGTAGAGACCGAGCGCTCGTCCCGCTCGGTCGCTACGTAGCGACCGAGCGATCGTCCCGCTCGGTCGCTACGTAGCGACCGAGCTCATGCCAAAGCTCGGTCGCTACGTAGCGACCGAGCGCTCGTCCCGCTCGGTCGCTACGTAGCGGCCGAGCTCGAGCGATTGTCTCGCTCGGTCGCTACGTAGCGACCGAGCGCTCGTCCCGCTCGGTCGCTACGTAGCGAGCGAGCTCGAGCCGAAGCTCAGTCACCACGTAGCGACCGAGCGATCGTCCCGCTCGGTCGCTACGTAGCGACCGAGCTCAAGCCAATGTTCGGTCGCTACGTAGCGACCGAGCGCTCGTCCCGCTCGGTCGCTACGCAGCGATCGGGCTCTTCCGAACATCGATACGACACCAGTCCATGCATTCTCGCCAAACCTTCAAATGCTATCTCCCGAAGACCGTAGCAGGCTCAGTCCATGTTTTCCGCTATTCTAACTCATCGATCAAACTTTACGGATTAGAAACCGCGGAAAATTCGTTCATTGTCAGAAGAAATCGTAGTAAACGTGTCGAGTCGGAAGACGGCCCAAAGGGACCTAAAACACGATTCGAGGCCCATCCTACGATTTCTTAACCAAAAGCCCGTAAACCACAGCACGGTTTACGCTTGGTCCACAAGGAAGGATAAATGTCAAGTTTCCGCGGATAAATATAGAAGTTTTGAAGATAATTGTGAAGATCGGGAAAATGGAATATCTCCATTTTATGCTATGATGGCTTAAGGGCAGAAGAGTAAAAGCATAAACCGACCTTGGAGCTAGTATATAAGAAGTCCTAGGCGAGGAGCATGAGGAGGAACTCTTTTAGACTCAGAACTCTCTGCACTTAGAAACTTAGGCTTATTTCTAGACAAGTTCAGTTTCTATGACTGGCACTCAATCACTAGACGAACTCGCCAAGGCAGTTCGATCTCTTGTCCAGCTCTACCAATTGAACTACGTTCGGCTTGATCCTCGAAAGGGGTACGTAGGCAGCCTTTCATAAGGTTCAGTCCGAAATCAATCAAAGCCTTTTAGATATCTTTTTCGTCTTTTGTTATCGAGTTGCGACTCAACTAGGATTAGGGTTTTATGTTGCTAGAACTAGGTAACTCGCTGACGGCCCCTGCGGCCAAAGCCTTTGTATCCTCTTGTAATGATCGTAACGCTCTTACGCGAATTCGAAATAAGATCTACTTTCTTTGTAAATTCGTTTTATCATGTTTTCTCATATTTTCCGCATTTATTTGGTTACTTGTCGTTGGCTCTCGCAGAGATCCGGGTCCTCTGGAAAATTAGGGTTTTCCTAAGTTTCCTTATTTTCCGGAAATCGAGTGTGAATTTCGGTTCCCACAGTTTGGCGCTAGAAGGAGGGGGGGTCGGATTACTCTTACTCATAGCCGCAAAACGCTTGATCAAAACAATGTTTGGATATATGAAAGACAAAGTCGCAGCTCGCAAAAACGTTGGTAAAACAACTCCAGCAGCGACTACTCCTATAGCCAACGCTCATGCAAACGCTGTAGTACTTAACTAAATCGAAAACCTAACGATACTCTTCACCATGGAAAGAGCATGAAACGAGCTCGCGATTTCTCCGTCTAAACAAAAGGGCAACTATAAAACCTGTCAAACCCCGTAACCAAATCGGAGAAATCTCAACGTGTGAGGGTTTGACCAAAAGATGTTTTCCAAAAAAACTTTTCGGAAAAATAAAACTTGCTCTCCTAGAAACTGCGTAAAAAACCCTAGGTTACACGCAGAAAAACCCTAGGTCGCTCGCAGAAAAAAAAGGAGCGCAGCAAATTAGAAACGCAACGTCCAGCTCGTCCAACGGCGAGTCGGACAAGACTCTCAGGATCCCAAGCCTGATCCTACTCTGAACAACGATCGTATAGCTTTTCGTTTCGTCTCAATTGGACTTTCCGTTGAGATTTTACGACGAAAAGAAGTCAGCTCGACGAATCGAGACTGTCCGCATCAGCTCGCCGTGTGGCGAGCTGAGAGGGCTCATTCAGCTCGCCCTAAGGCGACCTGGATCACCCCTCGAACTTCTCTCTCCAGTCTCGATCGTACAGCTTTTCGTTTCGTCTCAATCAGACTTTCCGTTGAGATTTTACGACGAAAACAAGTCAGCTCGACGAATAGAGACTGTCCGCATCAGCTCGCCGTGTGGCGAGCTGAGAGGGCTCATTCAGCTCGCCCTACGGCGACCTGGATCACCCCTCGAGCTTCTCTCTCCGGTCTCGATCGTACAGCTTTTCGTTTCGTCTCAATCGGACTTTCCGTTGAGATTTTACGACGAAAACAAGTCAGCTCGACGAATCGAGACTGTCCGCATCACCGTGTGGCGAGCTGAGAGGGCTCATTCAGCTCGCCCTACGGCGACCTGGATCACCCCTCGAGCTTCCCTCTTCAGTCTCGATCGTACAGCTTTTCGTTTCGTCTTAATCGGACTTCCCGTTGAGATTTTACGACGAAAACAAGTCAGCTCGACGAATCGAGACTGTCCGCATCAGCTCGCCGTGTGGCGAGCTGAGAGGGCTCATTCAGCTCGCCCTACGGCGAACTGGATCACCCCTCGAGCTTCCTTCTCCAGTCTCGATCGTACAGCTTTTCGTTTCGTCTTAATCGGACTTTCCGTTGAGATTTTACGAGTCAGCTCGATGAATCGAGACTGTCCACATTAGCTCGCCGTGTGGCGAACTGAGAGGGCTCATTCAGCTCGCCCTACGGCGACCTGGATCACCCCTCGAGCTTCTCTCTCCAGTCTCAATCGTACAGCTTTTCGTTTCGTCTCAATCGGACTTTCCGTTGAGATTTTACGACGAAAACAAGTCAGCTCGACGAATCGAGACTGTCCGCATCAGCTCGCCGTGTGGAGAGCTGAGAGGGCTCATTCAGCTCGCCCTCCGGCGACCTGGATCACCCCTCGAGCTTCTTTCTCCAGTCTCGATCGTACAGCTTTTCGTTTCGTCTTAATCGGACTTTCCGTTGAGATTTTGCAAGTCAGCTCGACGAATCGAGACTGTCCGCATTAGCTCGCCGTGTGGCGAACTGAGAGGGCTCATTCAGCTCGCCCTTCGGCGACCTGGATCACCCCTCGAGCTTCCCTCTCCAGTCTCGATAGTACAGCTTTTCGTTTCGTCTTAATAGGACTTTCCGTTGAGATTTTACGACGAAAACAAGTCAGCTCGACGAATCGAGACTGTCCGCATCAGCTCGCCGTGTGGCGAACTGAGAGGGCTCATTCAGCTCGCCCTACGGCGACCTGGATCACCCCTCGAGCTTCCCTCTCCAGTCTCGATAGTACAGCTTTTCGTTTCGTCTTAATAGGACTTTCCGTTGAGATTTTACGACGAAAACAAGTCAGCTCGACGAATCGAGACTGTCCGCATCAGCTCGCCCAATGGCGAGCTGGACTACTCCTCGAGCTTCTCTCTCGAGTCTCCATCGCGCATATTTTTGTTTCGTCTCGATTTTACGATAAAAACCGCAAAGACTTGTTTTCTCGTATAAGATCGAATCGATCGTCTAAAACAGCAACGATCGACTTAAACGCCAAAGTTGCCTAAACTATACGAGAAATTTAAACGCAATCCGGTTTTATAAACTTCGGCCACGTTGAGTCGAAAACATCTAATCATAAACATCAGATGGATTTTTCAACAATATACAAAGCACACCTAGTAAGTTAAGTAAAACCAGCAGTACGAAGAAACGAGAACATAAACTCGGATGTTGAAATCCCTTTTTCACTCCGAAACTCTCGTAGGTATTTCGTCAAATTCAATTCGTACGAGAATAAGTCAGAAGACACGAGAATAACGAAGAAGAGGCAGCCCCAAATTATCGATGAGACTAAGGCATGTCTGATTTGAAAATTTTATTAGACTTCTAATTTCTCATAGGAAAGGAATGAAAACGTCTTGGAAACTGCCGAAAACCCTAGGGAACTTAGAATTTAGGTGGATAGTCTAGCAAGCTAAGCCGTAGGCGATTTTTCTATCTCGATCTATTGTTCTCTAACTGTTCAGGCAAAACTCGCAAACCGATCCAATCTCTCGTACAACCGAGAAACGATCGCCACGCATTCAAGCACACCATCTCACTTCCTAAAGAAAGAAGAAACTAGAGACACGAACGTCGTCTTAAAACCGACTCGCTCCTAGAAATTTTCGTGAAACCAACATATTCCAAGTCATCATCAATTAGTCGCGGTCTTTAATCGACCCGGATTGACGATCATCCCTTCGAAGGGATGAAACCACCCCGCGACTGACTCCGCACGGGCTTTACATCGAGCTTCTTAGGCTTTATCTCCCTCGGATAAAAAAAGAAAAAAACTTCCATACGAACATAGGAAAGATTATACGAAACTTTCATCGTATAAATCAAACCTAAAAACGGAAAAACGTTTCCTACGACCATGGACATACTTGGCATATCAATCTCGACAAACGCTACTTGACCCTTGTCCTATCACGCTTCACTTCGATGACGAGCTAGGTTACGGCATCCCCTTTATGGGCAATCCGAACCAACTCGACCTTATTGATAGCACGAAAGTGTCATGGCATAATTATAAATCAACTACGTCCTTCGATATGCGGCTGAATACAACCTTCACGCCAAGCCAAAACATTCGACGGACAATGTAAACATGTCGAAAATCGACTAAGTTTTACATTCTCACAATTCACTCTTTTTCCGAACTGCTCTAGCATGAATCAAACTACTTGACATCCAAACAAGAACATAAGTTTTGGCTGCGACTGTCCGCAAACAAATCGAAGTGTTCCAGCAAAGCAGGGTTAAGACAAAACCTTTGCAACACCACGCAACATCTTCGAGCCCACAAACAATTATCGTACCACCCAAAAACGGGAATCATACGGTAAATTCGTCATAACGAAACTCAGTCCTAACAACCAAACAGTTAACGGAAATGTTCCACTTTTCAAAAATCGACCAAGGTCCATATACTACGAATCACTTTAAGCCCGATGTGTATTACTCGTAAAATGCGGCATGTAAGGAAAACTCGTAACAGAGCTCCTATAGCTATACGGAACATCCTCAAATAGACACGAAAGAAATCTCGGAAGGCCAACACTTCAGAAAGCACTATGAAGGAAAACGCTTGTTCCCATGAACAAATTTACACGACACCTCAGTCATAATTCCTCGATCGCAAATAAAACTATTAGCATCCAAACATGAACAACAATTTTGGCTGCGAACATTCGTAGTCAAACTAGAATGTTTTTCAAACGCATGGCTAAGACTAAACCCTTGCAACATCGCGAAATATCTTCAAGCCCGCGAACATTTCAAGCACGAAACGTGGCATACGAAAGAATAACAAATCTTCAGCATCGCGAGACGTCGCAGACGCCTGAAGATTAGTTCTTCGACGAAATTTCCTTCCTCGATAAAAACACCTTCATGGAAGACCAAACAGTCATACGCACTAACATCTTCTCAAATATTCTTCGCAAAGACTCGAAACGGTATTTTTTACCATCAAGTTTCTTGCTGATCACAACAAACTCTCAACGTCCTAAACAGACATAGCCATCTCACGAAGATGACTCTCTTACATCCGACACAAGGATAATAGCGCTATAAAAGAATCCGAAATTTTGGTCCAGCACTTCCGGTCTCCGGAGAGATGCTCGATTCGTATCAAACAAGTCGTATAAGCCGAGAACCTATCGCGGACTTTAAATCGATACAAATCAGGAAGAAATCGCAACAGGAAAAACGATAGCCGGCCAGTCACCGCACAATCCTTAAACCGAAAGTAAACCTAGGTCTTGCCCTAAACCCAGCGCACTGGTCTCTAACATCTCTAGGCATAGTATCAAACACCCTGATACGAGATCCCAAAATTTGTCTCTTTGCCAATATTCGAACGTCTTCAGAAAAACCCGCAAGTTTACACACTGCGGAAAACTCTCGAAACAGATTATGGATATGGCAATTCACACAGAGTTAGATTACGAGACGACAACTCGTAGTCTTCCCTCTACACCCATATAAAATGCCATCGGCAGCAACATGCCTGATAACCTCTGCATAAAAACCAGACCGTAAAGGTCTCGCTGGAGAACTAGTCATACAAACCTTAACTCCAAGACGAACTACGAAAGGCTTGATCCCTTCAACAAGGGTACGCAGGCAGCCGTCATAAGGTGCAGCCCCAATCTTATTGCATTCTACTTTTAGAAGAGCGAGAAGACCACTTACCACAGACCTTTTCGACCATTAATTCTGCCTAACTCACCTAACTTGCCAAGCCACTCGCTAAAACCTCACGCTAGAAGCTCATGGTCCTAACGAGCTGGGGGGCTAACTGTTGGGGTCAAAATCGGTCATGACGGAATCAACGTCTGAAAGTCCGTAAAAATCGGCATGAACGTTTTTACGAAAAATAAATCTTCGAAAAAGACATATTTTTACGAAGAATCTTGCGGAGAAAACATATTCACAAAAAATCGGAGAAAGACGAGAACAAGGTTGCCGCGTAGCAACCATCGCAAAAGCTGGTCGCTACGTAGCGACCGATCTCTGACCAAAGCTCGGTCGCTACGTAGCGTGCTCGGTCGCTACGTAGCGTGCTCGGTCGCTACGTAGCGTGCTCGGTCGCTACGTAGCGTGTTCGGTCGCTAAGTAGCGTGCTCGGTCGCTACGTAGCGTGCTCGGTCTCGATCGCTACGTAGGGCGTAGCGACCGAGCGATTGTCCCGCTCGGTCGCTACGTAGCGACCGAGCGCTCGTCTCGCTCGGTCGCTATGTAGCAACCGAGCTCGAGCCGAAGCTCGGTCGCTACGTAGCGACCGAGCGATCATCCCACTCGGACGCTACGTAGCGACCGAGCTCGAGCCGAAGCTCGGTCGCTACGTAGCGACCAAGCGATCGTCCCGCTCGGTTGCTACGTAGCGACCGAGCTCAAGCCGAAGCTTGGTCGTTACATAGCGACCGAGCGCTCGTCCCGCTCGGTCGCTACATAGCGACCGAGCTCGAGCCAATGCTCGGTCGCTACGTAGCGACCGAGCGCTCGTCCCGCTCGGTCACTACGTAGCGACCGATCTCGAGCCAAAGCTCGGTCGCTACGTAGCGACCGAGCCCGAGCCGAAGCTCAGTCACCACGTAGCGACCGAGCGATCGTCCCGCTCGGTCGCTACGTAGCGACCGAGCTCAAGCCAAAGTTCGGTCGCTACGTAGCGACCGAGCGTTCGTCCCCCTCGGTCGCTACGTAGCGCTGGGCTCAAACCAAATTTCGGTCGCTACGCAGCGATTGGGCTCTTCCGAACATCGATACGACACCAGTCCATGCATTCTCGCCAAACCTTCAAATGCTATCTCCCGAAGACCGGAGCAGGCTCAGTCCATGTTTTCCGCTATTCTAACTCATTGATCAAACTTTACGGGTTAGAAACCGCGGAAAATTCATTCATTGTCAGAAGAAATCGTAGTAAACGTGTCGAGTCGGAAGACGGCCCAAAGGGACCTAAAACACGACTCGAGGCCCATCCTACGATTTCTTAACCAAAAGCCCGTAAACCACAGCACGGTTTACGCTTGGTCCACAAGGAAGGATAAATGTCAAGTTTCCCCGGATAAATATGGAAGTTTTGAAGATAATTGTGAAGATCAGGAAAATGGAATATCTCCATTTTATGCTATGACGGCTTAAGGGCAGAAGAGTAAAAGCGTAAACCAACCTTGGAGCTAGTATATAAGAAGTCCTAGGCGAGGAGCATGAGGGGGAACTCTTTTAGACTCAGAACTCTCTGCACTTAGAAACTTAGGCTTATTTTTCGACAAGTTCGGTTTCTATGACTGGCACTCAATCACTAGACGAACTCGTCTAGGCAGTTCGATCTCTTGTCCAGCTCTACCAATTGAACTACGTTCGGCTTGATCCTCGAAAGGGGTACGTAGGCAGCCTTTCATATGGTTCAGTCTGAAATCAATCAAAGCCTTTTAGATATCTTTTTCGTCTTTTGTTATCGAGTTGCGACTCAACTAGGATTAGGGTTTTATGTTGCTAGAACTAGGTAACTCGCTGACGGCCCCTGCGGCCAAAGCCTTTGTATCCTCTTGTAATGATCGCAACGCTCTTACGCGAATTCGAAATAAGATCTACTTTCTTTGTAAATTCGTTTTATCATGTTTTCTCATATTTTCCGCATTTATTTGGTTTCTTGTCGTTGGCTCTCGCAGAGATCCGGGTCCTCTGGAAAATTAGGGTTTTCCTAAGTTTTCTTATTTTAAGGAAATCGACAGTGTGAATTTCGGTTCCCACATAGACCATGGATTTTACCCATTATTAACCATGGTTTATGAGTGTTTTACGATATATTATTACTATATAGAGTCTATTTAGAGTAATTACAGGTTCATGTACTAACTGGAAGAAAATGATCTATTTGGAGCGATTTGGAGACTTTCTAGGCTTTGATGGATGGTCGATTATTTGTCAGAATATCGACCAATAGTTACCAAGGAATATCGATCGATGGTGAACTCTTCATATCAATAGACAACGAAGCCACCCGAGAGTTAATGACAAATTAGAAGAATTAAAGTTTCACAAAAGTTTCAATAATTACATTTTAAGTCTCTGGCCACCTGTTAGGCTATTTATTAGGGTTTTGTATCATTTTTAGAGGCAGACTAGCGTAGAGACCTTTTAGACCTAGTTTAGATGAAGTAAGAAGCCATTGAAAGGGGAGAGCTTAGAATTGGAGAGATAGATCAACACTGCAAAACATAGAAGATCTTGAACTCCCTTGCTTTCATTCATTTTGTTGCTTACTTTATTTACTCATTTTATTTAAGTATTATTCAGACCATCATAACTAAGTGTTCCATTAATATGTCTGAGTAATCCTTATTGTTAGATTTAGGTTTCTCAATAGGTTGATAAATGTATTACTCACAACAACAATTTTTAGGGTGTTTAGAAATATAATACTTTCATCTAGTTATGCTTAAAGCTAAGTTTAAGATTGATCAGCCTTTAAACTTAGATCTTAAGATTAATTGGGATCAAGCCATCGCTTGACTTAATACCTGAAAATAACTAGTATGATCTAACTGACTAGATACAGACGAGAGTTGGTCTAGTGAGTTATAGAATATAAATCAAACATGTCCGTAAAGCTTTCTAGAAGAAGTATCGATCGACGCAGCGATAGCTCTGTCGATCGATATTTTGAAAGGTGTATCGATCGACATTCATAAAAAATTATCGATCGACACTTTCTCGTGATTAACATACGAGAGTTGAAATCCGAGATCCAGATTAGATAATCAGATTGATTATATCTTAAGTTTGAATTCAAGAATGATTAATATCAATAAACCCTAAAACCCAAATTAAGTTTTACTTATCATACCTGAGAATATACATGAATTTAGCTATTTCTCCCAACTGTTAACAACCTCAAAACAAATCAATCGAGCAATATACTTGCTCACCACTCCACTTGCTGCTTTAAACTTATAAACCAGTTAATCTAGATTTATTTTAAGACCATAATCTATTGTGTAATCCTAGAGTCTCTGTGGATTCGATCTCTAAGTACTACATCTGAACTTCTTATTTGAGAGAATAATTCACTCCTTAGGATAATTTGAGTGATATCAAATCACAAAACAATTACCTTTTTATTCTAGCTCTACTTTACTCTAAAGATTCGATCTTTAAGTACTACAGCGCACTCCCGTGCACTTGTAGTTTGAATTTAGTGGTTAAAAGAAAATATGTGGTGAAGCCTCAAGTTCGATAGGCTAGAAGTTCGTTGATTCCGAGAGGAATATTCGTCCGACGAGAGCTCGATGATCATTGATTTGAAAGTATAACCGTTCAAACTAGAGTTCTTAATAATCGTTGATTCTAGGCCTGGCATTTTAACTTATACCTAAAAATCCGAACCGGAACCGACCCAAAAATACCCGACCCGGAACCAAAAATTTACAAGTACCTTTTGGGTCTAAATTTCTTTTACCGGAAAGAACCGGAACCGAAAAGAACTGACCCGAATAGACCCGGACCCAAAAAAACCGACCCGAATAGACCTGGCCCGATAAGAACCGAGTTGTACCCGACTTTAAAACATGTATATCTAAAATTATGATTTTTTGTTCAATTATATATATATTGTTTTATGATTTAGTTGAAATATATTTTGTTAACAACATTTGTTATTATTTTGTAACATTTTTTAAGTAATACGAAGCTTTAAAATGTAAAATTTAGAGTTTAAAATTTTTATATTTTAATTATTAATATTTTCATTGAAGTTATTTGTAAAATTTTAGATAAATATCGACTAAATTTGATGAAGTTGAGTATATCATGTCTTTTTCATATCTTAAATACCCGAATCTGACCCAGACCCGATATGGACCCGGACAATTACAAGTATTTTATGGGTATTTTAATTATAGACCCGAACCGACCCGGACCCGAGAAGAACCGATTCGAACCCGAACCAAAAATTTCTAAGGGCATCTTCAATCCAACTCCATTTTTACTCTAAAATGGAGTAAAAGTGGATATGAAGTAAGAAATGCTCTAGCCCAACTCTATATCTCACTTCATAATAGAGTTTACTCCATTTATGGAGTAATCTATTTTTTGTTTGTTCATTACTCCATTATAGAGTGAGAAATGAAAAAAATAGAGTTTTACATTGGAGATGATCTAAGTACCAATTGAGTCTAAATGTTTGGGATCCGAAGGATCCGGTCCCGAAAAGAACCGGCTCGAACCCGACCCAAAGACGCGAACGCCCAAGCCTAGTTGATTCCAAAGAATAATCCCTAAGTACTACCACGCACTGCCGTTGTGGTTTGAATTTAGTGGTTAAAACCTGATCACATCAATCACGACACCGATAACTAAGAAAATAAAATATGTGGTGAAGCCTCAAGTTCGATAGGCTTGAAGTTCGTTGATTCCAAGAGGAATATCCGTCTGACGAGAGCTTGATAATCATTGATTTGAAAGTATAAGCATTCAAACGAGAGTTCTTGATAATCATTGATTCCAAAAAATACCGAAGACAAGGAAAACAAAATGAAAATTCCAAGGTTTTTTATATTCAGTAATCAATAGTATATTTACAAAGCTGTAGATCAAGCTATATATACTATGCTAACGACATGTAATCATATCTTTATACTTATAACTAATGATTGGTTAAATAAAATAAAAACTTTATAAACGCCATAAATCCGGTAAGTCCATGGCCCATCGTATGCGCTGCATCAGTTTGACCACTAAATCCAGATTTCCGAGGAAGAAGATGTTGCCATAGAGGCAGATATTTAAGAAAATTGAATTGGAAGCCATGGAACAATCACGTCCTTTTGTGATTTGGAACATAACAAGTCATATGTCAATATTTGATTGATCATTGTACATTATAAACTCTATACTGGAATATATATAAAAAAAAGTAGTGGATTGCCCCTTTCTCCGGAGAGAAAATATGAATGCCCCGGTGGCTAGCGCGAATCGAACCCAGGTGGCTTTCCATATTGGGACTGAAACTCCCTCAAGTAATCACCACTGGGCTAGCGCACGCTGGTGTATACTGGAATATAATACACTAAATAGGTATCTATTGATTTTTATACAGAGACAAACAACAAGCATGCTGGAACAAAACCAGAATCACTTAAAATAAAGAAAGACATAGAGAGAGTTTCCCTTAACCTTTGGCTAAACTCATAAAAAAACAAACGAATACGTATAAAAATCATGAAACAGAAATGTAATCTGTGGTGAGTCAAGGCGTAATGTTAGGTTAGCAATGTTAGGCATAATGTTTAGGTTATCAATTTGTGTCAAGTCAAGGCGTAATGTGATTTGAGCCTTCTTCTTTGATATTCTCTTGAGATATATTTATTTGTGGAAAAATGGTTTAACGAGATTCTATCACATTGTTTTGATTCTTTATTGAGATAATTACTCAATTAGTATAAAAAGTTATGATATGACTAGAATAACATACATCTGAAAATTACTCAAATGTTGGTAAATTTCCAGTAAGTTGCAATAAACACTTTTGGTTAGTTTTTTTTTTAATTGTGATTATTTATAATTAAAATGATTAAAATTATTAACAAATCCACGTCACTAATAAATGTAATCCATGTCACTGATGATCTCAATTAAAGGATTTTTAACTTAAAACTTCAGTTGTTAAAAAACAAAAACTTATTGTCCTCTCTGAAATCATCTTCTCCGCAATCGTCTTCTCTGCAAGTATTTTCTCTGAAATCGTCTTCTCTGGTATGTTTTGACGATTTACATTGAGTTTTTCGAGTTTGTGGCTGAATTTTATTCATGTTGCGGCTGAGTTAGTTTCTGTTGCGGCTGATTTACTTCATATCAATCTCCGAAAACTTAGCTATAAGCAGTTTGCGTTCTGAGGAGACAAAGCAAATACATTCCAAAAACACCCACATTGACGATTGTGGGGAGTATTCATTGAATATTATCGAGTGTATGATGGACAATGCTTACTTTGTTGGAAGAAACAAGATTCTCGATGGTGGATTATGATGAATATTGGTTATTTCATGAAAGGCCACATGAGAAGAAGAAGAGACGATTGAGGTATGTCTCTCATTCTCTTTCAGATTTTGTATTGTTTGTGATTTGATACTCAGATTTGGATAATCCAATTTTTTTTCAGATCTGAGTGACAGAGAAGCTTGAACGAGAAGATAATGGAGGAGATAGTGAGAAGTGACAGATTCAACAGAGACGACGTGGAGGAGTTCAATGAAGCTTGGAGACAAGGATGAGTTATCAACTGAGCGGTGCAGCAAACCTATATTTTTGTGTTTTCTCTCTAAGAAACATAACTCAGCCATGTCGTTTATATATCTCAATTGTGTCGTTTATATAACTCAAACATACCTCAAACATACTCAAAAATTAGAAAATGTAAATATAACTCTGCCGAGTCGTTTAGATAACTCAACATGTCGATTATATAACTCAGTCATACCTCAAACATACCCTAAAATCAGAAAATGGAATTGAAGTATTTTAAAAAGTTATATTGAAGCTCCTCTTATAAATATCAAGTGAATATAAATCGACTGAATGTGTATAGTTTCTGAATTTTCAAGTTCAGACTAATTTGATCTTGAGATATATTTTTTCTTACAATTACTTATACAAGTACTTAACATTTTATGAAATTAAGTATTTTATTGGATGGTTAGATGGTAATTGATTATAGAAAATTGAATATAAGTAACAATACATGTGTAATTAATTATAAACTCCAAAACATAAATTTTATATTCAAAAACTAACCTCTAACACTACATTCAAACCCTAAACTCTAAACCTAAACTTTATATCCAAATCATAATTTTGATATTAATCTAATATTTTCAAACTTAAACACCAATTCTTAAAATATATATCAATTTATTAAGTTAAAAAAATAAAACTTTAACTTTAAGCTACAAAATACAAAATTTGACATATGATATAACTAAGAAAAATTACGTACAAAGCAAATTATCAAATATGGAATGCCAAAATAAAACTTGCGGCCGATTTATGCACGGAAGTCGGCCCATATCTCATAAGTCAGCCGCATTGTTTAAATCAGCCGCAATATAACCACAGCTCAATCGTCAATACCGTCGTAGCGTTTTACGGCTGAGTTCATTAATACACGTCAGCAATTTTCTACGCGGCGCCTGATTTTTTCCGACGTGACATTAAAAAGTAATGATATTCTTGTAACTACGTTTTTGTCATAATGTAATAAAAGGGCATGCTGGATATTTATAAAATGGTAGTAATAAAAAAAATTACATGGTTCTGGTCATTTTACCTAATTTGTGTGCTGATTAAATTAACTTCCCTTCTTTATTCATTGAATGGATATGTGATTATTATATGTACGCCTGCTATGCTTTCGAGACATGTTCGTGAAGATATTCTAAATGAAAGAGCTGTTGGGTGTAGATTAGATCCTGTCACGGGAAAGATCTACCATTTGAAGTATTCTCCCCCAGAGATTGAACAGATCGCGGCTATACTCTGTAGAAACCTTATTTTACTACATTGAGAACAACTGATATTTATAAAAATAATAAGAACATAAATTAAAAAAAATACAATACCGAAACAAACGAATAAAGAAGAATTGCAGAGTCGAGATGATTAATTTCTTTTCTGAAATCTTTAAACACCCCGTACTGTGACGGTTTCATAGCGCTCAGATTCCCAGGATACAACTGCAGCATTGTTTCTGTTTATCATCACCGAAAAACAGAATCTATCGAACCTAATTTTGTGTTGTACTCTAAGACACAAGAAAAAAAATACTAGCATAACTATTCCCAGGATACAACTGCAGCATGTGTTGTTCGTATATTTCTTTTCTATAATGCTAGCAAGACTTTTTATAGAAAAATAATGAGAAGCACAAGTTTCATTTTTCAACACAAAAGTGAAACCTCCATGGTGCATTAATGGAGTCTTTAATTCTTGTCAATTATTATGTGAATTTATTCTACATTTTGACCAAGAAATTAAAGAGTAAAAATTATTATTGTTTGACCAATTCAAACTAAATAATACTCCCTTCGTTCCCGAAAGAATGATTTTCTAGAGTATTCACGCATATTAAGAATATAATAAATGTTTACAATTGAATTTATTATTTATTTTACTATACATTTTCCAATAAATATCAACCAATAGTATTCAACCAATTCAAATATTTTCAATTAATGTTTCTTAAAAGTATACAACCTTTTAACATTAACTACCAAAAGTACCTTAAAATTTTAGAAAATCTATAATTTTGGAACAAAAAATAAATCTAGAAAATCCTACTTTCGGGAACAGAGGGAGTATATTTTAAAATGAATTTCTTTTTTATATTTTATCAATATAAGATATCAACATATATTTGGTTTATAAGATTAAGTTAATGAACATGAAGTCCAACTAACAAATCAAAAAACTCAAATCCAAGTTCAAATATCCGATGTGTGTATTTGCTACTTTATAAAAGTTTCTCAAATCACACACATTAAACCTCCATTTTTCATTCAAATAAAACCTCATTTTTGACATATGAATACACTATTCATAATGTTCAAAAAATAGTTCCAACATACTCACCCAACGTTTTGATGCTATTGCTGCAGCTTCAATTTCGTCAATAACATGACGAAACCATTGATATGTCTCTTGAACGAGTGAAATATGCGTCATCTATGCTTTGATGGCTGCAATTGAGAGGCAGTTCAACATATAAACTTTAAAAGTGGAAAAGATATCCGTACATGCGGTCGAACTCTAGTTAAGGCTTATATAAGACTGTAACTTTAAAACCTTATAAGCCTTGTTTAATGATCTAACGAGGCCATCTTATATCGTAAAATCTTTAATTTTGGCTTATCTGAAGTACTTAGGGAGGGGTGGGTGTGTTATTAGATTGTGTATTCATAAAAGTTGTGTAGATTTAAAATTTTCAAGTGTAGAAGAGTTATATTTCCATGAAAACCATCATATAATATTAGATGTATCATAAATTATGATCTCTTTCTCTTTATCCATGAAATAATAATTTTAAATTTAATTCTCCATGAAACAACAGTTTGAAACTTAT
The DNA here is from genome assembly GCF_020379485.1 of Brassica napus. Lineage (NCBI taxonomy): Eukaryota > Viridiplantae > Streptophyta > Magnoliopsida > Brassicales > Brassicaceae > Brassica > Brassica napus. Next base: position 32,461,636 of record NC_063449.1, on the reverse strand, counting down.
ATCTTCACATTTTTAAAATTTAAAAATCTATAAATTCATAGACCAAAAATATTGTCTTATATTAAAATATAAACCATTAATTTAAATCAGAAAAAAATATTACAGAAAAGAATTCTGGTTTTCAATACATCTCTAATATATAAAAAAGACAGAACAAGTTAGACCGATCAACTAATAAAAAAAGATTTGGGTGAATTGGTGAAAAAAAAAATAGATTTATAGAGAAAGGGTAGAGAGAGATAGGAAAAGAAAGAGGAAATAGATAAAAGTTTTGGTTACTTAGCAAATTTAGGTTTTTTTGTGGTTATAGAGTTCAATTTCTGAAAAAATTAGTCAACATCAATCTTCGCAATTAGGAAAAACTATTTTTGCAATTGAAAAAAAAATATATATACCCAGATTCGTTAAAGTTATTGACTATACAAAATTAAGTATATGTTGACCGAATCTCGATGATAATAAGAAACATGAGATTCGGTCAACATATAAGAATCATTGACTGTGAAAAACTAAATATACACAAAATTTTATTTACTAGTCTCTGTCACAAAAAATATTTTTGTTTTAAAAACAAAATTCGTTTCTAAAAAATACATTACTTTTTATTAAATAATAATAATAAACTGTAAATTTCAAAATAGTTAATTGCTTTTACTGTTTATTAATTTTTTATTGGTTGAAAATTATAGAAAATAGCTAATCTAGAATAATATATTTATAATCAAAATTATAGATATTTTCTTAATATGTGTGAAATTTCTGCAACATGCAGTACTTTGAAAACGGAAGGAGTAGTATATATAAAGTGTGTGAGGTTCATTTTCAAACAGAACACAGAAGCCAAAACTACAATAATAATATCTATCAAAGTGAGATGGCTTCTACCAAACATTTCTTCCTTCTTTTTGTTTGCCTTAGTATACTTCTGACCCCAGGTTCAAATTCTCTAGCTCGCCTTTTTCTTCTGCTAATACTTTAATTCATATATTCAAAAATTCATGTAACAAAATTATTATTAGGTTAAAATTCTATAAACATTGGCAGAATTTTATGATGGGAAGAAGTTGATATTTCATCTAAGACTTTCTCTTTTTATGGCCATCCTTCGTCTCTATTTTACCCTCTCTGGCACCGGTTCTCACACCGGAAGTTGTGAGAGGGTCAATCTTTCCTTTTTTTTTTTTCTTTTCTTTGTTTGGTCATCCACGAACTTAAAAGGTAGTCATTTCTCCCTCCTACGGGTATTGGTGTTCTAGATCTAAGATAGCGGTTGGTGATACAATTGTCGTCGGCGGTGCGGGGCTCTGGCTTCACGACTTAGATCTGTGGGGGCAGATCTGAATTGTGACCCCTAAGTCTTTCTCAACTTCTTTCTGTAGATCCACGGTGGCTCGAGCAGTGTTGGCGTAGCGAAGAGGCGGCAGAAGTTTCTCGGTGATAAAGCACGACGTAAGGGTTGGGTTTGGCTATATATTGGAAGCACCGATTTCCTTTTTTCATCTTGCATCTCACTTTTGAGAATGGCGGCAGAGCTAGGGTTAGGGTTTTAGTTACAATGGAGGCGATCCGGTTAGTGGGGTGCGGTCTAGATCTATTTTGCTCTTTGCAACTTTGCACTTCTTCTATTTCTTTTCCTGTTTTGGCCTAACATGTTGCTTAGATCCGTTTGTCTCTTCGTTTCTTTGTGGCGGAGGTCTCGACTCCGCTTTTCTATTCCGGTACTCTTGTCTCCGGTGGAAATAGCATCTTTGTTCGGTTTTGCTCTTGAGATTTCTGGTGGCAGCGATCTCAGCGGACATGGCTTCTCTTCGGTGCGGCTCTGATGGACTTGTTGGTGGCGGTTTTCTATTTCGCCTCTTTGTTTTCTTGGGTTAGGTTAAAGACTATTCCTGGTCTGGGTGGACCGGATTAGAATGTGGTTTGATTGTTTTTCGGTTTACTTTATTTTCTTCATGTTATTTTTTATGTTTGTCAGCTGTTTCTTTATCTTGAAAAGAAAAACAAACTTTTTTAATATGAATTTTTTTTTTTTTTTAAAAAAAAGGGGGGGAAAAACATTATACCCAAACTCATATAGTATAATTTGTACTCTAGTTATGATTTAGTTAGAAAATAAGAGAATAAGTTAAAGGAAAGTGTACTAATAGCACAAATAGCCTTATAATATAATAAAAAATTATAATGTTATATTATAAGGCGAACCTGAGTGTAAAACACTACACTCTTCCAAATATACATGCATTGATGTTTTATGTTCTCGAGTTAAATATTTTTTTTGACATCCTTGATATATTTTTTGGGACAGGGTTAGGAGACAAAGTACAATTTGATTGCAGTCCAGATTTTACTGACAAAGACTGCGATAAATACTGTAAGGAAACTGGTCATCCGGGAGGCTATTGTGGACCGGACCACGCTATACCAGCTTTACGAATGTGTTACTGCAAAGGTTAATAAAAATGTGGTTCGAATATATCTGATTATCGGAGTTAAAACATAAAATAAATAAGAAAGACGTATAAGTAGATTGTTCGTCTATTTAATAATGATTTATAATTTCATCTCGTAATCTTTTTATCACTTTTAAGCTAAACATATACTTCAAAAAGATCAACTTTGTTTTAAAAAAAAAAAAATCTGGAGTAAACGGTTGCTCGAGATAGAAATTAGATATCTGACATCATAAAAATGGATTGTATCTCACATGGTAAGTTTTGAACTCAGAGTGTTTAACACCGTTTTGAGTCCGTCTTACCACCCAACTATTGTGGTTAAGATCAAACTTGTTTTGCCACAACCTATTATACTTTTCAAAGGATGATGAGAAAATTAGCTGTGTAAAGAGAAAAAGAGAGATATGGAAAAGAATTCTTATACATAGTTCTAACGTCATCTTTTATCACCAATCAATGTGTCACCTAAATTAATAAACGAAAAAAATAATTTTTTATAAAAAAATACAAAATAGCTGAAAAAAGAATGCTTTTGTCGTTAAAATCGCCAGCAAATTTCTAAACCCTAAATCTAAACCCTAAACCTTATACCACTAAACCAAATCCTAGACCTGAAACCCTAAACCATTGACCCTAAACCAAATTCTAGACCCTAAATCCAAACTCTATCCTCTAAATTCTAAACCCAAACTGTATGCCCTAAAACAGACTCTACATCCTAAAAGAACGACGTTGACATTAACACCGACATTAAAATTTAAATTTAAGGTCTAGGGATTAGGATTTATGATTTGGGGTCTAAGGTTTGGTTTAGGGTTTTAATTTAGGATCTATGATTTAGTTTAGTGTATAGGGTTTTTGAGTTTAAATTTAGGATTTAATATTTATAATTTAAGATTTAGGGTTCGTTTAAGTTGGCGTCGTCATTCATTTTTCTAACTATTTTGTATTTTCCAAAAAAATAATATTTTTTATTTATTAATCTAGATGGCACATTGATGGGTGATAAGAGAAATAATCTACACGACAGTTAGTATGAGTCGTACCATCACAATATAACATTATTACGATATTATCAAAGCAAACTCCGATCATTCCGTCTACTTTTATGAAGGTCCATCTGTTAGTTGTCAACAAATCTGGCCATGTCCTCAGTAAAACCAACACATTCACAAATATAATTGTCATTATCACCAGAAACCGAACGTCTTTGCAGGAGCATAGTTTAAGACTAGCCATATCTTTACATACTGTCTGAATATTTTGGTTACTCTGAGCCACCAGCTGAAAGTCATCTACCGTTCGCTTGATGTTCATTCCAATATCCCCAAAATTTTCATACATGTTAGATTTGAATAATAATTCCTCTTGTTCTGAAGATAAAACCACTCCCTGCCAGGAAAATAGACTTATTAGCTAGCTGTGAGGTTTTAATATGGTATTGGAGAAGCCTCACAACTTGCTCATCTGTTGGAAGACTTCCAATGGCTCTCAGACGACCATTTCCAATGGTTTCCTTCATTTTTTTCCTCAAAATGAAATAAACTTAAAATGAGTTTGTGATTTGCTCCAATAGTTTCCCTTATTTTCTTCATCAATTTTTATTATATTCATTTTTCAACTTCTTATTTATTGCAGATAACACCTTTATTTTATAAAATTTTAGATCATACTCACTTATTTTTAAATTCTACAATTTAACCAAACTTCAACTTATAAAAAAATATATATTACATTAATAAAAGTACATAACAACATACAAAGTAATAGTAGAATTTTACTTAAACAGTACTATTACTATAATTTTTCCCACAATGATCAATCAACGCATTTCGAAGAGAGAAAACAGCTTCTTTATCTTTGATTTGTCTAAACCGACTCAAAAACTTTTGGAATCAGGTAGTTTGATCTTCAGCTATTTCAACTTCGGGAGGTGAAACTTCTCTTCCAACTACAATTGGTGCATCGAGATCACGCTCATCTTCAATTACCATGTTGTGTAAAATTACACAAGTAAACATTATGTCACGAATCACATCTTTTTAGTGTTAATGTTTTGTTTATGCATAAAATAAAGATTGTCAAAAAGCAAAGGACCATTATGTAAGTAAAAAAAGGTTGACATCAAAATGAGGTTGTGAATAGTATTCCCTCAAATTTGAGGGAATACTGTTCATATACTCATTTTTTCCCTGAAAATGATGTACCATTGGAGATGAATTTCCCTCATTTTTTGATGTTTTCCCTCATTTTGATGTACCATTGGAGATGCTCTCAAGTCCACTTTATTACCCTGAAGTCCTATGAGTTCGTGCACCATTGCCTACATAAATATCTCGCTAAATGAGCAAGTCTTATTCTTAAAATCTTACAAAAAGGTACGACATCTGGACATCTATATATATAAAGTTGGCTTTTTTCTCTTCTTATGACATGTGGAAGGGGGGGGGGTTTGTTGACATGTGTCCTCATGTTTTTTTTTTTTTTGTATTTTAAATCCTTCATCTTTTAGATTATTGCAATTTGCTCCATCAATTTCTAATTGTGTACTATCTAATCTTTATCACATTTATTGGTCTCCAAAAATCAAGAAATAAATAAAATAATATAAATATATTTTAAATATTTAATTTATTCACAACTAAAAATAGCATAAACTTTCACCATTGTATTATTTTTACTAATTTTTATTATTTCATTTACAAATTATATATTATTTCACTATTAATATCATAAGATAATCAAACTAAGAATAAGAAACTAGAGCACCAGCGCAAATAACCAAGAAACCGGGCCAGAGGGAGAATAATAATCGAAATGCCAAAGCCACCAAGAAACATGAAGATATATGTCTAAATCACCGAAATCACAACCAGTAGCTAAAAGATAAGAAACGACTCACAAACTAAACAAGAACATACAAGACGGCCATGCAAGTGAAAAACCACAAAGCTCTGGATAGAAGGGACCAAAGCTCCAAGAGACTAACTCCTCACACTTATACCAAGGGAAACACATAAAGAAAAGAAACAACTTGAGCGAGGGAGAATGAAAGACAACCACCGAGAAATCAGAGACTAAACTTGAGACCAGAATAACCTTCCAAGCCCACATAGCATACACGAACGAAAACATTATCCAAACCTCGAGTGGCAAACATGGTGAAAGGGAGAGCCACCAGATATGCGATGAAATATACAAAGAGATGCGAGAACATAGAGGGAAAGGGAGACAAAACGAAATCAGCAAACTATGGAGCCGTTCTTGAGCTATAAAAGAGAGCATAGAAGTCAAAACACCAAAAACTAGATCTTGAAAACCAAGACGAGCAGAGACTATTGACGGTAAGCCAACGACGAGGAATACAACATCAAAGATGACTAAACTCTGGCCCAACCAAGGAGATGTAGTTCCTAATATCAGCTGAAATCTAAGGAAGAAGAGAAGCAGTCAATATTGACTGGAACAGCCTTCAATGCCGAGAAAATCAACCGCACAACTGAAAACTCATAAACCCGATCTAAAACAAATATCATATAATCTTACAGGTGAAAAAGGCAAAGAAGAATAAGAGAAAGAGGTGAGTCTTTTCCGTGATGGTGAGAAGCACCGCACACCAGAAAGGTAACGAAATACATAGACGGTGACGGTTCATGGTCAAAATATGGAGAGAGAGCAAAAAACATCTTAAAAATTATAATTTTCAAAAATATGAAAAATATAATACAATTTTGACGCGGAAACCGTTAATTTTAAAATCAACAAATGCGTAGATGCAAAGTTATTGAAATTCAATATTCTTTTACGTTAGAGACTCACTTCACTACTAACAAGTACTATATACACAACAACACATTATTCAAATAACAAACACAAAATATATTAACATATCACCTACTATTACATAACACGCTAAAAACACCAAATAATGCTCTTAACAAATAAAAACGACAACATAATTACATTATCCAAAAAATAATGCTCTTAACAATAATAGAACAATATTCAGCTCGGACACCCCGTAGTATTATATACAAGAGAGTAGCACAATAATAACCCTTCTAGTCAAGTTAACCTGATATGTCCACTGATTGAGCAACCGGGTCATCTCTTCTGTCAACTACAAGCAGCAACGGAGAGCTTTCAGTCCGTCTAAAGTCGAAAAGACCGCTTTCGTGATGATACATTAAGGCCCTGTTCGTTTGCTCACCCAGATGGATCATCTGGGTGAAGATGCAAATTGATGTTCGTTTTGTACATTATAATGCTACATCCAGATGGATCACCCTGCTGAATTTTTAAAAACTCATCTCAAATTCTCACCCAAATGAAGGTGAGTCTTGATGGTGCATCTGACTGCAGATGCATCTAGTTCAGTCCAAAAAAAAAAATGACAAATATGACCTTTTAAAATCAAAATATTATTTTCAAACCCGAAATTCTATTTTTTTTTGCATATACATTTTTCTCCTATAACCAAAAAATGTATTTTCTCGCAAAAACTGAAAAACACATTTTTCCGCCAAAAACCGCAAGATGCGTTTTTCCGCAGAAAAAACGCAAAACACACATTTCCATAAAAACACATTTTTCGCCCAAACAGTAAAACCGCACTTTTCGACCAAAACCGAAAAATCACATTTTTCCGTCAAAACAAAAAAAAAACGCATTTTCCCGTCAAAACCTGTAAAAACGCAATTTTCCCGCCAAAACCGGAAAAACTCAATTTTTCCGCCAAAACCAGAAAAATGCATTTTCCCACCAAAACCGGAAAACACAATTTTTCCGCCAAAACCGGAAACGCATTTTCCCGCCAAAACCGGAAAACAGAATTTTCCCGCCAAAACCGGAAAAACACATTTTCCCGCCAAAACCGGAAAAGACAATTTTCCCGCCAAAAACAGAAAACAGAATTTTCCCGCCAAAAACGGAAAACGGAATTTTCCCGCCAAAACCGGAAAAACGCATTTTCCCGCCAAAATCGGAAAAAACGCATTTTCCCGCCAAAATCGGAAAAATGTATTTTCCCACCCAAAACCGGAAAAATGTATTTTCTCGTCGAAACCGCAAAAATGCTTTTCCCGCCAAAATCGCAAAAAAAACTTTTCCCCCCAAAATCGCGAAAAAAAACTTTTCCCGCCAAAATCCTGAAAAAAAAACTTTTCTCGTCAAAAATACTTTTCCCGCCAAAACCGCAAAACACAATTTTCCCGTCCAAACCGCAAAACGTATTTTTCCCCCAAACCCATAAAAACGTATTTTTCCGCCAAAATAACAAAAATGCACTTTTTCGCCAAAAACACATTTTTCCTCAGAAACCGCAAAAATATTTTCCGCCAAAACCGTAAAAATGCTATTTTTCCGCCGAAACGTAAAAAGTTATATTTTAATCATTTTATTAATAAGTCCACCTGGATGTAGATGGAAGTTAAAAAATGAAAAGCAAACGAACATAGTTGCATTCAGATGATTCATCTGGATGCATGGACGAAATGAAGAAACGAACAACACCCAGATGGAGCATGTGGATAAAACATCTAGATGGACCATCTGGACGCATCTGTACAAACGAACAGGCCTAATTTCTGAAACAGAAAAGTATCTTTCAATTCGAATAAATACAGGATACACGAAATTCTCAGACTAAACAAGCTGGAAATTAGTTCCATCACATGCATGCAACCTATGAGTTCAGCCAAGATATATGAATCTGTGTGTCCTTCAACAGATTGGAGAAAACTGAAACATTCATTGGAAAAAAGAGATCAACAATTGATAAAACTCGAGATTACTGAGAGATGAAAGATGGGATCGTACACAGATGGTGTTCTCCGAATCTAGGATTGGCGAGCTCGTATCGAAGCTTCTGAATGTTCTCCGAAGTAGTGCGGATGAAGTAAACAGCTTTCAGATGCGACATTGATTCTTTCGAAGCGGAGATTGAATCTATCGTGTTCCACGAGAAACACTTCTTTCTGAAGCAGCTCTGATTGCGAATACACGATGCTCACATTGCTAACCTGCAACTCAAAACACATTGAAGATGATGCCTACATTATTGTGAATCGGAGAAGATTAGTGGTTGGTTACTGGATTTTATACCGTTTCGGAGTCGAGTATGAGGAGAACCTTCATGCCGGAGATATCGTGGAGCATCCGGTTGATGTAATCACGCACAGAGGTAACCAGCACCATCGTTCGATCAGATCTCATGCGAATGGTTTTGTCAATTTGCAAGGCTTGGCGAATTCCTTTGAGTCTTTCAGATCTTCCATTAATCTAGAAATGAATGAATTGCCGAGACGGAGAAATTAAGTTTTTATTTTTGCATAACAAACCCTATTGGATTGGGTATTTCCCTTTGATGAACACTAACTTTTTTATTTGTCAATTAACTTTTTTTATTTCCCTTTGATGAACACTAGATGATGAGGACCGAGCCTTAGCAAAACGTACCCCCCTCCCATTTTACCTTAGAAACAGAGCATATAGTTCATAGCTTGAATGCTTCCAGTGCACTCCACACCACACCACACCACACCACCGCCTGTCATCTCAGCGATGACTTGTTGAACTGGTTTTTCATGCTCTCTAGGGTTCACAAATTCGACCACACCCAACTTCTTTAGCTGCTAATAGCATATCAAACTCATTATAAGTGAACGACATTAGATTAGAGAAGGACACAGTCAAACACTAATCAATTTCTAACTACCTTCCTCGAATCTATTGGGGTTGGGACCGACACCAATGATCCTAGCAGCACCAGAGGTTCTAGCACCTTCTGCAGCGGCCAAAAACCAACAGCACCAAGACCGAAAATGGCAACACTTTGACCTCTCTTTGGTTTAGCTACATTCAAGGTTTCTCCTAGTCCAGTGTATTAAACCACAGCTAACTATGCAGACTTTGTCCAGAGGAGCATCCGGATTGACCTTAGCGACTTGGCAGGTGAAGGTCTGGGGGAGCTTGGATCTGTGCCTTGGTCTGTGGATGTGTCTGCTCCTTCAGAGCTAGAACAATCTGTTTCTCTGTTTGCTTCTGCTAAAGGGTTGCTAGAGCTTGAGGATCCCTTTACTTTATCATGTTGCAGCTTTGGCTTTGGTCTACGGATTGGTTGCATCTCTCATCTATGGATTGTCTCTGAAAGGCTGGAGATGGAGGTGGTAGAGGAGGTGTTAAGCTTTCTGGAACATTATGGGATGAAGAAGCATAAACATTAGCTGAGAAGGTATGCGAGTCCTTTTATGGTGGTTTATGCTTTCACCTTTCAAGACTTTGCTAAGCTCCACCATACAAGTGTGGAATTGAGCGGCTCACTAACAAGTCAAATTCCACTACAAGGGAAGACACATTGAAGCATATTCAGAGAAAAACTGGCTGAAGCTGAACTCGCTAAGTCTATACCGGACAATATCTCTCTAGAGTCTAGTTACAGCCTTTGAACCTGGTTTCATCTCCTGGTGTCTAAAGGGTAATAAGCAATTCCACAGGACCTGGTTTAATAACTCGAATATTTTTAACTTATAACTATCTTACTAGAATTAATCTGTTACGACGGTCAGGTAAAAAGATAAGACACGAAATCAACTAACTAAACAAAGCATAAAAACAACGGTTATATATCTGTATGTCATTGGGGATAAGAGTGTAATTTTGTGAGTTACTGATTCGATTAGGTGGCTTTCTCATTAAACACTACCTAATTTCTATTCTTCACCTAATAACACTTACACTCTCACTACACCTAATGGTCAGGTATCTAACACTTACACCATCAACTAATGTTCTTCATCATCCAACACTAACCATCTCACACTAACTATCTAACACTTTCACTATATATATATTATCTTAATCAAACACATTTCTCAATCAAACATCAAAAGCAATGATCAAAATAGCGATTATCCTAGTTTTGTTAATTGCTCGTGGCAATATACATCTTTCAGAAGGGAACCTAAGGCCGGGGTTCTACAAGGAAGAGTGTGCATCGGCGGAAGAGATCGTCCGCGGCGTTGTTGAAGGGAGCGTGGCGAGGAACCCAAGAAACGCGGCGATATTACTCCGGCTGCAGTTCCACGACTGCTTCGTTGGAGTAAGCTTAGTCAGTACAAACATGTTTCTTTTTTTATTTCTTGAGAGATTTAACATCTCTTTTTGGTTTCTCACTTTTGAAGGGATGTGACGCCTCAATATTGTTAAAACGAGATGGTGAGGACGATGAGAGTTCCGCGGTGGGCAACGCAGGGGTGGGAGGATTTGAAATCATAGATGAAGCCAAAGCTGCCACTGAGAAGGCGTGTCCAGGAGTTGTGTCTTGCGCTGACATCGTTGCTCTTGCTGCTAGAGACGCTGTCGTTACGGTAAATACTTTACTTGCGACCAAAGAAAGAGATAATATTTTTTTGTTTTTTTTGGGGTTATATATATATATATTACAAGAGTATAGTGATAGTAAATTCATTCAACTCTGTTTATATATTTGCGGCATTCACCGAAACTGAAAGTGATTGGATGATGTATGTCTCATTTTTCTCTCCGGGATGAAACTAATCATAATATATGGAACAGGCAAGAGGACCTCATTATGAGGTCCCAACAGGTCGGAGAGATGGCCTGACAGCTGAGAAGATGAAGGCAGCTAACTTGCCAGATCCTCAAGAGTCCATCAAGACGTTAAAGTCGAAGTTCAGAGAGAAGGGCCTTTCAGAGAAAGACCTTGTCATTCTCAGTGCTGGTAAGCTATGCTATTATTCTAATTAATCTATCTACACAACTCATTATTAAACTATATATTTCTGTTTTATAGGTGCACATACAATAGGCACAGTCGCCTGTTTCTTTGTCACACAGCGTCTGGACTCTGAGGATCCTACTATAGACCCAACATTCTTCAAAATGCTGAGGTCTACATGCCCCCAAGGTGGGGATGTCAATGTGAGACTTCCCCTGGACTTGGGAAGCTCATTGACATTTGATGGCCATATCTTCCACAACATCAAAAAGGGGAGAGGAGTCATCCAATCCGATGCTGCTTTATATCAAGATAGTGACACAAAGAAGATCATCGATTCCTTATTGTCTGCTAATATGACTTTGAAGGATCATTTCTTTTCAGATTTTAGTAAATCAATGGTGAAGATGGGATCTATAGGAGTGAAGATTGGTGTCGAGGGAGAGATCCGACACCAATGTAACACCACAAACTAAAATTTCGATTTAAATAATGATGTATAAATTTTGGTTGATTCGGTTTATTTCAGTTTATTTGATTTATGTGGTCAAAATGTCTCAAACTGGTCGGTTTTTGCTTGCCGGATGAACCGGAAACTGACTAAATCTTTTAGTCCACCAATCGGTTTATAACTTCAACCGGATAGTAAACAGAATCGATTTTTTTTTTTGTCAATTCGGTTCCAACCGGAAGCTCAGGACTACTTTGAGAGTTAACAATCGGGGCTCACAACATCAGACTTGGCTCCTGATTTGATTCTTTCTCCAAAGTCGCGTCTTCTCCGATCTGGGGGTCTCTCCACAGACTCTACCTCTGACCCTACCCAATCACTCCATGGGGGAACACAAGGCCGCCACCGACGGCGAGTCGTCGAGGACCTCGCCAAAGTTATTAGCTGCTGCTGATCGGAAGTTACTCAAGGTGGAGCTCCGGCGAGGCGAGACGACGTACGTCTCGTGGAAGAAGCTTATGAAGGAGGCTAGCAAGGCTCATGGTTCATCGGTTTCGGCGTCTGACCCGGTTCCTAATGCTAACCCTAATCTTGAGGCTCACCTTGCACCGGTGAGTTCGTAAGCTCTGTTACATTTGCATAGATTTTGACACTTTTGCATCGAAAGGACCAACCTTTGCCTCTAAAGGACTAACCTTTGTCTTGTCCTCCTCCTGGGAGTTGAAATTTGCTTTTGGGAGTTCATCCAGACAGAACCTCACTGTTTTTAACTGATTGTCGGAATAACTCTTTTCTTGTCGGGTCGGATTAACTTTGTTATTGTCGGGTTAACTGATTGGTCGGGAAGGTTTCTGTAAGTCTTGGTAAAGTGAATTGTTCTGTCATTGCTCCTTGGCATTGGGTTTCAATAAGTAAACTGTTGAAGCTAAGAAAAAACTACAACTTGACAGTGATTTGTTGTTGTCTAGTCTCGTTCAGTAATTTGAACTGCGGTTCGGTATGTGATTTGGTTTCATCGCTAGTGACATTGTTGCAACCTCGTTTTGGTCGAATATGTCACTCACAATTTCATTTGAAGGAAACTGGAGACGTTTCTGGCATATGATTTGGATCATGTCAGTTTCTAATGCTTTTGTTGGTATATCCAATGCAGGGTCCACCAGCAGAAGGTGAAATGGTCGACCAACCTCATTCTAATCGTTTCAACGCCGTTATTGAGAAGATCGAAAGGCTCTACATGGTATGTTTCCCTATTTTTTTCTCACCATTGTTGTGTCTATTGTTTAGCAGTACTAGTTAGATGAATGTTTTTGATTTCTAGGGGAGAGATAGTAGTGATGGGGAAGAGTTAGATGGTGCTCCAGACGATGACGAGTATGACACTGAAGATTCATTCATCGATGACGTTGAATTGGTCAGACAGTATAGATATCCTCCATATGTTTGTTTTCCTTATAAGATCAAAGTGTATCTTGATAGCTGACACATTATTCTTCTTTTTTTCTTTGCATTCTAGGATGAGTATTTTGAAGTTGATGATGCGAAAATTAAACATGATGGGTTTTTTGTCAACAAAGGAAAGTTAGAACAGATGTAAGTCTCTCTTGTCCTCTTAATTGCAAAACGCAGTGACCAATAAATACCATTTCATAGCAGTGTGGGCTCTGATTATAGATAGGATTCATGTTCTCACAGTTTCTCTATACATATGCTATCTTCCATTTACCAGTTTTATCTAAAATTGTGAATTCTTTTTTTTCTACAACAGTGAACCGTCCACAGCAACAATGTCAAACCAAAAGCCAAAGAAAAGGCAAAGGAAAGAGTCAGCAAAACCTCCCGGCGATGTTGTTGATGTATCCAGAAAACAAGCCAAGATAGCCAAGACAGATGGGGGAAGGGTAGTAAGTACCATTGCTTGCAAATGACTTTTTGAATCCTTAAGAGTTTCAGTCAAGAAGATTGATAACATGAATGCTAAATTCCAGGATCAATCAGCTGCTTCTGGGCCTTCGCTGAAGAAAAAAATCAGTGATTCAAAGACAGTGCAGGATTCGGTTTCTCCTTTAAAACCTCAAAGTGGCAATGACTTGGAAAATGTGAAGCATAGTGATAAAGCGAATCTGCTGAGAAACGCCCTAAGTCCGAGGTCAAAGGCAGCTGAATCTTCTGGGGCCCTTCATATGAAGCACAGCAACAAAGGTGCTCATCAGCTATCTAATTCCCTGCCAGGGAAATCTGGGCCAGATGTTTTGGCTAAATCAACAGTAGTCCGTCAGAAGGAAAACACTGACAATGCAATATTAAGCAGACAATCTATTCAGAGAAAAGGCGGTTCTAATGCCAGGCCTAAAACCTCAACACTTGAGAAAGCCTTCAGGGAATTGGAGAAGGTGGTCGCTGAATGTGAGTGAGCACTTCTTCACTACGTGTATTGGGAGTTTAAATACAATTTTAGCAAACTATAATGTACAATTTTTATTGCAGCAAGGCCTCCTGCTGCTGCCACTGAGAATCAAGATGCTGATACCTCCTCATCCCAAGCAGTGAAGAGGAGATTGCCAGGAGACGTTAAATCAAAGCTTGCTAAAGTTGCTAGGATTGCGGTAATCAAACTCTTATGTATGTTTCTTTTCTTTTTTCTCTTAATACATCTTCCAGATGTATTGAGATTTTTATTTTCATTGAAGCAGGCGAGCCAAGGGAATGTATCAGGAGAGTTGATCAATCGTCTCATGAGCATTGTCGGTCATCTAATACAAGTTAGATCGCTGAAGGTACAGAGACTTGTTATTTGAATGGAGTTGTGATTCTTACTTAGGCATAAGATTATATAATGGTTATTGTTACAGAGGAACTTGAAAATCATGATTGATTCCGGAGACTCTGCAAATCGAGAGAAAGATAACAAGTTTCAACGTATCAAGAATGAAGTTGTTGAGATGTTAAAAACACAAGTTCCATTGATTGAGTCCCAGGTTCTCTCTCTTCTACTCAAGTAATTTCACTGATTTGATTTTCAAATGGTTTTCTTATCTGGTGCTTTTAGATAGATACTTTTGTTCTTGTCTCTGTTGTTGGCTTTAAACATCCATTGTCAATGAATGCTTCTCTCTGATAATGGTTATACTGCCATAAATGGTTTCACAGGCAACCAATCAGGAAGCTGGAACATCAGACGATTTTCAAGATGTTGGTCCACCTACGAAGAAGAAGTTTGTCATGGATGCAGCGATGGAGGACAAACTATGTGATCTATATGACATCTTCGTTGATGTAATTAAGATTTTTCCATCTTTTTGGCAACCTTACATAACAGTGCTTAACTTGTTAGATCCAGACTTGAAGTGTGAACATAGTTTTGTGTTCTGTTTTGTTTTTTGGTAATAAATAGGGATTGGATGAAGATTCAGGTCCACATATCAGAAAGCTTTATGCAAATGTAAGTTCTTTATCTTTTTTGCTTTCTAAGCTCATTCAAAGTCACTAGACTAGACCTTGCTTAAACTTTAATATTGGTAATCATATCTTCCTTACCTGAGTTTTTTTTGTGATTTATTCATGCTCCAGTTAGCTGAACTATGGCCAAATAGGTTAATGGACAATCATGGGATCAAGCGTGCCATTTGCCGGGCAAAGGAAAGGCGGAGAGCATTGTATGAAAATCATGGGAAGGATGTGGTATGATCATAGACTGTTTCCGTTATCTCAGCAAGTCTCTCTGCAGTATGGTCATTTATCAGCTCTTTTCTTATTGAAGGGTCAAGGGAAGATGACTAAGAGGAAACAGACGCTACCAAAACCAGAGGGTACTACTGCCTATCCCGAGAAGGCTTCAAGTGTTGGAGATAAAACAACAGGTGTTGTTGTCCCAAGCGCAACCACCACGTCCTTAGACACCACTCAACCTACAGTTGACAAATCAAAGCAGCAACATGAGAAACTGAAGGGATCCTCAAGCTCTTCAGCAGAAGCAAAAGCAGCCAGAAAAAAGACAGAAAAGGCTGTTGAAGTTTCTCACTTGGCCACAGAGAAAGCTATTGTTCTTGCTCTGAAGCAGCAGACACAAGCTCCCCCGGACCTGAACCTGCCAAGTTAAAGCACTCCGGCCTAGTTTCTGTAGTTGAAGCCTGGCTCTAGCCTTGCCTTTGTTTGTAACTTTAATGTATCTTCTAATTTTGCGTCTAGTCATAATTTTTCCGAGTGTATTTTCTTTGAAGTAGGAGAGGAAGTCCTACTTCCTCTCTCATGTGTACAAATTATCAAGTTTTTTTCAAAAGAAGCTTGTTTTTATTTGCTTTTAATTACCAAGCAAGTATGGTTAGAAATGGATGTTTATGAAATAATAACATTCTCATGACTAGCTGCATCAAAAAGTCATGAATCATATGTAGACATAGTTACATAGTTTCTGAAATGTTGCAGACATTATTATGACTCTGTTGCTTCATTATATGATGAAAATAATGACAATAATAATTTTACTTATGCGATGTTTGCTCTATAGATTTAACTAACAAAATGAGACAAAGAAAAGCGCACATACATTTATATTCAGAAACTAAGAACACAAGTGACAACAAAGATTCAAAATCACTTAAAAAGAAAGAAAAAAACAAAATACAAAGCCAGAAAAGCAGATGCCAGATTATCAATTATTAAATTTGGCATTAAGAGAAAATAATACAACATGAGGGCAAGGAAAAAACAGTGATAGTAACATTTTCAGAGAGTCTTTACAGCTAGAAAACGAGGCTCTTTAGGCATGAACTTCTGGTTTGCATAGACATCCATATAATCTCCAAACACATACTTTGGATACTTCTTCTCACTTCCTTCCTCCGCCGCTGCCGTCATCTCCGGTGGACCAATGGCCGCCTTGTACGACGGGTTGTAGAAGGAAGCTATTGACCTCCGGTTTCCATTTTCCCTGGCCAACACTCTGTGCCATGCACTCTTGTACCTGCCAAATCCATCTTGGTTTAAAATCTAAAACCCAAAATCTCAAAACGTATTTTGTTAAACCGGTTTTATTCTGAATGAAAATGAAGCTAGAAATGTTTAATCCAGATAAACCAAACCGGTCTAGTTCCAACACAATACAACCGGAAAATGTCTGATTAATTTAAATTTTAATTTAGTCAAAATGTATATTTTTGAATATTTTAAGTTGTGAATTTTATTTCTTTATACGGTTTTTAGCATATACTCCGCTTATATATCAATAATTTATATTTTTAGTTCTGTATGATTTTAAGGTTTAACAGTGTAACTTTGATATAATTTAATAATATATTTGATATATGATAAAAATGAGCTTAAAAGGTGTTACCTTCCATTGCTAAGAACTTCAATCTGATCACCAGTGTTGATAACAATAGCATTAGGCAGCGGCTGAACATCGATCCACTCTCCATCTTTCAACACCTGAAGACCATCGTACTCATCGTCTTGGAACAGCAAAACGACACCTCCTGCATCAGTATGAGCTCGAAGGCCATTGACGAGCTCAGGATGAGGACAAGGTGGGTAATGGCTGACTTTGGTTCCAAAGAAAGCCGTCTCTTCTCCATCTTCCATCCCTTCGTTAAAAGCTTTCTTTATGTAACCTTTAGGTAAGCCCAAGTTCTCGTCAATCACTTCCATCATCTTGCTCGCTAGCTTCCTCACTTCTCCTCTGTATTCTACCATCGTCTCTCTGTTTTTGGAGGAAAAAACAAAATGACAAAAAAAAGTTTTGGTTTTTTGAAAATGGGTTTGAGTGAGAAGAGAGAGTTTGTGTGTTTACTTGAAGTTGGAAGTGTTGCATGGCCATTCGTTTTCGCTGTGGTCTAAGAGAGTGAAGTTATCTTCCCAGTCAACGTTTTCGAGTTTCTCGGTGGAGTTTTTCTGAAGCAGGTCGTTGAGCAGCTTCACAGGTGTTGAGGTCTTGAATGCTTCTGCTCTCTCTGTTTTGTAGCACTCTGAGCTTAGATTCTTCACCTTTTCAAGAAGCTCCAATGGAATCCCATGGTTCACCAGCTACACAGAAACAGAGTGATGAGCTCATCAAAAAACAGAGAGAAACAGAGAGACATAAAGTTCTGATTTTTAAGAGTTGAACCTGGAAAAATCCCCATTCTTCGCAAGCTTTAGCGATTTCAGAGAGTGTCTTCTCTCTTTCGTCACCATTGATCTTGGAGAAATCAATCACAGGAACCGCCATTTCAGAGCGAGATGTGTATTAAGGCAAAAAGCTCTGTTTTTAAAAAGTCAAAGACGACTCTGTTTTTGTTAATTAGATTTAGTTGTGAGGATTATGGAAAGCTTAGGACTTTATTTATAGTACACCCTGATTTTCCCCTTTTGTTTTTTTTTTTATTTTGTCAAAGAAAATTAGATTAAAATGTCAACTATTCATTTCTAAGTATTTGCTTTATTTCATTAACTTTTAAGCTTAAAGATACAGTTGGATCTTATATTCATATTAAAAAGGTTTAAAGGTTATAACAATCACCAAAATCGATGTGCATAGGTGATAAGGTTTCAAGCTTATAATAATCACCAAAATCGATGTGCATAGGTGATTTTATTATCCTGAAGCAGTTTCAGTTTTGTCCATCCATCTTCTTGACTTGAAATTTTGATGTGGAACATTATTAGTATGGCAATTGGAAAAAAAATTAGTTCCTTTTACAAGACTATTTCATTGTTCAAACAATAAAAGTGAACTCCAATCATTTTGAACAATTTCTCCCATTTGATTGTTATGAGACACGTTCTTTCTCATAATTTATTATTTTTATACGTGAATAATGAATTTATAAAATTAAAGACAGGGTTACTATTGTCATCGAAATACTAAAAACACACATAATTTGAATATCATATTTTAGTATACAATATAGATATACTTGAATTCCATTAGATACGCAAGGCGGTTAATATATCCAATGTTGATAAAAACATTGTTTTATACATTAACGTCGGTTAATTATAATATTATAAATTATGAAAAATGTTATATAAATAATTTTATAACTATAAATGTTCTTCTTTGAACCGCTTTATGAAAATTCACGGTTTTACTTGTATTTTGATGAAGATTTATTTATTTTATTAATTTGTATTATTTTTTTTGTGGCTTGAACTCTAATCTCTTAATATAAAGTACTAATTAACTCTCTCAATTAAACCAATGGACTAAAAGTGTTTCAATATTAGATATAGATATACTTGAATTCCATTAGGTCTTGATGTTAACACAAGACGGTTAATATATCCGATCAAATTTTTTTTTTAATTGGTGCCGAATCAAATTTAGATTACTTAATAAAAACATTGTTTTATATATTAACGTTGGTTAATTATAATATTATAAATGATGAAAAATGTTATATAAATAATTTTATAACTATAAATGTTATTCTTTTGAACCGCTTTATGAAAATTTACGGTTTTACTTGTATTTTGATGAAGATCTATTTACTTTATTAATTTGTATAAAAAATTTTGTGGTTCGAAACTCTAATCTCTTAATATAAAGTACTAATTAACTCTCTCAATTAAACCAATGGACTAAAAGTGTTTCAACATTTTGTTCTGTATTGCGAGTCAAGATTATATTAAAATTTATCCCAAAATTTATGTTAAAATTTATCCCTATTACTCCTCACTTTAGATTAAGGTTGAGATCATTCATACGTGATTAGTTAGCATAAAAAGAAAGAGACATAGATATGGGTTTGAATAACTGGATGCCTCTTTTATATCTTTACGAGTTATGAACGTGGAAAGTAATGATAGGTTTTGAGAATTATATCCAAAATAATCATAGACACTTGTTTTCATGACATATGTGGACAAAGGGAACACATGGGAAGAGGGAGGGGGGGATTGATTCATATACAGATATCAGTGGAAGAAAGAGCATATGCATTTTACTTTTGTAAAGCTACAAACTATAATAGTCGAAGATGATTCATATATTTTTGTCGTCATGGTAGAATATAATTAACAAAAAAATATTTAGAAAATTAGAGGTAATGCTATTAGTTGAAATATTTGTCTTTACAGCACAGCCATCTCTGCTGTACACATGAGCAGGTGATGCCTCTTTTTGTTTTCGTCCCAAATATCCATGCCTTTGTTAGCATATACGAGCATGGTAACAAATCTCCTATATATTAATTGAGAAGCATTTGAAAAATTAGAACCTTAATTTTATATTAATTAAAAAAAACCCCAAATCCTAGGTGGCACTCTAAATGCCTTCTAAATTCCATTTCAAGGAATTTTAGAGCATCTAATATAAAATATAGTTTAATCTAATGGTATCACATTATTTCATAATTATATAACACTAGAGAACATTATATTAACCTAAAATATAGAAAGTGTGTATTCTTTCCTTAAATAAAAGCTACGGAATTATCTAATATGATTTACATATATATGGCAATTAATGATTATGAATAATAAAGATTTGATAACAATTTTTGCATCCTTCTTCATTTTTGTTTAAATTTATATTTTTAAAAAAATTAAACAATCACATTAACCATATAATAAAAAATTTAAATTTTTTCTTATATGTTATATTTTGAATTTTTTAAAATGACTTTAAAATTACAAAAATGAGGAAACCTTATATGTTATATTTTTTTTTTTAAAACGACTTTAAAATACAAAAATGAGGACATCTTATATGGTATATTTTTCTTATATGTTAGAATTTTCTTATATGTTATATTTTGAATTTTTTTTAAAACGACTTTAAATTACAAAAATGTAAGTTTTCCTTAAGTATACGACTAGAAACATTAAAATGACATGTATCAATTCGATGGTTGATTTGAAAGCTTTGAAAACCATATGGAAGATAAAAGTCAAAATAATTTAACTATAGAAACAATACTATTCACTTGTTTCAAGAATGTGTTCGATGGAAAAAATAAGGTTTTTATGTCATAATTTGTTTAATGTCCACTAGAGAACATTATATTAACCTAAAATGTAAGAAATGTGTATTCTTTCCTTAAATAAAAGCTACAGAATTACCTAATATGATTTATATATATATGACAATTAATGATTATGAATAATAAAGATTTGATAACAATTTTTGCATCATTCTTCATTTTTGTTTAATTTTATATTATTAAAAAAATAAACAATCACATTAACTCTATAATAAAAAAATTAGATTTTTCTTATAAGTTATATTTTGAATTTTTAAAAATGACTTTAAAATACAAAAATGAGGAAACCTTATATGTTATATATATTTTTTAAAACGACTTTAAAATACAAAAATGAGGAAACCTTATATGTTATATTTTTCTTATATGTTAGATTTTTTCTTATATGTTATATTTTGAATTTTTTAAAACGACTTTAAATTATAAAAATGTAAGTTTTCCTTAAGTATATGACTAAAAATATTTAAATGACATGTATCAGTTTTGTGTTAAAAAAAAGAGACATGTATCAATTTGATGGTTGATTTGAAAGCTTTCAAAACCATATGTAAGATAAAAGTCAAAATAATTTAACTGTGAAAACAATACTGTTCACTTTTTCAAGAATGTGTTCGAGGAAAAAAATAAGGTTTTTATGTCATAATTTGTTTAATGTACACTAGAGAACATTATATTAACCTAAAATATAAGAAGTGTGTATTCTTTCACAAAATAAAAATTACGAAATTACCTAATATGATTTACATATATATGACAATTAATGATTATAAATAATAAAGATTTGATAACAATTTTTGCATCCTTCTTCATTTTGTTTAATTTTATATTATTAAAAAAATAAACAATCACATTAACCGTATAATAAAAAAATTAGACTTTTTCTTATATGTTATATTTTGAATTTTTTTAAATGACTTTAAATTACAAAAATGTGGAAACCTTATATGTTATATATATTTTTTAAAACGACTTTAAAATACAAAAATGAGGACACCTTATATGTTATATTTTTCTTATATGTTAGATTTTTTCTTATATGTTATATTTTGAATTTTATAAAACGACTTTAAATTACAAAAATGTAAGTTTTCCTTAAGTATATGACTAAAAACATTAAAATGACATGTATCAATTCGATGGTTGATTTGAAAGCTTTCAAAACCATATGGAAGATAAAAGTCAAAATAATTCAACTGTGAAAACAATACTGTTCACTTTTTTCAAGAATGTGTTCTATGGAAAAATAAGGCTTTTATGTCATAATTTGTTTAATGTTCAATCCGATCAATCCCATGATGTATTAATTATAGTTTTGTTCCATTATTTTTAATAAAAATTGATCCGATCCATCGGAAATAAATTATATAATAACAACAAAAATATTTTATATATATAAATAAAATGATCAAATATATAAAAGAAACTATCGAAATATATACAAATAAATTCACCCTGCGCAAGGCGCAGGTCTTATCCTAGTTATTTAGTATATTCTATTTTTGAATATCCTCTTAGCATATTTTTAATATACTCAATACAGATGCTGGGATCAATATTACCAAATATGATCACATCATATAATCTGTATAAAATTTTCATATTTTGGTCAAGTCGGTACAAAGTAGATCATTTGTGGCTGACTGTTACACAAATTAATTATCTTTATGTCTATTCGTTAATAATGTACTGACTGACGTACTTCGGGAGTTGTACATTTGTAGCAAATATTAATTTGTTTATTTATTCCTCTCTCCGTTTTTTAATATAAATCGTTTTAAAATTGTGCATTTAGATTAAAAAATCATTAATTTTTTATATTTTTTAAACAAAAACATCATTAATTATTTATCTAACCACAAATCAACCAATAATAAAATAAAATGTATATTATTACTAATCAAATAATATTAAGTGTTAATAAATTTTATATAGAAAACCAAAAAATCATATAATTTAGAACATACAAATTTCTCTAAAACTATTTATATTAAAAAACGGCCGGAGTATGTACAAGGTTAACATTATAAACTATTGAAAACAAGTGTGCACTTATCGATTTTGTTTTTTTTGTCAACTGACAAATAATTTTCCTTAGACTAAAATTTGAAGTATGTTTCTAACACGATTTTTTTAATTATGGTACTGCACTCCCATCTGTCGGTGCATGTGTATGTATAATGTTTTTTCAGCTGCTATATGCATGCTTAAACGTAAATCATCAAAGTTTGTGACAGAGTTAGAATTAGATCTGAATTATTTGATTTTGCTAGTAGTTATGATAGTGGTTTGTCATATGGATCTCTGTTGTATGTTTGTTAGTATTATTGACATTATTGATACATTTCTATTCTATGGTTTAGTGATAGTTGATACATTTTCATCTTATAATTATTTGATTTTGCTAGTAGTTATGATAGTGGTTTGTCATAAGGATCTCTCACTACAAGAAAACAGCGGTATTCTGACGGACATTCCGACGGAAAATGAAATCTTCGGAATTTCCCGAGGAAATTCCGAGAAAATATCAATCCGTCAGAATATTCCGAGGAAATTCCGAGGAAAAATGTGTTCCTCGGAAAAAACCGATGAATTCCGAGGAAATATTATAGGGATTTTACAAAATTCCGAAGAAATTCCGACGAACTAGTGATCGATCGATGCGTTTTTGGACATATTCCCATCGATCGATCACATTGTTACGCTTTGGTCCATCTTAGTGATTGATCGATGCGTTTTTGGACATAAATCCATCGATCGATCCGTTTATAAAAAAACATTCAAGATTTTGAAACCCCAAACACTAGTTCCTCGGAATTTCCTCGGAATATTCCGAGGAACACTTGATATCCTCGATCGATCGATGGGATAATCTCATCGATCAATCACATTGTTACGCTTTGGTCCATCTTAGTGATCGATCGATGCGTTTTTGGACATATATCCATCGATCGATCCGTTTAAAAAAACATTGACGTTTTGAAACCCCAAACACTAGTTCCTCGGAATTTCCTCGGAATATTTCGACGGAATTCCGAGGAAGAAAAGGGTTTCCTCTGAATTCCCTCGGAATATTCCGAGGAAATTCCGAGAAAATAGGGTTTTTAAACCGAAAACAACGTTTTGCGGTTTGAATAACACCTATATAACCCTTATTAAGTGTCTTACGTTCATTATGAAGTCAAAAATTTGTTCCTTACCCTATAATAAACACTTTTCCGATTGTATGAACGAAATCCCCACAACATAAGAGAAACACTTATACACTTTAATGAACGGTAAAGGGAATACTTACAATTCGTTTTGAAATTTGTTATTTTATGGTTTATGCTCATCTATACAAAGAATCCTCAATGGTATGCATTACAATTGTATAAGAAATGAAATACGGCAAAAAAATTGATGTTTTGAAACCTCAAACACTAGTTACTCGGTATTTTCTCGGTATTTTCTCGGAATATTCCGAGGAAATTCCGAGGAACAATATAAATTAATAGAAATACATGCACAGGATATTCTTTTTCCTCGAATTAATGAAAATATTCCGAGAAAATTCCGACGGATATTTAAGTGGCCGTCGGAATTTCCTCGGAATATTTTCATTTAACCGGGCAAACAAGCCGCCAAATATTTCGCGAAAATTGAAATTGAAAATACTGAGGGAATTCCGACGGAAAATATCCGTCGGACCCAAGGTTTTATAAACTCGAAACGCATCTTCTTCCCCACTTCTCTCTTCTTCCTCTCCGGCGATCTCTCTCTCCTTCCGGCGTTCTCCACCTTCTCTCGCGACGATCTCTCCGGCGAATCCTTTCCATTCTCTTACAAATCATGTAAGGACTCTATCCCACTCTCTTAGGTCCTATTTGTTAGGTTTTTAAGTAGATTTGATGATTTTAGAAGGTTTTTGATAGATTTTTGTTAGGGTGATTGGGTAGGATTGTGATTTGTTGTGTAATAGGTTTAGAATTGTGATTTGGTTGTGTTGAATTGATTTAGAACTTTTTTTTATAAATTATTCATTATTTTTTTTATTTACAAAACGTTTTTTCTATATAAATTCGATTTTACAAAACGTTTTTTGTATATAAATTCGATTTTTGGATTTATAAAAGATGATTTCATATTTATAAAAATATTTATATTTATTAAAACTAATTTTGTATTTATAAAACATTTTTTTGATTTATAAACACTATTTTTTTATTTTTGTATTTATAAAAACTATTTTTAAATATACAAACCGTTCTTTGTATATAAATTCGTTTTTTGGATTTATAAAAGATGATTTCATATTTTGAAATTAATTTTGTATTTATAAAATATTTTTTTGATTTATAAACACTATTTTATTATTTTTTGTATTTATAAAAACTATTTTGTATTTATAAAATGATGATTTCATATCTATAAAAATATTTATATTTATAAAACTAATTTTGTATTTATAAAACATTTTTTGATTTATAAACACTATTTTATTATTTTTTGTATTTATAAAAACTATTTTGTATTTATAAAAAGATGATTTCATATTTTTTAAAACTAATTTTGTATTTATAAAACATTTTTTTTATTTATAAAAACTATTTTATTATTTTTTGTATTTTAAATATGTTTTCTATTTCAATTTTAATTTTATATTTTCGAATTTTAATTTAAAAAATAAATTAATTTTTTTTTTTTTTAATTTTGGAAATATTCTGAGGTAGTTTATCCCTCGGAATATTCCGACGACATCTTCCTCGGAATATCCCTCGGAATATTCCGACGACATCTTCCTCGGAATATTCCGAGGAATTTCCGACGAACTTGTGGTCCTCGGAAATTCCGAGGAAATAGGGTTTCCTCGGAATTCCGTCGGAAATTTCCGAGGGATTTTCGAGGAAAGATGAATTTCCGAGGAATTATTTCCGAGGACTTTTTTCGTCGGTATGTCATCGGAATAGCGTTATTCCGAAGACATACCGACGATTTTTTCCCTCAGTATGCCGTTGTTTTCTTGTAGTGTCTGTTGTATGTTTGTCAGTATTATATATTGATGATACATTCATAGATAGTTGATACATTTTCATCTCATAGTTATCTGATTCTGCAATTGTAGTTTTTTTTTTTTTTTTTTTTTGTCACTGGGCGCTCTCTGGAATTCCGGAGGAGTCGAATCCGTGTGCCTTGAGATCCAGTTCACTCTAGTGTTTTACCACTAGGCTATTCTGCAATTGTAGTTATGATAGCGATTTGTTAGATGGATGTCTGTTATCGAGACTATTAATACATTTCCTTTTCATGATTATAAATTCGTTGGTATATGATTAATTGAAGAAAACTGTTTGCTCCCACTGTTTCACATGCACCACTATATTTTTTTTTTTTTGTCATTGCACCACTATAACCCTTAATATTGCACCACTATTTTTTTTGTCAATGCACCACTATAACCCTTAATATTGTGATTAACTATATACAGTAAAACTTTTATAATTTAATAATGTTGGAACTTTGGAAAATTACAGTTCAAAATTACTATTTATAGTATATTAATTTATAAATTTTTACTGTATACGAAACACCAAAGGATATTATTAGTACTTTTTATGTATAGTACTTTTTAATAGTTGATAAAAGGCAAAGCCGTCCATGATCACATGGGACTACACTTGGAAGTGGTGTTTGTATTAATAAATTGTTAGTTAATAATCGTTACTTTATTTATATAATATAAAGAGTAAATGGTTTGTCATCCAAATGCATTCCCCCATGCCACTGATCTAGTAAGATCAACGAGTAAAAATACTGACAACATAATAACTAGTAATTTATTTTCCAAAACAAATTGATTAACTTTAATATGTAAATGAAAAATTAAGAGAGGGGAGAAATACTAGATTAATTAGTCTTGAAGGGGAAACTGAGTGAAGCACATGGTGCTGTGATCTCTGTCTCTTTTATAGTTTTATGTTGCAGCAGCCAGCATGCAATCGAATCTAGGGACTATAAACTCCACTTAACTATAACATCTTTGATCGTAATCAGATAAATAAGTAGGGTCCTCTTATTGTACACGCACTAATTTTTATTTACATCAATCAGTCAATCGAAAATCGAAATGCATGTTATATCCCGCTGAAAGAAATTATCCACCGACATAAGAAAAGTATAAAGATTCTACAGTATCATATAATCAGTTAGTTTTTATCATTATAATGTCCGTTTATGATGCTCTTACATAGTCATTTTGTTATAATGATCAGGGTATTCCACATATTGTTAATACAATTAGGATCGTAGTAGTAACATGCGTAATAACTTACATATATAAATTTTAATTACTATTACTGCGGTGTGGTTTTAACCATTACCATTCAAACTCATAGTATCAAAGTATATGCCCCGGCCACTTTTTTTTTGTAAGTTTTTATATTTTCTATAATAAGAAAATAAAATCTTTGAAACAGAAAATGTTTCATGATGACAAGACAATCTTAATAACCAGCTTAGTTCGATGTATGAACATCTTCCTCGATATTGTATGAGCATAGCTAACTTGAAGGGGGAGAAAACTAATTAAAGCTTGTAAGAACTATTGTCGACAATGCTATAAATTCTCGAATCTAGTGGACGTACTACTTAAATAAACTACTCCATATAGTAGTATTAATTAAGAAAATATTTTCTTCTTGGTTTGCCTCTTACTCTGTAGTGATTCATTCATAAATAATGTTTCATCATATTATTCACTTCCGGAGAAAATGAAGACACATTAACTAAGAGTTTAACTGGTAATCTTTATAGGATCACTAAATGGAAAATGAATAAATATGAATAAAATTGTAGGAATAATTAAGAATGATGATTCTTTATTAAAATTAATGAGAAACAAACTTGTCCTATAATTTTCTACAATAAAAAGAATGAGAAAGAACGTAAAAGAAAAATTATTCCATATAAAAATGTTAAAAATGTAGTTTTCCACTTCATTTATTTGGTCACCATTTTAAAGGTAAATGCGCTTGTTCCGCAAAAGTAAAACAGTGAAAAGTGGTCGGTTTGTTTCCATACATTTTGGAGTATTAATTGACCATAACTTACCGTTACCGACATTTCCATGTTTCCATGTATTTTGGAGTAACTAATTGACCCTATTAACTTGTGTATGTGCTTGACCAAAAAAAAAAAAAACCTTGTGTATGTGCACAAAATCAATGTATATAGAAATGTCTTTATTCATTGGTCTACGGTTCTTGGCTTTCCATCGACATTCGACACGGTCACACGGAGAAGCTAACTTCAAAGACAATTTATTTTTGCTTTTTGTTAAATAACTTCAAATGCAATTTATTGCAAACTAATTAACTGCATTACCAAAAGTCAAAATGTCTTTTAAATCATTTCTTTCACCCATTTTTACGTTAACTTTCGGTTGATTATATTCTTATAGCTCAATCACTTTTCATTTTCAAAAGCATCCATATGCCTAGTCATCTTATGTCGTTAATCTGATCTCTCTGTAGAAATGTATAATTTTTTTTGGTTAAAAGGTAGAAATGAAATGTAGAAATGTATAGTTAAGATTACTTTTCTTGGAGTTTTAATTGTATGATAACTAAGTTTAAGTTTAAGTTGAATAACTATGTGTCTAGATACACAGCAAAAAACGTCATTAGAACATCTCTAACCCCATTAATCATATGGTACCCTCCTTCTGCTAGTTCCCACATATTGTTGGGCTTTGCGGTTTTATCCCTTTGCCAGTTCTCGCAAATTGCTCCATTATTGCAAACCCGAACATGTTTTGATTATATCAGCGGCTTTTTAAGCTGCCTTGACTTGTCCTTCGGCGTCTTGCAGGTTGCTTGACGTGCGCGAGACTTGGAACATAAGGGCACATGAGTGGCCAAGCATTGATTTTGGCAGAGTTTCCGAGATCCACTACTCTTAAGTCTTAACGGATCGATAGCTAATCAGTCATGCATCTATGACACTGTATTTTGCGTCGCTATTTTACTTGTATTTTGCTCTTAGTTTCAAATCAGATGACAGATTGGAAGCTAAAGTAGAGTCAAACAGAAGAGCTTCTATTATTGTTCAAAGTTTGTATTGCTCAAATAGAAAAGCTTTTATCTTTAGACATATAAACTAAGGAATGCCACAAAACATTTTGAATGAAAAACAATATATTTACCATTGTTACAATTTTGTTGTTTTGTAAAAGATTTATATGCATGATATTTCAAAATATTATTGTTATATTTATTTATATAATTTTGACTCGATCAACACTTTACTTTATCTTTTATATTTTATTCTCAAAACAATAATATATATTAAGTTCTACATAATTTTACTAATATATATTTACATAAGACAACAACCAACCAAGATGCAAATAACAAAATTAACCAAACAAAAAAAATCTATTATAGTTGAATTCGGAGAAATATATGCAATCTAATATACTCAAATGATACCCAAACCGACTAGATATTACATATCTAAAATAACATGTCCAATTAAAATAATATAATTTTATCAATATAAATTATTCATATAAAATATAAAATGATTTGAAACTAGAAGTAAAATATTAATCAATTATTATAATATATTTTCTGTATAAATATTTGGAGAATCACCCTAGTATGTATTATTTGTGGAGATTGATTAGGTCACACTTATTGCATTTATTTCACATACATACATCAGACACAAGGAGTAACACTATATCATCATTAATATAGGTGACAATCTCTCGTTTTATTTATGAATACAAAAGAGATTGTGAGCTTGTAGAGTATTATTAACATACGCGGAGAATTGAGCATGCTCCACCAATCGCTTAAGGGTTGTCGGTCGAACCAGACGCATAGCCACCTGCATCTCCGTAAGCGTATGCATTACCCTTGGCAGTTTTGGGACCCGCTGCAGCATTAGAACCTGCAGAACCGTAAGTGTAACTGCTACTATCAGCCCTTGCGTTGGGACCTTCCGCAGTGACATATCCATAGGCATATTTGTTAAAACTTCCTGAGGAACTAGAGCTGGGACCGCTGGCACCCCCATTAGCATTGGAATTGGTATATTCCGTATTGTAAGAACTAGTACCAGTACTAACGATACGCTCAGCATCAATGCCGTTGGTGGTAACAGTCTCGGGAATAGAGATGCCAAATCTGGTCTTTTGGGACACTTCATCGAGCTGCCTTGCGCCAACATTGGCACACACAACTCCAACAAAGATCAGGAGCACAACAAACTTTGTGGCATTCATCTTCGTATTCTCTTTTTTTTTTGTACTTTCTAGTTTTATTTGTAATAAAGGTGATTGTGTTTTATGTGGTGACTTATGTTGTCTTCCTCCCACACTTACCCCTATATATACACATGTATTTTTCAAGAAACGTTTGACATGATTTACAAGATAGATACAAGCTTCAATGCATTAGTTAATATTTTAACCCATAACTAACAGTCTTACCAATATGTCAAATTAATGTTACCATCGAAATAACTATCGCCAGTATCGATCTCAATCATAAACTTCAAACGTCATCATATTTTGAAACTATAGGTTTCTATATTCCTGGGATTTGATTATCAAATATTTAATTAGTTAGTTGTCCAACTTAAGAGCATTCTGGTAACGTAAGAAATTATAACTTTCTTTTTACGTTCATTTTACTGACAGCGGGAATTACCGTAACCCTTACGAACTGAGATCTAAAATATATCTACTAGAGTTCGTCTGCACGGGTGTTTTTATTGATCAAACACTAGATTGACTATGCCAATTTAATTGTTGGAGAATTTATCAAAACTAACTCACAACTTGATTTTAACCCCAAACTGATATTCAAACTTGAATCAAATGCAAAACTAACCTAAAAGTCTTGTGAAATTACAGTCCAGTCCCTTGTAACCAAAAAAAAAACAGAAGTCATTTTTACGAATATAGCCCAGTAAGTCATCTGAGATGTCTTGACGACTTACTTGTAAGTCGTCTGGTACCAGTTTATCTTAAAAATAATTTATAAATTTTGTAAAAAATATTTTGATGAGTGAAAAATAAAAATCATGTAATTATAAACAATTTTAAGTGATATAAATTAAGATGTGATAAAATTGATTTGTTTTAAGATAGATGAGTGTAAGTAGTGAATCATGATATTCTTTGGTTTAGGGGTTTGGCAAACATATGTTGTAGTATTGTATGTATTCTTAAGGTTAGACTTTGGAAAGCTGAAATGTTTTTTTCAAAAATTAATTTTCACCTATATGTATTTATTTATGTGTATAGTAAATACTTTTCAAGTTTGATTTGAGTTTATGAAGTGTCTAATTAGATAATTAAGTTTAGGGGTTATGTTTAGGGTGTGGACGACTTATATTTCAGTCGTCTGGTGAATAATTTTACCCAGACGACTTATATTTAAGTCGTCCACATCGTACTGAACCTTTAATTTTACCAAAGTACGTTTTAACCTAACAAGATCATTTACCGGACACATAAAAACTATTTTTTCACTTTTTCACAACTTTACGAAACCCTAGCGCTATTTCTCTCTAAGGGCGATTTCGAAGGCGATAAGACGAAAACCCTACCGTGATCGTGTTCCGCCGTTCTCTTTGCCGGTAATCTCTCCGATTACAACGAATCTCGTTTCTCCTTCATGCCGTAGAGTATTTTCGTAGTTTAAACTGACCATCCGCTTCCTTTTTTTCAGATCTGAAATCTCGTTTGCCAAACTCCACCGCCGGTATGTTATTTCTCATGTCTTAAGGCGTTTAGCCGCCGAAAAACCCTAAAAATTGTAGTCTTGATTCTTCTTTTCCCTTCGATTTGCAGATCTGTAACCGCTTGGGACCACATCTTCTCCGACCATATCTTCTCCGACAATATCTTCTTCGACTGTAAGTCATTCGTCTTTTGTTTAAAAGATGGTTTTTCTATTTATTCAGATATGCATGCTTAACAAGATTTTGAGATCAGTAGGAGGTCGGTTGTGACGATTGTTGTAGTCTTTTACTGAAAGACTACTCGGACGACTTCCAGGAAGTCTTCTACGTGTAAGTCGTCCAGAGTGTAAGACTTCGTAGAAGACTTCCAGGAATGGAACCAAGTAGTCTTCTCACTTCCTGGAAGTCGTCTGCAAGTCTTCTATAGTATTTAGAATAGTGCGCTACCTATGTGTTTGAGATGGTTGTTTGTGATTGTTTGCAGGCCTTAAAATGGATTTACCAGAACTCCCGTCGAGGATGTTTACAGTAGGAGAAGAGCCCGCTGCAATCAGGAGCATTTCGTATCATTCTGATGACACAAAGTTGTTTACAGCTCTATGTGATTGTCTCACAGCTGACGAATATGAGGATCTGAAAGCGTCGAAGTTGGGAGTCTTCATCAAGTTCAAGGAGCTTGGCTTTGGTTGGACTTCAAGGCTGGTACATTTTATTCTCTGTTTCCCGTTGGACATCAAGAAGAAGTTTGAGCTCTGGAGTCTTGTCGTTTCACAACCTGTGAGGTTTTCACTGATAGAGTTTGAACACCTCACTGGTCTGAACTGATATAATATCAAGGACCTGGAAAATCCAAGGTGTGAGGTTACGAAGGAGATGGCTGCTTTCTGGGAGAAGATGGGTGTTGATCTCGATACTGGGCCAAGTATTGAACAAATAACAGAAGCATTTTACAGATGCGACAATTGGTCTCGGGATGATCGCAAGCGGCTGGGATACCTTGCCATCTACGCAGGATACATTGAAGGGAAAAAGTTCTCAACCGCTACACGGGCTAGTCTTACAAGGCTAGGGATGAATTTAGAAAAATTTGAGAATTATCCATGGGAGAGAGTGGCGTTTAAGGTGCTGATGGATTCTCTGAAGGCAAAAGACTTGACGCAAACAGGTTACACTGTTGATGGGTTTATACAAGTTATCTAGGTGTGGGCGTACTATGCAATGCCAGAATTGGGTGCTAATTATGGGTCTCCCTTACCAGACGGACCGTCTCCACTGTTGCTGGCTTACAAGGGTGGCCAAGGACGACGCAGATATTTTAAGTCGGCTATCAACAGACATGTACTTAACTTCACTCCCTAAGAGTTCTCAGGCGACTTAACTTTAAGTCGTCTGGAAAGTCTTCCAACAAAAATACCACTCAGATGACTTAACTAAGTTTATATGTTTTATTTACTGCAGATTAACGTGAACAACTTTGTTCAAAAGGACCTTGATGAAATGTTTCCAGAATGGGACAAAGACGTAGAGGACCCTGTCACATATAACATAATTAAAGTCATGTTTAATGGTCCTGGATGGAAGTGGACCATGGACTGCTGGAAAGTAACTGGTACTCACAAGGTTGTGAAGATGGAAGTGAGTCCAGTGAAGAATGAAGTGAGTTCAGTTAAGACGAAAGCGACTACAGTGAAGTCAGAGAGTGTTGTGAAGGAAGAAAATAGCAGACCTCGGAAGAAAGCTCGTAAAGGGTCTTCTGTTTCTGCTGAGGCACCTGCATCGGGTAGTGATGGCTTTGGGATGACGAAAGATCAGATTGAAAGGGCCTTCAAGGACATATCTGATGCCATTAGTGATGGCTTTGGGACGTGCCTTAGGGAGATCAAGTTGTTGGGGGATAGGATGGGAGCTGTGGAGAAGATGATCACCAAAAAAGGGAGTTCATCTGATGATATTCAACTTACAACCGCTTCAAATCCACCAAAACCCGTGCACGAACCCGAGGTTGGTACCAAAACCTCTCCCAAAATTGCAGAGAAGAGAGTCACTAGGCAAAGTGTTAGGAAGAGTCAGAACTGATGTGCTTTGATGAACCATTGTGTGCTTTGATTCTGAACATGTGTGTTTTGTTTCTAGTGTGGTTGGATCTTTGCTGTATGGATTTTGTTTCATGTGTGAATTTCATCTTTGGTTAATAGTTTATAAACACATTGTGAATATAAAATTGCAGAGTGAAAGTGTGAATGGGGCGAAAGCAGGACATAATGAAGCCAAAGAACATAGTGTTACTACAGAACCGAGTTCCTCGACAGAACTCTGTCTTGTGAAACCTGCAGATGACTTACCGAGTGATGAACCTAGCGTTCTTATATTGGACAAACAAGTATACACTGCTTCAGATTCAC
Source organism: Brassica napus (assembly GCF_020379485.1). NCBI lineage: Eukaryota > Viridiplantae > Streptophyta > Magnoliopsida > Brassicales > Brassicaceae > Brassica > Brassica napus. Next base: position 32,427,902 of record NC_063449.1, on the reverse strand, counting down.
TCTTGGAGGAAGCTAGAAGGCAGCCAAAGAAGGAGACTGCGATGGTGAATCTCCGTGAAAAAAGTGAGCGAGAAAGGAAACTTGCTCCCACACAGCAAACTCCTTTTAAGGGAAACATCACTGCCAAACAGATCATTCCAAACAAAAAGGTTGGTCGAGGCTATGATCCTTTTGCACCCTATGACAAGAAGAAGTCGAAGGAGCTCACTGAATGGCTGGAACAAGATCCGTAAGTTGCTGGAATGTCCTATAAAACAGCTCTTGAAGAAAAATGATTGATTATTTACATTTTGTGTTTGCAGTTCTTATAAACTGCCTCTGGAAAAAAAAAACCACGTAGATGTCCAAGTCGGTTTTATCATGTCCTCCGAACCTCCTTAGAATGGCTGACCGACCATGTAAGTCTTTTGCTATTTTCTTACTCTTATACGTAAGTCGTCTGGTAGTTCTTCTGACTTGTATTGTTTTATATGCATCATATGGATGCTTTTATTAATTTACTGAGGCAGCGGTACCAAGACCATCCACAACATTTCAGGAGCGAGAGAATGTGCTTTCTTGATCATATATTTTTTCGGCAGTGGAGGGCCTCCTACCCTGATTTTAAGAGCGACAAGTGAGATGCCAATGGTTTAGGAAGAAGACTCCCTGGTGGGGCGTGGAATTATCATGCAGGCGAGATACCTTCTTTTTGCCAATCTAAGAAGGTTTGGGGGGTGGATGTGGATGATATTTATGCACCTGTGAACTTCAAGAACCAGCATTGGTTTGCTATATGGATATCGATCTCTAAGAGGCACATAGTCATTTGGGATATCATCATCAAACATATTAGCCCTGAAGAACTCGATGAGGTAATGAAGCCTTTTGTCACAATGGTCCCTTTTCTGCTTGTTGAGTGCGCTGTCTCTGATGAACAAAAGGTTCAATACACATTGGAGCCATACACATACGAGAGACAAACTGTTGGAGTACCTCAGTGCCGAGCTGGTGATTGTGGCCCCTTCACTCTGAAGTACATTGAATATCATTCTCTTGGGATGGAATTTCCCAACGCGTTTTGTACTAGAAACGGGAAGACCATCAGGGAGAAGATGGCGTTGGATATATTTCAAGAGCTTCCTATGTGCCATGAATGGGAAAACCAAGACAATGATGAGAACCTGGGAACATATAAGTAGATATTGGATGTGTTATTTGTATTTGAACTTGATGCTTTTGTGTACTGTTGTATAGATTAGGCTACGTTAACAGGGTCAGGATAGGATGATGTTTTTTGTAACCTATCCTCATACCAAACTAGAATTCCGTAGGAAATTAGTTTGGTAGTGCAGTAACCTTTCGGATAATGTAATGTTTGACTTGTCTTTTTAAATTGCATTGTCGTTGGAGGACTAACCAGAAGGTCTTCTGGACGATTTACCACCACTTCCAACAAAAAGACTTCTCAGACTACTTAAAGTTAAGTCGTCTGAGTGGTATTTTTGTTGGAAGACTTCTCAGACGACTTAAAGTTAAATCGTCTGGAAAGTCTTCCAACAAAAAGACTTCTCAGATGACTTAACTTTAAGGTCGTCTACAGATAAGTTCATAAAACATAAAGTCTACAGAGAAGTTCATAAACATAAAGTCTACAGAGAAGTTCATAAAAATAGAGTTTACAGAGAAGTTCATAAAACATAAAGTCTACAGAGAAGTTCATAAAACATAGAGTCTACAGATAGATAGATATATTCGAAGACATGAGAGAATTCTAGTTAAGTCGGTGGACGACTAACCAGAAGGTCTTCTAGACGACTTACTTGAAGGTCTTCCACGTCAGTTCTTACATTGTGGACGCTTATGGCCAGTTTCTTTGCAGACTGAGCACCTATAAATCATGTGTTGCTTCCAGGGTGTGCGTCCTCTCATCCTGGACAGCTCCAACCAAGATTGCCATCTTGATTTCTTCTGTCTCTCCGGACCACGCTTTCTTTCCGGAGGAAAGCATGTGCGTGCCTCAACTTGTTGTCCAACACAAGGATATATATTTTCTGAGTATCCTGCAAACAAAGTATCCTTTGAGTAGACCGGCCATACAAGTGTGGAGATATGCAAACCAGCTGTTGTTCCAGCTGCTATAGCATGAGAGCAAGGTATTTTCTCGACTTGATAGACACCACAATCACACTTTTGAAGTTCCAGATCAACATTACAGTCCCCATTGCCACCTTTCACAAAGAACTTCCATCCATCAATTTGTTGGACTCTCAGAGTATACACGATCTCCTCTCGAACAGCAAGCAAGTGTTCAACACCCCGACTATGTTGAGTTGTAAGACTCAAAGCATCTCCTCTCATTTTCCAATACCACCTTCCTAGCTTCTCCCTTATGAACTCCAGCAGGAACTGAATAGGAAATCCTCTTGCTCGCTTCAGTGCGGAATTAATTGATTCAGCGATATTGCTTGTTTTTAAGTTGTACATGTCTCCCTGACAATGAACCCTTGACCATAGGCTCACATCGGTATCCTCCAGATACTCAGCAAGATCCGGATTTGCACTCCGTATCTCATCCATGTACCGATCAAAATCGTAAAGTGTATGAGCATAAGCAACACCTTTCACCAAGTACAAGAGATGCTTCCCTTTATACTTTTTGACAATATTCTCTTGAAGGTGATAATAACATATTCCTCGGGTTGCCCAAGGAAACACCTTTTCACACGCTTTTATAATGGAGGAGTGCCTGTTGGAGACTATCACCAGAGGATTCGCATCAGATACACAACTCGCCAATTTTGTGAAAAACCATTCCCAAGATTCATCATTTTCACCAGCTACGATCCCAATAGCCAATGGATATATCTGAAAATTACCGTCTTGTGCGGCTGCAACCAACATAGTACCCTCATTCTTCCCATTAGGTGAGTCCCATCCACTACAATGACCCTTCTCTGATACTTAAAACCTCTGATAGAAGCTCCAAAAGAGAGAAATAGATACTTAAATCTATTCAGAGAATCAAGTTCTATAGCAGTGATAGAACCCGGATTTGCTGCCTTGATTTGCTCCAAATATGAAGGTAGTCGCTAATACCCATCTTCCGCTGATCCTCTCACCATTTCTTGCGCATATAACGATGCTCTGTATGAAGTGGTGTAATCAAGTGTCATGCCAAACATGTTCTTCATTGCATCTTTGATATGCTGCTGATTCAACCCATTAATGATTCCAACACGATCTATGAAAAGTCGACCAATGTACTTTGGAGTACAGTGTTTCCGCTGAGCTATTCTGTCTGTGGTGGAACATGTATGAGTTTTCACATACTTGGTTACCCAAAACGTTTTAGTCCCATGTTTCACACTTGCTCTGACCTTCCATTGACAACCACTAACACGACATGTTGCCACAAAGAGAGTTTTTGTTGACTTGTATATTCTGAAGGAGAACCTACGCCTCACCGCTGTCAACCGTAACTCTGAAAGCAGTGCATCCCTACTAGCAAAACTCTGGTTGACATAGATTCTGTCTGCAGATGATCCTTTTCCTTCACAACCATATGCCCCTTTGTAAAATTCAAAACAGATTTCATCATCTTCTTCCTCATCCTCGTCTTTAACCTTTCCATACTCACTATAATCCTCAGCATCAGCGGCAACAGGGATGTCAGCATCCTCCTCCCCATCATGATCCTCAGCTTCATCCCCCTCCTCAGCTTCATCCCCCACATCAGCTTCATCCCCCTCCTCAGCTTCATCCCCCACATCAGCTTTATCCCTTTCCTCTGAAACCGTTCCCATCTTGCTAAAGCTTGATACACAAAGACGTACTTCATGCGTTTTAGTTATCTCGAGCAAGTTCCGAACTTGTCTATCACTTGTAACATGAATTGGAAGAAGGTCTGGAGCCATTTGTTGTAATGAGTAGGTTAACTCCACAGACTCTGTGTTCATGTCCAGGTTATAATCTTCTTGAGTCATTGCAACAAGATCAACATGTGTCGAACCTTCACTCAAAAAAACATTCTCGCTTCTTTGAAATGATCAACCACAAAATTCCAACATCCATCTTTCAACAATCATTCTCCATACACAGCATGTAACTGACGCATCCTCTGAAAAAGTCAAAATAAAACACATTAGCAAACATAGAACAAAGAAAACGAAAATTTATTAAATATCAACGCAATTGACTTTGAAATTTGTTATCGGAGACGACTGAAAAATAAGTCGTCTACTTTTGTTTGGTTAAAAAAAAACTCCAAAAAGCTAGACGAGTTACATTTCATTCGTAATATGTTAGTTTTGCATTTGACTGGATTATTTCAGAAGTTTGACTTTCCTGGGCGACTTACATTTTAGTCATCTGCTAAAAAATTGAAATATCAATATTTTATTTAAACTCGACGACTTACAATTAAGTCGTCATAGGTTAGTTTTGCAATTGAAAAATAAAACTTTAATATTTAATTATATATAGACGACTTACAATTCAGTCGTCCGGCCGACGACTTACATGTAAGTCGTTCAGGATTTACGAGGTTTGACCAGAATCTCGGAATAAAATTCTGGACGAGTGAATTGTAAGTCGTCTATATATAATTAAATATTGAAGTTTTATTTTTCAATTGCAAAACTAACATATGACGACTTAATTGTAAGTCGTCGAGTTTAAATAAAATATTGATATTTCAATTTTTCACCAGACGACTGAAATGTAAGTCGTCCAGGAAAGTCAAACTTCTGAAATAATCCAGTCAAATGCAAAACTAACCTATGACGACTAAAATGTAAGTCGTCTAGGTTCTTTGGAGATTTTTTTGTAACCAAACAAAAGCAGGCGACTTGTGGGAACCGAAATTCACACCGTCGATTATAATAAATAATAATGGAGAAAAACCGAGTGAACCCGTTTTTCCTTGAAGGTACGAATTCTCTGCGTAATCACTTTAGAACGATAAAAAGATAGATAATCGCTCAGAGACGTTTTATTGAATAGTATGAATACAATATTTTCTCCGAGAGGAGTAGAGATATGCTAACTATCGGAACAACAGGACAAGAGGCGGTCAAGACGTCCTAAGCCTTGCCGTGCTAGTTTAACCACCTAAGCCCTAAGTTCTCTAAGTCTAAATTCTCGGATCCTTTTTCTTCTGCTCCTGCTCTCCTTATATAGTCGCTCTAGGTCGGTGGCCCATCCTTCGCCTTCGGGCCCAATTCTATCTCTTTCGGGCATATTCCAATTTTCGTCGATCTTGATAGTTATCATCAAATCTTTACATTTATCGTATTTCTGCGAGTTAAGACAAACCGTCATAACTTTAATGGGCTCGAATCCCTTCTGAGAGCGTAGATGGGCCTCTAGACCAGTCTGGATCCTTGCGGACCGTTCTTAGGCCTTTTGGCGTTTATACGATATCTCGGTTTTGGTCATAAAACTTCGAGAATAACTTTAATCAAAACGAAACGAGAAGTATATGGTCCCGAAGGTCGGATATCACAGCTAGACGGAAGATACGGGAGTCGAAGTAAGTCGGACAGGCCGGGATCAGGTCGAGCTCGCCGGGCGAGCCGACTCGCGTGACGGCCGAACTCGCCGGCGAACACAACCACGCGAAGGTTCAGCTCGCCGGCGAGCTGACCGGCGCGATGGCTGAGCTCGCCGGGCGAGTGCAACCACACGGCGGTTCAGCACGCCGGCGAGCTGACCGGCATGATGGTTGAGCTCGCCGGCGAGCTGACCCGCGTGACGGTTCAGCTCTCCGGTGAGTGGCTTTTGTGCGGGATTCGTTCTTCGTTCACTTCCGATATTTCTTTCAGTGAATGTTTTGCGAGAAAACCGTGAATAAGAAATAATCATAGCCGTTGATTTCGAAATAACCGTTTTTGACCCCAACAGTTAGCCCCCCAGCCCGTAAGACTAACGATTTTGCGGGCGAGTGATATGAATTAGAAATCGAAATCTTTGGCTAAGAATATTTATTGCGGAAATCCACGTTACCCTCATATCCCTATAAGTAGCAACTCACCACTCCTCATTCTTCACACATCTCTTTCTCTCACATTCTCTTTTCTTCAAACTATCTATCAAGAATGTCTTCCTCCCCAAGTGAAAAGAAAAGCTCCGACGTCGAGATGGGTGAGGCCAACTCGGCACTTCCGACTCCGGCCATGCACGAAGCTACTCCAACCTTCATCGCCGGGTTTCTTTCTTTCAAAGAGAGACTGTCCAGACGCAGTGCCGAGAAGGAAGGGGGTCGGATTCAGCCTGAGGTGCCAGCTATCCTTTCTTCGCCTGCGATGTCGACCTCGGCTGGTGGAAACAAGTCCCCTGGTGATGCCATGCCCCTCGCAGAATCGGCCATGGTTCCTGTTCAAGTTCCAGAGGTCTCGGCTCAACCCTCGGGCTCTTCGACCACACCAGTCCCAGCTCCTAAGGAGAAGAAGGCTACAGAGTTGATGCCTCCACCTTAGGATAGGAAGGAGATCGTCCTAGGGCTTCCCGCGTCCAGTGCTGCTCTTTTGACCAAAAGCCGCAAGAGGACTGGCACTGCGACCGAGACCGTCAAGAAGAGGAGATGTACCGCTGGCGCGGAAGGGGAGCCCTCGGGACCTTTGTCGCAACATCGTGCCAAGGTTTGTTTTGAATATTTTCAGCATGAGCCACCTTGTTCTACGATTATCTTGACCCTTATTTCATGTATAGTTTGTATCCCTGATTGACGGGATGCTCAGCGACTGCAGTTCAGAGATAGAGCGTTCGACAAGGGGCCTGGCTGAATCGCGAGAGGCGTTGAAACAAGCAGAGGCCGCGTTGAAATCTACTAAAGCCGCTCGTGCTGCTGAGCTCTCTCAGCTGGAGGTTCGGGTCAGCGATCTCGAGCGGGACCACATAAAGTCGGCGAGTGCATTGTTCAAGCTGAAGTAAGAGAAAAAGAGCAAGGCTTCCGAAGTCCGTCGTCTCCAGCGTGAAATTCAGAACCGAGAAGAGTCGAGGACTGTTGTTTCGAGGGATGATTTTCACGTTCGCCTGACGAGGATGGCTGTTCTGTTTGATTCCCTCATGGCGGTCCATGAGAAGGACCTGGCTCTGGCGAGCGTCGAGGGAAGCCTGAACGAGATCCACCTGCTTAAAGGCGACATGGTTCCGACTCTGGACTCCGAAGAAACCAGGCTGTTGTCTCGCAAGGAGGAATTGAAGGCTTCCGACGGGGACTTCGACTCGATCTTCTCTCAGCTGCAGTTCGAGTGCACCCTCACGCTGTGTTCGGGAGAGACCGAGGCAATGGCTGTGAGGTTGAGGATGAAGGTAGTGCTCCGAGGAGTGCTTAGGGTAATGATCCTTTCGGGGATTTTTTTATTTTGTGTCTCGGCCTGTTTGTGAGGCCACAGTTTGCATGTTTCGGGACTGGCCGTTGGTGGCTTTGAATCCCTGCCTTGTTTGGGCTCAATCTATAAAATCTTTTCGGCTTATTATAAATCGAGAGAATTCCGGGTTTTTCGAAGTTAGAGGGCGAAGGAGTGAGTTGTCGTCTCGTTCCTTGCCCCCGGACGATCACCGTATCCATAGTCTGTTGAGCGCACAGCTTTTGCTTTGTGCGAGGACTCGTGAAAACGTATAGACTTAAGTGAAGAGACAAGTTTTGGGATCTCATATCGGGATGTCGATATTATGCCTTTGAGATGTCAGGATCCAGCAAGACTGGGTTTAGGGCAAGACCTAGGTTTACTTTCGGACTAAGGCTATGCGATGACAATTCCGCTTTCGTTTTGCCTGTTTACGATTTCTACCTGATTCATACCAATATAAAGTCCACGAAGTGTTATCGGCTTATATGACTTGTCTTGGCATGAATCGAGCTACTTCCAAAGGCCGTTTGGAGCTGCTGGCCAAAATTTTGGATTTTCTTGTATATCGCGCTATGGTATCCTTGTCGGCTGTAAGAGAGCCTATCCTTTCGAGGGCGGCTAGTGTCTGTTTAGGACGTTAGGGTTCGTTTGTTGTGATCAGCAACACATAAGCGATACCATTTAAAAGGCATTTCACCGTTAGAGGTATGTTGATTTTGGAAACAAGAGTGTTGTTTCCATAAGTGTTGGAAAGACCGTAACTTCAAGCGTGTTGCGACGTCTCACAGTGCAAGAAGTTAATCTTTTTTTTTGTTTTGAGTCGCGTTTTTCTTGCGGGCTTTTTACCAAGGATGCTCTTTTTTTTTATGAGCATTCGTGGGTTTGTTGGTTTTAGCGTGATAGCTGATTTAGGCGTTCAGAGCGAGTTCTGGACCGCCGTTCTGGCCGTTTGTTGGGTAGTCGGCTTAGCGATTGTAGCGTCGCGTTTTCTTTTTTTTTTGTAAAAAGTTCCGAAAAGATCGACTTTTTTGAAAGTTGTGGGAGTATACGAGTATACGTACCCATCCCCCCCCCCCTTTTTTAAGATGGGGGATAGCTGAACTCGCTGGGCGAGATGCCTACGTACCCTTTTTCGGGGATCAAGCCATCTCGTAGTTCTTTGGATCCACTTTACGATTAGTGGTAGTATTTCTTAAGATGCATCGCGTTCCAGGTTCTTTGGATCTTGACGTCCTGCATGTTTGCGATTTGGTATGATCCTGGTCGGATTACCTTTATGACCTTGTATGGGCCTTCCCAGTTTGCTCCCAGTTTTCCTGCGTTACGTTCGACTGTGTTTTGGAAGACTTTGCGAAGGACCAGGTCGCCTTCTTTGAACCTGCGATGGCGAACGTTTGAGTTGTAGTATTTTGCGGCGGCATGCAGGTAATTTTGGATCCGTATGAGAGCTTGATCTCGCCGCTCGTTAATAAGATCGAGTTCGTCTAGGAGCATTGCGCTGTTAAAATCTTCTCGTTCGAGGAGGAATCTTCTCTGTACTCCGGGAAATTCTACTTCCGCAGGGATCATACATTCCGTTCCGTAAACGAGGGCGAATGGGGTTTCACCCGTAGCCCGTCTCAGGGTCGTACGATGCGACCAAAGAACTCCTTCGAGCTCTTCTACCCATCGCCCCTTTTTGGCGCTTTTTTAACCCATCGAGGGTCTCTGCCTGGCCATTGCACTGCGGATATCTGGTAGTCGACTTGGTCTGTCGTATCTTCCACTTCTCGCAGAATGCTTCGAATCGGGTAGAGATGAACTGAGATCCGTTGTCTGTAACGATTTCGTAAGGGACCCCATGTCTGGTGATGATTTTTTTCCATACGAAGTTCTCGACTTGTACGTCTTTGATACTTGCATAGGAATCTGGCTCTACCCACTTTGAGAAGAAATCCGTGAGGACCAGGAGGAAGCATTTCTGCTTCGAGTTGTGTAATGGCCCGACGATATCCATGGACCATGAAGGGATACAGAGATGAGATGGACGAGAGGACTTCCGCGGGTTGATGGATTGTCGGCGCATGCCTTTGGCATTTTTCGCACTTCCATGCAAATTTCTCGCAGTCCTTGATCATAGTTGGCCAGTAATAACCATGGCGTTTTATTTTTACGGTGAGAGATCTTCCGCCGGAGTGGTTCCCACATGATCCGGAATGAACCTCCTCCATTACTCTTCTTGCTTTTTCGCCTTCGGCGCAGTTCATGAGTGGGCCAGAGAATCTCCATTTGTAAATTTCTCCTTCAACCGTTACATATCGCGCGGCCTGTGTCTTGATTTTGCGGGCCGTCCATTTCTCAGTGGGAAGTGTTCCGTTGATTATGTATACTCAGATTGGCTCTAGCCATGGGCTGTCGCAGCCGTATTCCGACTGATCCACGTTTTCTTCTGGTGGGTCTTCGACTACCTCCGCATTTTCGATTTGTGCTCAAATCAGATTGGCGACCACTGGTGGTCAGATGCTTGGGTGTTCGATGAACTCGACATGGATTACTCGTCTTAGTCCAAAATCCGAACTTGATGCGAGTGCGGCCAAGGCATCCGCCTGAGTGTTTTCCGAGCGAGGAATCCTAGTGAGGGCGAAGTGGTTGAAGTCTCGGGAGAGGTCTTGGATGAGTTTTAGATATGCATCCATTCTCTCGTCCCTCGCTTTGTATTCTCCGCTGTACTGATTTGCGACTAACTGAGAGTCACAGTAAGCGTGAATGTTGCGGATCTTAAGCCCATGGGATAATCGTAATCCTGCGACGAGTGCTTCATATTCGGCCTCGTTGTTCGATGCATGGAATTCCAATCGGAATGATTGTTCCAAGACTTCACCGGTCGGAGACGTGAGCCGGATTCCGATCCCGGATCCTTGTTTGGACGACGATCCGTCAACGTAAAGGATCTAGGTTGAGTCCGGTTCCGTGTTTGTCATATCCCCCGTGGGCAATTCTACCAAGAAGTCTGCTAGTACTTGAGATTTTGCGCAGGTTCTTGGGCGGTACTCCATGTCGTACTCGCTTAGTTGGATTGCCCATTTTGCGAGTCGTCCTGACTGACTCGGACTGTGCAAGATCGTTCGCAGGGGGAAAGTGGTGAGGATTATTATGGTATGCGACTGAAAGTACGGCAGGAGTTTCTTTGCCGATGTCACAACTGCGAATGCTAGTTTCTCCATCAGGGGATACCGGGTCTCAGCGTCCAGTAACGTTTTGCTTATGTAGAAGATTAGTTTTTGCTCACCGCGTTCCTCTCTAATCAAAACGCCGCTTACCGCTGTTGTGGAGACTGTGATGTACACGAACAAGGGTTCTCCCTCCACTGGTTTTGCGAGGACGGGAGGAGTGGCTAGGTAAAGTTTTAGCTGTTGGAAAGCTTTCTCACATTCCTCCGACCATTCGAACTTCTTATTCCCTTTCAGCGTGTCGTAGAAAGGAAGACACTTATCCGTCGAGCGCGAGATGAAACGGTTCAAGGCCGCGACTCTTCCGGTTAGTCTTTGGACTTCCTGTTTCATCCTTAGCGAGACCATCTCTATTAACGCGTTGATCTGCTTAGGATTGGCTTCGATCCCACGACACATGACTAGGTACCCGAGAAATTCTCCTGATGCCACCGCGAATCTACACTTTGCATGGTTCAGTTTCATGTTGTGGGCGTTAAGTTTTGCAAAGCACTCCTCCAAATGGGAGACGTGGTCGTGCTCGTCAAGAGACTTTACGAGCATGTCATCGATATATACCTCCATATTCTTGCCGAGCTGTTCGGAGAAAATTCGATTGACAAGTCGCTTGTAAGTGGCGCCTGCATTCTTGAGACCGAAAGGCATTACTTTGTAGCAATATGTTCCCCGATCGGTGATGAACGCAGTTTTCTCACGATCGTCGGGATTCATCATGATCTGATTGTACCCGGAGAAGGCATCCATAAATGATAAGAGTTTGTCCCCTGCTGTTGCTTCGAACAGTCGGTCGATGTGCGGGGGTGGGAAGCAATCCTTTGGACATGCCTTGTTGAGATCGGTGAAATCGACGCATACTCGCCATTTGCCGTTTTTCTTTTTGACCACGACCGGGTTAGCAAGCCAGTCTGGATACCTAACTTCTGTTATTGATCCGACCTTTAGGAGTCTTTCGACTTTCTCATTTACCGCGGTGGCACGCTCCGGTTCTAGCTTCCGCCTTTTTTGTTTGACAGGTCTGTAAGTCGGATCGATGTTGAGCTCATGACACGTTATGCCGATATCGATCCCTGGCATGTCTTCCACGGCCCAAGCGAACGCATTGAGGTTCTTTTTGAGACAGGAGATGAGCTCTGTCTTTAGTGGCTCGCGGAGGTTGGCTCCAATCTCGACGCATCGTTTCGGAGAGGATTCGTCGAGGCTGATCAAAATTACCGGTTCGGAAGTCGGTTCGAGCTTCCCTTCAAGGTATTCAGCCCTTTGAGATTGCCAGAAGACTTCCGAGTCTCGTTCCGGGGCGTTCTCATCGAGAGTCAGCTTTCTTTTCTTTTTATGGGAAGTTTCGATCGCCAAGTTCTTTCTTTTTAACTCGGCGGCGAAACATACTTGCGACATCCTGCGGTCTCCTTGTATAGTTTCGACTCCACGAGGGGTTAGAAACTTAAGGCACAGATGGAATGTCGAAGGGATCACTAGCATGGAATTCAGCTATGGAGTACCGACAATCGCGTTGTACGATGTTGGGCGGTCGATGACTAAGAATTCCATGACTTTGGTGATGCTCCCGGCTTTAACAACGAGGTCGATCGAGCCGAGAGTCATAGTAGCATTTCCCGAGAGTCTGAATATCCGTCTGGGTCTTTCCGTAACGGCGCACAGATCGATCTCCATTCTTTCGAGGGTGCTTTTGTAGATAATATTGGCCGAGCATCCGGTGTCGACCAACACTCTCGCTACGTCGATGTCCTGGATCGTCAGCTCGATGACAAGGAGATCGTTGTGGGGTTTGGCCTGATCGGCCGTTGCCCGGTCCTTGAAAGAAACGACATCGTTAGCTGCTGGAGCGGACATCCTGTGTCTTTTATCGTTTAGTGATTTTTGAGTTAGAGAATTCGTCAAATCCCCCTCCTTCTAGCGCCAAACTGTGGGAACCGAAATTCACACCGTCGATTATAATAAATAATAATGGAGGAAAACCGAGTGAACCCGTTTTTCCTTGAAGGTCTGAATTCTCTGCGTAATCACTTTAGAACGATAAAAAGATAGACAATCGCTCAGAGGCGTTTTATTGAATAGTATGAATACAAGATTTTCCTCGAGAGGAGTAGAGATATGCTAACTATCAGAAAAGAGGCGGTCAAGGCGTCCTAAGCCTTGTCGTGCTAGTTTAACCACCTAAGCCCTAAGTTCTCTAAGCTAGCAGGAGTTCTCTAAGTCTAAATTCTCGGATCCTTTTTCTTCTGCTCCTGCTCTCCTTATATAGTCGCTCTAGGTCGGTGGCTCATCCTTCGCCTTCGGGCCCAAGTCTATCTCTTTCGGGCATATTCCATTTTTTGTCGATCTTGATAGTTATCCTCGAATCTTTACATTTATCGTATTTCTGCGAGTTAGGACAAACCGTCATAACTTTTATGGGATAGAATCCCTTCTGAGAGCGTAGATGGGCCTCTAGAACAGTCTGGATCCTTGCAGACCGTTCTTAGGCCTTTTGGCGTTTATACGATTTCTCGGTTTTGGTCATAAAACTTCGAGAATAACTTTAATCAAAACGAAACAAGAAGTATATGGTCCTGAAGGTCGGATATCACAGCTATACGGAAGATACGGGAGTCGAAGTAAGTCGGACAGGCCGGGATCAGGTCGAGCTCGCCAGGCGAGCCGACTCGCGTGACGGCCGAACTCGCCGGCGAACATAACCACGCGACGGTTCAGCTCGCCGGCGAGCTGACCGGCGCGATGGCTGAGCTCGCCGGGCGAGTGCAACCACACGGCGGTTCAGCTCACCGGCGAGCTGACCGGCGTAATGGTTGAGCTCGCCGGCGAGCTGACCCGCGTGACGATTCAGCTCTCCGACGAGTGGCTTTTGTGCGGGATTCGCTCGTTCATTCACTTCCGATCTTTCTTTTAGTGAATGTTTTGCGAGAAATCCGTGAATAAAAAATAATCATAGCTGTTGATTTCGAAATAACCGTTTTTGACCCCAACACGACTTATATTTCAGTCGTCTTAGAAAACAGATTCAAAGTCAATTGCAAAAATAACCTCTGCATTGACCAGACGACTTCCAGGTAAGTCGTCTACAGCCAGACGACTTACCTGGGAAGTCGTCTGGACGAACAGATCTGGAAAAAAACTCGATTTCATACCTTAAATTGGTGAGATAACTTCCTTAGCACACATAAGGCTTCTCCAAGCACACAAAATCTCAAACGAAAGTGACTCACTCACAATCGTTAGCTTCTATGACTCTATGAACCATAAAAATGTAGAATCAAAATCTTGGTTTTTTTTAGCTGAACGTGGAGAGAAAGTGAGAGAGATGTTGTGTTTAGTTCATAAGAATGAAGAAAGAAGAAGGGTAAATCGATTTTGGGAGCATTAAGAACTTCAAATTGGTTGTTCATGGTGGTTGGGGGTATTGATGACAATGGCAATCTTGTAATTACTTGAAGATGATGAGAGTGAGAGAGTAAAAATGTCATTTTCGAAAAGAAAAAAAAAATTGATGGCATTTTCGTGAATTATATGAATTTGTGGGGTGAATATGGCAAAACTAATTTCCAAAAAAAACGTGGTTAGTTTTGTGTTTGAATTTGAGTTCTAGGTCAATTTTGCAAAAAAAACTCTTAATTGTTTTACATGGTGTTTGTTGCTTATGTAGCTTTTAGATATCCATGTTAACAAAATGATGTTATATAACTTAATTGATAATTTTAATAGTAATTTTTTTTTGTAGTGTATTTATTTTTAAATTTTTAACATTTAATATGTGATTAATAAAGCTATTTTCGGAAAACATTCATGTCTAATATTTGATATAACACGATTTCATTTTTATATTGATCAAAATTTGCTGATACGACAAAATAGTTAAATTAATTAGTTTAAAGGACAGTACTAGGATTGAGAATGAGAAGATAGAGGAGATACAAACTCCTTATGATGGAGAAACAGAGGGAGACGCCAATATGCAGGAGGCTGCGACCGAGGAGCTCGATGGGGAGAAGGATGTGGAGGAGGAGGATGATGGTAAAGAAAAGGCTACTGGAGAGACAGAAAAGAGACAGGGTGGTCGTCGAAGGCTCCTCAAACCGGCACTGGCCACAGGAGCTTCAAACAAGTTGAAGATGGCTAAGATGGTGATCAACAAGCGCATGGCAGCAAAGACAGGATCGCGTCAGGGGGATCATTCCAAGCAGGTGGAGGAGAAGGGCACATCAAACCCAAACACTGATCCTGCAAAACAATGAAGCTTTTATGGCAAAGAATGATCAACATGTGCATGGGGGTGTAACTTGGCTTTGCTTCAGAGATTTGGCAAGATGGTATATGGTACTGGTATCGGTTTTGGAGCTGGTACTGTGGCGGATCCTACCAAACCAAGTGCGGTTAGGTTCTGGCTGTTACATTGGGATTCAGAAAATATTTCTTGGCTTATGTTATTTACTTTTAGTAAATTATATTAACCAAGCGGAGGACTG
The DNA here is from genome assembly GCF_020379485.1 of Brassica napus. Classification (NCBI taxonomy): domain Eukaryota; kingdom Viridiplantae; phylum Streptophyta; class Magnoliopsida; order Brassicales; family Brassicaceae; genus Brassica; species Brassica napus. The sequence goes on along the minus strand of NC_063449.1, from coordinate 32,412,881 downwards.
GTGCGAAAATAAGGTGAGAACAAGGGTGTCAATTAGGCCATTTGGCTTTTACGAGGTTTTTTTTAAAACTTATGCGGAAATCCCGGTATTGGCATGGCGTGTGGACTGGAAAAGAAATACATTGCATCTTGAGTCGGGTATTTTTTGGTTTTTTGGAATCTATTTATCTGGGGGCGCAACTTGATTTTGGTATTAACAAATTTCAATCCGGAGGTTTTAACAAGATACTTATGTATGGTATTAGACTATGATTGCTATGATGGTATTCTACTGGTAACACGGGCTTTCCTTGGGCATTTCTGGGGGCTTTGGAGCTTATTATTATTGGAACATACTTTCAATTTGGCTCGGGTCTTTAAATGGACGATCATGACGGTTTTGATTGGCGACTGGTGCATAGTTGAAAAGTGGCCCAATAATTATTATCCGGCAACTGATATAGATTGGTGGGTGTTTGTTTTATATGGGATTGACGAATACTTGGATGCAGTTAGGCTATGGTGGCAGTGGGGACTTGATGTTAAAATATTTTCGGGTATCATTAAACCTGCATCTTCTGGTTCGATGGAGCAATACAAATATTTTTATATATGAAAATACTAAGCTGGAATTGTAGAGGACTAGGAAGTCATTGGACTATAAGTTATCTCCGAGAAATATAGCACAAACATAAACCAGAATTTTTATTTTTATCTGAAACGAAACAAGACTTCAATTTCGTCCAAAGGTTTCAATCTCATTTTGGATATGATAGTTTGGTTACTGTGGATCCAAATGGAAGGAGCGGTGGTTTAGCTCTTTTTTATAACAAGGAATATCAAGTTAAAATTATATATTCTAGCAACAGAATGATAGATGTCGAGGCGGTGGCCAAAGGAAAACAAGTTTTTCTTACCTTTGTCTATGGGGAACCGGTACAAGAGCTAAGAGAACAGGTTTGGGAGAGATTAACTAGATTTGGATTATCACGATCGGAACCTTGGTTTATTATTGGAGATCTAAATGAAATCACTGGAAATCATGAAAAGGATGGGGGCTCCCTACGATGTACAACTTCCTTCATTCCTTTTAACAACATGATAAGGAATAGTGGTCTTTTGGAATTTCCGGCTCGAGGTAATACACTGTCTTGGCAAGGAAGAAGGGGCAAAGGAAAAAGAGCAGTGATGGTCAGATGTCGATTGGATCGGGCTTTGGCAAATGAGGAATGGCATACACTTTTCCCATGTTCTTACACAGAATATTTGAAGATGGTGGGTTCTGATGGCAGGCTGGACGGAACCTCAGGGAGGACAAACAGTTGATTTTGTTACAAAAATTAATAATTGTCGTCATGAAATATCTTCATGGTGAAAAGATAATCAGCCATATGGGAAGGACACAATTAAAGATCTTCAACAGGCCCTAGAAGAATTTCAAATGGATAATAGCAAATCACAAGAAGAGATTCTTGAGGTTTCCAGGAAGTTACAAGAGGCATGTAAGGATGAGGAGGAATATTGGCATCAGAAAAGCCGGAATATGTGGTACTCGTCTGAAGATCTTAATACTAAGTTTTACCATGCTTTGACAAAGCAGCGTAGGGTTCGTAATAAAATAGTGGGACTCCATGATGAATTGGGTAATTGGATAACCGAAGAGAAAAAAGTTGAGAAGGTGGCGGTCGATTATTTTGAAAGTTTGTTTAGATCCACGGACCCAACAGATTTTGATAATTTCTTGGAAGAGATAGTTCCATCTATTTCCCACCAAATGAATCAAATTTTATTGAGAATGGCAACAGAGGAAGAGGTCCGACTAGCTTTATTCATGATGCATCCGGAGAAAGCGCCAGGCCCGGATGGGATGACAGCTCTTTTTTTTCAACATTCATGGCATGTTATCAAGAAGGATGTGGTTGAGATGGTGAATAATTTTCTCCTTACAGGAAATATGGATCCACGTTTAAATATTACTAATATCTGTATGATTCCGAAAATAGAGAGACCCACAAGGATGACAGATCTAAGGCCGATAAGTCTATGTAATGTTGGGTACAAGATTATCTCGAAAGTTTTGTGTCAAAGATTGAAAATTTGCCTGCCACTACTAATTTCAGAGACACAGTCGGCTTTCGTGGCTGGCAGGTTAATCTCAGATAATATTCTTATAGCGCAGGAAATGTTTCATGGACTGAGGACCAATAAGTCTTGTCAAAATAAGTTTATGGCAATCAAAACGGATATGAGTAAGGCGTATGATAGGATAGAGTGGAGTTTTATTGAGGCTCTTCTTCATAAAATGGGATTTGATCCTCGTTGGATTAACTTAATGTTGGAGTGTATTTCTTCGGTTCAATATAGGATCCTTCTCAATGGTCAGCCACGTGGTCTTATCATCCCACAGCGGGGCTTACGGCAAGGGGATCCTTTGTCTCCGTATTTATTTATTATGTGCACTGAGGCATTAATTGCGAATATTAAGAAGGCGGAGAGGGTGAAACAATTATCTGGTCTAAAGGTAGCAAGAGCTTGTCCAGCAATCTCTCATTTGCTATTTGCAGATGATAGTCTTTTCTTTTGTAAGGAAAATAAGGAGGAGTGTCAAACCATTCTCAGGATTTTGAAGGAATATGAGGCTGTCTCAAGGCAACAAATTAATTTCCAGAAATATTCAATCCAATTTGGACATAAGATTGAAGAAGCTAGTCGTCAAGAGTTGAGAGATATTTTGGGAATTCAGAATATAAGAGGCATGGGATCTTATTTAGGTTTACCAGAAAGTCTTGGAGGATCTAAGGTACAAGTGTTTGGTTTTGTACAAGAACGCTTGAATAATAGGGTTAATGGATGGATTTTTAGATTTTTTACTAAAGGAGGAAAAGAAGTGATTATTAAATCGGTGGTTACGGTCCTGCCAAATCATGTTATGTCTGTTTATCGGTTACCGAAGGCTACAGTAAAAAAGTTAACGAGTGCAATAGCTCAGTTTTGGTGGAGTCCAGGAGGAAGTACAAAAGGCATGCATTGGAAATCATGGGATAAATTATGTGTGCTTAAAGATAATGGTGGACTAGGCTTTAAGGATCTTATTGATTTTAACACAGCAATGCTTGGTAAGCAATTGTGGAGGCTGATTGAGAAGCCAAATACTCTTTTTTCAAGAGTCTTCAAAGGACGATACTACAGGAATGCTTCACCCCTGGAACCGATCCGCTCATACTCCCCGTCATATGGCTGGAGGAGTATTATTTCTGCTAGATATCTGGTTTGTAAAGGACTAATTAAAAGGGTGGGAACAGGTTCATCTATATCAGTATGGAATGATCTTTGGATCCCAGCCACTCGCCCGAGACCAGCAAACAAAAACCTTCAAAACAGTTACCCGGATCTCACAGTGGATTCCCTCATTAATCAGGAATCCCGAACATGGAATTTACAGGCAATCATGGCTTTGGTGGATCCTCATGATGTAAAAATTATTGGAAGTATTCCATTAAGTCGTAATCAGATGGAGGATAGAAATGGATGGCATTTTACCAACAATGAAAAATATTCGGTTCAATCAGGTTATCAAGTGGAAAGGGTCTATCCTGATAAGGAAAAACCACCAGTTTTTTATGGCCCCACGGTGTATACATTAAAAGCTTTTTGCTGGAAAGTGCGGTGCCCTCCAAAAATAAAACATTTCTTATGGCAACTCCTTTCAGGATGTATAGCAGTAATGAAAAATCTAAAATCAAGAGGGATACAAGGGGATATATGTTGTGCCCAATGCGGAGATCCGGAGGAATCAATAAATTATGTGTTTTTTGAATGTCCTCCAGCACGTCAAGTATGGGCTTTATCTAAGATACCATCGCATCCCAATATTTTTCCTATCAGTTCTTTTTTTGCTAATATGGATCATCTTTTTTGGAGAGTTAATCCAAAGATGGATGACCACCAATTTGCATTGATATTATGGTATATATGGAAAGGCCGGAATAACGAAGTTTTTAGCAATCTGGATATTGATCCGAGGGAAACACTCAAATTAGCAGAATTGGAGTCATCACTCTGGGCTGAGGCACATGTAGTAAATGATCCAAGGAGGGGGCATCAGGTACATACCACTTCCACATTAGCAACGTCAGGACGATGGTGCTTCATAGATGGATCATGGAAAGATAAAGACTTATTTTCAGGGCAAGACTGGTATAGCACTTTACCGGGGTTTGATGGTTTATTAGGGGCAAAGAATGTAAGGGCATGTTTCTCACCCTTTCATTCGGAGGTGGAGGCTTTAATTTGGGCAATAGAATGTATGAAGAATTTAAGACAGTTTCAGGTGACGTTTGCAATGGATTGTTCTCAATTGGTAAAGATGGTTTCGGAACCAGAAGAATGACCAGCATTTGAAAGTTATCTGGAAGACATTAAGCTTTTAAAAAGAAGTTTCCTCAACTCAGACATCGTTCATTTACCACGGACGGAGAACCTACAGGCGGATAGCCTAGCACGTAGTGCTACGAAACAACCGTCTTTCGTCGTTCACATGGATGCGGAGTTACCAAATTGGTTTACAGAGTCAATATGAGTCTGTAAATGTTTGCTGTCAAAAAAAAAAAAAAATAGTTTAAAAATTTGTTGTTATATGTTATGAAATGAGAAATTGCCACAAATACCACATTCATAGTACCACTTTTCATGTTTACACTAATCATTTTTACGCTCACTTTTAATGAAGGGTAGAAGACACTTATATTCGGGTTAACTAATTTAAATTTAGGATTTAGAGTTGAGGGATGGGATAGGGTTTTGGAATATGAAATTTAGGATTCTAATAAATATATAAATAAATACTTAAAAATCCAATTTTGTTTTTTAAAAAATAGTTTTAAACTTAATTTTTGATTTTCAAAAAGAAATTTTTTTAAGAAAATCAAAAAAAAAATTATAAAAAAGTTCGAATTTGAAAAAGTATAATTAGAAAGCATAATTTTTTATTTATTTATTTAAATAATGCTTTATTATATATATAGAGAATAAGGGTATAAGAGTCTTTTGCCACTTAAATAAGAAGGTATTTTTGAAAATGTTCTTTTAGTGGTGGTAAAAGATGAAAAGTGATACCATGAAAGTGGTAAACATGAAATTTCTCCGTTATGCATTTTGTAATTAGTTGTTAATAAATACTAATCCATTTTTCAGCACTTGAGTAACATATATTTTAGTTTCTCTAAAGTTTGATTAGTAATTTATTTAATTTTAAAATTATTTACTATTTTTAAGAACTTCACTAATAAATTAATTTATTTTTAAACAAACTTAAAATTACTAAAATAAGTATCATTTTAATAAATAATACCAATAGACCTCATAGCAAATATGTAAACCTTACATAAAATAATTTTTATCATTTTTTCTTTTCAATATTTTTTTTAAAATATTTATTTTATTTTAGTTTTGATATTTTAGTTTTATTTTTGAATTTTTATATTTTTAGATTTTTTCCAATTTTTTTCGAATTTTTATGTATTTTATTATTATTTTATTTTTTTAATAGAAACTGACACATCATCATGAAATGAACAGTACCAATCACCTATTTAACTTGAGAACAAGTAAGACTCATTGGAGATTTTTTCTGATAAAAATGTTACTTTTAAGATTTAAATTTCTAGTAAAAAAAATTTATGTTTAAAATACGAGAATAGGGTTTAAAATGCGATTTATTGATATAAGTCGACCATATGGATCATTTATTGATCTTTGACCATCTGGTCCTAACATAATATTTTTTATATGACAAATAACTCTAAACAAAATAACTAATCAAAAGATTAAATTAAAATTATGATTTTCAATTGATTCATGCTAAATTACTACTATAATTTATTTTCATACTTTAAAAAATGCTTACAAAATAATACATTTTTAAAATAGACTTATTTAACGTAACTCAAACAGTAAAATTTATTAAATTAAAATAACAAAATTTATTTTATTTTATCTATTTAAAACTTAAAATTGTAATGTTCAACTGGAAGAATAACTGTAACCTAATATACACCAAAAATAAATAACTAATTGGTCAGATTTTTATACATAAAATTCCATGTGTATCTAAAAAAAATTATATTATTTTAAATAATTTTATTTATTATATATACATAAATTATGAAATAAGTTAAATTTTTAAATGAAACACTAATTAATTATTACAATTTAATCAGTTTAAAAATTATGTGTGCATAAACATGGGAAAATCAACTAGTTTAAATTAATTATCGGTTCATATGCTCTAAACCATTTTTCATAGTTGGTTTCCTATACTAAATCAGACCGAGGCCTAGTATGATTCTAATAATTATCAGGTCAAAGTCTTTTAGATATTTTAGTTTTAGACCTATATAGATATCTATAGAGGTTTTGATTTGGTTCTGGTCGATTCTATACAGTTTTACACATGTTCGTTTAAAATATTTTATATCTGGAAATATCCAAAAAATAATTGTGTAAAATAACCAAAATAAATCTAAACTAAATAAATTTTAAATAATTTGCTTCTGTTTTTTTTTTGTATTTATTCTAAGGTTTTGAGGAGGAAGATGACATATTTATTCTAAGAATGAAGAGTCACCTTCAACTGCTCCACGTTCAGTCAGAAAGCACTACATTTCCCGCACAAAAAGATTTATTTTGGTTATTTTATGTCATCTTCTTCCCTATTTGATCTGAATCTCCGGTGGCACTAATAATATATTTTACAAACATTTTAGATTCGCATTTATATGTTTGTCACATTTGGTCGGACTATGTTCGTCTAACTGAATGTGACATTTTATGAGTACTAAGATTTAATCATTTTAAGGTGAACATATATGATTCGTAGGAAGACCTGAATTGAGAAAGGTGCCTCGGTTCCTATTCGGACAGTCAATGGGAGGAGCTATTGCCTTGAAAATGCATCTGAAAGAACCTCAAGCTTGGGATGGCCTTATACTTGTGGCTCCAATGTGTAAGGTAAGCCAATCTCAACTAGAAAGTATGTTTCTTCATATTTATAATACCTGACACTGAGTCACCCCTCCAAGTTTATGGAGGATGTAAAACCTCCTCAGCTAGTCTTGAATGTGCTAATCTTGATGTCAACACTATTCCCGAAGGCAAAGCTCTTTCCAAAGAAAGACATGCGTCCGCTGTTCTACAGAGACCCAAGTAAAAGAAAACTGGTACTTCCTTAATAGTACATTTTTCTGCATAAGCATTTTTAGCTGTGACTTCCTCTTTTGATGTGTTTGTTCTCTGTGGACCAAGTCCTACTTTGATGTGATTAGCTATGATGACCAAGCGCGTCTGAAAACCGCTGTTGAACTTCTAAACGCGGCAAGTGACATTGAGATGCAAATTAATAAGGTTAGTTGTAGAACGTATGGAAATTGACACAAATACCACATTCATAATACTATTCTTCATGTATATACTAATTACTTTTATCATCACTTTTAACGAAGGGTAGAGCACACTAGTACTCCTAGAATTAACTAATCTAGACTTAGGGTTTAGAATTGAGGGGTGAAGTAGAGTTTTTGGAATATGAAATTTATGATTCTAATAAATATATAAATAAATACTTAAAAATATAACTTTTTAAAAAAAAAAATAGTTTAAAACATAATTTTCGATTTTCAAAAAAACATTTGAAAAAAAATACAAAAAAAAAGTTTTAAAAAAAAATTTATAAAAAAAATTCGAATTTGACAAAGTATAATTCGAAAACATAAAAAAGTTATTTTTTATTTTTTATTTATTTTTATTTATTTAAATAATGATTTATTATATATATAGAGAACAAGGGTATAACACTCTTTTTTCACTTAATTAATAAGGTATTTTTGAAAATGTCTCTTTAGTAATGGTAAAGATGAAAAGTGGTACCATGAAACTGGTAAACATGTAATTTTCCCAACAAAGTTATAAGAGTCTTTTGCCACTTAATAAAGAAGGTATTTTTGAAAATATTTATTTAGTGATGGTAAAAATGAATAATGGTACCATGAAAGTGGTAAACATGAAATTCTCTCCAAAATATATATAGGAAACGATCTTTAGTGTATCATAGACAGGCACGTCTCTAACAAAGTTATTGCAGGTCTCTTTGCCAATGTTGATACTACATGGAGACGCAGATATAGTCATAGATCCCACTGTGAGCAAGTTCCTTTATGAGCAAGCAACCAGCCAAGACAAAACGCTAAAACTCTATCCCGGTGGCTACCATTGCATTCTAGAAGGTGACACAGACGAAAACATTTTCACCGCAATCAACGACATAGTTGCTTGGCTTGATGCCCACACCACTCCCAAGTAAAGTGAGAGTATATTTCCAAAACCCTGTGTTTATTATTGTCTTTCTAAACTCTCAGAATCTCTGCAATTTATTATTGGACCTTCCTTGCTTAGCTAGGGCCTCTTAAGTTACTTTAGTCGCATCTTGCAAATGGTAGTTTCCCCATTAAAACCACATCATGTATTGGGCCTTGGCTTTCCTCCTCGATTAATATGAGTTAACAGCATGTATGATTCAACATAGCAATACCATGGTCCTCTACGATATTTGATTTTGGAATAAATTCATTTAAATCTGATTTATAATATACTGTATAAAGTATTTTTGTAACACAAAAATGGATACAATTCCTTTCACTGAATTTTGTAATTCAAAAAACAAACGATGTCGCTTTGTATATAATTAAAAAATAATAAATAAATTGTCTAAGAGAAACTATAAATTATTAGCCTACAAAAAAAAAACTATAAATTATTAATTTATTAAAAAAAAAAACAAATACAGGAAGATAGTGTTTAAGAGGGAGAATAGAGAGGGAAGCTCGAGATCCCATTTTACTGACTGAATCTGTCGTATTTGGAACCTGTCGGTGACGGTAGGCCCTTTGACACATAACAGTCTCATCGGTGCAACTTGCATCCAAACAAATCTCTTTCTTTTTCTTTAATTACACTATTTAATTTTGTTTTTGTTTTGTATATTTATTAGATTGTAAAAATCTTTTTTACTACTGATTGTTTTTTTTTTATACTCTGATATATGGGCAGCCACATTCCCAACTATCACCCCGTAGGCGGTCCAGCGCCCCAACAGAAGGGATGTTAAATCCGTTGTGGCCAAGGCTCGAACCCAGGTGGCGGACAGTACAGCTGTACCTCCTTTACCACCAAGCCACGAGCGCTTGGTTACTACTAGATTGTTTTGTCGCGAGTTTATCCTTTTTTGGGTAAACAAGAGTTTATCTTTCTACATGAGAACTGAAATATGATTAGTAGGGCTGAGTCAAAGCTCGTCTCAGTGCTACAATGGACCCTAGGCAAAAAATTACATGAATAGTTAACATAATTTGCAAAAAGGGTCCTAAAGTTTTCTTAAAAACTCTAACTTCTAGCTAAGTTCTTTTAAAAAATATTTGGATCATGAACAAATGCACTTCTTGCACATGGTAAGGGCTTGGTTGAATCAGGATCTGTCTAACTATATATGTTTCTACAAGAAAGAGGCAAAACTGATTTATATAAATTCACAAATCACAAACAATAACTTTAACGACAAAAAGATTCCAGATACCAAACCGATTTCTGGTAGCGTTTATACCAAGTAAGAAACACGATTAAAGTTTGATTAGTCGATTACACCAGTTAAATAGATAACTATACTTGCACAGCTAACAATAATACCAATGAAGCATGCAAAAGAAAAAAGAAAGAGCATTTATTATGTGTGGAACAAAAGTCATACCCTATTGACTGTAACTGTACGAACTTCTGATACATATGAAATCAACTTCAAGGAATGAATCCATGGTTGATACTTGATATTTGATAATAGCGTAATACAGAACGTTCACGTCCCATACTCATGCACAACAAGCATAGTTAAATAGTTTTAAAAAAAAACAAGCATAGCTACCAACTGTTAAAACATAAGTGAGAATGAACAATGCGGAAACAAATGCAATAAAGTAAATAACTGATAGATTTAACGACTACAAATTTAGAGTTATAAAAACACAATATATATATATATATGTATCTTGTGCCTCATATAGGTTTATGGAACTGAATAATCTTATTAGTATGTGCAATACACGTATATACTAGGTCTAGATGAATGACTATAGTACCCTTTCTACATACATACTCTATACATCCCTTCAAGACGGAGGGAGTGAAACCACTCCGATCTTACTTATCAGCTCAGTAAAATGCGTGCGAGGAAGAGGTTTGGTCAGCGCATCTGCAAGTTGGTCTCTTGTAGAGACATGAGTGACACGCAAGGCACCGCGCTGGACATTTTCACGTACAAAATGGAAATCTAAGGCAAGGTGAACGGGAGTGAAATACCGGATTGGCACTCAGATACGTTGCGCCTACATTGTCACAAAAGACAACTGGAGGATAGGCGAGCGTGATCCCAAGCTCTGTGAGAAGTGAACAAACCCACTTCATCTCAGCAGCGGTGTAGGCGACTGCTCGATACTCCGCTTCCGTCGACGATCGAGCAACGCCAGATTGTTTCTTCGATGACCAAGCAATGGGTGTGGCACTAATGAACAGAATGTAAGCGTTGGTAGAGATGTCGTCATCCGTATCTTCGGCCCAGTCAGCATCCGAGTACGCGTGAAGCGATAGAGGTGTGTTGCGGCGCAGCATGATACCATGGGAGAGAGTACCGGCAAGATATAGCAAGACACGTTTGGCGGCTTGCCAATGATTGTCAGTTGGGCGGTGCATGAACTGAGAGAGCCGATTGATGCTGTAGGCAATGTCTGGGTGAGTGATGGAAAGGTACTGCAAGCTGCCAACAATCATTCGAAATTCACGAGGATCAGCGATCGCCGTGCCCGACTGAAGCGTCAATTTTTGTGAGACAGCCATGGGAGTTGTAACCGGTTTCGCGTCTAGCATCTTAGTCTTGGTTAAAGATCCAGAATATACTTGTGCCGCATGAGATGAAGCCCAGTGGAGGTGCGTGTAGCTTCAACACCCAGAAAATAGTGTAGATCATGTGGTTCTTTGAGAGAGAACCGAGTAGCCAACACTCGTATGACACCATTGACTAACATGTTGCTGCTACCAGTTATTATAATATCATCGACGTACACTAGTATGTAGACGAGATGAGTCTCATTGATGTATACAAAGACCGACGTATCAGCAACAAAATTCATGCATCCCATTTGAAGAAGATAGTTTCGCAATTCTTGGTACCAAGCACGAGGTGCTTGTTTGAACCCATAGAGTGCCTTCCTGAGACGACACACATGATGTGGTTTATCCGGATCGACGAACCCCGGAGGCTGGGAAACATATACTTCATCCGTGAGAGTACCTTGGAGAAAAGCATTGTTAACATCGAGCTGTTTGATAGGCCATGAGCGAGTGACTGCGATTTGGAGAACAAGACGAATCGTGAGAGTCTTGACAACAGGGCTGAATGTTTTCGCGTAGTCAATGCCATACTCCTGGTTGTCTCCACGTGCTACCCACCTTGTTGTTGCGTGAGGCGTTGCTGTAGGAGCCTCGATGATTTGCGACATTGGCAGTAACAGGGAGAATCGCAGTGGTGTTGGTTTTCGCGAGAAGCTTGTTCTCATGATTCAAGAGTTTCTCATGAATCTCTGATAGCGATGGTGGAGTCTCACGACCCTCAAGCTGGTCCTTGAGCGGCTTATACTCTTCGGGAAGTCCCTCTAAGAGAAACTCAATCTGATCTTCGATATCATATGGTTTCCCTAGAAGGGCTACCTGATCAAATCGAGTTTTAAAGCCTTGGAAGTAGGCATCGATTGTCATTGTGCCTTTGCTCCAAGTCTTGATCTGTTGTCTCAATTGCTGAATGTGGCTGCGACTTGGTTTCGCGTACGTAGATGATAACGTTTCCCAAATCTGAGCCGCCGTCTCGGTTGTAGACAGTATTGGTTGAATCGAGACTGTTATAGCCCCGAGTAATCCACTGTAAATCAGACGGTCTTGACGCTTCCACATGAGATAAGCGGGATTAGCAGTCGGGACCCCATCAGTCGTGATCGTTGTAGGAGGAACGACCGAGGATCCATCAAGGTGGCCAGACATATCGTATATACAAGGGGAGGGGGCAAAGATAGCATAAGAAGATAGCGTTCTGGTCAAAAATGCTATCTTTGACATAACTCATTATTTAAGATAGCGTTTTTTTACATCGATGCTATAAAAAGCGGCATATATAATATCTTTCTACGTTAAAACGCTATCTTTTCTCTTTTACCCTAATTTCATTTTCCCACTCACTTTATTTCATTTGCCTCCAAATATAAACATAACAATTATTCTATAAATATTTATACGTAAAAAGAAAAAAAAAATCTATTGGTTGAAAGGAATACACAAGGATTGCAATCTCTACCCTTAACTTTTTTAATCCAAAGGTGGAGATTGTGTTTTGTCCTCTCCTTTTGTCTTCTGAAACACGACAGATCTGAGTTCAGAAGAAAAAAAAATGACAGAGAGAGATGAGAGATTGCATGAGGAAGAAGAAGATACCAGTCTTTTTCTCTTCTCATCTCAACTCTTCCTCTGATCCTCTCCATTCTTTTTCTGAAACATGACAGAGAGATGAAAGATAAGAGATGAGACAGAGAGATGAGAGATTGAGATTACAGGAGGAACAATAAAAGACTGGTCTGAGTTCGTCACCGTCGTCAGCTCCCGAGAACGCCTCTCCCCTCTGCAGCCGAATTCGAACCCAACGGTACCCAGAACAACAACCCATCACCGCTCAAAGACAACGACGGTGAGATTCACTCCCGTCATCAACCCATGTTTTCGATTAGGGTTTCCATTTGTTTCAGTTTTAGGGTTTGGATTGGGGAGTTTGCAATTAGGGTTTTGATTTGTTTCAGGTTTAGTGTTTTGATTAGGGCTTTTGCATTCGATTAAGGTTCGATTTGTAACAGTGTTTATGTATCTAGATCTGTCACAGAGAAGCTTGAGTGATAACGACTACAACAAAATGGTGGTGGTGGTGTATGGAGAGAAGACAAATATCTCGGTTTGGTCGGCGTGAATCTTATTTGGTCTCTTCAGCTTCGTGAAGAATAGATGGAGGCTCGCCGGTCCCAAATAACTGGTATCAATCTTCCTCTTCGCCTATGATTCTGTTTCTTACTGAAATATTTTGTGGCTGTTGATTTGTTGATTTCTCTCATGGTCCCAATGACTGAGTATTTCAGTGTGCGGCGAAGGAAGCTTCAATTAGGTCTTCTCAGTGATCTTAAACGCTTTCCGTTGACAATGCCATGTTTCCCTAGCTAGGAAAGTTGTGAGTTTGTGTGTTCCTTCTCATACTTCAAAGTTACATGTCAATTGAAAACACTTGCGTGAATGGCTTGTTTTATTTGAGTTAAATTTTCTTGACTTGTTCCTACTTATTCTCATAGCACAGTTTGTTTGATGATACACTACAGAACTGGGACCACAACCACGACAAGAAGCATATGCTTAAGTGATGTGGAGGAGATCACATAAGAAGGAAGACAGATGAGACAGAGAGAAGACATATGCGATTGATGAGTTTTGTGATGTTGCAGGGATTGATGAAGAAGTTGACGAACTTCCAAAGGTATATCTCTTGGCCAAATCTCTAGTTACAGAGATCATGATGCTTTGAAAAGACTTAATTGCTTTGTTCTTTTTTTAAACTAGAAAATGGTCGATCATGATTACGTGGAGTATAACAACTCTTCCATAACGAGTTCCTGTCAGGCTCACTCTCCATGGCTCTCTGCTTAACATCATTTCCCCTTTATAAGTCTGGTGCAAGAAGCTTGACGTCAGAGAAGGCAAGGCGTCGTGCTGTGGAGATGCGAATCGTGGTGTGGTGCAGCACTAGGAGATAGATCTTTAGGTTCTAAAATTTTAGGTGTAGCTTTGGAAGGTGAAGAACACTTGGCATCAGATAGATCTTCAAGACACTTGTACTCCACTATTATCATCTTGGTGGTCATGGCGATGATAGTGAAGACTTAGCTTTAGGTTTAGCTATAGGTTTATGTTTTGGTTTAGTTATGGTTTAGATTTTTGGTTTTGTTTTTGGTTATTTAGTAAACAATTTCGATATATACAATTTTAAAATATTTTTTATTTTTTTTTATAATTTTTTTTATTTTCTATCTACACTACCACATCAATCATTATATGCTATTATAAGTTATATAATTGCATAAATAACAAAACGCTATTGAAATAATACATTAAAATAGCATACAAAAAATGCTATCCAAAGTGCTCGAGAAAAGATTGCGGGGAAGATACAGCGTTCGCGATAACGCTGTGTTATCTTTTAATAGCGTTTTCGTCATGCTATATATGAGACGTTTTCTTGTAGGAGTGCTTGAACTTGACGGCTCTACATGAGAAAGTTGGAGGCCGTAAGCTTAGTGACATTTGTCATGTTGAGATTCAAGAGTTTTGGTTCAGCTGATACCACAATGGTTTCATTAGATGAAGTTGACATTGATTTGTTACGATGAGGAAGAAGAAGAATGGGTGGGAGAGAAACAGATTTTGAGTTTGTCGGCTAGAGTTTGATTTATGGATCAATGCTCGGATACCATATAGGTTTATGGAACTGAATAATCTTATTAGTATGTGCAATACACGTATATATACTGAATACAGAAGGTATACTAGATCTAGATGAATGACTATACTACCCTTTCTACATACATACTCTATACCTCAAACCCTATCACCGATGGATTCGCGAGCTTAGGCTCAATAAATGTAACTAAGTAGAATACCAAACCCATATTAGAGTGACCCTATATCATAATCAGAACACAATGAAATCTCCGTGATGTCTAGTGCTACATGGTGGAAACATATTCATAAATAACAATAAACATCCTTCTTAGCATTTTATTTTATTTTCACCAGTTGTCATTAAAACTACTGATTTGGAAAAACACAACACAGCTTTTGTTTTTCAAGGTAAGAAAAGTTCAACTGTGTATTATTGTCTTTGTGATAATCGATTAGCTAACCAACGTTCAAATCATCTATGTACACCATGAAAATATACTTATTTTCAAATACAAGTGCATTTGCATATATTTCATAAAAGGGAAGAAGATTGGACGTGGTATTAATATACGTACAGAATAGTAAAGTATGGGGGCCAGACATATTTGTTGCGAACTGGAAATGATAGAGACAACCAGTCTCACTGGGAAGTGGGGTTTTAAGCCCATGTTAGCTATGTTTTGTTGTTGCTCTTCCAACTTTCATTTTCAAATTTACAATCAATCTATCTTCACACTTTATACTAATTTATTATTCATGTCTTCAAATAGCAACAAAACAGTCTCAATTCATTTATAGTTTTATTTCATTTTATATTTTTCTATACTACACAATAGGCCTGGGACGGATCGGATATCCGGGCAATTTTAAGGTATCCGGATCCGGATCCTTATCCGGCAGATCCATAATTTTACTATCCTTATCCGGATCTGGGGTTCTCGGATATCCGGGTGTCGGATATCCTTGCAAAAATTGTAATATCCGGCGGATATCCGGATCCGGATTTGGATCCTTAATATAAATAAAAAATAATATTAATATATATAAAATATTAACAATAATTTAAAAATAAAAATATATATAATGTTTTTAATTATTTCTAAGTATAATATTACAAAATTTACATAAATTTATATATACTATTATAAAAATGAAAATATATTAAATAAAATTAATTTTTATATATAAGTATTACTATTTTTGAAATATTTATTAATAAAACTTACGGATCCGAATATCCGGACTAGAAAATTAAGATATCCGGATCCGGATTGGCTTTGACGGATCCAACATTTTACTATCCGGATCCGGATTCGGCCCCTCCGGATATCCGGATTTTCGGATCTGATCCGGATCGAATCTCGGATCAAATCCGGATCTCGGATAAAAGTCTCAGGCCTATTACACAGAAAGTTCATATTTGATATATTAAAATACTGTAACTCTGTTGTCCACATGCGTAGAGATGTGCTTAAACTCGTTTGTCAAAACCAAGACAACAATCTCTCTTTGACCGACTTAATTTACAGTTATATGTCAATACTTATATAGTTATAATGCTAATAGAAAATAGTTAACTCATTGTATGGATCAAGAGGAAATATACAAAGATATATAAACGAGTTCAGTCTTGAACAAACATATATATCATAGTTTAACAAAACTGAGGGGGCCGATCCGAGGATCACGCCTTGGTTAAATTAAAACTGTGAGCTGAATCTTATTCTGCCTATGTAAAATATTTTTCTATAGGAGCATGTGTTGCGTGTGAGGTTTCTTGAGCATGTACAAGATGAATAATATTTGTTATTACGATCTAAATTGTTGTATCACATTTGATTACTTTTGGTTGAAGATATCACACTTGAATTTTGAAGTAGCAATATATGATATGCAAACACAAAGATAAAATTATATTTGTATTGCCACAGCAAATTATTCAGTAATATTTGGTTTCTGAGTTTATAAATCGAGTGATAGTGGACAATATTCAAGCGTGAAGACGAAGATCCATTGGCACATGACACATAATTGTTTACCTTGTTAAAAAATTTATCAAATATACTAACATTTTTCCATTTTATAAGCCTTTAAGAAAACTATTTTATACGTATTTTTTTGGTCTGCTCCAACTTGCGTTGAAACTCGGTATAAAACGATGTTGGACTGCTCCAACTTCCAATCCTGCTAAGTTCAACCGAAAGTTGTGATTCATACACAATGTTAAATAAAGTAAAATGAAAAAGATCTCTTGTGCACGTTATCTGATTATATATAGAAAGAGTAACTTATTAAGATATAATACATAATTATACCCTAATTGATTTATTAAATTTATGGCTGCCGTGGAATATTCAACAATCAGATTTTCTATCAATCTTTCTATAAAAAGTCATACAAGTTTTGTTTTTCAACTATAAGAATTTGAAATTACGAATGTTATTTTAATTTCATTTTATACAATACTTATAAATTAACAATAAATTTGATATTATGAAAAATGGACAATTTAAACAAAAAAAAAATAATTAACAAAGGATAATTAAGGGGATGGGGAAGTAAAATGTATTATTAAGGAAAGTAAAAAAGAAAAAGAGAAAACAATAATAAAAAGGACTGTTCTCTTCTCTCTCAGTGCTCGTACGTTCTTCTTCTTCCTCATTCGAGTCTCGTTCATTCACCACTTTCGATATCGACAGCGACAAAAAGGAGAGAAAGGTGATTCTCGTGGTAGCTTCCACCTCGCCTTTCAATTCGCCAATCGAATCCATTCTTAGTTCCTCGATTCTAGTTTCTGCCCTAGGGATTCTATCGTTTCGTTTCGTTTCTGATTCACGAACGTTCTTTTGAATCTACAGAATCGCTGAGTTTAGTTGTTGCTGGTGGTGTTACTCTGAAAGAGAGAGATGGATACTGTTTCACGGCGGCCTTTAGAGATTTCTCGGTGATGCAAGGCGGAGGAGGGGTTTATTGTTTGAGCTAAAGGTCGGGTCTTTAGGCACAGGATGAGTTTTGATTTTCGTATAGAGTCTCTAGTGTAGGTGTAAAGATAATCTGTTTTTAAAGGGCTATTCTTCTTCTACTTTTAGGTTAACCAAAGGCCGAAGGAAGATAGAGGCGAGTGATTATGCAGATGTTGAAAGCATTCCTTCCTGTAGCTCAGGAGGAAACTTTTTCTTCCTCCCTATCCAGGTAGGCAACTTTCTATGTATTCACCAAATACTCTTACAGCTTCTTTGAGTCCTTCCTTTCGTTTGTCATACTCATTGCCCAAATATGTGCAGGAAAATGGATATGGACGATCCAGAGAAGGCAATGTCTACGGTTGCTCAGCTCATAGAGCAACTCCACACCAAAACATCTTCTCCGCAAGACAAAGAGCTCACGACAGCTCGTCTACTTGGTATTGCCAAAAGCAGAAAGGAGGCAAGGAGGCTGATTGGTTCGTATCCCCAAGCTATGCCTTTGTTCATTTCCATGCTTAGAAATGGGACGGCTTTGGCCAAAGTCAACGTCGCTTCTATCCTTTGTGTTTTATGCAAAGACAAGGACTTGCGACTCAAAGTGCTTCTAGGAGGATGCATCCCTCCGTTGCTCTCGGTTTTGAAGTCTGGAACCATTGATACTAGGAAAGCAGCGGCAGAGGCTATTTATGAGGTTTCTTCTGCTGGAATTTCCGATGATCACATTGGCATGAAGATATTTATTACAGAAGGTGTGGTGCCAACTTTGTGGGATCAACTTAGCTTGAAAGGAAACCAGGATAGAGTGGTTGAAGGGTACGTTACAGGAGCTTTGAGGAATCTTTGTGGTGTGGATAATGGTTATTGGAGAGTGGTACTTGAGGGTAGTGGTGTAGACATAGTCGTGTCTCTTTTGTCATCTGACAATCCTAATTCTCAAGCAAATGCTGCTTCTCTCCTGGCTCGTCTTGTGCTGTCCTTTTGCGATATTATCCAGAAAATATTAAATTCTGAAGTAGTCAAGTCTCTGGTACAGCTTTTGGAACAGATAAATGATACCAAAGTCCGTGCTAGTGCAGCAGATGCTTTGGAAGCTCTTTCATCAAGATCCGATGAAGCTAAGAAATGCGTTAAAGATGCAGGAGGTGTTAATGCTCTCATTGGAGCCATTGTTGCTCCATCGAAAGAGTGTATGCAGGGAGAAAATGGACAAGCTTTACAAGAACATGCAACTGGAGCGTTGGCGAATGTGTTTGGTGGGATGAGCCATTTAATTATATATCTTGGAGAAGTATCACAATCCCCTCGTCTAACGGAACCAATTGGTGATGTAATTGGAGCTCTTGCCTATGCTCTAATGATTTTCAAACAAACAGAGAGTTCAGAGAAGATATTTGATCCAAGAGTGATAGAGAGCATTTTGGTGAAATTACTAAAGCCTCTTGACACAAAGTTAATCCAAGAGCGGATCTTGGAGGCTATGGCGAGTTTGTACGGAAACAGCAGTCTATCGTGTTACCTAGATGATGCAGAAGCTAAAAGAGTCCTGATCGCTCTCATAACTATGGCTTCTGCTGATGTACGAGAGCATCTAATAGCTTTCTTGTCTCGCTTATGCCATGACAAGGTTGGAATTTGGGAGGCAGTTGGAAAGAGAGAAGGAATCCAATTATTTATATCATTTCTAGGTTTGTCTAGTGAGCAACACCAAGAGTATGCTGTTGAAATGTTGGAAATTCTGACGGCTCAGATCGATGATAGTAAATGGGCTGTAACCGCAGCTGGGGGGATTCCTCCACTTGTCCAGTTGCTTGAGACTGGATCTCAGAAGGCCAAGGAAGATGCTTCCCGCATACTCTGGAATTTATGCTGTCACAGTGAGGAAATCCGCGATTGTGTTGAAAGAGCTGGTGGTATTCCAGCATTCCTGTGGCTACTGAAGACTGGTGGATTGAATTCCCAGGAAACCTCTGCAAAGACACTTTTGAAGCTTGTCCGGACAGCTGATCCTGCTACAATTAATCAGTTGTTGGCTTTACTTCTGGGAGATGATCCTGCTTCAAAGGTTCATGTAATACAAGTACTGGGTCATGTGCTCTCAAAAGCTTCACAAGAAGATATTGTTCATAAAGGGTGTGCCGCTAACAAAGCACTGCGGTCCCTTGTCCAGTCCCTGACATCTTCCAGGGAAGAAACAAAGGAGCATACAGCTTCAGTTTTAGCTGATCTATTCAGCTCAAAACAAGATATATGTGACCATCTTGAAACTGATGACATCATTAATCCCTGGATCAAGCTCCTTACAAGCAACTCTCAGAATGTGGCTAAACAGGTGGCTAGGGCTTTGGACGCACTGTCCCGCCCGGTGAAGAAAAATTCTAATAAAAAGAAGGCTTACATTGCAGAAGGAGATCTTAAGGCACTCATAAAATTGGCGAAGGACTCTTCCATAGAGTCTGCAGAAAACGCAGTATCTGCCCTGGCAAATCTTCTGTCTGATCCGGATATCGCTGCAGAAGCACTAGCTGAAGATGTTGTTTCAGCTTTCACAAGAATCCTGGCTGATGGATCTTCAGAGGGTAAGAGAAATGCATCCCGGGCACTTCATCAGTTACTTAAGAACTTTCCAGTTTGTGATGTGCTAAAGGGAAGTGCTCAGTGCCGTTTTGCTATACTTTCACTCGTTGATTCTCTAAAATCAGTAGATATGGATAGCCCAGACGCTTTCGACGTATTAGAAGTAGTTGCAGTTTTGGCAAGGGCTAAGAATGGGGTGAATTTCTCTTACCCCCCATTGACTGCCCTTTCTGAAGTGCCATCAAGCCTGGAAACCCTTGTGCAATGCCTTTCTGAAGGCCGTACTCTTGTGCAAGATAAGGCAATAGAAATATTGTCCAGGCTTTGCTGTGATCAACAATTTCTGATCAGTGAACTTATAGTTTCAAGACCCAAGTCAATTGGGGTTTTGGCTGATAGAATAGTAAATGCATCCAGTTTAGAAGTGAGAGTTGGGGGGACAGCTCTGCTCTTATGTGCTACGAAAGAAAAGAAGCAGCTGATAACGGAGGCACTTGATCAGTCTGGTTTCTCAAAACTCTTGTTACGTGCCCTAGTAGATATGATAAAGGACAATTCTAAATGCTATTCTATAGAAACTGAAGTCCTGACACCGAAAGGTTTTATGGAAAAAAATGTTTTCCAGGATACAGGTGGTTTTTATTTTCCTGATCCAGCTAAAATCTTGGGTGGCACAGTGGCGTTGTGGCTGCTATGCTTACTCACTTCCGTTGATGCTAATTCAAAGCTCATTGTCGTAGAAGCTGGCGGACTTGAGGTTCTCTTTGCGAAGCTTGCTAGGCATACTTCCAGTCCTCAGGTAAATGTTTCTGTTCGGACACAAATTAATATATTGTTCCTCATGTTTATTACTGATGGACTCATGGGTATGCCTTTGTTGGCAATGAAAGAAAAACTTCTGAGTTTAGTTGTACAACTTGTGGATCGAAGTTTTGGCCTTAAAGCCGTCTGATAGTTCACAGGTTTCTGTTACAGACTTACAGTCAGATTTCAGAAGTGATCCATTCTTTATATCGTTTCAGACTTGTCTCATGCACAATTTGTGCATCTTGGCGTTGAATCACTCTTTTAGTTTCACTTGGGTTTGACATGATTCTTACGTTTTTGGGCAAAGATGTCTTGTACGAATTTTCTCCCTTATAGTAATCTTAAGCTAAATTGTTTTTTCCAGGCTGAATTTGAGGATACTGAAGGCATTTGGATTAGCGCTCTCCTCCTGGCTATCATGTTCCAGAATGACAACGTTTCCTCGTCTTCAACAACGATGCAGATCATTCCAACACTTGGACTTTTGCTAAGATCTGATGAACTGATAGATCGGTATTTCGCTGCCCACGCAATGGCTAGTCTTGTTTGTACTAAGAACAGAGGAATAAATCTGACAATTGCAAACTCAGGTGCTATTTCTGGGATTATAAACCTTCTTGGCTATGTAGAGTCAGAGATTCTCAACTTGGTTGCTTTGGCAAATGAATTTTCTCTGGTGAAAGAGCCTGATCAAGTCATTCTTCAACACCTTTTTGAAATTGAAGATGTGAGGCTTGGCTCCACCGCACGCAAATCTATCCCGCTGCTTGTAGATCTCTTAAGGCCAATTCCAGATAGGCCGGGAGCCCCTCAATTTGCCGTCCAAACCCTGATTCGCATTGCTGACGGAAGTGACGCAAATAAATTACTAATGGCTGAAGCTGGAGCTGTGGAAGCTTTAACGAAATACCTTTCTCTAAGCCCTCAAGATTCAATGGAGCGCACCATATCTGAATTGCTTAGAGTATTATTTAGCAACCACGAGCTCAGACAAAACGAAGTAGCACTTAGTTCCTTGAATCAGCTAATAGCAGTACTTCGTTTGGGGTCAAGAAGTGCAAGATACAGCGCCGCTGGGGCTCTGAATGAACTCTTTGATGCTGAAAGCATAAGAAATTCTGAAATAGCCCACCAGGCTGCTCAACCATTGATGGACATGCTCGGTACTGTATCAGAGACTGAGCAAGAGGTAGCTCTCTCTGCACTGATTAAATTAAGTTCAGGAAATACTTCGAATACAGCTCTTCTGATTGACGTGGAAGGAAGTCTGCTGGAAAACGTGAACAAAATCTTATCATCTGCTTCTGCTTCAGAGGAGTTAAAGATAAATGCTGCCAAACTCTGTTCTGTTGTTTTCTTAAATAAAAACGTCAGAGCAAGTCCATCCGCCTCTGGATGCCTGAAGCCCCTGACAACACTTATGCAGTCTGAACGAAATGCAGCAGTTGAAGCAGCAGTATGTGCTATTAAGATATTATTGGATGACGAGCAACAGTTAGAAATCGCGGCAGGTCATGACATTCAGGAGCTTCTTGTTGGGTTGGTTTCCGGAACAAACTACAGGATTATCGAGGCTAGCTTATCAGCTCTGATTAAGCTGGGCAAAGACAGAGTACCACGGAAGTTGGACATGGTGGAAGCTGGAATAATTGATCGATGTCTTGAGCTACTACCTGGAGCCTCAAGTTCGTTATGTTCCTCTGTTGCAGAGCTGTTTCGAATTTTAACAAATAGTGGAGTAATCGCCAAAAGACCCGATGTTACAAAAACTGTAGAGCCTCTTTTCATGGTCTTGCTCAGATCAGACTTGACCTTATGGGGGCAACATAGCGCCTTACAAGCACTTGTAAACATTTTGGAAAAACAGCAAAGCCTTGAAGCTTTTAGTTTTACACCCAGTGAAGCCATCGTGCCTCTGATTTCGTTTTTGGAGTCTTCATCTCAAGCTATCCAGCAGCTTGGAGCAGAACTCCTGAGCCATTTTCTTACAATGGAAGATTTCCAGAAAGACATCACAACACAGAGTGCTGTTGTTCCTTTGGTTCGGCTTGCGGGAATTGGAATACTGAGCCTGCAGGAAACTGCAGTAAAGGCACTGGAGAAGATATCTGCTAGCTGGCCTAAGTCTGTTCTTGATGCTGGAGGTATATTCGAGCTATCCAAGGTTATTCTTCAGGAAGATCCTCAGCCACCTCTTGAGCTCTGGGAGTCAGCTGCTTTTGTTCTCTGCAATGTTCTGCAGTATGATGCAGAATGTTTTTTCAGAGTCGAACTACCAGTTTTAGTGAAGCTGTTGTTCTCGACAATTGAAAGCACAGTGATGCTGGCTCTTAAAGCATTGATGATTCATGAGAAGAACGATGCTTCAAGTACCGTACAAATGGCTGAGCTTGGCGCAATTAATGCATTACTGGACCTCCTGAGATCTCATCAATGCGAGGAAGAATCGGGAAGCTTACTTGAAGTAATATTTAACAACCCCAAGGTAAGAGAGTTAAAGTTATGCAAATATGCAATAGCACCACTCTCTCAATACCTGTTGGACCCTCAGACGAGATCAGAACCTGGTAGACTTCTTGCTGCTCTGGCACTTGGGGACCTTTCTCAGCAAGAAGGGCTTTCTAGATCCAGTGGCTCTGTTTCCGCTTGCCGGGCACTCATTAGCGTGCTAGAAGAACAACCAACGGAAGAAATGAAAGTGGTGGCCATCTGTGCGTTGCAGAATTTTGTGATGAATAGTAGAACAAATAGGCGAGCAGTTGCAGAGGCTGGTGGCATATTGTTAATTCAGGAGCTATTGCTTTCTTCTAATGCAGAAGTTTCTGGGCAGGCTGCACTGATGGTCAAGTTTTTGTTCTCCAACCATACACTACAAGAATATGTCTCGAATGAGCTTATAAGGTCATTAACAGGTATGCCTATAATCTTGTGTCCCTGTCACTCTCGCACTTAAGTGCTGGAGTTTCTCAGGGCCTTTGCTCCAGATTTATTTATATTCTGATGATTTTTATGCTCTTATCTTCAACTGTGGTTGAGCAGCTGCACTTGAAAGAGGCTTGTGGTCTACATCAACTATAAATATCGAAGTTTTGAGAACCCTAAATGTGATCTTCTCCAATTTTCCTAAGCTTCGCGCCTCAGAAGCTGCTACTTTCTGCATCCCTCATTTGGTCGGGGCGCTCAGATCTGGTGTTGAAGATGTCCAGGGATTAGTATTGGATATTCTCTACTTGCTAAGACACTCGTGGACGAATATGGCTATAGATGTTGCAAAATCTCAAGCCATGATTGCAGCTGAAGCAATTCCTGTCCTGCAGATGTTGATGAAAACATGCCCTCCTGTGTTCCACGACAAGGCAGACAGCTTATTGCATTGCTTACCAGGTTGCTTAACAGTAAACGTTATGCGTGCCAACAACTTAAAGCAGTCCATGGCAACCACAAACGCCTTTTGTCAATTGACCATAGGAAACTGCCCTCCACGCCAAACTAAGGTAAACCTTATTCATCCCTCGGAGACTATCTCCACCATTGCCAATAATGATTTGTTTGTACATTTCCTCTAGGTTGTGAGCAATCGCACTTCTCCTGAATGGAAAGAAAGCTTTACTTGGGCATTTGATGTTCCACCCAAAGGACAAAAGCTTCACATCATATGCAAGAGCAAAAGCACATTCGGGAAGGTAACATTGTAACACTGTCCAAGTTGCAGAGTTAATAGATCTGTCTATACGGTGTCTTAACTTGTACATTCATTGTCTGCAGACAACTCTGGGCCGTGTCACTATCCAAATCGACAAAGTCGTGATAGAAGGAGTTTACAACGGATCTCTAAGCTTGAATCATGACAACAGCAAAGATGCATCTTCCAGAACACTCGACATTGAGATTGCATGGTCCAATAGGACAACGGATGATACTCTTTGAGTGAAGAAAACAACTCCATCTTCACAAGCACAATGCATTTGGTCTAAGGGAAGGAAGACTTTATATATCTAAGGCTCCCAATGGCTGAATTGTGGTAGTAGAAGAAAGGAAGCAAAGTATGCAGCAGATGTATAGCAAGCAATACGTGTATATTGGGTAATGAGTAAAACCGTGTGTGGATAGGAACGTTGAAGAAGCAAAGAGTTCCTACGTAGCAAGAAACAGTCTTTGTATAGTTTATATATCTCGCTTTCTTATTGTCTATGTATTGCCAGTTTGTTTATGAATCTCTTTCGCTCGGGGATCAACTAAGCAGCACGAAGTGCTCTGATTCCTGTAGCGATGTTTTAAGTTATTTCATGATTGGCACTTCTCTACTACCACTAGTTTCAGGTCAGGGAACTTGCAAATAGTCTTTTTAGCAGTCTGCACCTGCAATGAGATGATTCGAGGATAACAAAGTAGCATCCAAACTCTTTCATAGGCAACTAAAACAAACGCAACTGCCATGAAAATGTACACAAAGCATTGTCTTGTTGAGTTAAAACCCAAATCATATAAAGCTACTACTGCGAGTTTCCAACATGGTAAAGAGAAACAGTCAGGTTTACTTTGCTGCAGTAACCAATGCAGACCGGGCGTGAGTGAAAGTTGAAATGATAGCTCCAAGCTGCAGTTTATCGTTGCATCCAAAACTCAATCTGTACCTATAAACCCACAAAACGACTCTAAAATTAAAGACAATAAGCTAAACAGTCTCCATACTCCAGGCATTCACAATCAAATCCATAAAAGTTTGAACAAAAAAAAAACTAACTCGATGTCTGCCAAATCGTTGATCAGTTGAATTCTGACATTTGAAGGCATCTTGATCTTAAACACAAACCTGGTGGAGAAACAAAAGTTAGCTAGTTCAGAGACGCATAGTAGAAGCCGCAACCAAGTATGTCACTGCTTACATGGTAACCTCTCTGACGATATCAACAATGGCAAGTCCTTTTCTCGTCTTCATTTCTGATATTTCTGCAGAGAGCGAGAAGTAATAAACTATCATGAGTAAGTACCATGGAATCAAATGCTAAGAAAATAAAAATACCAATGATGTTCCTGATATGCCAACAAGAGTTTATATCTCGAAGAGGCAGAGGCGTATCAACGAGGGAATGACTCACGGGAGTGCTGAGCTGGCAAGTTAGTTGGTTAGTTAACAGATTTAAACGAGTCTCAGTATATAAGGGGCTCGTTAGTTGTTTCTGTTGGGGATTCAGCTAGAATCAGTTGTGGCTTGAGATCTCAGATTGTGGGATTCAAGAATAGGCTTAGACTCTGCGTGTAGAGACTAAGAGAGGGTGGTTGGGAGGTTCTTACTCATAATACATACAAGTTCTTATCAAATTGGTGCGTGAGGAGCGTTCTGGATCGAACTAATCGCGAAACCAGAGATGACGAGAGCGACGACGTTAGAATCGTTATCACAGACGGTGGCGACGAACTACGCCGAGCAACAAGAATCAACGATGCAGTTACGAGCATCGATGACGGGATTGGAAGATAAGTTCACCGAGTTATTCAATCTGTTGACGAAGAACTCGGTAGCTCCGACGATTGCAGATCCAAATCAGATTCCGGTGACCAGCGCAAATCAGGTACATACGTCGACCTCGGAACCTGACCGTAGTATTAGGATTGAAGAAGTTAGGGTTCCGAACGCGTTAAGTGACTATCGAGAGATGATGAAACGCGTTGAGCTTCCGATTTTCGATGGAGAGGATGCGTATGGCTGGATCGCTGTAGCAGAAAGATTCTTTCGCATGGGTGAATACGATGAGATGACGAAGATGAGATTGGTATCAGTCAGTTTGAAAGGTGATGTTCTGAGCTGGTTTAACAGCGAGATCTTGAGACGACCTTTTGAGACTTGGATTGAATTCAAACAAAGATTGATTGCTCGATTTAGTCGAGTGAAGCTGCGAGATCCTAGTCAACCTTTCTTCGCGGTTCGACAAACTGGATCAGTTTCAGAGTATATTCATCAATTTGAGGATTTGTCTACACAAGCTTCAGGGGTTTCTGATACACAACGGGAAGGGATCTTTATGAATGGTCTTACGGAAGAGATGAGAGAAGTAGTCACAATGTGTAAACCAGTAGACCTTCCTGATATGATTGCAACAGCGTATCAGATGGAAGATAGCTCGTTGTTTAGTGTTATACAGAAGGAGGTGAAACTGAGGAAAGTAAAGGGAGGTGGAGCAGTGAATACGACTTCGAAGTCGTATTCAAGTTATGTCCCTACTAGTAGTTGGAAACAGAAGCAAGCGATGCCATCTACTACAACTACAACTCCAACACAGCAGAATAATGTGAAGCCGGCAGTACGGCTTTCAGAAGAGCAAGTTGCTGAAAAAAGGCGACTGGGGCTCTGTTTCAAATGTGATGCAAAGTGGAGTAGACAACATTTGGTGAATGGGGTATGTCCAAATGCTTCCTTACGAGTTTTGACAATATGGAAGGGTATGGAGATGGAGTTGATTGATCAGGAAGATAAGGATGAGGAGACGGAGGAAATCATTTGGGAACCTCAGTTAAAAACTCTTTCTTTGAAATCTTTTTTGGGTAAAGATTCACCAACAACAACAAAGTTGATAGGGAGTATCAAGAAACGTGTAATGCTGGTAATGTTGGATAGTGGAGCTACACATAACTTCATTTCGCCGAAGGTAGCAGCTCAACTGAAGTTGATTACAGAGGAGGGCAAAGGATTGGAAGTGTTGTTGGGAACAGGAGTTTCCGTGAGTGGAGTGGGAGTTTGTAGAAATGTGCAAATAACTCTCCAAGGTTGCTCTTTCACTACGGACTTCATTGTATTGGAGTTGGGTAATATTGATGTCATTTTGGGGATGTATTGGCTACGAACCCTGGGGAGATGTCAAGTAGATTGGGAGAAACATGAGTATACGTTTAACTATCAGGGGCAACAGGTGACTTTGATTGGGGATCAGTCGTTACCAACAATTGAGAAAACAATGAAGACGATACAACTTGTGTCTGAGGTACCAGCACAACTCAGAGAATTGTTGAATGAGTTTGAGCATGTCTTTAGAGAACCAACAGAGCTTCCGCCAGTACGTGGCAGGGAACACGGTATTATCTTGCAGCCAGGTTGTGGTCCTATTTCAGTAAGACCGTATCGATATCCCCAAGTACATAAGGAGGTAATGGAGAAGAGTGTTACAGAAATGCTAGCTTCAGGAACAATTCGGCGAAGCCACAGCCCATATTCGAGTCCTGTTTTATTAGTAAAGAAGAAGGACAACAGCTGGAGATTTTGTGTGGATTATAGAATGTTGAATCAAGCTACCATCTCAGATAAGTATCCAATTCCCATGATAGATCAACTATTGGATGAACTTCATGGTGCGAAGTGCTTCTCAAAACTGGATTTGAGATCAGGTTATCATCAAATAAGGATGAAGGAAGAAGATATTGAGAAGACCGCGTTTAGAACACATGAGGGACACTACGAATTCACTGTCATGCCATTTGGATTAATGAATGCTCCTGCTACATTTCAGTCTCTCATGAACGAGTTATTTCAACCATACTTAAGGAAGTTTGTGTTGGTGTTCTTTGATGATATACTGGTGTATAGTTCGTCATTGGAGGAGCATGTGGCGCATCTTAGGGAAGTGTTGAAGGTATTTGAAAAGCACAGGTTGTTTGCTAACAGAAAGAAGTGTGCTTTCGGTCAAGAACAGATTGAGTATTTGGGGCATTGCATATCTGCGAAGGGAGTATCAACAGATCCAGAGAAGATAAAATCAGTGGTGAAATGGCCAATTCCACGGACAGTGAAGGATGTTAGGGGATTCTTGGGCTTAACAGGGTACTATCGCAAGTTTGTACAAAGCTATGGGATGTTGGCCAGACCACTGACTGAGTTGCTAAAAAAGGACAAGTTTGAGTGGTTACAAGACACACTGTTAGCGTTTGAAAAGCTGAAGAAGGCGATGACATCCACTCCAGTTTTAGCACTTCCTGACTTCTGTAAGGTGTTCATAATTGAGTCAGATGCGTCTGGTTATGGGTTGGGCGCAGTGTTGATGCAAGAGAAGCATCCTATTGCCTATTTCAGCCACGCTTTAACAGAAAAAGAAATGCAGAAACCAATATATGAGCGAGAGTTAATGGCTATTGTGTTGTCGATTCAGAAATGGAGGCATTATTTGTTGGGGCGACGGTTTATAGTAAGAACAGATCAGCAGAGCCTCAAGTACTTACTGGAGCAGCGAGAAGTAACCTTGGACTATCAGAGATGGTTGACGCGTATATTGGGTTACGACTTCGATATTGAGTATAAAGTGGGATCAGAGAATCGAGTGGCGGATGGGTTATCTCGCATTGTTCACTACACTGCCGCAGAAGTATTACCTCGTTGTTTGTCACTGACGGTACCTTCGTCTTTACAAGTCCAAGATATATATGCAGAGGTTGATCACGATGTGAACATTCAACAGATCATTGCGAAAGTAAGCAGTGGTCAAGCACCTAAAGTGGGGTTTACGTTGGTGCAAGGAAGATTATTCTATAAAGGGCGTCTGTTTTTACCGGGAAATTCGAATCATATTCCGATGATCTTACGTGAATGCCACGACAGTCTGCTAGGGGGCCATTCAGGAGTTTTAAAAACGTTGCAGAGGATTAAGGCAACATTCTATTGGCCTAAGATGAGGAAGCACGTTCAGGATTACGTAGCTGCATGTGAAATTTGTCAGACACACAAGTATTCGACTCTGTCACCTGCGGGATTGTTGCAACCTATTGATATCCCAAACCAGATATGGGAAGACATCTCTATGGATTTCATAGAGGGTTTACCAGTATCTCGAGGAATGAACGTGATCTTTGTGGTGGTTGATCGATTGAGTAAGTACAGCCATTTCATTTCGTTGAAACATCCGTTCACGGCGGCTGATGTTGCTCAAAAGTTTGTTGACGGGGTGGTAAAACTGCATGGGTTTCCAAGGTCGATTATTTCTGATAGAGATAAGATCTTCCTTAGTTCCTTTTGGAAAGATTGTTTCAGAGCTGCGGGTACTACTCTACGTTTCAGTACAGCTTTTCATCCTCAGTCGGACGGTCAAACCGAGGTGCTGAATCGCTGTCTAGAGACTTACCTGCGTTGTTTTGCTTCTGTGCATCCAAAGACGTGGTCCAAGTATTTGGTGTGGGCTGAACTATGGTATAATACTTCTTATCATACGGCGACGCAGTGCACTCCATTTAAGATGGTATATGGTCGTGATCCACCGGCATTGTTACGATTTGAGGAAGGATCTACGAAGAATTTCGAGCTAGAAGCAATGTTACGTGACAGAGATATGATGATGCAGGATGTTAAACAACATCTGTTAAGAGCGCAGGATGTTATGAAGAATAACGCTGATAAGCGAAGGCGTGAATTGGAGTTTGATGTGGGTATGAAGGTATATTTGAAACTGCGACCTTATCGACAACAATCAGTGAGCAGACGATTGTGTCACAAGCTGTCAGCACGGTTCTATGGACCTTATGAGGTGTTGGAGCGGATAGGTAAAGTTGCGTATTGTCTAAGATTGCCGGAAGGATCGAAAGTGCATCCGGTGTTTCACGTTTCACAGTTGAAACCAGTCATTGGACAGGGTCGGGTAATCACCCCATTACCTGAGACGTTATCGAGGGACGATGAGCTACTGATTGAGCCAGACGAGTTGTTGGGTACACGGTACGATGTAGAAGGACATCTAGAGGTGCTCGTTTCTTGGAAGAACTTACCGTCACACGAGAACTCTTGGATGCGTTTGTCTGAGTTGAAACATCAGTTTCCGACTTATTCGCTTGAGGACAAGCTCGTTCTTCAGTCGGGGGGTATTGATATGCCAACAAGAGTTTATATCTCGAAGAGGCAGAGGCGTATCAACGAGGGAATGACTCACGGGAGTGCTGAGCTGGCAAGTTAGTTGGTTAGTTAACAGATTTAAACGAGTCTCAGTATATAAGGGGCTCGTTAGTTGTTTCTGTTGGGGATTCAGCTAGAATCAGTTGTGGCTTGAGATCTCAGATTGTGGGATTCAAGAATAGGCTTAGACTCTGCGTGTAGAGACTAAGAGAGGGTGGTTGGGAGGTTCTTACTCATAATACATACAAGTTCTTATCAGTTCCACATACTTTTGTAGCTCTCAGCAAACGGTTCATTCAGAAGCCAGTGAGATATCTGCTCAATGTCCCTGGGTAGTGGGTTTCCAGTGCAGAGGTACACATCTTCCTCTGTGATTTTCTCTGACGCCATATGCGTTGACTGCCTCCCACACACATTAACCCGTTAGAAATGCTTCTTCTGTCAATTTACAATTGTGAACTAGGAGACGGAAGCAAAAGAAAATATCAACAAAACCTGCAAAATGTTCATGGCTTTCCTCATGTCTCCATTGCTCAGCCGTACAAGAGCCGCCAAACCACTCTCGCTTACATCAAGCCTAATCCAATTATAGAAAATGAAGCACAATTAGCAGAGAAAAAGGGTGGAGAAAACACACAACGAACAAATAGTAACTTTTAATCTCACCCTTCAGCTTCTATGACATGTTTAAGACGTTGACTCACATGAACAGGATCAAGAGGAGCAAATCTAAAACGGGTACATCTGGACTGTAAAGCTGGGATGATCTTATTGACATGGTTTCCAATGAGGGCGAACCTAGTACTCTTTGTGTATTTCTCAATCACTAGCCATACATAAACATGTTAGTGGCGTACTTAGACAAAGAAAAGAAAAAAGAGAGAGCTATGAAGAATACAAGGTTTTAACCTCTACGCAGGGCAAACTGAGCATCTTTCGTCATGGCATCTGCTTCATCCAGCAGAACCAACTTCACCGAAGACTTTCCTCTGCAATCATCAATTCAAATCTTTTTATTATCCACAACATGAAAAGTACATCTTATTACTCTTTCTACTCCAGCATGATACTACTACAGCTAAACATGGTTCAAGCCATCACAACGCACTTCATAATAATAAACAAACCACAAAAAATGGAGTCATAATGATAGGAAACTCAACAGTGAGAAGCTCTGAGTGCTAGCGAAATCTTGAATCTGCTGCCTCACAACATCAATCCCTCTATCATCCGAGGCGTTGAGTTCAAGAATCATATTACGGTACTTGGGTCCATACAGCTTCCGTGCAACAGCTAGAATGGTGGATGTTTTGCCAGTACCAGGTGGACCATACAACAGAAGATGCGGCAACTTGTTCTCATTGGTCAACCTATCAACTGTTTAACAAAAAAACAAAACCCTTCAGTGAGGAAATGTACGAAGCTAGTTTCTTACACCCAACACAAAGCCTTAGCCTTTCAATATAGAATCCTCAGGTACATTCAAAGGCAATCCATTTCTCTTGCGTGATTAGAAAAATACTCAAAATTTTTTTTATTATAAAAAGACTCAATTTTTAAAAACCCTAGGTGATGGAATTGGAAGGAGAGAGAGTGGTGGGTAAGTTCAATTACTTGTATCAACGATGTCGCGATGTGCTGCGACGTCGTCTAGCGATTGAGGTCTGTATTTTTCGACCCAAGGCGTCGTCTTGCTCTGCGGCGGAGCAACGAAACCGGCGACGTCTTTGCCCTTGTTACTCGGCTTGCGAGGGAGATTCTCGTCTACGTCAATGTCCATCGCCGATGTAGCCTCAGTCATCTTCGCTGTGGATTGGTTGGGAATCTCTCACTCAGCCGCTTCTTTTCACTCTTTCTCTCCCGCCAAGGTCTAGTTTTTGAGGTTTCCTTCCGCCATTGTTTGAGTCTACTCTACTGTCTTCGTTGTTGTAAATTACCTTTGAACCCTCGAGGAATGTTGGTTGTGTTGGGGCTAGTTTTGTAAAGTTACACTTCACTTTTTTTCTTTAAGAAAACTTCCATAGATTAATAATGTTATAATTTTGAAATTTTATTAATTTATACAGATATTAATTTACAAAAGTTTTTTTATTTAAATTTCTTCTTTTAAGATATATTTATTCTAAGATAATAAAAATATTAATTTTGTTATATTATTTGGTGTATATAATAAATGTTGCATATAAATTAAAAGTGGTTTTAGATATAATATTACTAAATCTATCGAACATATACTAAGTGTTAAGAAAATATAAAAATAATTCTATTATGAATATAAAACAAAAAATATAATAATATATTCTTAATTATATAAAATGTGTATATATATATATAAATTATTAATTTTAATGGAACCATATATTTACATAGAATTTTCTTAAAAAAATATTATCTTAATATTTATCGATTTGTGTCATATTTTAAACCGGCTCCCGGCGAAATTTATTAATTTATATAAATTAATTTATCGAGTATTAATTTATAGAATTTCTATACATTTTTATTCCTTAACTACATATGTATTCCTCGAGAACAACCGTCCCTAATTTAAATTGTATCAGAATGTATGGTGATGTCAAAGAGCCATATACAAAAATATTGGCTTTTGATTGGTGACATGCACTTGATTAGAGTTAAGTTAAGAATATAACTTAAAAATATTACCAATCATGAATAACTTTTTCATTTTTGAGTTAGCATTGTTATGTAATATATTTGAGTTACAATTTCGAGTTAATAATCAGTTTAGTAAAATTGATAACTAACGTGTTAACTCAACGTTAACAAAAGTACCATGTGTTAATGTTTGAGTTAGTATCTTTTTTTTGTTTTCTACAAATATTTTGTAATTATGTACGTTCACTTTTATTAATTAGTGAAATATCATTAATAATTTGATATAACTATTTACTTATTATTCGAATATTTTTACAAAATTTCTTAGTTTCCTTTTAATTATTAATTTTTTAATTATTATTTCAAATTATGTTTGGTGATTCAACAATTTTATATACATAAAATGGTTTATATATGTGAGAGCTTAATATATCTAGGGCACTTTGTTCGTAGAAGAATTTTTGATATCTTGCATATTTCCATTGTTTTATCCATTCACCCATGTGTATTTTGATCACATAGATTAGAATTTAGCCATGTTTAGGTTGCATTTTGCATACATGAATCTTTATTAGGTATTGGAATACCACATGGAGTTCTTGGAGACATTTGAGTGCATTTGGAGCTCAAAAGAGGTGATAAAGGTGATCATTGGACGAGCAGTGCATGAGAGCGACCTCACCGGAGCGACACCGTGAAGTCGCTGTGACACCCCTCCAGAGCGACTTGGCCAGAGCGACACCCCGATGTCGCTCGCGTTTTCATTGCTCGGAGGCACGAGAGCGACCTTACCAGAGCGACGCGGAGAAGTCGCTCGCGTTTTCATCGCTCGGAGACACGAGAGCGACGTCTCGCAGCGACCCCTCCAGGTCGCTCCCGAAGCCTGGAGCGACCTCTCGGAGCGACTACTGGAGGTCGCTGCGCATCTTTTGTTTGCTCGACTTCATGTTTACTCAAGGGTCTTTTGGTTATTTTATTATGCACGTTTTTACTTTATAAACCTATGTTTTAAGTATCTTTTGTAAGCCATCAGGGGCATCTTATCTTTGATCTTTGAGAAATCCACCAAAAACCTCTTGAAAATGTTCATCTCTTTGATTCATTTGATCATATGTTATCCTGTTGATTTCTAATCTAT
The DNA here is from genome assembly GCF_020379485.1 of Brassica napus. Taxonomy (NCBI): domain Eukaryota; kingdom Viridiplantae; phylum Streptophyta; class Magnoliopsida; order Brassicales; family Brassicaceae; genus Brassica; species Brassica napus. Next base: position 32,378,318 of record NC_063449.1, on the reverse strand, counting down.
TATCTGTATTTCTCTACATGATGAATCTGAAATCCAATATGGGTTTAAGAGGAATCATGAAGAGTAGTGATTAATCCACTCTTGAATTCATGGGTTAGGGAGATTAAGAGTGATTAAGCTAGATCTAGGATGTTATAGTGTATATCCTTCTTATTCCTTGCTAGTAGAGTATTCATAATGCATCTTTTGAATTAACCTCTCAAAAGTTGATCTTTAGGCATTTTCCACCCACAAGGTGTTTGATGAAATGTCTGGGACAACTCTCCTAAGCTTTTAACATACTTTACCAAAGACATTTGTTGTTAAAGGTGTTAAGATAGCCAATAGACTTGTTAGTAATGATTGCTTTCATATTATTCAACCAAAGACATTTGATGTTTGAAATATGTTAGTAAATGAACATTCATCTAAACATAGAGTTTGTTTAAGATTGTGTCTAAGCTTAAGGTTGATATTTTGATTGATCATTTGTCATCCTTAGTTCGAAACTTGATCACCCAAGGTCTAATTCCTATACCCATGAGTTCTCTTTTATCATAACCAAAGAAAGTCACTTCTTTTATTGTTTTATTGTTATGTTATTGCATTATATTATTAGTAGTAGTTTAAAACCATCCAAATTATCGGTTTCACTTAGATTAAGTACGTACTTGCATTCTCGATGCTTTGAAATCCCTTAGAATTGGTTCGACAATCTTTTATACTACATCATTTGTCTTACGAGCCTTGAAAACTCTTAACATCAAATTGGCGCCGTTGCCAAATTCTGAGTAGATTTCAACATTGAGATTTAGTCACTTGCTTGAGACTAACTCATTTTTATTTTCTTTTGTTATTGATTCTCCTTCTTCACCTCCCTTTAACTTTCAGGTGTATGAACTTGAGGAGCAGGGGTCCATCAAACCTAGTTCCAAGAGTTGCGGACATCAGAGCTTTAGAGAGAGAGTGTGCTAGAGCGAGAAGAGAAGAAGAGCAACAGGCTCACTTGCAGAGATTGGATATTGATATGGCAGATCAACCGCAAGGGCCATAACACCCACATCGAGCATCTCGACCCATTGGCACTTATGAACGCCCCAACATTCATGGTCATAGACTGGGAATCCGAGCACCGGCTGTGGCAGCTAACAACTTTGAGATCAAATCAGGACTCCTCAACGTGATCGAGAACAACAAGTATCATGGCTTGGCTTTAAAGGACCCATTTGATCACTTGGACAGGTTCGACAGCTACTGTGGGTTGTCAAAAACCAATGGTGTGTCAGAGGACGCCTTAAAGCTCAAGTTATTCCCTTTCTCTTTGGGGGATAAGGCACGTCAGTGGGAGAAGTCTCTACCCAGCGACTCTATCACCACCTGGGATGACTGCAAGAAAGCATTTTTGGAGAAGTTCTTCTCTACTTCAAGAACTGCTAAGCTGAGAAATGAGATTTCCAGCTTTCAACAGAAGAACTTGGAAGGATTCAGTGAAGCCTGGGAGAGATTCAAGGGCTACCAAGCTCAATGCCCACACCATGGTTTCTCTAAGGAAAACTTGCTGAGCACATTCTACAGAGGTACTCTTCCTAAGTACAGAGCCAGATTAGATACATCTAGCAATGGGTTCTTCTTGGGAAGAACTGAGGAAGATGCAGAGGAGCTGGTTGACAACATGGTAAAGAGTGACGCAGTCTACAGTGGAGACCACGACAGAGGCAGTAGAACAGATGACAAGCAAACGAGGAAGGAGTTAAAGGCTCTACAGGATAAGATAGACATACTCATTGCTGATAAATCCACCCAAGAGCAACTGAACTTTGTTGGTAACCCAAACCAAGAGACACCACCTGTTGTCAATGAGGTTGAGGGTTTGGAAGGTCAAGAAGAGCTGTGTTTCATCAACAACAATAGCAGTTGGTACAAGAAAGAGCCCAACTTTCAGTACAACAACTACCAACAGAAATCCTATCCTAACAACCAACAAAGTGGTTATCAGCCTAGGAACAACCAGCAAGGCAACTATCAGCCTCAGCAAAACCCTCCTCCTGGTTTCTCCAACAAAGGGAACCAGTCTTCTCAACAACAAGCTAATCCTTCTACCTCTACTCCTCAGGAAAGCAGCACTGATGTTCTACTGAAACAGATCTTGGAGTCTCAGACTAGAAGTGAGAAGCAGGTTGGATATGAGTTGAAGAACCTTCACTTCAATATTGATGGAAGTTACAATGAGCTCAACAACAAGTTCATGGCTTTGGAAAACCAGTTTGCTTCCATGACCACTCACCAGAATCGCCAGCAAGGGTCTCTACCTGGAAAATCTGAGCAAAATCCCAAGGAGTATTGCAATGTTGTCCTCTCTACTATTTCTTCAGGGACTGAATTGAGTAACCACAAGAAGGAGGTAGATGAAATTGAAAGCTTGGTGTTTGGAATTGAGATTGAACAGGTTGACCATCTGATTGTAGCAACAGCTGAGGCAAAGATTGTGGAGGAAGCTGACAAAATGGTTGAAGCAAAGATTTTGAAGGGAGATGAACCCAGGGCTGAGAAACCAGTTGCGAAGAGAGCTGACCAGAAGCTGAAAGAGGTCAAGCTGGAGGACACCACTGAGGTTGAGCAGTCACCCTATGACAAGCTCCCATTTCCATAAAGGGTCCTCACCAAAGCTCAGAAGAAGGTGATTTCCAAGTTCAGAAAAGACCTAAGTGATATTGGACTTAAGCTTCCAGCGATTTCAGGTATGCGTGAGGCTCATGTCCAAATGATGCTCATCAAGGACATTGTATACCACCAAGCAGAAGTAGCAGAGCTTCTCAACATCTCAACTTTGAAACTTGATCCACCAGTCACACCAAAGTCTTTCCCTAAACTAGAATCCCAAGGGAAGTTCACATTGTCTTGCTCCCTTGGTAAGCTCACCTTTGATGATGCTTTTGTTGATTCTGGTGCCACTGTGAATGTGATCTCAATGGAGATGGTGAAGAGTCTTGAGATTGAACACATGGAGCCAGATACTTCCTCTCTCACGTTTGGGGATTCCTCTTCTACTACCCTTATTGGTCTCATCAAGGACTTCCCTTTGAAGATTGGATCTTGCACCATCCCTATAGATCTCACTGTCTTGAAGATGGCAACTGAAAAGAGAGTTCCATTGATCCTGGGCACACCATTCCTTACTACTGTGGGTGCTTGCATCGATTTTGCCAACAAGAAGGTCACACTCCTCAATGTGAACAAAGCTGTCTCTTACCCAATTCAGTCTCCACTAGATGTTGAGTATTGTGGAACCATCACTTGTGGAAACCCCTCCATTGAGAAGAACAAGGATGTAGTGGTTGTTAGTAAGAAAGAAAGTTTTGATGGAGAGTCCTCTAAAGAGATATGTGATGAGCACTTGAAAAGTGCTAAAAAGGAGGAGGTGAGTCGAGTCTCAAAGGCTGCTCATGACAAGAAGGCCACAAGGACTCATCAACTCCAAGATGATCCAACCAAGCTTCAAGAGCCTCTCTCTCAGGTCCTCACCATCACTCTTAAAGGTGGGAAGGATCCTCCTTCTCCACTTTCCACTTGAGGTACCACTCCACCACCTTTCCATTGTATATACCAGTTTTTCTTTGCATTTATATCTCTTTTAGGTATCTCTTTCAACTTACTAACACAGAGACTGTGTGAACTAAGTTTGGGGGAGGTACCAAGTATTTGATCATGTTTGCTTTGATGAATTTGCATTGAGTCTTGCACACATACCTTTTTGCATAAAAAAACATATAGATTGCATCACTTGCATTTTTAGGAGAGTCTAGAGCATATAGGTTGCATTCACTTGCATTGGGAGCAATGATTTAAGATGCCTTGTAAAGAACACTATCTCACACTCGAGTAGCTATTGCATCTCTCAAAAAGCCTTGTATGTTTCGAGCCTTGAAAACTCTTCCTAAATCTCATTAGTTGCTGAAACTCAATCTTTGAAGCCAACTACAACCTTATTTGAACTGAACGAACTTAATGCTTCTTGCTCATGGTCCCTTGTGTACTGAGTCATGGATATACACACTTGAGTTGTCACATCCTTTATGCCAATCTTTTTGACAAACTCGAGTGGGACACCACTCCCAAAACCCTTTCCTCCTTTTAAGCTTTCATTTTTGATGAGTGAGACCTTTTTCGGAAAGTCTTACATGTGCATAATGTTGAGAGTATCGGGAAAACAATGCTTGATCTTCATTCTTGCTAGATTAGGCACTCTATTGTCTAGCTATAGGTGGGGGTGAGTATTGTGATTATGATTTGGAAGCATGAAAAGTTCGAAGGAAAAGAATAGACTCTTCGTGTTTAAATGGATAATCTTATTGGAATTAGTAGATAAACATCTAGCTCGAGTTTATGAAAAGTCTTGGTCTCCGAAAAAGAAAAAAAAAAGAAAAAAGAAGAAAAAGAAAGAAAAGAAAGAAAAGGGGGCTAGCAAAGTTGTTAGGAGCTAAGATTGTTTTGAAGTTGAGGAAAATCCTTTATAGATTTCAAAGAAAAAGAGTTTTATGTGCAAAGTGTTCTTGAGTTCTTTTGGTGAGAGATGTGAGTTGGGTTTGACATTGGGAAGTGATTGTGTAACTTGTATGTTTGGGAAAAGGGTAGAACAATGGAGATTGAGCATTGTATGCATAAGTTGGTCCCTTTCTTAGATATATTATGTGCAATGTCAAGGCTACTTGTTTCGAGAGTAAACCACCTTAAAGATCATATATCTTGAACCTCTTGACTCACTTGAATAAAAAGCCTTCCCTTACCCAACCAAATGATTTGGACCAATTGACCATTTGCAAGAATTCACCTGATGTTTTATGCTTAATGAATGTGAGAGTTGGTTGATTTGAATGTGTGGATGCTTGATGATGAGTGTAAGGGCAAAAAGAGTCGAGATAGGCCTAGAGAAGCTAGAGTGTAATAAGAGAGTGTGCTCATGTTGGATTAGATGTTGATTTAAGTGCTAGTTGTGTTTCTTTTAGCTGTGAGCTCCCACCTTCAACCCTCTCTCCCTATGAGTTCTAGAAAGTTCACTTGTGGACAAGTAAAAGAACAAGTTTGGGGGAGTTGATATCTTTCATATTTCCATTGTTTTATCCATTCACCCATGTGCATTTTGATCACGTAGACTATGATTTAGCCATGTTTAGGTTGCATTTGCATACATGAGTCTTTATCAGGTATTGGAGTACCACATGGAGTTCTTGGAGACATTTGGGTGCATTTGGAGCTCAAAAGAGGTGATAAAGGTGATCATTGGACGAGCAGTGCATGGGAGCGACCTCACCGGAGCGACACCGTGAAGTCGTTGTGACACCCCTTCAGAGCAACTTGGCCAGAGCGACACCCCGATGTCGCTCGCGTTTTCATTGCTCGGAGGCACGAGAGTGACCTTACCAGAGCGACGCGGAGAAGTCGCTCGCGTTTTCATCGCTCGGAGACACGAGAGCGACGTCTCGCAGCGACCCCTCCAGGTCGCTCCCGAAGCCTGGAGCGACCTCTCGGAGCGACTATTGGAGGTTGCTGCGCGCCTTTTGTTTGCTCGACTTCATGTTTACTCAATGGCCTTTTTGTCATTTCATTATGCACGTTTTTACTTTCTAAACCTATGTTTTAAGTATCTTTTGTAAGCCATCAGAGGCATCTTTTCTTTGATCTTTGAGAAAACCACCAAAAACCTCTTGAAAAGTTCATCTCTTTGATTCATTTGATCATATGTTATCCTGTTGATTTCTAATCTATTATCTGTATTTCTCTACATGATGAATCTGAAATCCAATATGGGTTTAAGAGGAATCATGCAAAGTAGTGAGTAATCTACTCTTGAATTCATGGGTTAGGGAGATTATGGGTGATTAGGCTAGATCTAGGATGTTATAGTGTAGATCCTTCTTATTCCTTGCTAGTAGAGTATTCATAATACATCTTCTGAGTTGGTCTCTCAAAAGTTGATCTTTAGGCATTTCCCACCCACAAAGTGTTTGATGAAATGCCTGAGACAACTCTCCTAAGCTTTTAACATACTTTACCAAAGACATTTGTTGCTAAAGGTGTTAAGATAGCCAATAGACTTGTTAGTAATGATTGCTTTCATATTATTCAACCAAAGACATTTGATGTTTGAAATATGTTAGTAAATGAACATTCATCTAGACATAGAGTTTGTTTAAGATTGTGTCTAAGGTTAAGGTTGATATTTTGATTGATCACTTGTCATCCTTAGTTCGAAACTTGATCACCCAATGAGTTTTCTTTTATCATAACCAAAGAAAATCACTTCTTTTATTGTTTTATTGTTCTGTTATTGCATTCTATTATTAGTAGTAGTTTAAAACCATCCAAATTATCGGTTGCACTTAGATTAAGTACGTACTTGCATTCTCGGTGCTTTGAAATCTCTTAGAATTGGTTCGACAATCTTTTATACTACATCATTTGTCTTACGAGCCTTGAAAACTCTTAACATCAATTTCCTCTCTCTAGCCTCTCTCTCTAAATCAGATTCGTTTATTATTTTCTTTTTTATTTAATACATACTATAAGTTATACATCAAAATGTTACAAGACAATTATTTTAAGAATAAAAAACTGATATTTTCACAACAAATTTACTATGCACATAATTTTTACTACGAATTACATCAGATTATAATTCTTTTTGTAATTCAACTCTAATACTATGTATCATCGCCAATCGGAGCTATTATCTTAATTTAGATTCAAAATTTTTCTTTATCAATTACTTTTGTTAAAATTTATAATTTTATTGATATTTTAAACATAATTTTATTTACATTTTACAAATTTAGTAGTCATATACATTTCAAGTTAAATTTTAATTTTGCTGGAGCTCTGATGGATTTTGCACTTCAAGATTGCTTCTTCTTTTTTTGGATAATATGATTATTACACATGGTGACACAGAAAAGGGTATGAATATTCACACAAAATATTCATTGTTTTTATGAAAACACCATACCAAAAACCTCAAAAACATTTTTATTTCACCACTAAAAACTCTCCCGTATGTCAATGCTCTCCACCTGAGACCTTTCTGCTTAGATACAGAATATTGTTGTATAGCAGTGTAGGTAAGTTTCTGTTAAAACAAAAAGCAGTATAGGTAAGTATTCATTTATTATTGGTTGGTTAGTTACTTGGTCAAGTGAAATTATACAGCTTTGGATATTGAAATTACTTATATGTGCCTATTTTCTGAATATATATAAAAATTAATAATCATCCTGGCTTAGATTACAAGAATGTCGAAGTTTAAAATTTACAAGAATTTTGAGGATTTCTAAAAGAAAATAGGATATAACAATATGGTTAGTCATGGTAAGAAATGTAGATAATATGATTAAGCATGACATAACTATGAGAAAGTAAACAGGATGCTGCAGCTGTGACCAGAGGATTTGGACAGTTTCGACTTCATCTACTCTCTCATCCTCAGTAAACAGGATGCTGCAGCTGAAGCCGAAACTAAATGATCTAATGAGATGTAACGTAGGTGATGGCAAGACAGCCAGCTTCTGGTACGACTGGTGGACTGACCTTGGACTCCTAATCTCTGTCTTTGGTGCTAGAGGGCCGGGGGATTTACAAATCCCGTTACATTCTACTGTCTCCTCGGCTGCAGCCAATGGTGATTGGATTCTTCCTCCAGCTCGATCTCACGAAGCTGAAACTCTTCAACTGGTTCTCTCAACTATGCAGCCTCCGTCAGACTCGCGCGGGAAGGACGTTTTCCTCTGGCGGAATGGTGATTGGGCTGATTGGTCTTTCTCTAAGAAATTTTCATCTAAAGCAACGTGGAATCTCTTGAGACAAAGATCTCCTGTCGTTCCTTGGTGTAATCTTGTTTGGTTTAAAGAAGCGGTTCCTAGATTCTCTTTTGTATCTTGGATGACAGTGTTAGCAAGGTTGCCTACTAGGGACAGGCTAATCTCATGGGGAATGACGGTCCCGGCAGCATGTACCCTCTGCTCCTCGGGTCTGGAATCTCATGCTCATCTGTTCTTCAACTGTACTTTTTCCTCAGCAGTTTGGTCTCATTTTGCTGGATGGATGTTTTCCACTCCGCCGGTCTCCCCAGACTCTGTTATCACCATCATCGACAGGCCTTACATTGCCTCTTGTCCTGGTGCGGCAACTGTTATTAAGCTTTTGGCGCAGGTCATTGTTTACTGTCTGTGGTGTGAGAGGAACCATCGCATCTTCCGTCAAGTATCATCTACCGAAGCAGCGATCATCTCCAGGGTTGGCCGCTTGATGGGGGATTGTCTCCTTTCGCTGCCGCCGCCTCGTGAGGGATCAGCCTCCTACTTGCTGCTGTTTCTCTCATCTCGCTCCTTGTTCCCGCCTTAGTCACCCTGTCTCTCGGTCTCTCGGTCTTTCGGAGTCTTTCGGATTCTCTGTTTTGTGTTCTGCTTTGTCTTCTGTTTCTTAGTTCTTGTACTGTCTTTTTGTTTTCTGCACTTCTTCTTCTGTTTCCTCCTTGTAATAAGTTGTTCAACAACAACACTGTAATCTCTTTTCAGAAAATGGTAAGCTTAGCATTTTACCAAAAAAAAACTATGAGAAAGTAACATTGTTGGCTAGAAATAAACTAAGATCGATTAGTCAACTATTGAATCAGTTATGAAAAGAAAAGAAAAATATTACTTATGATCTATCGTCAACTCTTGCCTTTTGGTGAAGGGTAGTCGATTCCAAGGTGCAAAAGTAACTTGTCTTGTACGTTACATCAACGAGTAACTATGTTATGCTACAGATTGTTTAATATAATTTATGAATAATGAAATCAGGATTTCAATGGGGATGCTCTAGAGAAGTTTTTTTTTCTTTGACTAAATTTTTTTTTTGCATTATATTAAATATAGGGAAATTGGGCCAGATAACTACAAAATAACATATAATTAAGAATTAACAAAAAAAAACACAACTCTAATATTTATAAAATATATACTATATTACCCCTTCATTAATCGGTTGACAAAAACAAATAATTGTTTTTCTATCACCACTCACCATCATTAATTCTTCCATTACGACTATCGTTTTATCTGTTTCAACCATACTTCTTCACTAACTATCTCTCTTTACCAACCATCTGTATAATCGTTTGTTGCCAACAGAAATTTATAATTAGATGATAGTGATCAAACCGGTAGAGGTAAATGTTGAAATGAATCATGTGGATATGCTTATTGATTAACTATATGATGATTCAAACACATAATAGTGAAGATGAGAGTAAAATTTGAAGAAGATGAACAGTGGTGATGCTTATGCATCATACTATTCTATTCAAAATTTGAATAATATGTATTATTCTATTATAATAATACTTGATATTATGTACTATGTGCATATTTTGATATTTGGATCAGGGTTTAGAGTTTCTTTTAGGGTTTAGTGATTAGTGTTTTGAATTTAGTTTTGGAAGGTTTGGGTTGATGTTGGGGTAAGAACATTACAAAATCAGAACAATATGTACTATACTATTTCGTTTGTTACTATTCTATTTTAATAATACTTCATATTATATACTATTTGCATATTTTGATATTTGGATTAAGGTTTATAGTTTCTTTTAGGGTTTAGTGATTAGTGTTTTGAATTTAGTTTTGGAAGGTTTGGGTTGACCTTTGGGTAAAAAAATTTCAAAATCAGAACAATATGTATTATACTATTTCGTTTGTTAATATTCTATTTTAATAATACTTCATATTATATACTATTTGCATATTTTGATATTTGAGTTAGGGTATATATTTTCCTTTAGGGTTTAGTGACTAGTGTTTTTGGTTTGTGTTGATGTTAGGGTAAACATTACCTCTTTCACTGCAATCATAGATATTTCAAAATTTGAACAAATACTATACTATTTTGTTTATTATGTACTATGTGCATATTTTGATATTTGGACTAGGGTTTATAGTTTCTTTTAGGGTTTAGTTTTGGAAGATTTGGATTGACGTTGGGGTAAGAACGTTTCAAAATCAGAACAATATGTACTATACTATTTCATTTGTTACTGTTCTATTTTAATTATATTTTATACTATATACTATTTGCATGTTTTGATATTTGGATTAGGGTATATTTCCTTTTAGAGTTTAGTGACTAGTGTTTTTGGTTTAATTATGAAAGGTTTGTGTTGATGTTAAGGTAAACATTACGTATTTTCCTTCAATCATAGACATTTCAAAATTTGAACAAATACTATACTATTTTGTTTATTACCATTAGGATGTTTCATTCTAGTTACTTTTTATCACAGCCGACGTTCTTTTATAATTATTATCATCCTTCGGACATCTCAACATCATTTACTTACCGGTTACTTACATAGATGAAAGATACAACCGGAAGAAAATAGAACAAATGCTAAAGAATCTAATTATGTCAAATCAAGTGCTATATTCTTAATTTTGTCTCAAAAATTGGCTACTACACCAATTAGCCCTTAAATGTAACCGCTATGGCAATAAACCATATAGAGAAGTTTGTCAAAGAATCAAGCATTCTACTTGTCACCGTCTTAGACAGTGATCCAAGCAACCACCCATATACTGACAAATTCTTTGTCAGCCTTGCCACTCGGTAAAAGTTTTTAACATCATTCTTTATTGTTTTGACAGTTTCTTCTATGATCTTCTGGTTTTGATGGGCTGTAACATTTTGAAAATTTAGGTAATGATGTTCGTTAACTTCACCGGAGAGAGTTGAATCTCTAAAAGCAAAGTACCGTGAAGTTGCCACATCATATAAAGGACAAGGTCTTTTCTTCCTTGTTGGTGATGCTGAGAGCGGCCAACACACTTTGCAGGTTACTATTTCATTTTGCATCTCCCAATCATTTTCTTCTGCTGCGAGTTTACACATCCCTAAGCAGAGTTTTTCCTTTTGTGTATATCGGTCTTTGACAGTACTTTGGACTTGGAGAGACCCAAGTTCCCCTCATAATCATCCTGACTCCGGATAACAAGAAGTACTTGGAAAGTAGGGGTTGGTACAAATTGAATATCCAGGTTTTTGAAGGTGTTCGTGATCCGATTTGTTTCGTCTGAACAATTAATTATCCGATAAGATTCAATCTGTAGCCATCTGGATATTTGGTGTTTCATATATCCAGAGATTTAACTGGATATCTGATTCGATCCATACAAATAAAATAAATAAAAAAATCCAAAATAATATAAAATAATAATATTTTTTACAAAAAAATTATTTACTTTTAAAAGTTCTGATAACTACTATAATATATTTAATAAATAAAATATTTTAAAATTTATATAAAAAATAATATTTATATAAGTTATATATAAAAATATTTAAATATATGTATATATATGCATATAACGGATCTGATCGAATATTCGTTCTTAAAAATATTAATATTTTTTATTTGATTCATTTCATATGAATATTACATATTAGTATTTGTTTTGCTCTGTAGAGTTATGAATACCTGGATTTTTCGGTTTGAATAGAAACAAATAACGAATTGAATAAAAAAATTTATGGATATTTTGCTCGCCCTACTAGAAAGCAAACGTTATGGTTGACCAGATTGAGTCATGGATGAAAGACTTCAGGGTTTCATTCTTGTAAGTATCATGTAAAAGAGTTACGTAAAATAAAATATAAACTAAGCAAAGAACATGTTTCCTTCAAGAAGGGAAAGTTGCCGCCCATAAAAAAATCTCAGCCTATTCCAGCTGAGAACAACAAACCAGTGAAGGTTGTTGTAGCTGAGAGCCTTGACGATATAGTCTATAAGTCTGGAAAGAATGGTGAGCAACATTTGAAAACTTTTAATAATACTTATTTTGATCTTCTTACAAAACAAAAACTGATAAAGACATCAATTTATCCACCAGTCTTGATTGAGTTCTATGCACCGTCGTGTGGACATTGCCAGGTTTCCCCGATATTGGACGAAGTGGCTTTAAAGTTGCAAAACGACCCAAGTGTGATCATAGCAAAATTAGTAAGCCTCTATTTTTTTTTTGTGCTGCTCACTGCTGCATGTCAAATCACTTTTTGATAATATCATACTAAATAATGGTCTTAACCACACGATTGCATGTGGGGTGTACAGGACGCAACGGAAAATGATATCCCAAGTGAACCCTTTGACGGGAAAGGCTTCCCTCCCGACCATTTACTAGAGATCAGCGAGTGGAAACGTTGTAGAGTACGAAGGAGACAGGACAAAGGAAGACTTTATAAGCTTCATTGAGAAGAAGCAACAAATTCACATGGTGACGAGACCACTAGTACTAAGATTGAGGAAGCAAAGAGGACTGAGGAATCGGCCGCTAAGGACGAGTTAGTGGAAGCTTTATTATTCTTCTCCCAATCCATCAGAGTTTTTTCTTTATAATAATAATTTAAAATGTTACATTTTTTTCTTTTTGAAAATTATATACGTCAGTTGCAACTTTGAACCGAAATCATATAATGATGTCAGAGACGATCGCGATATATAACACTATCATTATAAAGTTTCCTAAAGTTTGCACCAATTCTTCATAAATTTAAATAAAGTAAAATGATCAATCATGATCGATCATTTATAACTTAAAGTGGTAGCCTGATTCACGTGTTTTCGTGGACGAGCTAATACGTGAATGATTAGAAGAATACTTTATGATCACCATTACCCCCATAACATATAATTCCTCCTAACATTATTATCCAAAAATACTATATGATCACCATTCACCCGTAACATATAATGATCCTTATTACATATAAAACTAGGGATTAACTCGGGCTACGTCCGGGATTTTTATTTTTTCTAATTTAAGTTGTTAAATTATTTATATTTAGGTTATGATATATATTTATATAAATGTTAAGATGCATGTCATAATTAAAATTTATTTTTAAATTTTAACACGTTAAATTAACATATTTTTTACTTTTTAAATATTTTTTGTAATTTTGTTGGCTATCTAGTTATCATATTTAGCAAAATTATCTGTTGAGTGTTGGAATAAATGTTTTAGATATTTAATTAAACTGCAGAGTATTTTCGGATCGACCACATGCTCAACAATCGATCGATCCGTAAAAAGATGGTTGATCTCTTTGGCCAGGTAAGTACAATTTTAGAAAAAATATCTTTGATTTTCAAATATTAAGTATATAACTATTCTTTTGAATATTGTTTTTTTGAATTGTATTTTTTTATTAAATTATTGTATTATAATGGTTATGTAAATATTTTTGTGATGTTTGAATTTTTGCTGTTAGTATACTTAACCTAGATGATATTGATGTTTAACAATTTATTTTGTCTGGAAATAGAAAATAATGATATATCAAAACGTATCTAATACTTGTTAAATGATAGTATAATGTAAATTACATCCATTATTTGAAAATAACCATTTGTTGTTTTTATTTTTTTTTTAAATCAGAAATTATTTTTATTTAAAAACATTATTCATATATAATATAATAGTTTAAGTTTGGAAGATTTATCTATATATATAAATTATGTATATTTTTAAAAAAATAATTTAAGATATTATATATTGAGTAACTGAATAAAAGCTGAATTTCTTATCTTGAAAATGAAATATTTATATTTTTTTCTTCATGTTATACTCACCAATCCAGCATTGATATTTATAACTCAGTATATTTTTAAAAAAACTTAGTTTGAAGTAAGAAACGAATTTAATAAATTAAATTCATCACCTATAATGTTCTGTAAACTATATTTGAAAACTCTCTAAAATTATATTTTAAGCATAATATTACTATTATTTAATTTAAGTTATTTTAAGCATAATATATACTAAACCAACTTAAATTATATTTACAATAGGACCATCCTAAACCGGTTAATAAACCAAAAACAATACTAAACCAACATGAACCAATACCTGATTCGGCGAGGAAAGAAGTGTTTCGGGATAAACGCTTGAATGGTTATTAAATGTAATGGTTTGATCATGAAAGAGTTAGTATGAATATTAACAATAAAGTCATGGATTAGATTAATTTAAATTTGTAAGAATACCTTTGAGTCTATGAAAAGCAATTCAATTTTCATGAATAAGTTTGGCTTTTGGAAGTTGCGGATTTTCCAACAATGAATCTACCTAACAAAAAGTTCGTTGTTATAAAAAATCTCATTCAAGGTCATTAAAGGTTTTTGGGACGGCAAGAGTTGATGGTGAAACCATTTTTTTGCTCGAGTGCTTTGAAGTTTTCCTTGGAAGTGTGAGGTTGATGTTGATGGAATAATGAATTTTATAGGGACTTTCTTGATGTAAAAATATACATTTTTTTTGTTTAATGTGGTATTTCCATTTTTATATAATTTACTACCATTTTAAGATAGATGTACATTTTAAGATAGATGTTTACATCTTAATGTACTTTTTCCATTTTTTAAATGTTTATTTCCATTTCTTATATTTTTTTTTACTTAATATCTATATTTTATATTTTAAAATAGATATTTAAATCTTAATGTATTTTTTCCATTTTTTTAAATTGTGTATTTGCCTACTAGGTGTTTCCTGCACTATGTGCAGGAAATTATTTTTAAAATCTAACTTATATTTAAAAATAAAATTTATTAAATATTATAGATTTTACTATTTTCTTACTAATATTTAATATAGATTTGATATATATTAAATCAATTTGTATAAAACTAATAAAAATGATACAAAATTGTATAATTATCAAAAATTTAGCCTAAACAATATTTATAAAATTTGTAGATATATAAGAAACTAATGATCTTACGATTAGGTATTTAATTTTTTTTTTAAATTGTAGAAATTTTTGAAAGCTTTGGTAATACAAATTGTATAATTATACAAAGGTAATAATATTTCAAAATTTGAAATGTTATATATGAATATATTTATTTTATAGATGATGTATGAGCTATTACCATATTTAAAAAAAGTTTACCAAAATGAAATATTAATATTAAATGTAATATATGAATTATTACCATATTCTAATAAGTTTGCCAAAAATATAAATCAACATTATATAAAATTATCCATGTCATATTTTTTCGGAAGTCATGTCATCAATTTCAGTAGCCATGTCATATTTGTTTTATGAAATTGATTTGCAAAATCACTTCGCAAATATAGTCTAGGGAATATTATATATTTTACATTTTAAGATAGATGTTTAATGCTTAATGAACTTTTTCCATTTTTTTAAAAAAAAATCGTGTATTTACTTATTATTATATATATAATTCATATATTATATATTTACATTATTTACTTATTATTTATTTTCCTGTATATGTATTTCCATTTCTTGTACTTTTTATTTACTTAATATCTCTATTTTTACATTTTAAGATAGATGTTTAAATCTTATTGTACATTTTCCATTTTCTTTAAATTGTATATTTCCATTTGTTATACTTTCTATTTACGTGATATCTATATTTTAAATTTTAAGATATATTTTTAAATCTTAATGTAATTTTCCATTTTTAAATTGCGTATTTACTTATATTATATGTTTACTTATTATTTATTTTTCTTTATATTGTGTATTTCTATTTCTTATACTTTCTATTTACTAATAATTTTATATTTTAAGATAGATTTACATTTTAAGATAGATGTTTAAATACTAATGTAATTTTTCCTTTTTTTTTAAATTGTGTATTTCCTTTTCTTATACTTTCTATTTGCGTAATATCTATATTTTACATTTTAAGAGAGATGTTTAAATATTAATATACTTTTTTCATTGTTTTTAAGTTATGTATTTCTTTTTCTTATACTTTCTATTTACTTAATATCTATGTTTTACATTTTTAGATAGATGTTTAATATTAAATGTACTCTTTCCATATTTTAAAAATTGTGCATTTACTTATTTTTGTATATATAATTCATATATTTATATATTTATAATATTTACTTATTATTTATTTTTCTATATCTTGGGTATTTCTTTTTCTTTACTTTATATTTAGTTAATATCTATATTTTATATTTTAAGATAGATGTTTGAATCTTAATGTTTTTTTTCATTTTTAATGTAAAACGGCAATGTTTAATAGAATAACTTGGATAAATAGTCAAATAGTTATTTTTATGTTTTTTTTATAAAATGGTAATGTTACATTATGGAGATAAACTATTTTTTTAGTGAAAAAAAGTAATCTTACATATGTTTAATGTAGTTTTTCTATTTTTTTTATGTTGTATGTTTACATATTATTGTTATTTTTAAATGTAAAATGGTAATCTTACATATGTTTAATGTAGTATTTCCATTTTTATGTTGTATATTTACATATTATTTATTATTTTCGAAATTATATATAATGTTTTTTTTACAAAATAGTAATGTTACATTATGGAGATAAGCCGTCTTTTTTTAGTGAAAAATAGTAATCTTACATATGTTTAATGTAGTTTTTCCATTTTTCATGTTGTATGTTTACGTACTATTTTTTTAAAATAAAAATGTAAAATGGTAATCTTACGTATGTTTAATGTAGTATTTCCATTTTCTTATGTTGTATGTTTACATATGTTTATTATTTTCAAAATTATATATAATGTTTTTTGTTTTTTTTTTATAAAACGGTAATGTTACATTATGGAGATAAGCCGTCTTTTTTTTTAAGTGAAAAATGGTAATTTTACATATGTTTAACGTAGTTTTTCTATTTTTTATGCTGTATGTTTACATATTATTTATAATTTTTGAAAATTAGTAATATTAAAATGTAAAACTATATTTTATGTCACGTGTCAGCTTTCGGGAGAAGTTTTTTTTGCTGATGTGGACGCTCTATTATGGAGCCTCAAAAGGTTCTTTTTATTAGTATAGACTAGGAGTTAACCCGTGCTACGCGCGAGACTATTTTGATTTTCAAATGTTGACTATATAGTTTTTTTTTACATTGTATTACGAAGAACAACAAAATTCTGAATTGTTTGTTTGTGTGAATATATATTTCTTTAGAAAAAAACTGAAAACTATACATTTTTGAGATAGATGTTTAATATAGTTTTTCATTTCTTATATTTTATATTTACTTATTATTTAGTTTTTCGTAGGACAACTCTCTCAATTTTTTTTTAAAGTTTTTGTCACAAAAAAAAACATTGAATAAGTAATATGACCAAATTAGCCACTTTTTATTTTGAAAATTTTCATTTTAATTTTCTTTTTAATTTGAAATCATATCCTCAAAACCCCATCCTTAATTCTAAACCCTAAATCTAGATTAGTTAACCCTATAGTATAAATGTATTTTTACTCTTTAATAAAATTTCTTTTGGTCATTATTCTTATTAAGGCTATTTTGTGACAAAAACTTAAACTGACCATCTTAAGGAATTTTTATATATTGTATATTTATTTTTTCTAATTTTCTTGCTTTTATATCAAACGGTAAAATTACAATAGATATTTAATGTAATATTTATATGTCTTATATTGTATATTTGCTTATTATTTATTTAACTATACATTTTCCATTTAACTATACATTTTTGAGATAGATGTATGATTTTTTTTATATTGTATATTTACTTACTATTTATCTTTTATTGTTTTGTATATTTACTTTTTCTAAATTTTTTGCTTTTATATCAATGATAATATTATGATATATATTTAATGTAATATTTTTATTTTTATATACTATATTTACTAATTATTTATTTTTTCTTATATTTTTACTTATTATAATATGTAACATTTCTATATCTTATATTGCATATTTACTTACTATTTATTTTTTCAATGATTGTATATATATTTACTTATAAAAGTATTTGTAAATAATAAAAATGTAAAAAATACATTTTTCAGATAGATGTTTGATGTTAATTTTTATTTCTTATATTGTATATATTATTTTTTTTATATTGTATATTTACTTTTTTTATTCTAATGTTATGATAGATGCTTAATGTAATATTTTTATTTCTTATACTTAATTATTGTTTTTAAAATAAATATACTTAATTATTATTTATTTTACTATACATTTTCAGATTGATTTTTAATTTAGTTTTTTCAGTTATAATATTGTATATTTACTTATTGTGTATTTTTCCTTATATTGTATATTTATTAATTCTAATATTACAATAGATTTTTCAGTTAAATTGTATATTTACTTATTATTCATTTTACTAAACATTTTTTTCAGAGAGATGTTTAATTTAGTTTTTTAATTTCTTAATTGTATTTTACCTATTGTTTATTTTTTTTTATATTGTATATTTATTTATTTTAATTTTCTCTTTTTTATACCAAATAATAGTATTATGATAGAGGTTTATTGTGATATTTATATTTCTTATATTGTACGTTTCTTTTACATATATTGTATGCTTGTTTTACTTATATTGTAGATTTACTTATAAAATATTTGGAAATTATAAAAATGTAAAACTATACATTTTTCAGATAGATGTTTAATGTAGTGTTTTTTTTCTTATATTGTATATTTACTTATCTAATTGTTTTTCTTTTATATCAAATTGTAATATTACGATAGATGTTTAAAGTAATATTTATATTTCTTATATTATATATTTACTTATTATTTATTTTATAATATATTTTTCAGATAGATGCTTAATGTATTTTCTGTATTTCTTATATTGTATATTTACTTATTTTTTTTTATGTTTTATTTTACTTATTGTAATATTATAATAAATGTTTTAGTGTAATATTTTTGTATTGTATTTCCTTATTATTTATTTAATTATACATTTTCATATATATGTTTTAATTTACTTTTTCATTTTATATAGTGTATATTTATTTTTGCTAAAACTTTATTCTGAACTATATACTGTCTTTCAGTCTTATATACAGTTAATTAATCTCTTCAAGATTTTGTATGACGCTGCAGAGATACGACGTAAAAAAAAAATAGGTTTAGTTGCAACTTCAAACCTAAATCATGATGAATTGATGATGTCAATGGCAAGAGCAATATACAACAAACGGTAGATATTTTTTTTTTTTATAATCCAGGGGTTTTCCGCTTTGCGGATCATTCCCCTGGATCCGGTCAGGCAGCGGTCCACTTCACTCGGGAGAACTTTACCTGATGCGCCTCGGATCATAGACCCGGGCCAGGATGATGCGACCATGGCTGAGCCAGATGATTCTTCAACAAAAGACAAACCAGGATGGATTAATGGTGAAGATACTGATCTAAAACCAGCTGATGAGACTGAGGACGAGCTGGAACCAGCTGAAGAGAGTATGCTTGAGCTGAAACCAGCTGAAGTGATAGTAGATGAGCTAGATGAGCTGAGTGAGCTAAGTGATACTAGCTTGGAGCTGAATGAGCTAAGTGACACTGAAGATGGAGCTGGTTTAGTTGCTGGGCGAAATGAGCATTTTTCAGCCCAAAGAAAAATTCATAACAAATTCAATTTGGGTCGGTTTTACACCAAATTCGACCAGACCTTTCCTCAGTCCATTTCAAGCCCATTCTCATCAAGAATGCCAAGAGGGAGTCAGCAAGGAAGTCTTGGTCGTGCATGGGAAAAAGAATTCAACAAAAATCATTAATTTCGGTCTTTAGTCAAAGTCTTCATTTCTAGTTTCCATGTCTTGTTTTTAGCACATTCTTCTTTGGATTTCTACATCTTGTAATCTTATATATAGGGCCTAAGAGCCACGAAATAAGAGAAGCTTTTTCCCCTTTTATTTGAGTTTATCTATTTGTTCTTTGTAGAACACTTCTTTGTTTCTTGGTGAGGTTATCTCCGAGTAAACAGCCTCTAATTCGTTGGACCTGTGCGTCATATCAGGCAACGTTTAGAAATCCTTCTTTTGGTGGACTTGTGAGTCATATCAAGCACCAACTGAAGTCTGGTAGTATCATTGGGCCATCCGCAACCCATTGTGTCACCGTTCAATCCATCAGTTCTCCCTTTTGGCGAGTTCATATCCCTTTAGTCCGGTCGAGTGATCCTTCCCTATTTTAGGGCGTATCAAGTGGTATCAGAGCCACTCAACCGGTACTATCTATCCATCTTTCTCATCTTTCATTTCTAAACACTTCTTCTTCATCTTTCTATCTCAGATCCGGGCCAACCTTACCTATCGCCATTCTTCTATAAAAAAAAAAAAAAAAGAGAAAAGAAAGAAAAAAAAAAAAAAGATCTATCAAAAAAAAAAGAGAAAAGAAAAAAAAAAGTTTGATTTATTTGGCTAGGTGGTGGAAGAGAAATCCTGCTGGCTGAGGAGAAATCCAGCCTTGGAGTGGTTAATACGGATTTCAAAACAATTCTCTTTATCTTTCTATCTTGGTTCATCTCTTGCTTGCTTGGAGAAATCCATTGGGTTATTTGATTTGTTCTCTTAGAACTTTGAGAGGAGACTCTTGAGTGACCATAAAATCTGAGAGAAACACTTGTGTGGGTGAGATCAAACACTTGAGAGTGTGAGGATATTATTTTATCTGTTAACCTTTTGTGTTGAGAACTTTCAGGTTAAGATGTTTGAAGCTGATCAAAGAAGGCTTTTCAGTCAGTTTGAAGTCTGGGAGTTTTGTGACAACCTTGTGGAGGGTGTGGTAAAAGCCCTCAAGGACGTCAGCAAGATCCAAAAGAAGAGCACAACCACACGTGCATCTGTAGCTAAGCCTTCCTTATTCATCAATGAAAAACCCAAAGGTAAATCTGAAAACAACCTTGAAGATCAAAAAGTTTTCAGATTCTTTACCAATTTTTGATGAGTATGATGAAGAGATGATTGAAAGTTTGATCATTTGTGAGGATGAATGTGATCTTCCATCTCCAAAATCTGATTTTATGTTTGATGATGAAGAGACTAATGGACTAACCTGTTTTGAACCGGAGCATCCGAGTAGTCTTGTTCTATTTTCACAGGATTTTAAGGAAGAACCATTCGACTACTCACATCAAGGACTGCTTCTTGGCACCAGGAGACCCATGAACGATGATCTAGGTCCCATATTTGATGAGGAAGGCGAACCTGGTCCAACCTTTGAAGCGGAAGCACCAAGCATAACATCCATCATCATGGAGAACCAACTTTGCTTTGATCCCGGCACAACTCCTACGCCTTTGACCACATACATTCAAGAGCATTGTGAGAAACTTGATTTGATTAATTTTCTGCCTGATCTGTTTGATAAAGTCAGTTCCAATGACATAAAACTTTCTGGTCTTGATCATCTTGAAAAGTCATCTGAGCTTGATTTGCAACAACTAGTTTTCTGCTCTAGAAAATCGTTTGATTCATTTGTCTTCAAAGAAAATAGCTTTAGTCTGAGATCTTATGGACATGAACTGATCACTGGAATTTTGTTTGCATCCTCATATGCTTTGGAAGATTTTATGGTTAGCACATTGCTGGAACAGAATTCACATAAAGCTGAAACAGATTTTTGTGGTGATTCTGTTTTGAAACCAGTCCATTCTTATTCTGAATCTGATCTTGAACTAAAACTTTTGTGTTCTGAATCTGATCAAGTTAGGCACGTTTTAGAAATGTTCTATGGTAGTTCATGTCTCGAAAACATTCTGATTTACAACACCTTCTTTGATAAACATGCTGAGCCTTGGATAAGAAATTCTCAATTTGAACTTAATCTTTTGTGTTCTAAATATGAGAAACTTGCGCATGATTTGAATTTGTTCTTTAGGAACTGTGCTATCATGTGCCCTGACACCATTCTGGTGTACAAGACTTACTTTGATAGGCTTCATGATGATCTGAAACGTGTGCTACATGTTCTAGGGAAAGAAACTTTGGTTTATGATCCGAACAAGTACTTGTCTTGTACATATGATCCTGGTATTTTAATGTTTGTTTTGAGTGTCCAGGATAAACATGATCAGTCTCCAAGAGGTGTCAGGAACAGAAGCAGAGATCGTGCTTATCAGTTTAAGACTTGGAGATGCATGTACTCGAGGAAACCAACTTCAAAACTCCAAGGAAGTTTCTTTCCAAAATTTTCCTTCACTAAATTTTACATGATTTTTAAATTCTTTTTGTCTGATTCATTTCCTTTTGATACAGGTAAAATGGATTTGAGGTCAAATCCTTTTCAAGAGGGAGGGAATGATGCGCCTCGGATCATAGACCCGGGCCAGGATGATGCGACCATGGCTGAGCCAGATGATTCTTCAACAAAAGACAAACCAGGATGGATTAATGGTGAAGATACTGATCTAAAACCAGCTAATGAGACTGAGGACGAGCTGGAACCAGCTGAAGAGAGTATGCTTGAGCTGAAACCAGCTGAAGTGATAGTAGATGAGCTAGATGAGCTGAGTGAGCTAAGTGATACTAGCTTGGAGCTGAATGAGCTAAGTGACACTGAAGATGGAGCTGGTTTAGTTGCTGGGCGAAATGAGCATTTTTCAGCCCAAAGAAAAATTCATAACAAATTCAATTTGGGTCGGTTTTACACCAAATTCGACCAGACCTTTCCTCAGTCCATTTCAAGCCCATTCTCATCAAGAATGCCAAGAGGGAGTCAGCAAGGAAGTCTTGGTCGTGCATGGGAAAAAGAATTCAAAAAAATCATTAATTTCGGTCTTTAGTCAAAGTCTTCATTTCTAGTTTCCATGTCTTGTTTTTAGCACATTCTTCTTTGGATTTCTACATCTTGTAATCTTATATATAGGGCCTAAGAGCCACGAAATAAGAGAAGCTTTTTCCCCTTTTATTTGAGTTTATCTATTTGTTCTTTGTAGAACACTTCTTTGTTTCTTGGTGAGGTTATCTCCGAGTAAACAGCCTCTAATTCGTTGGACCTGTGCGTCATATCAGGCAACGTTTAGAAATCCTTCTTTTGGTGGACTTGTGAGTCATATCAAGCACCAACTGAAGTCTGGTAGTATCATTGGGCCATCCGCAACCCATTGTGTCACCGTTCAATCCATCAGTTCTCCCTTTTGGCGAGTTCATATCCCTTTAGTCCGGTCGAGTGATCCTTCCCTATTTTAGGGCGTATCATTACCTGGGCTGGATCGAATCCAATACCGCTTTGGTGTCCAGAAGAAACATGGTAGTTTCCGCATGGAAAGGGAATCGAACCCGGATGGTGGTTGCCACCACATGCCCGTCCTACCACTGGAACTACCTCGTCCGGACAAACGGTAGATATATTCATCCAATTACATCAATCAAATATAACTAAAGATCAATGGTTTTCTGGTGTTCCTAAACTAAAGATTAGAATCTGAGAAGAAAAAAAAAGATTAGAATCTGAGTGGATTATAGAAAAATGATATCCTGATTCACGAGGTTTATGTATTTTACGGGTATTGCTGATACACCTGAAAGTTAGTTTTACAATGATCGTCTAAAACCTAAAAAGGAAAAGAAATAATTTAATGGGTCGCGGTTTCATTGTAAAGTTTCTGTAAATTATTATAGTAAAATATAAATATACGTCACTACTTTTGTTTATATTTTTGTTTTGGAATTAAATAAGAGAGGATGAGTCATCTAGTCATTCGGTTCCATTCTACTATGACCTTTCTGATTGGAAATCGACTATTAGAAGAATCATATATGTAACGTTACATTTACGTATTTAATAATATAATAAAAGACTTTTTGGGAAGGATCCTCAAAAAATTCCCAATCAAATTGTAAGAAATTTAGAATAGTTTTCCCTCATAGGTTAATTAATACATCCTGATAGAACTTATGGGGGTTTCCTTCTGGCTATGCATAGTAGCTGGTTAATAGACCAAACATAATTTATTTGATTAAATCTATTGGTTACATAGCTAGAAGATTGTAAAATCTAATTAATTGCTTATATAAATTTTAACTCGTAAAATTCAATTGGTTACACAAATTTCAATAAAGTTAAAATTAACATAAAAACTTAAGATATTTTATTTTGAAACAACAAATATTTTTTAAAATATCATATATTATAAAACAGAGAGAATATATATATGTTATTACAAACATGAGGCTGAAAATAATATTAAAATCCGTGGTTTGTGAATCCAGAGCAATATTATGTTGCATGTATAATATAAATTTATTTGCAAAGATAAACTATAGTATATGACAATCAGAGACCATGAGAAACACAAATGTAAACATACATACGATCACTGTTTTTAAACAAATACTTAAAATAGTTTTTTTCTAAATCTATCAATAAACAAGGCACAGTAATGAAGCGATCTGTTTTGGCGATGGTCCACACGTACTCCACTCCCAATGCTCTCCATACACCTTAATTGGATGAATATTAGGGATAAATGTCTCACATCAGATATTGGAAGAAATCTTTAATAATATATAAAATGGATAGGTCAATATATTTATCACCGATTGGTTTTAGGTTGGAAGTCCGTAAAGCTTAAACAATGAACACAAATATAAACATTAATGTTTTTTTGAGAAAATACGAACATTAATGTTTAGACAAATGTAGACAATACCCTGTCGGCCGATGCATGCTCCGTAAAAATAAAATATTAGACATAATCTTGGTCACCATTCCAAATCTAAAGCCGGTACACTTGGCTTGAGAGTTCTCCGATCCCTATAAAATGGAAATTATTGAGAGTTAAAATCATACTCTCAAACCACAATAATGTCAAACCATTTTCAAGGGCCCGTAACCACAAACCTTAAACAGGTTTTAACCAAAGAAGAACAAGTAGCCGACGAGAACATGGTGAGCTTGCAAGCTGAGAGTATAGTGAACACTCTGGCTTTCCCTATGGTTCTTAAAGCCGCCTTGGAGCTCGGCGTCATCGATACCATCGCTGCTGCAGGCAACGGTGCGTGGCTTTCACCCTCCGAGATAACGGTTAGTCTCCCAACCAAGCCAACGAACCCGGAGGCACCGGTTTTGCTGGACCGGATGCTGCGGTTACTCGTCAGCCACTCGATGTTGAAGTGCCGTATGGTAAAAAGCAGAGAAAACGGTCGAACCGGAAAGATGGAAAGGGTATACGCAGCCGAACCGGTTTGCACATATTTCTTGAAAGATAGTGACGGTTCTGGTTCTCTCGCGTCTTTGCTCATCATGTTCCATGACCAAGTCATTTTTAAGACTTGGTAAGTGCTTCAGTGATGTGTCTTACTTACTTGAAAGCGGTTATTAACTTAGTAATTAAACCGAGTAA
The DNA here is from genome assembly GCF_020379485.1 of Brassica napus. Lineage (NCBI taxonomy): Eukaryota > Viridiplantae > Streptophyta > Magnoliopsida > Brassicales > Brassicaceae > Brassica > Brassica napus. The sequence goes on along the minus strand of NC_063449.1, from coordinate 32,353,170 downwards.
GCGGTTATTAACTTAGTAATTAAACCGAGTCACATAAAAATGTTCTATATATAAACTTAAAGTAAGTGAAAAACTGAGGATTTTTTTTTTTGGTTCTTTACTTTCGTAGGACAAAGCTCAAGGATGTGATACTGGAAGGAAGAGATGCGTTCAGCAATGCACACGGCATGAGAATATTTGAATACATTAACGTGGACGAACGATTTGGTGAGCTATTTCACCAGGCAATGTCGGAATCTTCCACAATAGTCATGAAGAAGGTGCTAGAAGTTTACAGAGGTTTTGAAGGTGTTAACACTCTCGTGGATGTAGGAGGAGCAAATGGCACCATATTAGGTTTAATCACATCCAAGTATCCTCATATCAAGGGAGTTAATTTTGACCTAGCTCAGGTTTTAATCGATGCTCCATTTTATCCAGGTACAAAAATAAATTAATCTATTAATAATAATTTTTGAATTGGAATGTTGCTAAAAGTAAAGAAACTTGTAAGGACACCTGCAGTGGTGAGAAACCATGATGAATTTGAAAAAGAAAAAATTAAATGATTTTAATTATTAAGCTATTGAATGGTTGATAAGTGGCATAGAGGTTTCTTTAAACCTTGGAAAAATCTCTTGTACCAGGGATGATGCTTCCCTCTCTCTTCCTTTTTTTTTACTTGTTTTATCTGAAAATTATGGGAAGAAATTCCCGCTGCTGAAGGCCTTAATGTTACTAACTATAGGAGTTAAGCATGTCTCTGGAGACATGTTTAAAGAAGTTCCAAGCGGAGATGCCGTCTTTATGAAAGTAAGTTACATATAAATATTTTTTCCGTTAACATAAGTTACATATAAATATTTAAACATAACTTTTGATCTTTTCGAAGTTATTTAAGTCTATCATTTCTGACATTACGTTGCCAAAATTATTGACAGTGGGTATTTTTTTTATAGAAATTTTTTTTTGTATTCATCTTCTTTTTCTTACGGGACATCCTTTTGACAGTGGATATTACATGATTGGGCGGACGAACATTGTATAAAGATTCTAAAGAATTGTTGGAAGAGTTTGCCGGAAAAGGGAAAGATGATAATTTTAGAGAGGATTACACCAGAAGAACCAATGGGTGGTGACCTTTTATCTGATACTGTGTTCGCCATGGACCTGCTAATGTTGACACAATGTTCGGGTGGTCAAGAGAGATCTCTTTCACAATTCGAGAACTTAGCATTCGAGTCAGGTTTCATTCGATGTGAAGTCATTTGTCTTGCGTATTCATATTCTGTTATCGAGTTCAGCAAATAGATATATGTGGCATTTGGAAACAATAATTGGGCTGGTAGTCTGGAACTAACATTGCGGGCTAAAAATCTTATAATGATTGTGAGGTTTTTTTAAATTTGTTAATGAATTTTATTGCATGCAGTATAGTTTTATGGTATTGTTTTGGCGATCTTGATGCATGGCACTAAGTTTCTTCAAATCAAATCTCTCTTCTCCTCTATGCGGCTCTGCCTTAGTTATATACGGATCTATTTATCAGTAATTTTCTTCTGTTTTTCCAACTGACAACAACAAGAACATTGGCAAACCAAACCCATGTATTCGAACAGTCGCATATCAAGGTGATAGGGATGGGACACACATTTACATGAAATTCGGAGAGATAAATTGAACATAACAATAACAAGCCAGTTTCAGTCTGGCTTTACACTATCAAATCCTTTTAAAAAATGTTGCTTCCAGCCCAATATAAATCAGGGCCGGCACGGTTCTTAGCTTATCTCCTAATCCAATTATACATACGACATATAAACTATAGGTTCATCTCTCTATGACATGCATCATATATTGTATTCGTTAATTATCCAACACTCTTCCGACTTGAGGAAGATGAAGATTTCCAATATAACATGTCCCCTAGTCAATGCTACTCCTTACCCCGGTAAACAAATTAAATAACAAACTTTTTATATAGCTTGTTATATTGGTATGTTAAATAATAATATCCCAAGCTTATTATGATATATCTTTACAAAATCTGTTATAGGAGTGCAACATGTGGCGGGAGACATGTTTATAGAAATTCCAAAGGGAGATGCTATTTTTATGAAAGTAAGCATACATGTCTATGAACTATAATCATGGTCTAAAACATTTTTCTAACAAAATAAAATGGTTTAAATTGATGACAGTGGATACTGCATGCTTGGAACGATGAAAACTGTGTTAAAATTCTCAAAACTGTTGGACAAGTCTTCCAGAGAAAGGAAAAGTGATAGTTGTGGACGTGGTTAATTATGCCAACAGAACCAAAGTGTTACGACTTTGTTTCTAACATGGACCTCACTATGGACATGTTTATACTATCACAACGTTCAGGTGGTAGAGAAAAAACCCTTCCCCAATTGGAGGCTTTGGGTTGTGCTGCAGGCTTTGGTCGTTGCGAGTTCATTTGCCGTGCCTATTCTTTCTCGCTTATTGAGTTCCACAAATAGATTTGAAGTTTGCAAAAATAAAAACCACTACTAGTTCCATGAATACTATGCACCAGTAAGATCCTATATGTTTTGATGTTTGTCTACCAAAAATAAAAGCAGAGTATGTTTAATATATACTAGGTTAAGATCCGCGCCTTGCGCGGAATAAATATTATATATATAAATTATTTTATGCATTAAATATTTTTACATATTATGAAATAATAAATATATATTGAATAATTAAAAGTCAGCAACTATTAAATATATAATTAAATTAGTGCGAACATATAAATCAATTTTATTAATCTAAAAAATATTTTTTTAATATTTGGTAGGATATGTAATTAAATTTAAATGATAATAACATACATAGTATATTTTAGTATATTTTTAATATTAATGTCTTTTAAATGATGATATCTATTCATATAGTTTTTTGATCATTTGTATCTTTTATAAAAAAAAAATTAAATTACTGATAACAAAATTTTCATTGTCGGATTAATAGTTTTAATAATTTATAATTTAAAAAAAAATAAGTTGTCAATGTTCGTTTAAAATTTTTACCAAAAAATTGTTCAAAGTAAATTTTGAAACTAAAAGATTTATGTATTTTATATGGTTTATAGTTTAATTTAAAATGATATATATATATATATAATCTTAATAATTAATTAAATTATAAATTTTACTTATATAATTTTGTAATCATTTGAATGTGAGACTTTTAACAATTTTAGTAATTTATAGTCGTTTTTAAAAATTCAAAATATAACATATACAGAAAAAACTAAAGTTTTTATTATATGGTTATTGTGGTTGTTTAATTTATTTAATAGTTTAATATTAAACAAATATGATAGAAGATACACTAATTTTTATCAAATCTTTATTATTCAAAATCATTAATTGTCATATATACTTTAGCCACATTAGGCAATTCCGTAAATTTTATTTAAGGAAATAATAAAGTACATTAATAATGAATTTATTGTTAGTTTAATAAAAAATTTATTATATAATTAGATGGACCAACATATTTCTCTACTGATTGTAAGAATCATCCTAGTGATGACACATGGTTACAAAAAGAAGTTGTAATGTTTTTCAAATAATATATAGGGGATGTAAGATAAACAAGAATGGGCCAAATTTTAGCAAAAAAAAGTATGGGAATTGTCGGTTTAAGTGGTTGTTGCGAGCTAGTAATATGATATTTATTTTAGATAAGCTTTAGGTCGAAATCGGGTATGTTATCAACATTGTATCTCTGTTTATGGTGTTTTAAAAATTTATAATAATATTCATATTTTCAAAAAAAAAAACATTAATGTTTTTTGAGAAAATATAAACATTAATGTTTTAGACAAATGTAGACAATACCCTGTCGGCCGACTCCATGCATCCCCCATAAAAATAAAATATTAGACATAATCTTGGTCACCATTCCAAGAAGAGCAATTCTCCTAAATACCTAAATAGACAATTTTTAAGTTTTGATTACAAAAATAGACCACAAAAAGAAGAAAATGAATAAAATATTTTATTTAATAGGTAAAAAGATTCTAATACCTTATATATATAAAAATAAATAAAAAAATAAAAAATAATTTTTTTTTATAGTTTTAGATTATATGTTTTCAAATTCGAACTTTTTTATAAATATTTTTTTTAACTTTTTTCGAAACTTTTTTTATTTTTTTTCAAATTTTCTTTTTGTAATTCGAAAATACTTTTTGAAACTATTTTAAAAATTTTTATTTTCTAATTTTTAATATTTATTTTTTATTTTATAAAATTTTAAATCTCAATCCCAAATTACCGCCCCTTAACTCTAGACCCTAAGGTTTGAATTAGTTAACCCTAGGAGTATAAGTGTATATTTACCTATTTAATGAAACATTTTGGTCATTTTGATTCTCAAAGCCTATATTTGTAACAAAAAAATTTTTAGTGCTATCATAGGGTATTTCCCTTCCAAGATGACCAAGAAATATAAACATTATTATTACTATTATTTTTATTTATTTATTATATATATATATATATATATATATAAAGTAAGAATATAAGATTTTTTTCCTTTTAATGAAGAAAGTATTTGTGAAAATCTTTATTTAATGAAAGTAAACATAAATAATAGTACCAAAAATGTGGTAAACATGAAAATTCTCTATAATAATATGTTCATTGTTTATAAAATGTGTCATTTTAAAAATTTTATACAAAATATTATTTTATAATTTGAATGTAATTTATATTTTCTTTAATTTTAATATTAATTACAAAATGCATTGATTTTATAAAAAAAATTATTTATTTCAAATACTATTAGTTAACTATATGCAATTATTATTATTTTTGTTCAAAGAATATGTGCAATTATAAAAGTATAAATGTATTATAAAAATTGTAATAACCTGTGTAAAAATGTCAAAATGGCACTTTTTGTGAAACGAAAAAATAACAATAAACTTAGTTTTAATTTTTAAGACCAACTTCAATTGTCCCTCATTTTGAGAGAAAACATAAAAAATGAGAAAAACCTTCTCAAGTGTCATCATTTTTAGGAGAAATGAGTTTATGAATATTGTTCTCTCAAATTTGAGGGAACACTTTTAGGAAAATTTAATGTTTACCACTTTCATAGTACCACTTTCCATCTTTACCATCACTGAATGAATATTTTCAAAAATACATTATTCATTAATTGGCAAAAGATTTTTATATCCTTATTATCTATATATATAATAAATTATTATTTAAATAAATGAAAAATAAAAAAACAAATAAAAAAATAAAATAAAATTATTTTTTATGTTTTCGAATTATACGTTTTCAAATTCGAACTTTTTTATAATTTTTTCTGAATTTTTTTCGATTTTTTTTTTATTTTTTTCAAATTTTCTTTTTGAAAATCAAAAATTATGTTTCAAAACTATTTTTTATATTTTTTAAGTATTTATTTATATATTTATTAGAATCTTAAATTTCATATTCCAAAAACCCTACTCCACCCCTGAACTCTAAACCATAAGTCTAAATTAGTTAATCTTATGAGGTATAAGTGTCTTTTACCCTTCATTAAAAGTGAAGGTAAAAATGATTAGTGTAGACATGAAAAATGATACTATTAATGTGTTATTTGTGGCAATTTTCCGACACTTTTTCACAAACTCATTTTAGTGTTAAGCCTTTTATTTATAAATTATTCTTTAAACATTTTAATTATTTGTTTTATATCTAAATTAATTCAATATATATGTTTTCCACTTTAAAAATTATTAAGACCTTAGTAATACAATTTTAAATTTATATTGATTATTTATATCTTTTTAGAAACTGAACTTATATGTATATAATGAAGATTTAGTTCAAATAAAAAAAACTATTTGGGTAAAAAATTTGTAAGTTCTATAAAATAATAAGCATTTTGGAATTAATAATAATGATTAATAATATAATATATTTTAAAAAAAATTTGAAAGGAGAAATAACTGAAACAATTGAAACAAAATACAAATTTGTTTTGAATTTATTTTATTCTGAGGAAAAAAATGATGTAAACCATAGAAGAAGCGCTGAGTAAGGATAATAAAATACATTAATGGTAGCTGAATCATTACAAAAATACAAACAAACAAAAAGTTGGACGTAAAATTTCCATAGCCAATCAACTTTGTCTTTGGCTACACTATGGTCATTTATCTTCTTCAGTGTCCGCTCTATAATGGCAATAAATGTTAATGATATTGACCTCTAATATTGTCTTGTTCGGGTGGTAAAGAAAACTCTTTTAGATCATCTCAAAAAAAGATTCTATTTTAAAGTTTATAAAACTCTATATTCGAAGTTTCAAAGTATTTTTCTCCAAAAGTAAAATTTCAAATTTAATTTCAAAATTATTTTAATTTACATTATGGTTCTTATATTTGTCATAATTAATATAAATCTATAATTTTTTTATAAATAACTAGCATATATATTAAAATATTACAGTAATATTAATTAATAAAATCTTACACTAAAATATAAAATTATAAATAGAATACATAATTAAATATTAAACTACAAGCAAAATACCAGATTATTCCATAAAAAAATTTCCGTAATGTTTGGTTACACAAAATTTGTTTGGACAATATTTTAGAGGTTTCAGAGCAAATTTACTAGACTATTAGTATTGTTTTAGTATTTAAATTTGTGTAATAATTATGTCTTTATGTATCTTTTAAAAAAGTTTTTATTAAGTTTCTTTTGTGATATTCTTGCTGTCTACTTCTAGTTTTAAAACATTATAAATTTTATTTTAAATTTTTATTTAAGTTTATGTTTAAAATTTGAATTTATAAAAATAAATTTCAAATATTTATGATATACAAAAGTTTTAAATATTAAAACGATAAATGAAAAAAATATTTAAGAATCATAATGTGATGTATAATTAATTATAGGGACCAAAATACAAATAAAAAGATGAAATTTCAAATTTAGAGTTTTGATCAAATATAAAGTTTCACTAGTTAAAACTCTAAATTTGAAGTTTTGAAATTTCTTTTTGAAAAGCAAAAAAACTATATATTTGAAGTTATAGTGTTTTTTGGGATGCTATTAGGCTTCGGTTTCGTTTCTATTGTTGTTATGAGTTTACATATCTTGCTTATTTTTATTCTACCACCAAATTCTACGAATATGTTTTGTGGTTCATAAAAAACATCAGTTTTGGAGTTCGAAAACGAGCTATTTATTTAGTGAGAGTATAAGTTTATGAAATTTTAATTTTGAAAGTATTTTATTATACATAGCAAAGCACAAGTTTATGAGTGTACTGTGTACAATCTTAATAGTGTCGGTTGGAAAGATAAGTCTCGTATTTTATTTTGCTTAGAACTCCGAATGTGTCAAGAGTGAAGACCACTAACAAAATATATAGTGCTTCATGGTTATATAATATATATAGAGGACCATATGCATAACGATTTTGTTCATAGTGGAAGCTAATCACGAAGCTCTATGAGTTTACATTGCAAGACCTGATCAACCACACCATTCCCCCTACATAATGTACATTTTCGAAAACAACAACTAAAGATATTTTCTTGGTTAATCCCTATGGTCTACAAATATAGTGTTCTACTATTCGACATAAAGTTTCACGTTCCCTCTTTAGGACCTGTAGTTTTCATATGGTTTGAAATTTGTTTTTTTGGTTAATCCCAAAAGATGATGTACCCCATACTTTCGACGTGCCATTAGACCATGTGCAATTAGGCCTGAGACTTTTATCCGAGATCCGGATGCGATCCGAGATTCGATCCGGATCCGATCCGAAAATCCGGATATCCGCAGGGACCGAATCCGGATCCGGATAGTAATGTTGAATCCGTCAAAGCCGGATCGGATCCGGATATCTTGATTTCGTAGTCCGACTATCCGGATCCGTAAGTTTTATTAATAACTATTTTTAAAATAGTAATATCTATATATAAAAACTAATTTTATTTAATATATTTTCATTTTTATAATAGTATATGTAAATTTTATGTAAATTTTATAATATTATACATAAAAATAATTAAAAATATTATATATTTTTTATTTTAAAATTATTGTTAATATTTTATATGTATTAATATTATTTTTTTATTTATTTTAAGGATCCAAATCTGGATCCGGATATCCGTCGGATATTACAATTTTTAAAAGGATATCCGACATCCGGATATCCGAGAATCCCGGATCCGGATAAGGATAATAAAATTATGGATCCGCCGGATAATAATCCGGATCCGGATATCTTAAAATTGTCCGGATACCCGATCCGTCTCAGGCCTATTTGCAATAGACTAATTGAAACATGTATCCAACGTAGTGTTGAAAAAAAAATACGTGGATTAATTTTTGTTGAATAAATTTAACTAGTTGAAAAAATGAATGTGGGATCCACTTGAAAGTTATGAACCAATCAAATTCAATCTTTGTCTTTTAGCTTCCAAAAAGAGAGCGAAGGGTTGAAAATTCTATTTCTTTTAAAGTTAAATATAATCCTTAAATTATAATTGATTGTTGAGTTTAGTACTATTGTTTTCACCCTATTTGTTTCAAAATGAAATATTTTGTAGTTAATATACTTTTTTAAAAAAAATTGTTTACATCATAATTTATCATTTTATGCTCTATAAATAGAGATTTGGTCCATTTAATTTGGACACATAAATTTAAAATTAAAACTTAAATGATTATACGGAAAAAGAAAATGTGATGTGAATTTAAAAAAGGTAAAAAGAGACCGTTGGAATAAATGGAACCATTGTGTATACTACTAAAGCAGCATTAGATACGGTTAGAAGTTCTAAAAGAAAAAAAATAAACAAATATGTTAATTATTACAACTCTTGAAACATAAATAAAATAACATATGTTGCTTTAATGTTACAACCGGTTCTAAACCCCTTTAGTTTACGAACTTTTTGCTCAATTTTTTATTGTGTTTCTGATTTTATCTTTCTTTTTTAGAAGTTAAGAAATTCTCCTAAAACCAGCGTTAGAGCTGCTCTATGACCCCTGATAATCCAACCACCGACAAGTGTACCAATTTTATAATTTATATTTTAACACAACAAAAAGTTTTTTTTTTACTTCCCCAAGGATGAATGAAATCTAGACCATGTTAAACTAACTCTCCTTAATTATGTTGACAAAAAAAAACTCTCCTTAAAAAAATAATTTTTTTTAATGGAGATGGAACCATGATCCCTTAAACTTCTATTAGGTGATTTATAAATTTTACCCATTAAACCAGCTCTTTAATAAATAAAAAAAGCTATACTTGTTATTCAGAGCAACATTATTGAAAGTCTCTAATATGGGTTCTTAAAATGAATTAAATAAAAAGAATACTAATAATAATACTGCTGGTATCTCAAAATGTTAAGAAAGTTAACCCAACATATCTGAAATATGTTTGGCTGAGTTTCTCATAATTAAACAATATTATTTATATATACTTACACATATATGTAATAAGAACTCCAAGTTGAAAAACCTCTTGGAGGTGCTCTTACCTTCAGTTTCCACTATAAAATAGCGCAAGGCATGGATGTTGAAACCAAGCCTCTATTTCTCATTACTTACATTATTGTCTACCTATCTTCTCCGTTTTCAACCAACATTGTTATAGTGTGTTATAGTGGTTAAGTGTTGGTTATGTGTGTACCAAGTAGATAACAATACTTGAGGGATAAGTTATTATTGTAACCGTGTAGATAAGTACGAATAGATATCAGATGAGATGAGATCTTATGTGTTGAGATTCTCTAGCCTAGTATATATGTAAATCTCACGTTGATGAATAAGACTCAGAACATTCTCAATACTTTTTCCTTCTATTTACATGGTATCAGAGCTTGACTAAAACCAAAAAAAAGATCCTTCGGAAGAAACTTGTTGAGAACGAGCGACATCATGTCAAAAGATGTAACAAAGTACGAAGGTAGTAACGGTACTGAGAGAGCTGTGTTGTCTCCATACTTTCTAGCACCAGCGGATAACCCTGGAGTATCCATCTCTCCCGTCTCGTTGACCGGTGAGAACTATGCTGAATGGTCGTCGGAGCTGGAGAACGCTCTACGTGCCAAACGCAAGATCGGCTTCATTGACGGCACCTTGACGATGCCGAGTGAGGTCGAGAAGCCTACCGAAGCAGAGTCGTGGAAGACTGTGAATTCCATGATTGTGGGATGGATAAGGGCGTCTATATCACCCGCAATTAGATCAACAGTCACCTTCACGCCTTCTACGTACAAAATGTGGGGCGACTTGAAGAGAAGGTTCTCTGTAGGTAATGCAGTGCGTGTGCATCAACTACGAGCGGAGTTGGCGGCGTGCAAACAAGGTGGCTCCAGCGTCATGGACTACTTTGGTCGTCTTGTGTTAAAGTGGGAGGAGCTTCTCAGTTACAAGCCCATTCCCAAGTGTACGTGTGGGGCCTCTGAGAAGTTTGTTTCAGAGTATGAAGAAGAAAAAGTTCATATGTTCTTGATGGGGTTAGACGATGCTCGATTCGGTAATGTCTGCACCAACATCATCGGTATGGAGCCTTTGCCTGATCTCAACTCAGTGTATCAGAGAGTTGTGAGGGAGGAGAGACGTCTCTTGACAGCTCGAGTTGAGAGCAAGCAAGATGCAGTGGGTTTTCTGTCTACAACAGACGGAAGTTCGAGTGATAACTCGAGTATGAGTGGACTGATTGCAGCGGTAGCTCGCAGTCGTGGAGGTCCTGTTGTATGCTCACACTGTGGGAGAACTGGTCACGACAAGAAGGATTGCTGGCAACTCATCGGCTTTCCCGATTGGTGGGCAGAAAGAAACCAAGGTGGTGATCGCGGTGGTCGTGGCAAAGGAAGGGGACGAGGTGGAAGAAGTCAACATCAACAGCCTCGCTCCAATGTGGCTCAAGCGGCATCAGGATCAGGAGTCTCAGCACTTACCCTCGAGCAGTGGGCCTCTCTGACCGCCTTACTTGATCAACAAAAGCCAGCGCCAATACCAGACAAGTTGAATGGTAAGCGTCAAACCAGTGAGGTGATTCTAGACACAGGGGCATCTCACCATATGACCGGTGAGATAAGATTGTTAACTGATGTAGTAGACATTGTGTCATGTCCTGTTAACTTTGCCGACGGGAGTCACGTTAAAGCATCAAAGAGTGGCTCGCTTAAGCTTTCTGATAAGCTCACTCTGAGAAATGTCCTATATGTGCCTAATTTAAACTGCACATTACTCTCTGTCGCCAAACTATTGAAGCAAACCGGTTGTCTTGCTGTTTTCACTGACACACTTTGTATATTATAGGACCGTTTTACGAGGATCTTGATTGGAGCCGGTGAAGAACGGGATGGAATATATGTTTATTGAGATGTCACCATGGTCCGAGGGTACAGAGTCAAGGCTGCTGAAGACAAGACTTTGTGGCATCGGAGATTGGGGCATCCAGCTTTCGGTGTTCTAGGGCATTTACCTTTTGTTTCTGGTGTTTTAGAGAAATAAAGAAAAATTTGGAGGTTGTGATATTTGTTTCAAATCTAAACAGACTCGTGGGGTATTTTCCGAGTCATTTAATAAAGCTTCTGTTGCGTTTGAACTAATACACACCGACTTGTGGGGTCCCTATCGTAAACAATCCTCTTGTGGAGCCGTCTACTTCCTCACCATCGTAGATGACTACTCGCGAGCGGTCTGGATACACTTGCTTCTCGAGAAAACAGAAGTCAAAACGGTCTTGCCTAATTTCTGTACGTTGGTTCAAAAACAGTTCGGTCGTCCAGTGCAGAAGGTAAGAAGTGACAATGGCACTGAGTTTATGTGTCAGGCGAAATATTTCGCAGCTAATGGGATCATACACCAGACGCCATGCGTAGCCACTCCACAGCAGAACTGGAGAGTCGAACGGAAACATCGTCACATACTCAACGTGGCTAGATCTCCACAAAGTTCTGGGGTGAAAGTGTGCTTGCAGCGGCTCACGTCATCAATCGAACACCGTCTAGTTTGCTCAAGGGAAAAACACCATATGAATGCTTGTATGGCAAACCGCCAGCATATGAGGATATCAAGGTGTTCGGGTGTTTGTGCTTTGCACACAAGGCGTCGCGAGACAAAGATAAGTTCAAGGAGTGGAGCAGGAGATGTATCTTTGTGGGCTATCCATTTGGAAAGCGAGGATGGAAGCTATATGATCTGGAAAGCCACGAGTTCTTCATATCTCGCGACGTAGTGTTCTCTGAGAGTTCATTTCCATATGATGTCGAGACAGGAGCATCCCCTACTGAACTCGTTCCACCAATGGTTCACAACTTAGGTGATGTTGAGTACGAGTTACAAGTTGTGGAACCCAGGGGGAGTGATGATCCTACTGCAAGTGTACAAGGTGAAGTAAGAAGTGAAGAAGCAACCACTGATGGAGCTGCAGTATCTGATGTGTCGTCTACAGAAGCCACGGTCGCAGCGCCAGAACAGATTCAAGAGAGCGTTCAGGTAGAACCACCTCTTGGGAGAGGAAATCGTGTCTCTCAACCGAACGTGAGACTTCAGGACTATATTGCCTACAACTCGCAATGTCTCCTCGATAAACATACTCCCATTCCACCTACAACTCTATCACGGTCTTCAGATTCGGTCCAAGGTACGTCCTCATACCCCATATCGGCACATGTCTCTGACGCAGTGTTCTCAAACAAACATCAAGTTTTCCTCGCAGCCATAACAGCTGAAAGAGAACCAAAGAGCTTCAAAGAGGCCGTGCGGGATCCTTGTTGGAATAACGCCATGTCAACTGAAGTTGTGGCTCTTGAGGGACATAGAACGTGGGATGTGACAGATCTGCCGAAGGGAAAGAAAGCGCTAGCATGTATGTGGTTATACAAATACAAGTTCCACGCCGACGGCACCGTAGAAAGACCCAAGGCTAGACTTGTTGTGTGTGGAAACAAAAAGAGAGAAGGTGAGGACTATTTCGAGACATTCGCACCTGTGGCAAAACTAACTACGGTACGTACACTGCTCGAGGTCGCAGCAGCTAAGAACTGGGAGGTACATCAGATGGACGTTCATAACGCATTCCTCCATGGAGACTTGAAAGAAGAAGTGTATATGCAGATGCCACCCGGGTTGAACACAGATAAGCCGGGCAAGGTTTGTCGCTTGCGCAAATCGCTGTATGGCCTTAAACAGTCCCCGCGGTGCTGGTTTGCGAAGCTAACCGAGGCATTGAAGCGGTTTGGTTTCAAGCAGTCGTACTCCGACTATTCTCTCTTCACTTTCATCAAAGGAGATAGCTCATTGCGTGTGTTAGTGTACGTCGACGATTTGATCATTGCCGGAAACAGGATGAATATGATGATCAAGTTCAAAGCGTACCTAAGTGATTGCTTCAAGATGAAAGACTTGGGGAAAGCGAAGTATTTTCTTGGAATCGAGATAGCAAGGGGTCCGCAGGGCATGTTTCTAACGCAGAGAAAGTATGCATTGGACATTGTGGCAGAGGCTGGACTGCTTGAATGTAAGCATGTGTCTACACCTATGGAACAGAACCACAAGCTTCGGTCTGACAAAGGACCAATGTATAAGAACCCAGAGAGGTTTCGGCGGTTTGTGGGTAAGTTGGTGTATCTGGCCATAACCAGACCGGAGCTTAGCTACTCGATACATGTACTTTCCCAGGTCATGCACAAGCCGCGTGAAGTTCATTGGGACGCGGTTGTTCGAGTATTACGGTATTTGAAGGGATGCCCTGGTCAAGGCATCATGCTAAAAGCGATAAGTGATCTGCGTCTGCGAGCGTTCTGTGACTCGGACTGGGCTGCATGTCCAACGACTCGACGGTCCCTTTCTTCGTTCGTCGTACTATTGGGTGATTCTCCCATCTCTTGGAAGACCAAGAAACAAAACACGGTCTCGCATTCATCGGCTGAAGCGGAGTACAGGTCGATGGCAGTAACGCTACATGAGCTGAAGTGGCTAAAGCGATTGTTGAAGGACTTGGGAATCACACATCAAGAAGCGATGGAGTTGTTCTGTGATAGCAAGGCAGCGATATACATTGCAGCGAACCCTGTGTTCCATGAGAGAACGAAACACATCGAGGCTGACTGCCACAGTGTTCGAGATGCAGTGCAAGATGGATCAATAGTGACGCGTCATGTTCGTACTACTGAGCAACTTGCAGATATAATGACCAAGGCGTTAGGAGCTCCTGCATTCCACTATCTACTGACCAAGTTGGGTGTTCGTAACCTCCACGCACCAACTTGAGGGGGACTGTTATAGTGTGTTATAGTGGTTAAGTGTTGGTTATGTGTGTACCAAGTAGATAACGATACTTGAGGGATAAGTTATTATTGTAACCGTGTAGATAAGTACGAATAGATATCAGATGAGATGAGATCGTATGTGTTGAGATTCTCTAGTCTAGTATATATGTAAATCTCACGTTGATGAATAAGACTCAGAACATTCTCAATACTTTCTCCCTCTGTTTACAAACATCAACTAATGGCAGACCAACTTCAAAATCCCTTAAACACTTCTCCTAAACCGGGTCTGATCAAAGAAGAAGAACAAGAAATGGTGGCCTTGCATGCCGAGAGGATCGTGTACTCCTTGACGTTCCCAATGGTTTTCAAAGCTGCCTTGGAGCTGGGAGTCATCGACACAATGGCTGCGGTTGAGGATGGCATGTGGCTCTCGCCTTCCGAGATAGCGTCTCGTCTCCCTACTAAACCCACCAATCCAGAGGCTCCACTGATGCTGGACCGGATGATGCGATTACTCACCAGCCACTCGATCTTGAAATGTCGTGTTGTTGAAACCGGAGAGAACGACCAAACCGGAAAGATCGAAAGGGTATACGCAGGTGAACATGTTTGCAAGTTTTTCTTGAAAGATAGTGACGGCTCGGGTTCTCTCAGATCTATGTTCATGTTGTGCCATGACCACGTCGTTTTCAAGAATATGTACGTTCTATATATTAATAATATGAAATAAATGCAATTACGTCAAGTTAATTTACATATTCTCCTAACTAATATTTTTCTACAGGTCACATCTAAAGGATGTGATATTACAAGGAACAGATGCATGTGTTTCTGCCCATGGTATGAAAGTCTTCGAATACATTGCATCTGATGAACAATTCGCTGAGAAGTTTAACCCGGGAATGTCGGAATCTTCAACCATGTTCATGAAGAAGTTTCTAGAAAAATACAAAGGATTTGAAGATGTTAACACCTTGGTGGATGTTGGAGGAGCTGTTGGAACCCTACTATATGTAGTCACTTCCAAGTATCCTCATATCAAGGGCATCAATTTCGACTTACCACCGGCTATAGCCTATGCTCCTGCTTATGCCGGTAAACAAATTAAATAAAAAACTTGATATATAGTTTGTGTATTGAAGTGTTAATAGTTACATTCTAATAAATAATAATCTCCTAAAACTGTTATTGTTATATATCTTGATTAAATCTGTTATTATAGGAGTGGAACATGTGGTGGGAGACATGTTAGTAGAAATTCCAAAGGGAGATGCTATTATCATGAAAGTAAGTATATATGCATATAAACTATCATGATCTAATTAATACATATTTTGAACAAAATAAAAAAAAGGTTTGATTGATGACAGTGGATACTGCATGCTTGGAACGATGAAAACTTTGTTAAAATTCTCAAAAACTGCTGGGCAAGTCTTCCAGAGAGAGGAAAAGTGATAGTTCTCGACGTGGTTATGCCAACAGAACCAAAGTGTGACGACTTAGCTTCTAACTTGCGGTTCACTTTGGACATGTTCATATTAACACAACGTTCAGGTGGTAGAGAAAGGACTCTTCCCGAATTGGAGGCTTTAGGTTGTGCTGCAGGCTTTAGTCGTTGCCAGTTCATTTGCCGGGCCTATTCTTTGTCTCTTATTGAGTTGCGCAAATAGATTTGAGGTTTGCAAAAATAAGAACCACTACTTGTCCCATGAATACTATGCATCACTAAGATGCCTATGTTTTGATGTTTATCTACCAGAAATAAAAGCGGAGAACTTTTTTTTTTTTTTTTTTGTCAACAGAGAACTTGTTATTATGTGTAATATATATGTGTGATAAACAAGTATGGGTGTTTCAGTTTTTTATTTGGTTAAGTTTTAACATTCGGGTATGGAGTTTTAAAAAATTGCTTGAATATTTATAAAATTGAGTTTGGCTTCGATTCAATTATTGTAAATTTTGGTTAGGATAACAATATATAGACAAATTAATACCGGAGAAAATTAAATTTAAGGTTGATTTATATTTGTTAATTTGGATTACTTTTTTAGAGTTTAGAGGTTTTGGGTCTGTGTGCTCATACATCTCAGATATCTAGTCCTAAACCATTTCAAATTAGCTATTTTTAGAAAAGAACAGTTCTTACAGCATTTTCAAATCTACTGTATTTTCAGATTAAATCTCAATTTGGAATAAATTTTACTCCACTATTAATTTCAAACTAGACCCTGATCAGCGCGGATATGAATTTTCAGTTTTTAATTATTTATTTTATTAAATGATGTATTTGTAATATTCGTTCATATTATATTCATTAAGTAAATATTTTTTTGCATCTTAAACTATCTATACTTTTACGAATGTGTGATATCATATAAAAAAATATTAAAAAATGAGTATATAGAGTTAATTAGATAATTGTAAAAACAGAAATTTTCTTTCGTGTGCGATATCATATAAATAATGATCCACCCAGTTAACAAAAATCATGATTTTTTTTTATTTGTAATTTTTTTTGACCATTTTTTTAAAACTATATTAAATTTAACATATTTTAATTAGAATATTTTTAATATATTTACTTTTTTATTTGAAATGCAACTCAATATTTTTTTAAAAATTATAACAAAATATTTTAAAAATATTTTTAGAATTTGTTTATTAGCTCAAATTACATTTTAAATTAAAGTTATCCTAAAATATGATAAGTTTTGATGTAAACGAAAACTTAAATTATGTCAAAAATAATTATATTCAATGATAATAACAATTTAAATTGATTATTTTTTAAAAAAATACAAATTTCAAAAATATTGTTTGAAAGAAAATTCATTTATCTTTCGAATATAAAATGAAAATATTATAATTAAATAATGAAAAATATAAATAAAAACCATAAATTTAGCAAATGACAACTGAGTTATATTATGGTAAAACATTTTTTCTAACAATTTAGCAAATGACAAATGAGTTATGAGCAAATAATACCATATAATTTTTAAAAACATAGCCGTTCTTAAATATTTTTTGAATAAATAATTATTTTTAAATTTAATCAAGTGAAAATAATATCCGTATAATTGTGTGAGTCAAATTCTAGTTTTATTGATGCATGTTATATATTAGTGCTGCATGTTTTAGGTAACATTTTAATGATGCACGTTTTTAAAAATCTTCATTATTAAAATTATGCACGTAAGGATAACTCATGAGTTTTTTTGGTAGATTAAATGACATTATGTCCAAATTTATTTAAGGATATTTCATTAGGGTAACTGAAAAAGACAAACAATAAAATAGGAAGTTTAAATTCATTTAAGCATATTTCATTAATGTAAACAAGTAATAAATTAGACAGTTTTATTTGTTTTAGGATATTTCATAAATGCAATTGAAAAAGACAAGAAAAAAACAAAAAAAATTAATTAATGAAGTAAGAATATTTTCAAATGGGTACTTTTCTTTTAATAATATAGATAGATCAGTGTAAAAGATAAATTTACTTTTTTTTTTTAACACAGATAGATAGATTTACTTCAAAAAATGGAAAAATATTAATTCATCACAATAATATGATCGTTGTGATTTTTTTTTGAAGTGTTTCAACTCTCTACCAGATAATTCATTACAATCAATCAACGATTATTTTTGTCATATTAAGACATTCAAAGACTTTATTATTACAGATTCATTACATCTGAGTACAAGGTTTTGAAGATTACACAACCAACAACTGACACTGAAACACAAACTTAACAATAATGTTAAAACGAGTCTTACTTCAGATGCTAGACTTAAGATCCTCCGAATGAACCAGAGGCTTCCACGTTGGGTTTCTAGGAAGAAACGTGTCCTGCAAAACCCACACACCGATTCAAACTTTCAAGATCCACGAATTTTCGAGATCGGAATCAGAAAATTGAGAGATCTTACGGAAACGTATGAGCAGGAAGGGATGACGGAGAGGGAGTGAGAGGAAGCGTGTTCGAAGGCGGCGACGCAGAGGAGGGAAGCTAAACCTAACCCTCGTTTTGAGGAAGGGACGTAGGTGTGGACCAGATCCATTACTTTTCCGTCGTTTCTCAGCTTGTAGTCGATGAAAGCTTCGTGATCTTCGGTTTCGAATCGGTGTTTCCCCGCGTTCCAAACTATCTTCGGTGGCTCAGTCGCCGTAATCTTCGCTCCCGATGTCGCCGCCATCGCCAAATGATGTAACCGTGAACCAAAGGAAAGTTTCATTATCCTTTGTCATTTGTGTTATGTTTGGGCCTTTTAATGGGATGAGTATGGATCGTTATAGGCCTTTCAGGTAGGCGTTATTGGAAGTTTGGAACAGATAATTATTTTTATGACATGAAGACAAAAAGGCTAATTAACGATCATCATAGTTAAATATCATTAAATTATCTTGTCTTAACAAGAAAACATATTCAGTTTATATGTTTGGTGATATTCGTGTGCGTCTAGTCTATCTCGATGCTCCTCTCATTTTGTGTTAATTGTTGATGAGTTCTATTTCGGTAAGCTCGTCTTTGAGCGCAAGGTGGAATACTCTTCTACTGAAGTTTTGTTTTATTCTCATGACTCTCGACATCTTTTTTCTTCGTGTCTTTGTTAGTTTTTTATGGGTTTGTGTTGTATCCATCATTTGGCTCCGGGTGGTACATGTTACCGCGCCGGCTTATGGCTCTGGAAGGAATGTATTCCTTGCCGGCTCTGGTTTGTAAGAAACGTTGTTTTTGTGTTTAATATAATCTACGGATGACAAAAAAAAAAAAAAAACATAAATGCTTTGAAAAGGACAAGAAGTGATGAAGAACAGTCAGTTTTGAATATGTTCTCCGCTGATTACAAAGTTTAATGAAACATACAAAAAGTTAAAAAAAAAGGTCCTACCGGAAGTCAAACCCAGGTCGCTGGATTCAAAGTCCAGAGTGCTAACCAGTACACCATACAACCTTGGATGTTTGGAGGGTAACTATACAATAATTTATATTAATAGAGTTCACCGAGATTAAACAACCTTGATATTGTTATTATTTATATTGTATATGAGTCATAACTTATGATAGATACACATGAAAGCTTTCTTAAAAACCTAAAAGAAAATCTAAATCTTTTTTTTTTGAAAATTTAAATCTTTAGATTCATTCATATGTTTTTTTTTAAGAATAAAGAATTGAGAATGGAACACATATCGACAGTTTATATCATCTTTAATGTATTTTACTATTTTTGTCTCTAAAATAGAGAATCTATAATAGAGACGAAGTTTACTCCAATATATTTCCTTATTATAGCAATCTTCAAAATATAGAGTCAAAAATAGAGATTATTATTTCTTCCTCTAATATCTATTTTAGAGGAAAATACAGTAATGGTTTGAAGTCATTTTCTATAGATAAAAATAGCAATGGGTTAGAGATTCTCTCAGAGAAACTTGTTTGATCTTAGGTTCTGTATTTTCTTGATGGAGAGAGAGACTTGTTCTTGGATCTTCTCTATAGCTTTGTTTCAATGTCTTGAAGACAAAGTTTAGATTCTTCATGCTTATCTCTGATTATGTCAAAAGATATCTGCAGCTCAGCTTTCTCAACCTCCATCTTCTCCAACTTTTTTTCTACCTCCACTATATCACAAACGCTAGCTCCAAGCTCAAGTCTCAACGTGTGCTCTCACTACTTCTCTGTCACATTTAACTTTTCTTTCAAGCTCATCTTTCTCCGCTTCTAACTTCTCCAACTTTTCTTCAAGTTACTTATTTCGGCAAGTCAATACTTCTATTTCAGAAGCCAATGAGTGTGAACAAGAGATTCTTTTGTGACAAACTCAGGTCCAATCTTACCGTTTGGTGTCTCGGGGCAAAGCTACAAGACGAGGAAATCACCCATGAGATCAATATCAATGGAAGGAGAAGTTCCATGAACCACTTCATTCTCAGCAGCCTCAAGCTTCTCCTTCATCTCAACCACTTCATTCTCAGCTTTCTCCCACCCATCACAACAGTCAACATGATACTTTCACTAAAACTAGATATGTGTGGTTCTTACTTGAATATCAGATACTGTGTCTGATTGTATAGACACTCACTCTGATTCCCCAAAGCTTCTCTCAGATGACTCTCTCTTGCGTTTCACCATTACAAGAGTAATGAGATGAAGGACTGAGCCAACCAAATAGCATGCAAGAAAAGAGAGAATCTTGGCTATTATCATAACAAATGTCCGTTTCATAATATTAAAACCCCAAATCGGAGGGCATCACGTAAAAGAAGTAGACAGTTACGAATGACTAAAGAAGTTCCCAAACATTGGCTAGAAACACACAAAGGAAGAGAATCTTACAAGAGAGAGATAATATGATCCTCACAAATTGATTAACACTTTGCAATGGTTATAGTATGAGAGCATATAGATTGTTTGAACTCCAGTAATGTTTTTGTGTCTACAACTCTTTTTCTACTCTCAAGCAAACCAACTAAAGAGCAACACAGACAAGTTGTGTTTTAGAGAAAACAAAGAAGAAGATTTAGGAAGCATATAGCTTGGTGAGATCTTCAGAGAACTCCTTCCTAATTACATCTCTTTTAAGCTTTAGTGCTGCTGTCACTAACCCTGACTCCGGCGTCCATGGAGCCGCCAACACTTTGATCTTTGCTGGTATCTCAAACTTCTCCAACCGTGATTGTTTAGCCGCCTAACAAAAAAATAACAACACACCAGATATTATCTAAGGAACTGACTGGGGACTGGGTTAAGGTGTTTTCAGGATGAACGAACATACCTTGACAAGAGACGCATACACTTCTTTCACGGCCTGTTCTTTCGCACACAGCTCTTCGAAGTTGGTGAACTCTATTCCTTGCTTTGATGCCCAACCTTCGAGTGTTTGTTGCGCAGCGACCACAAGAGCCACACAGTAACTGTAAAACGGATCAGCATGAACCATTATGTTTTCAACGTAGGGGCTTATACTGAGAGCAGCTTCCACCTGCAAACATAAAAAAACAAAGTTCATATTACGCTTTTCTGCACTAGTGAGTAAACATTCAGTTCGCGAAGACTATACTTTGCCCAAGGAGACATATTCCCCATGCTGAAGCTTAACAATATCCTTCTTTCTGTCTATTATCTCAAGGCAACCATCAGGGTGAAACTGTCCTATGTCTCCTGTGTAGAACCACCTCATCCCCTTTTCATCAACCTTTTGAAACATCAAAGTGTTAGAGAACGGTTATATTGAACATTGCAGAAAAAAACTAATAGATGTTGAGTTTCCAACCTTGTAGACTTCTTTAGTCTTCTCTTCATTCTTGAAATACCCAAGTGTAATATTTGAGCCACCAATTACAATTTCACCACGAGGCATTGGCTTATCACTGATCAAGTAGCCACCTTCCGGCCAGTCTATTAGCTGAAACAAGATATGATCATATGATCATAAGATCAGCAAATGAGTTAGATTAAGTTTTGAAGGACTGGTGGATAAAGTCAGGTTAAGAGGTTACCTTAACAAAGGAGCAAGGAAGTGGAGCACCCACACGGCCAACGGATGTGTCATCAAACTCCGAGAAAGTTCCACCAGCACAAGTCTCTGTTAGCCCATATCCCTGACCGATCGGAGCCCTGAGGAATTATCAGAATGTTAGATCATAACAGAAATGAGAGTAGCAAACCTCTCAAGAAGATATTAAAGGATGCTTTTTACCCAACGCATATGTTAATGAATCTCTGAGTGTCACCAGAAAGAGGGGCTCCACCAGAGAGCAAGTAACGGAGCTGACCTCCCAATACTGCACGGATTTTACCAAACACAAGCACATCCCATAGGAGCTTCTCCAGTCCCCAGGCTCCAAACCAGCTTCCATTGATTGCAGATAATCTCCTCGCATATGCAAAGTCGAACAGTTTCTTTGCCGCTCCTCCCTTTGCATCAACCTGATGATCAGAAACTGTCAGTGTTCATGCAATCATAAGGTCTTAATCACATTTAAACAAGTTGCAGAGCCAAAGAGTTTCAATGTGAATCAAACATGCACAAACCTTTTTGCGGACACCGTCCCTGACACGATCAAGAATGGCTGGAACAGCTGTCATTATAGTAGGCTTCAGCGCTGTGACATCTCCCTTTGTGCCCTTTTTAATCTTGTTTGAAGTATCAGTGAGCGTCAAGGGAGATCCATATCCAATAGCACTCCCAATAGTAGCCATTACACTCTACAACAACGATATTCAGTTCATATTCAATAAACGCATTGAGAGGGTCAAGGAACTGCAGGATAAACACAAGAAGATACCTCAGCTGCTAACTCAAGGATGTGAGCCAAAGGTAAATACGCCATGTATGTGTCCCTCTTCCCGAGGTCTGGAACAATTGTCATCACTGCTGAAACTGTAGCTAGGACATTACCATGCGTCATCATAACACCCTACACGATTTGAGGAAGTGAGATAATCAGATTACTAGTAAGAGCTCTGAAACAACAGAAGTAAGAGAGTGAACTGGTTAACCTTGGGGAGACCAGTGCTTCCACTAGTGTACATTATAACAGCAACATCAGCTGAAAGTGGGAAGCTAGGATCAACAGGACTTTCACGCCCAAGTTTCTGAACATCAGCGAGCGAAGTCGTCGTCCAAGTACTGCTCGCTTCAGATGGGAACTCGTCATCCATGCAAATGACGCGTTTGACAGTCTCAAGCTGTTGGCTTATGTCCATGAGCTTCTTGAGTTCTTTGTTACCACAGATCACGGTTGTGACCTCTGTCTGAAGAAACAAACAAAGAAAGACATAACTAACTAGTAAACAAACAGAGAAAAGAAGCAAGGAGCTCTATACCTCATTAAGCGAGTGACAAAGAGCTTCCTCTCCTAAAGACGAGTAGATAGTAACCACAGTGACGTTGCGCCTGAAGCAGCCCTGTAACGCAATAAACCACTCTTCTCTCGTATCCGCAAAAATAGCCACACGCTCCTCAGACTTGTGCCCAATCTGAACCAAACCAGAAGCAAAACTACACACAGCTTCAAGCGTCTCCCCAAACGTCTTCCACTCGTAATCACCCAAATGAAGCTTCTCAAAGACCTTCCCGTCCTCGCTAGTCTCGACCTCTCTAGCGATCAACCTCCTGGTGCCAAGGAAGAACCTGTCGCTGTGGCTCTTACACGAGATCTCGAATAGCTCCGGGAGAGTGGAGATGTCTTCCCAGTGGGAGCTGACGGGATCTTTGAACCTGTGGTTCCTAACGGTATGACCCGGCTCTCCACCGACGTCGTCGACGACCACGCCTCGTTTCTTGTCTTTCTTAGCGTTGCGGACCAAAAGGGTTAAAGCTAGAGGGACAATGACACCAGCAGCGTAAGGAATCATCTTTCACTTCCTGTAGTAATCAATGGTGAACGTCTTTATTCACATAATCAATACAGGGAAGAGCTACAAGAGTACACATTTGTTAAAAGCAGAAGAACACTCTCGTAAAGTTAGAACTTTTTTAAAAAATTTGATTTGATCTGAGACAGAAAAGTTTTAAACTTTTGGAAGATCTGAGAAAAGGGAGAGAGGAAACAAACTGATCAAAGCCTTTTAGAGAGAGAGAGAGAGAGAGAGTTCCATGAAAGATTCGAATAATGTAGAAGAAGAAGAAGAAGAGCTTACTTACAGTGATCGACGCAGATGAACGGAGAAGCAAAATACAGCAGAGAGCGGAGGTTCTTATTATTTAGAGAGATAGGCGGTGAGGGGTATAATGGTCTTTTAGCGGAGACGTCGAGAGGACTGTGGAGGCGGAGAGAGAGAGTCACGAAACGAAGAAGAAAATAAATAAATAATTTTTTTTTTTTGTTTTGAAGTATTTTAAGGAGACCATACACGTGGATCACACATGACGTGGAGGATGGAGAGATGATCTAGACCGTAGGATGTGTGTTAGGTTAATAATCTGACAAAACGGCCATGCAATGCAAATGGAGCCTCCTTCCAGTTGGTACGCCAAATTTAAATGAATCTCTCCTTTTTTCCTTAACAAAAAAATAAAAAAAATTTGAATCTCTGTTCTACAAAACTCTCTAATAGTCATACCTTTCGCACCTAATTTCACAACCATATCTATCTGCTTTTTTCTTTTGTAATCCCAATAAACAATAAAACGAAAAATTTGGACAAGTCAGGAATATTTTGGTCGAGTTAGATAAGTTTGGAATTTGAATTGACACTTGCGTTGGTTACTTGTGAAAATGCTTACATTGTGTTGGTTGCTTACTTACTTTGGAGACTGATTCTTCTTCTGAAACCAAGAAAAGAGTGTAGTAGCTACCCTACATCACCAGATCGTAATTCAAGATCATGCTCTTGATCTTGTGTTACCCTCTCATCCGATAAAGCATCATATAACATTAGGAGTCTTGGTTAGATTACACAAATTCAAAAAGCATGAAACTAGTCAGGACGATGCTTAGGCTAACTATTAAACACTACGGAACTCTGTAAATGGGCTTAGTGGCCCAATTAAATATCTTCCCGAAGCCTAAGTATGCTCCGGGTCCAAAATCAGTTTATCGAAGAGGAGATGTTATAAATTAGATAGATAGAAAAAGAAGATGAAGAAAAAATGAACACACACATAGTTGTAAAGTAGTTTGTTAGCAGTGACATCGAAAATCCGAGTTGATGACATGGCGGATGACATGGAAAATTAGTTAATTAGCCGATAAACGAATATATAACTCAGCCTACGTAAATCAGCTCTCGTGTACAATGTAAGTCAGCCGAACCGTGGATACTATTTCAATAATTAATCTTTTGATCCGAAATCAGCTGTAATTAGGATGAAAAACCATAAATCAGTTGTATCGTCACATAAATCAGCCGTCAAACAAATGATATTCTAGTAATTAATCTTTCGCTAATAAGTCAGCCGTAAACAAGCTGAGTTTAATGTTAATTCATCCTATTACGGCTGATTAAATATAAACTCAGCCGTAACAACATCCAATTAGTCAGCCGTAAATTAAATAACTCAGCCAGTCGATATTCATTAACTCAGCCGTGGAAACATACCTCAGCCATGTCTTAACTACAACTCAGCCGAATATTCCAGCAAATCAAACCGCCGATGTATAAGTTACATGTAACTTGTGTATGTAAGTCAGCCGTTATCACATAAATCAGCCGTACCGGACGGCTGACTTATGTTCTTAAATCAGCCTTTTCATCTTAAGTCAGCCTTGTTTATTAATTCAGCCGACACGTAGAAATAAATCAGCCGTAACGACGTATGAAGTGATTTACGGCTGACTTAATGAAAACACGGAGCCGAATTCCTACGTGGCGCCGGGTTTTTACTTACGTGGCAGCGAAAAGTAATGACATTCTTGTAAATACGATTTTTCTGATAACGTAAAAAAAGGGCACGCTTAGTATTTAAAAAATGTCAGTAGTAAAAAAAGATCTGTATGGTTCTAGTTAATTGTCCTAAAATATTGTATATTTGAGTAAATTTTCCTTATTTTTTCCTAGCTTATTGTTTACATAAAGTGTGACCAGCAGATGGGTTGACTTTTTAGTGATTTGACCAAATCAGTCAAACTCAATATACAGAAACAATACATATGTCAAAATTGGTATAGTAGGTATTTTATACAAAAATATCATGCATTTTTGCTTTTGATACTGTACATATGAAATCTGTTTAGAGATTCAAATATATATATATATATATATATACTTTCTCTAATTTATAACGACCGGTGATCTTCCATTCATGAATGAATGTCATCGCCGTTTTCTTTTACAATTCGGCTGCCTATTATATTAAGAAAACTTAAGACTCTATTAGGTTTAAAAGGCTATCTCGTAGTTTTCCTGAATCTTCTGCATTCTATTTATAATTTAAAAAAATTGAATTTAAAAAATGGTACAAGTATATTATATCATTTGGTAGTTTTGCATTTAGTTCCAAAAAATAAGTTTCTTGTTTATATTTTGATAAATTACAAAAAAATAAACAGTAAAGTAAAGGTAGAGCATACACATAACGTACAGCTTTGCTGACAGAAAACGTTATTAGAAACAAAAATGCATCTAGAATTTGTAACATATAAAATCAATAAAATAGATATTCCATACCCAATTAATATAAACAAAAAAATAGAAGTAGCAGTGGGAAGTCAACGTCATGTTACAAGTATATTCATCGGACGGCAGTGATCTCCTCCCCATACCCTCGGAAGTACAATGTGACAAAATACCACAAAACAAATACTACAATCTATAAAATTGCTGAAACAACACAATTACTTTTCGACTGTGACTATAAAACAAAGATAACGTTTCAATGTAACACCAAAAACGTTACAAATGAAAGACAGTTTCGTGATAATTTTACTCTATTTTCTTATTTTGAATTGTATTTTCGGATGAATAAAATAAAATAATTTAATTATAAAAAGTATTTCTTATACTAAAAAATAAAAAAATGGAAACATACGGAAGAGCAAAAACCATTATTTTCATGGCGTAAGAGAGAGAAGAGGAAGAAGAAAGTTCGAAACAAATCACACGGAACCAGACCAGAGCTCCCTCCTCTCCTCTCTGCTACCGTTACCTTCTCCAGCCTTCATTTTCATTAGTGTTTCCTCTCTCTCTCTCTCTCTCTCTCTCTCTTTGTCACGGCTCCAACTCCTAAAACTCTTAAAGCTTTCGGTGGGTTTTCGTCTTTCCGCGATCTGATTCCGAAAGTCTTTCACTTTCGGGAGAAAGAGATCAGATGGAGGAGGGAAGCGTGTTCAGATCGGTACTAGCGATTCTTCAGTGGTGGGGCTTCAACGTTACCGTCATCATCACGAACAAATGGATCTTCCAGGTGTCATCACTTTATTGATCCGATCTCTCTGTCTTGTGAATGTAAAGTTTACAACTTTTTTGGAAATTTATGCAGAAACTGGATTTTAAGTTCCCACTATCGGTTTCGTGTGTTCACTTCATATGCTCATCGATTGGAGCGTACATTGTGATCAAAGTCTTGAAGCTTAAACCTTTGATCGTGGTTGAGCCGGAGGATCGATGGAGGAGGATCTTCCCTATGTCTTTCGTGTTCTGTATCAACATAGTGCTGGGGAATGTCAGCCTTAGATACATTCCTGTTTCTTTCATGCAGACTATTAAGTCCTTCACTCCAGCTACTACAGGTTAGGGGTTTCAGATGTGATCTTTCTCTTTGTCTTATGTTCTTGGATCTCAAGAGAGTCTCTGATTGTTTTTTTATATGTGTTGGAGCAGTTGTGTTACAGTGGCTGGTGTGGAGAAAGTACTTTGAGTGGCGTATTTGGGCGTCTCTTGTCCCCGTTGTTGGAGGGATTCTTCTTACTTCGGTTACAGAGCTTAGCTTTAACATGTTTGGGTTCTGTGCTGCTCTGTTTGGGTGTTTAGCTACTTCCACTAAGACCATTCTTGCTGAGTCTCTTCTTCATGGTTACAAATTTGACAGGTTAGTGCTCTTTTTTGGTGTGTCTCCTCATGTGTTTCTTTCTATGATCAATGACTGTCTCTAGTTGTGTCTTCATTTGATGAGATGCCATCTTAGTCTTAGTCATAATT
Source organism: Brassica napus (assembly GCF_020379485.1). Lineage (NCBI taxonomy): Eukaryota > Viridiplantae > Streptophyta > Magnoliopsida > Brassicales > Brassicaceae > Brassica > Brassica napus. The sequence continues at coordinate 32,325,297 of NC_063449.1, read as the reverse complement.
GAAAATGTGATTGATGTATCTCTCTTTCCGGTTAAAGAGTCAATCAGATGAGCTTTTTGAGAAGTTAACCAATGAATTGATTGTTCTCTCTTCTTTCTTTTAATGTTAGCATAAACACAGTATACTACATGGCGCCTTTGGCCACCATGATCCTCGGGATACCTGCACTACTACTGGAAGGCAACGGGATTATGAGTTGGTTTGAATCACACCCGTCTCCCTGGTCAGCACTCATCATTATCTTCAGTTCTGGTGTGCTAGCCTTTTGTCTCAACTTCTCCATCTTCTATGTCATTCACTCCACGACTGCAGTCACATTCAATGTAGCTGGAAACCTTAAGGTGACCAAAACAAATCTTTAACTCCATAACCCACTATCGTATATGAATGCATGGTTCATGGTACTTTTGGCAGGTTGCGGTGGCTGTATTGGTGTCTTGGTTGATATTCCGTAACCCGATATCGTATATGAATGCTGTTGGATGTGGGATCACGCTTGTGGGATGCACATTCTATGGATACGTGAGGCATATGCTTTCACAGCAAACGCCTGGAACTCCGAGGACTCCTCGCACACCAAGAAACAAGATGGAGTTGCTTCCTCTTGTTAATAACGATAAACTCGAAGGCAAAGTCTGATCTCTGCCCGAGATAGAACTTTAATAGAGAAATAACATTTTGTCTTGTCTTATTTTGGGATGGTAGAAAGAGATAATGGTTCTTCTTATTTTTTATATCTCTATGATATGTAGAATCTATAGTTTATCTAATACAATTTTCATTAAACCTCTAAGGAGAAAAGTACAAAAACACTTTGATGAATGAAGAAATCATGCACTAAGATTAGAGAGATTGATCTTTAATTTCTGCTAATTTATTTCTGAGCAAACGTGTTTTAATCTCTCCTTGAAGTGTGTAACCTTTCCCTTGACCTGAACTCAAGGAGAAATGGAGAGAAAGCAATCATACTCAGAAACTATGGTGAGAACCAGTTAGTATTTGACTTTCTAGAGGAAAATTTTTAAGAAGAGGCAAACACTATTTTTTATTGATTTTAAATCTTATGACAAAGATATCGATGTATCGATGTAGAACAAGACTATTTTTGTTTTACTAAACAACAGCATCTGCCAAACATTGGGGCATTCACAAGGCACAATAGAAAAGTTGGATCTTCGTCACGCATTGTGCACGCGTTCTTGCAGTCGTCCATTTTCTTACAAGGGCCAGAGGGTGGGAATCTATAGTGACATTTAGCTGAAAAGTTTATATAAAATAAATAATCTGAATCAGCTCATTTTATTCTATCATTCAGTTATACAGAACTAGAGTAAGACAGTATATATTACCAGTTGATTGAGCAAATAGAAGAACAAAAGCTAGGATCAAAGAAGCAAGTTGAATCTTCTGTGCTGACATTGCTTTCTTTGTATCACTTTTCTTTTGTGAAGATGTTTTTTTTGGGTTTAAGATCAAATGACCATCTCCCTTTAAATACTTGCTTAAATTTGTATATACGTTACTTATTAATTAGTTTGTTAACAAAGATATATTGTTTCAGAATACAGATACAATAATTGTGTAAATCTTGCATTAATTATATAATATTCTCTGGAGAGAAGAAGTGAACATCCATTCCTAACATAATTTATTAACAAAGAAATAATATATTTACATATATCTTCAGAATCTAATTGCAATAATGTGTGTAAATCTTGCATTAATAATATTCTCAGCAAAAACAAATTGCAAACTTAGAGTTCTGGTCAAATTAAAAATCGGTAGGATATGATTTTGTGGGATATAATACCAAAATTAAACCATTCTATTCATTACTTACTAAACAAGCATAACATTAATTACAAGTTTTGGTCAATTCATGATCCTTGTCCAAATTAATCTGTTGCACCAACCAAACTTGTACATCTGAAGGGTAAACATGAACCTCACTCAGGCCCGGCCCTGAACTAAAACTCATAAAGCCAGGGCTTTAGGCACCAAATTATATATTTTATAGGGGCACCAAATCTCGCTACATCCCTTTTAGTGTAGTGGCTTGTGCGTAGTCTTCCTTCACATGTAGGTGTTGTGTTTGAAGCCCTTCTTATAATCGTTTTTTTTTGGTGATAATAATGGTAATAATGAAAAGATTTGATCATTACAGATTTTGGTTATCCTTCCTAAAAACTTTTGTTTCCTTTATCTACGGAATATAGTAAATGATATTAACTTACAAATTAAACAAAAGACAAACTATTAATTTTATTTCCTTTTTGCTAATAATAATAACTAAAAGATTGGATCATAAATATTTTGAATATATTTTCTAACAAATTTACGTTCCTTTTATATATGTATTAAAATGCATGATATAAAATTATAAATTTACAAAAGTAAACAACAACTAAATCTTCGTTTTTCATTCTTCTCTATCTTCTACAAGTTTCTAACTTAAAAAAACTCAAAAATATGAAACTAGCTTATGGTGATAAAAACTATTTAAAAAAAAATTACAAACTAAAATTGATGTCGTTATATCTCATATATGTTGTATTTTTATTTTCCATAATATATTTATATATATATATATATTTTATTCTTTTTTTTGACATCATATATTTTATTCTTTTATTGTAGGATTGTTAATGTTTTGTGTCTTATGATAAAAAAATTAGAATGTTTATAAATAATTTTAAAATGATTTAGAGTAAAAAAAAATTTAGAGTAAAAAAAATTTAGTTAGGGGCATCGTTTATTTGATGTCTTTAAGCGCCATATTAGTCCGGACCGGCACTGATCTCACTGTTCCTTATTGCATTGGCAGTAATAAGACGATACCATCAAAGGTGCAGAATCTGGTAGGCGGCTAGGGCTTATTGCTTGCCAACGGAATCTATTTAGCCAAATACATTGTGACAAGAGTACATATGGAAAAGTAGGATGACTTAGTAGTGAATTCAGAAGGAAAATTTTTTCATAGGAACTGTATGATGTAATGGTCAAAAATATTGGAGATACAAAGCTCGAAAACAGAGTTGAGCCAAGAAATTAAAAAAAAAAACTCCTCTTAGCTGAAGAGAATGATCTGTTTTCATGAGGCAGAATTGGTTCAGCAAGTCTATCACATTATGAACCAAGATGAAGAGCAGGATCAACAGGAGTGACAAAATTCAAGCAGAACTATTATGTAAGAATAGAGACAGAACTGATGCAGAAAAATGAATCAGAGGATCGTTTGCAATCACAATCTGGATTTTTTTTGTTGTGTGGTTTATGTTCATCAACATAGAGTGGTGACTCTATTATATCGTGGACATGTCATTTGATTTCAGACCCTTCAATTAGTGCACAACCAGAAACTGCATTTTTTTTTGTGATTGCAGATGGAACAGGATGGTTCTGTTTTAGTGTTTGATTTGTCTCTTTGATCTCTCAGATTCCAATGGTCTCACTGTCACTGAAGCATTCTTCAGCTGAGTTTTTTTTTTTTTTTTTTTTTTTTTTTTATCAGTGAATGAACATGTTATGTCATTGTGCTTCTGAAAAAGGAGAGTCTTGTGGTTCTGTACAGTGTTAAAAAGCATGAGAATTGTCAAAGCAAGTCATGTTATTCATGGGACCTGCAACAGCTCCTTTGTGGTGATGACAGGTTCACCGTGAAGCATAAATGGAGATATAAGCAAGCAACCACATTTTGTTTCAGATTGGCTTTTGTGTTTCTCATCTGTTGTGAAGTGGCTGTGGTTTTTTTTGACATATTCAGTTGAGTATCATGCACAGCTTCAGGTGCATAACACTGTAGTAAGATCTTTGGCTGCATTGGAGGGGACATTTGTGTGCAGTTTTGAGCTACCAAGGAACATACAAAATAGCAAGAAAATACAGAGACGCAGACATTTTTCTAGATACTAATGGTAATGGACGTAGTCTATTGCTGGAAGGAAGCAACAAAGCTGGTGTTACAAATACAAGCTCCAGGACACTAGTTTGCACAGCATAACATAATGCAGTGAGAATTTACAGATACTTGTTGGAATTACTGGCTAAGAACAATAGAATAAGAGTTAAATACATGTGCAGGTGAAGTCATTGCGTCTCCACCGGTGTGTCTTCTTCATTGGAGTTATTTTACTCTATTGTACTAATCATATGAGGCCATCTTAGTCTTAACTGAAAAGGTGATTGATGTATATCTATTTCCGGTTACGAATCAAACACAATATAATTTTACGGTTTGATAGGACTAGAAGAGCACATGTTTGATTGATCTTTAATTTATAATCTATGTAATCAGCCAAGAAGTGCATTGGAGAGTTTACAAGATTTGAACATACTGGCGGAATTTTGAAGAGGTTGAAATCGAAATAAAGCTTAGGCGGGGCCCATTACAAGAACACCGTAGAAGTAAAAAAATAAAAAAAGGCAGCCATGTTAAGGCAGAACACTTGTTTTTTAGGATTACGATGAATCAGAAGACGTAAGTTAATATGATATAAATGTATGTATTAATAATTTTACATGTCCGACATAATATAATAATATGATATGATGAATATGTCTATTATATAACTAATCTTTTATTATTATTATTATATTAAGTTTGTTTAAAACATTTCTTATGTTATTTTCTGTTTTTATTTAATCATTAATTAAGAACTGCAAGGTAAATACATAATAAAATATATAGTAGGGGAATTGCCACTAATACCACTTTCCTAATACCACTTTTCAACTTTACACTTTTCAAATTTACCTTTAAAATTTTAATGGGTAAAGTACCATTATACCCTTATTTAATCAAACATAAACCTAGTGTCTTTCTTCCACGATTTCTTCAATCTCAGATCCACTAATAACAATCTATCAAATTCTCTTCGGTGATCAAATCCGGCGAGATTCGATGATTCTGAGGAGTTTTCCGGCGAGATTTGACGACACCGGCGAGTTCTCCGGCGAGATTTGAAGACGCCGACGAATTCTCCGACGAGATTTGATGACGCTGACGTTCGGTGAGATTTGACGAAGACTTCAACCTCAAACGAACAGAACAAAACGACTTCTTACCACTAACACGTAACAAAGGTGAGAGGATAATATATGGTGATTTTCGTCACTTTCTGTAATTTTTCTCATAATCGATCAGTTTCTGGGAAAGAAGACGAAGCTTTTCTCATGAGGTTTTAAAAATTTCAAATTTATAAAACCTTATAAATATTTATCGATGAGGAACATAGTGTTATGTTTTATCGTTTTTTGATATATCTTGTTGATTCTTCAAACTTTAAGTAATTTTGTGCTGAATATATTTTTACTCCTACTAACTTATATTTCTTTCTTCTCTAGATCTTTGTCCTGCGATAAAATTGGGAGTTGCTCCAAATGAAATCACCGGTGAACTTGGGAGTTGCTCCACGACAATGTCATTGTCCAAATCGACAAGGCTAATAGGCAGTCGTTCTATCAAAACAACGAGACTGTACCACACGGATTCACACATACTTCAGAGGATATCGAGGATGGTGAAGTTATCGGTATCATCACTTTGGAAGATGTGTTTGAAGAGCTTTTGCAGGAAGAGATTGTGGATGAAACTGATGAATATGTTGACGTTCATAAAAGGTTATCCTCTTTAATACATTTATGTAAAGATGTTTCAGCTGACTGACAAAAAAAAGTCTCCCTAGTATTTGCAGGATTCGAGTAGCAGCAGCAGCAGCTGCCTCATCAATAGCTCGAGCTCCTTCAAGCAGGAGATTGATTGCACAAAAAGGAGCTGTGAGTTAATTGCAAACAAAGAATGATTTGTTCTTATGTTGGAGAAAGTTCAAGATTTTCTTAGAGATAAGTTGTGTAACTTTGATTCGCAGGGAGGAGGACAAAATAGGCAAGCGCAGACGGTAAAAGGTTCTATTACAGAGCCTGTTGAGGGGAAGCAACCAATGTAATGGATGTTGTGTCGTTGCTTGAAGGGCTAAAACTCTTGTTTGCGTTATAAGAAAGGAACATAGAATAAAGTAAAGATCCAAGTCTTGACCACGTTCTGTTCAATTGGAAAATTCATCATATAAGAGATGGTTTGTCCCCCAGTTTTTTGTCTACAAATGCGTACAATTTGTAATATACTCCAGTACTTATATTCTTTTATACGTGTCATGAAGTTATCACAGTGTGCTCTTATAAAATTTATAAATGGTTCATAAATGGTTTTATAAACCTTTATAAATAGTTATATAAATATTTATATTTTTTTTTATAAACCTTTACATTTTTTTTATAAACCCTTTATAAACTCTTCAAAACCCATTAAAACCTTTTATAACCCCTTACAAATCTTATATAAGCTTTTATAAACTTATTGAAACCCTTTATAAACTTTATAAACCCTTATAAATTCTATATAAAATCTTTATAAACACATGTAAGTGATTTTGTAAAACCTTTATAAATATTTATAAACCATTATAAACATTTTAAACATTTTGTGATGACTAACTTATGGGAGCTACAAAGCAGTTTCAATATGTTCTTACTGTGAGATCAGAGGTTAGATTTGTACCCGAACCTCTTCTTTGGAGATGAAGTGTTTAAATCCTTTTAGGAGTTATGATAGTTAGAGGTGATCTTGAAGTAGAATGTGGATGGAGGAAATTAGCTAATATACAAGAAGAGATTATAGCTGTTTGCAAAGTTACTAGTGTACGTGATTTTGGCGACTAAGGTTATTTGAATTGCTTGTCAATGGTCTTCCGGCTCGAGCTGAGATCACATATGCTGCAAATGGCAGAAGGTCAAAAAAATTTCACTGAAAGTAACATGATCCTGCTAAACATTTCTTTGTCTAACTATGGAGTTTGAATATTTTTGCAGGGTGAGTTGTGTGATGTTGAACAAAGGCAAGCATATAGTTGAAGTTGTTTCAAAGTTGTTTATAAATCATTTGTAAGAGTTATAAATTATTTATAATGGTTTATATATCATCTATAAAATGTATACATATTATTTATAATGGTTTATAAATTATTTATAAGGATTTATATATAATTTATAAAGATTTACTTATAAATTTTATAAGAATTTATAAATGATCTATAAACAAACTCTTCTAACTGATTTATAATCACTTCTAAATTGATTTCTAAACTCTTATAAATTGGGTTATGAAGATTATTAAATTCTTATAATCTTTTGAATAACTCTTATAAATAGATTTATAAACCTTGTAAATTAATTATAAACACTTATAAATAAATGTATTAACTCTTATAAATAGCTTATAAATAGTTTTATAAACCCTTTTAAATAGTTTTATAAACCTTATAAAACCCTTATAAATTATTTTACAAACTCTTATAAATTGTTTTTATAAGTCTTTATAAATTATTATAGACTCTTATAAATGATTTAAGAGACTTTCTAATTGATTATTAAACCTATAAACCTTATAAATTTTATAAGACTTTATAAACCTTAATATTTTTTTGTTTATGAACTGATGAGCTCTTGAAAATAGTTATTAATAGTTTAAACCGATTTAAAAGCCTTTCTATATTAGTTATAGACCTTTATAAATTCATTTTTATAGATTTATAAATCTTTATAAATTTTAAATACGCATTTATATATCCTAAACTCAATTGATTTTACAAGAGGTAACAAAAACCAGTTTTAATAAGGTGTTATAAAGCTACTAAGATATAAATTTTGAAATAAACCATTTTGCTTTGATTTTATAAGAGCTTATAAACTTTCTAAATTAAAGCAAAACCATAAATCCAACTCATAATATTCAGAATACTCAGAATTCTACAACACAAAGTTTACCAAACACGCATAAAACATACTCAGATAGTTGTTCAAACATAAATATAAGAAAGTGATAAAGTTTTTGTTGATTCCCACATTAGTACTCATTGCAATTCCGAGAAGATATCAACCGCCAACTTTTCTCGGATGATTGCAATTTTTTCTTCACTCAGCTTTGTCAAATCCCCTATACGCATTGCATGGCACTCTATCAACTTCAATGCATAAACTCCACTGTCTTCTATTTTAAGAACCTGAAACAAAAATTTGTCAGTAATATATTAGTCTTAAGAACATAGCCGATAAATTATAATATAAGTTATTTGATCTATGATACAAATCTAACATGAACATTTATAAGCAGTTATAAAGATGTTACCTGTGGAAAACCTTCAGATACAATTTTTATTGAGAACTTGCTTGTATCCATGCTGACATCTTTGAAGAAATTGCGAATCATGAATGGTAGAGCCATCGCATATGCATTTACATAAGGTACCAAACTCGCATCTTTGAACTTCAATGCTGCACAATTGAATGATGTGGTACTTCTCTTCTCCAAGTTGACTACAACTCCAAGCCAATACTTTTCTTCTACTGCAATAGCCGAATAGAGAAAATTGATATTTTTCTCTATGTTGTACTTGTCAAAACCTGTTCCAAATTGGAAACTTTTCTTGTCATCTAAAAACTCATCATAAAGCTCATCTATTTCTTCAAGAAACTTCACTCCAACAACGAAGGCAGTTTTGTTCAGAAACAAATCTGGATTGTTTATCTGTTTCAGTTTCAGCAACTCCAAACCTGCTTCAATATGCTGGGACAAAATAACAAATATTCAGAAAAGCGATCATATAGTTTTATAAAGAAGATTAATATAAATTTATAAGGGATTATAAAGAATTTTTGTTCAAATATAGCCTAACCGTTTTTGAAAGCTTTTTTTCCCGGTGTTTCAATATCTGAGAACTACTTTGCGGTTACTATCTCTTGATTGATTCTCAGTTTCCTACATTGTACACTCATACTTATTATGTAGGTATCCAGTTTCACCTCATGAAATATATAGTTTTTTATAAAATAAAAACTTACTTTTTTTGTTTGACATTTTCCATTCTCTCATCTTTTCTTTTCTTGTTTTATCAACTGGCTCAAAAGGATGGAGAATCGGATGTTTCTTCCTTGCTCCTGCAAACGGTGGCTGTGTATGAATGGATGGTATTTGACCTCTTTCACTTCTTCTTAGTGGAACATTATCTGTATCAGTTTTAATCTTCTTTTGAAGTGGAGGCTCAATATCTTCGTTTACCTACAGACAAAAAAAAATTAGTTTTTGCAAATGGTTATTATGTCTATAAAATAAATCAATATTCATAAAGTTTGGAAAACAAACCTGGCTGTCTTGTTGTACCAATCTCTTTTTAATTTTCATTAGAGGTTGAAAATCAGAAATCTCACAAACATCTCTCATAAGAACCTGATTCATGCAAATTGTTTAAGAGGCCTTTATCGATCATGAAATATTTTATAAAGCTTTATAAAATACCTCATATGTACCCTTTCCACTACGACTTTCTTGGGAAAGGAGATCAAACTTAGGCGACGTAAATGTTGGAGTAGGCGATGTAACCTGCAAACAAAATATTTGAAAATTAGATGTTTATGATATATACATTAAACTTTACAAGGCCTTATAAAACTATACTAATTTTGTACCCTTGTATCAAAGTTTGGAGTATTGAATGTTGGAGTAGACGACGTAACCTACAAAAGAGAACTCTTTTTTTTCCTAATATTTCTGCTACCTTCTCGACATAATCAATCTTTGAGTGATGGATTATCGCTTTGGAATTATCTGGTGGTTCTCCAGCTTCATAAACCCTCATAGGCAATCTCAATGTTGTGCAAAACTCGTTTCTATCCAACTGCAATACAAGACAACACTTCTTGAGTTCACACATCTTATAATTACTTGAAACCCAAATTTATAAGGGCTTATAATGTTTCAAAACAAAACTCAATGTTCACTATCGATACTCTTTCTCTTAGATCTAACTAGGGACATAATCCTCAGCCAATCTTATTCTATTTTCTTATAACAGAAATAAAAAATTCAACAAATGACTTGAAACAAACAAAAAGATACACAAATTTAGGAAATTACTTGTAGAGAATCATGAAGAGGAGATTCGTGAATAAGAGAATCGCTAAGAGGAGAATCGTGAAGAGAAGACGACATTTTTGAGATGAGATTTTTGAATCGGGATTGTTATTGTCGCGATTCGTCGTCACCAGTTGCTTTTTCCAGAGAGATGTTGTGACTCGTGAAGGAGAATACCTTTTCTCTTCTTCGTCGTGAGTTTCGCCGTCGTGACTATCGTCGTCCGCCGTGAGTATCGCCGTCCGTCGTGGAGATTCGTCGGGGGGGAACCAAAACCTTATCTCTTTCCCTTTCTCTGATTTAGTTAGGGGGTACTTAGGTCATTTACCCATTAATGAATAAGGCATTTATGAAAAAGTCCCTTTAGTTGTGGTATAGTTGAAAAGTGGTATCCAATAAAGTGTAAAAGTAAAATTTCCCCTTAGTAAAATTGATAACTAACGTGTTAACTCAACGTTAACAAAAGTACCATGTGTTAATGTTTGAGTTAGTATCTTTTTTTTGTTTTCTACAAATATTTTGTAATTATGTACGTTCACTTTTATTAATTAGTGAAATATCATTAATAATTTGATATAACTATTTACTTATTATTCGAATATTTTTACAAAATTTCTTAGTTTCCTTTTAATTATTAATTTTTTAATTATTATTTCAAATTATGTTTGGTGATTCAACAATTTTATATACATAAAATGGTTTATATATGTGAGAGCTTAATATATCTAGGGCACTTTGTTCGTAGAAGAATTTTTGATATCTTGCATATTTCCATTGTTTTATCCATTCACCCATGTGTATTTTGATCACATAGATTAGAATTTAGCCATGTTTAGGTTGCATTTTGCATACATGAATCTTTATTAGGTATTGGAATACCACATGGAGTTCTTGGAGACATTTGAGTGCATTTGGAGCTCAAAAGAGGTGATAAAGGTGATCATTGGACGAGCAGTGCATGAGAGCGACCTCACCGGAGCGACACCGTGAAGTCGCTGTGACACCCCTCCAGAGCGACTTGGCCAGAGCGACACCCCGATGTCGCTCGCGTTTTCATTGCTCGGAGGCACGAGAGCGACCTTACCAGAGCGACGCGGAGAAGTCGCTCGCGTTTTCATCGCTCGGAGACACGAGAGCGACGTCTCGCAGCGACCCCTCCAGGTCGCTCCCGAAGCCTGGAGCGACCTCTCGGAGCGACTACTGGAGGTCGCTGCGCATCTTTTGTTTGCTCGACTTCATGTTTACTCAAGGGTCTTTTGGTTATTTTATTATGCACGTTTTTACTTTATAAACCTATGTTTTAAGTATCTTTTGTAAGCCATCAGGGGCATCTTATCTTTGATCTTTGAGAAATCCACCAAAAACCTCTTGAAAATGTTCATCTCTTTGATTCATTTGATCATATGTTATCCTGTTGATTTCTAATCTATTATCTGTATTTCTCTACATGATGAATCTGAAATCCAATATGGGTTTAAGAGGAATCATGAAGAGTAGTGATTAATCCACTCTTGAATTCATGGGTTAGGGAGATTAAGAGTGATTAAGCTAGATCTAGGATGTTATAGTGTATATCCTTCTTATTCCTTGCTAGTAGAGTATTCATAATGCATCTTTTGAATTAACCTCTCAAAAGTTGATCTTTAGGCATTTTCCACCCACAAGGTGTTTGATGAAATGTCTGGGACAACTCTCCTAAGCTTTTAACATACTTTACCAAAGACATTTGTTGTTAAAGGTGTTAAGATAGCCAATAGACTTGTTAGTAATGATTGCTTTCATATTATTCAACCAAAGACATTTGATGTTTGAAATATGTTAGTAAATGAACATTCATCTAAACATAGAGTTTGTTTAAGATTGTGTCTAAGCTTAAGGTTGATATTTTGATTGATCATTTGTCATCCTTAGTTCGAAACTTGATCACCCAAGGTCTAATTCCTATACCCATGAGTTCTCTTTTATCATAACCAAAGAAAGTCACTTCTTTTATTGTTTTATTGTTATGTTATTGCATTATATTATTAGTAGTAGTTTAAAACCATCCAAATTATCGGTTTCACTTAGATTAAGTACGTACTTGCATTCTCGATGCTTTGAAATCCCTTAGAATTGGTTCGACAATCTTTTATACTACATCATTTGTCTTACGAGCCTTGAAAACTCTTAACATCAAATTGGCGCCGTTGCCAAATTCTGAGTAGATTTCAACATTGAGATTTAGTCACTTGCTTGAGACTAACTCATTTTTATTTTCTTTTGTTATTGATTCTCCTTCTTCACCTCCCTTTAACTTTCAGGTGTATGAACTTGAGGAGCAGGGGTCCATCAAACCTAGTTCCAAGAGTTGCGGACATCAGAGCTTTAGAGAGAGAGTGTGCTAGAGCGAGAAGAGAAGAAGAGCAACAGGCTCACTTGCAGAGATTGGATATTGATATGGCAGATCAACCGCAAGGGCCATAACACCCACATCGAGCATCTCGACCCATTGGCACTTATGAACGCCCCAACATTCATGGTCATAGACTGGGAATCCGAGCACCGGCTGTGGCAGCTAACAACTTTGAGATCAAATCAGGACTCCTCAACGTGATCGAGAACAACAAGTATCATGGCTTGGCTTTAAAGGACCCATTTGATCACTTGGACAGGTTCGACAGCTACTGTGGGTTGTCAAAAACCAATGGTGTGTCAGAGGACGCCTTAAAGCTCAAGTTATTCCCTTTCTCTTTGGGGGATAAGGCACGTCAGTGGGAGAAGTCTCTACCCAGCGACTCTATCACCACCTGGGATGACTGCAAGAAAGCATTTTTGGAGAAGTTCTTCTCTACTTCAAGAACTGCTAAGCTGAGAAATGAGATTTCCAGCTTTCAACAGAAGAACTTGGAAGGATTCAGTGAAGCCTGGGAGAGATTCAAGGGCTACCAAGCTCAATGCCCACACCATGGTTTCTCTAAGGAAAACTTGCTGAGCACATTCTACAGAGGTACTCTTCCTAAGTACAGAGCCAGATTAGATACATCTAGCAATGGGTTCTTCTTGGGAAGAACTGAGGAAGATGCAGAGGAGCTGGTTGACAACATGGTAAAGAGTGACGCAGTCTACAGTGGAGACCACGACAGAGGCAGTAGAACAGATGACAAGCAAACGAGGAAGGAGTTAAAGGCTCTACAGGATAAGATAGACATACTCATTGCTGATAAATCCACCCAAGAGCAACTGAACTTTGTTGGTAACCCAAACCAAGAGACACCACCTGTTGTCAATGAGGTTGAGGGTTTGGAAGGTCAAGAAGAGCTGTGTTTCATCAACAACAATAGCAGTTGGTACAAGAAAGAGCCCAACTTTCAGTACAACAACTACCAACAGAAATCCTATCCTAACAACCAACAAAGTGGTTATCAGCCTAGGAACAACCAGCAAGGCAACTATCAGCCTCAGCAAAACCCTCCTCCTGGTTTCTCCAACAAAGGGAACCAGTCTTCTCAACAACAAGCTAATCCTTCTACCTCTACTCCTCAGGAAAGCAGCACTGATGTTCTACTGAAACAGATCTTGGAGTCTCAGACTAGAAGTGAGAAGCAGGTTGGATATGAGTTGAAGAACCTTCACTTCAATATTGATGGAAGTTACAATGAGCTCAACAACAAGTTCATGGCTTTGGAAAACCAGTTTGCTTCCATGACCACTCACCAGAATCGCCAGCAAGGGTCTCTACCTGGAAAATCTGAGCAAAATCCCAAGGAGTATTGCAATGTTGTCCTCTCTACTATTTCTTCAGGGACTGAATTGAGTAACCACAAGAAGGAGGTAGATGAAATTGAAAGCTTGGTGTTTGGAATTGAGATTGAACAGGTTGACCATCTGATTGTAGCAACAGCTGAGGCAAAGATTGTGGAGGAAGCTGACAAAATGGTTGAAGCAAAGATTTTGAAGGGAGATGAACCCAGGGCTGAGAAACCAGTTGCGAAGAGAGCTGACCAGAAGCTGAAAGAGGTCAAGCTGGAGGACACCACTGAGGTTGAGCAGTCACCCTATGACAAGCTCCCATTTCCATAAAGGGTCCTCACCAAAGCTCAGAAGAAGGTGATTTCCAAGTTCAGAAAAGACCTAAGTGATATTGGACTTAAGCTTCCAGCGATTTCAGGTATGCGTGAGGCTCATGTCCAAATGATGCTCATCAAGGACATTGTATACCACCAAGCAGAAGTAGCAGAGCTTCTCAACATCTCAACTTTGAAACTTGATCCACCAGTCACACCAAAGTCTTTCCCTAAACTAGAATCCCAAGGGAAGTTCACATTGTCTTGCTCCCTTGGTAAGCTCACCTTTGATGATGCTTTTGTTGATTCTGGTGCCACTGTGAATGTGATCTCAATGGAGATGGTGAAGAGTCTTGAGATTGAACACATGGAGCCAGATACTTCCTCTCTCACGTTTGGGGATTCCTCTTCTACTACCCTTATTGGTCTCATCAAGGACTTCCCTTTGAAGATTGGATCTTGCACCATCCCTATAGATCTCACTGTCTTGAAGATGGCAACTGAAAAGAGAGTTCCATTGATCCTGGGCACACCATTCCTTACTACTGTGGGTGCTTGCATCGATTTTGCCAACAAGAAGGTCACACTCCTCAATGTGAACAAAGCTGTCTCTTACCCAATTCAGTCTCCACTAGATGTTGAGTATTGTGGAACCATCACTTGTGGAAACCCCTCCATTGAGAAGAACAAGGATGTAGTGGTTGTTAGTAAGAAAGAAAGTTTTGATGGAGAGTCCTCTAAAGAGATATGTGATGAGCACTTGAAAAGTGCTAAAAAGGAGGAGGTGAGTCGAGTCTCAAAGGCTGCTCATGACAAGAAGGCCACAAGGACTCATCAACTCCAAGATGATCCAACCAAGCTTCAAGAGCCTCTCTCTCAGGTCCTCACCATCACTCTTAAAGGTGGGAAGGATCCTCCTTCTCCACTTTCCACTTGAGGTACCACTCCACCACCTTTCCATTGTATATACCAGTTTTTCTTTGCATTTATATCTCTTTTAGGTATCTCTTTCAACTTACTAACACAGAGACTGTGTGAACTAAGTTTGGGGGAGGTACCAAGTATTTGATCATGTTTGCTTTGATGAATTTGCATTGAGTCTTGCACACATACCTTTTTGCATAAAAAAACATATAGATTGCATCACTTGCATTTTTAGGAGAGTCTAGAGCATATAGGTTGCATTCACTTGCATTGGGAGCAATGATTTAAGATGCCTTGTAAAGAACACTATCTCACACTCGAGTAGCTATTGCATCTCTCAAAAAGCCTTGTATGTTTCGAGCCTTGAAAACTCTTCCTAAATCTCATTAGTTGCTGAAACTCAATCTTTGAAGCCAACTACAACCTTATTTGAACTGAACGAACTTAATGCTTCTTGCTCATGGTCCCTTGTGTACTGAGTCATGGATATACACACTTGAGTTGTCACATCCTTTATGCCAATCTTTTTGACAAACTCGAGTGGGACACCACTCCCAAAACCCTTTCCTCCTTTTAAGCTTTCATTTTTTGATGAGTGAGACCTTTTTCGGAAAGTCTTACATGTGCATAATGTTGAGAGTATCGGGAAAACAATGCTTGATCTTCATTCTTGCTAGATTAGGCACTCTATTGTCTAGCTATAGGTGGGGGTGAGTATTGTGATTATGATTTGGAAGCATGAAAAGTTCGAAGGAAAAGAATAGACTCTTCGTGTTTAAATGGATAATCTTATTGGAATTAGTAGATAAACATCTAGCTCGAGTTTATGAAAAGTCTTGGTCTCCGAAAAAGAAAAAAAGAAAAAAGAAGAAAAAGAAAGAAAAGAAAGAAAAGGGGGCTAGCAAAGTTGTTAGGAGCTAAGATTGTTTTGAAGTTGAGGAAAATCCTTTATAGATTTCAAAGAAAAAGAGTTTTATGTGCAAAGTGTTCTTGAGTTCTTTTGGTGAGAGATGTGAGTTGGGTTTGACATTGGGAAGTGATTGTGTAACTTGTATGTTTGGGAAAAGGGTAGAACAATGGAGATTGAGCATTGTATGCATAAGTTGGTCCCTTTCTTAGATATATTATGTGCAATGTCAAGGCTACTTGTTTCGAGAGTAAACCACCTTAAAGATCATATATCTTGAACCTCTTGACTCACTTGAATAAAAAGCCTTCCCTTACCCAACCAAATGATTTGGACCAATTGACCATTTGCAAGAATTCACCTGATGTTTTATGCTTAATGAATGTGAGAGTTGGTTGATTTGAATGTGTGGATGCTTGATGATGAGTGTAAGGGCAAAAAGAGTCGAGATAGGCCTAGAGAAGCTAGAGTGTAATAAGAGAGTGTGCTCATGTTGGATTAGATGTTGATTTAAGTGCTAGTTGTGTTTCTTTTAGCTGTGAGCTCCCACCTTCAACCCTCTCTCCCTATGAGTTCTAGAAAGTTCACTTGTGGACAAGTAAAAGAACAAGTTTGGGGGAGTTGATATCTTTCATATTTCCATTGTTTTATCCATTCACCCATGTGCATTTTGATCACGTAGACTATGATTTAGCCATGTTTAGGTTGCATTTGCATACATGAGTCTTTATCAGGTATTGGAGTACCACATGGAGTTCTTGGAGACATTTGGGTGCATTTGGAGCTCAAAAGAGGTGATAAAGGTGATCATTGGACGAGCAGTGCATGGGAGCGACCTCACCGGAGCGACACCGTGAAGTCGTTGTGACACCCCTTCAGAGCAACTTGGCCAGAGCGACACCCCGATGTCGCTCGCGTTTTCATTGCTCGGAGGCACGAGAGTGACCTTACCAGAGCGACGCGGAGAAGTCGCTCGCGTTTTCATCGCTCGGAGACACGAGAGCGACGTCTCGCAGCGACCCCTCCAGGTCGCTCCCGAAGCCTGGAGCGACCTCTCGGAGCGACTATTGGAGGTTGCTGCGCGCCTTTTGTTTGCTCGACTTCATGTTTACTCAATGGCCTTTTTGTCATTTCATTATGCACGTTTTTACTTTCTAAACCTATGTTTTAAGTATCTTTTGTAAGCCATCAGAGGCATCTTTTCTTTGATCTTTGAGAAAACCACCAAAACCTCTTGAAAAGTTCATCTCTTTGATTCATTTGATCATATGTTATCCTGTTGATTTCTAATCTATTATCTGTATTTCTCTACATGATGAATCTGAAATCCAATATGGGTTTAAGAGGAATCATGCAAAGTAGTGAGTAATCTACTCTTGAATTCATGGGTTAGGGAGATTATGGGTGATTAGGCTAGATCTAGGATGTTATAGTGTAGATCCTTCTTATTCCTTGCTAGTAGAGTATTCATAATACATCTTCTGAGTTGGTCTCTCAAAAGTTGATCTTTAGGCATTTCCCACCCACAAAGTGTTTGATGAAATGCCTGAGACAACTCTCCTAAGCTTTTAACATACTTTACCAAAGACATTTGTTGCTAAAGGTGTTAAGATAGCCAATAGACTTGTTAGTAATGATTGCTTTCATATTATTCAACCAAAGACATTTGATGTTTGAAATATGTTAGTAAATGAACATTCATCTAGACATAGAGTTTGTTTAAGATTGTGTCTAAGGTTAAGGTTGATATTTTGATTGATCACTTGTCATCCTTAGTTCGAAACTTGATCACCCAATGAGTTTTCTTTTATCATAACCAAAGAAAATCACTTCTTTTATTGTTTTATTGTTCTGTTATTGCATTCTATTATTAGTAGTAGTTTAAAACCATCCAAATTATCGGTTGCACTTAGATTAAGTACGTACTTGCATTCTCGGTGCTTTGAAATCTCTTAGAATTGGTTCGACAATCTTTTATACTACATCATTTGTCTTACGAGCCTTGAAAACTCTTAACATCAATTTCCTCTCTCTAGCCTCTCTCTCTAAATCAGATTCGTTTATTATTTTCTTTTTTATTTAATACATACTATAAGTTATACATCAAAATGTTACAAGACAATTATTTTAAGAATAAAAAAACTGATATTTTCACAACAAATTTACTATGCACATAATTTTTACTACGAATTACATCAGATTATAATTCTTTTTGTAATTCAACTCTAATACTATGTATCATCGCCAATCGGAGCTATTATCTTAATTTAGATTCAAAATTTTTCTTTATCAATTACTTTTGTTAAAATTTATAATTTTATTGATATTTTAAACATAATTTTATTTACATTTTACAAATTTAGTAGTCATATACATTTCAAGTTAAATTTTAATTTTGCTGGAGCTCTGATGGATTTTGCACTTCAAGATTGCTTCTTCTTTTTTTGGATAATATGATTATTACACATGGTGACACAGAAAAGGGTATGAATATTCACACAAAATATTCATTGTTTTTATGAAAACACCATACCAAAAACCTCAAAAACATTTTTATTTCACCACTAAAACTCTCCCGTATGTCAATGCTCTCCACCTGAGACCTTTCTGCTTAGATACAGAATATTGTTGTATAGCAGTGTAGGTAAGTTTCTGTTAAAACAAAAAGCAGTATAGGTAAGTATTCATTTATTATTGGTTGGTTAGTTACTTGGTCAAGTGAAATTATACAGCTTTGGATATTGAAATTACTTATATGTGCCTATTTTCTGAATATATATAAAAATTAATAATCATCCTGGCTTAGATTACAAGAATGTCGAAGTTTAAAATTTACAAGAATTTTGAGGATTTCTAAAAGAAAATAGGATATAACAATATGGTTAGTCATGGTAAGAAATGTAGATAATATGATTAAGCATGACATAACTATGAGAAAGTAAACAGGATGCTGCAGCTGTGACCAGAGGATTTGGACAGTTTCGACTTCATCTACTCTCTCATCCTCAGTAAACAGGATGCTGCAGCTGAAGCCGAAACTAAATGATCTAATGAGATGTAACGTAGGTGATGGCAAGACAGCCAGCTTCTGGTACGACTGGTGGACTGACCTTGGACTCCTAATCTCTGTCTTTGGTGCTAGAGGGCCGGGGATTTACAAATCCCGTTACATTCTACTGTCTCCTCGGCTGCAGCCAATGGTGATTGGATTCTTCCTCCAGCTCGATCTCACGAAGCTGAAACTCTTCAACTGGTTCTCTCAACTATGCAGCCTCCGTCAGACTCGCGCGGGAAGGACGTTTTCCTCTGGCGGAATGGTGATTGGGCTGATTGGTCTTTCTCTAAGAAATTTTCATCTAAAGCAACGTGGAATCTCTTGAGACAAAGATCTCCTGTCGTTCCTTGGTGTAATCTTGTTTGGTTTAAAGAAGCGGTTCCTAGATTCTCTTTTGTATCTTGGATGACAGTGTTAGCAAGGTTGCCTACTAGGGACAGGCTAATCTCATGGGGAATGACGGTCCCGGCAGCATGTACCCTCTGCTCCTCGGGTCTGGAATCTCATGCTCATCTGTTCTTCAACTGTACTTTTTCCTCAGCAGTTTGGTCTCATTTTGCTGGATGGATGTTTTCCACTCCGCCGGTCTCCCCAGACTCTGTTATCACCATCATCGACAGGCCTTACATTGCCTCTTGTCCTGGTGCGGCAACTGTTATTAAGCTTTTGGCGCAGGTCATTGTTTACTGTCTGTGGTGTGAGAGGAACCATCGCATCTTCCGTCAAGTATCATCTACCGAAGCAGCGATCATCTCCAGGGTTGGCCGCTTGATGGGGGATTGTCTCCTTTCGCTGCCGCCGCCTCGTGAGGGATCAGCCTCCTACTTGCTGCTGTTTCTCTCATCTCGCTCCTTGTTCCCGCCTTAGTCACCCTGTCTCTCGGTCTCTCGGTCTTTCGGAGTCTTTCGGATTCTCTGTTTTGTGTTCTGCTTTGTCTTCTGTTTCTTAGTTCTTGTACTGTCTTTTTGTTTTCTGCACTTCTTCTTCTGTTTCCTCCTTGTAATAAGTTGTTCAACAACAACACTGTAATCTCTTTTCAGAAAATGGTAAGCTTAGCATTTTACCAAAAAAAAACTATGAGAAAGTAACATTGTTGGCTAGAAATAAACTAAGATCGATTAGTCAACTATTGAATCAGTTATGAAAAGAAAAGAAAAATATTACTTATGATCTATCGTCAACTCTTGCCTTTTGGTGAAGGGTAGTCGATTCCAAGGTGCAAAAGTAACTTGTCTTGTACGTTACATCAACGAGTAACTATGTTATGCTACAGATTGTTTAATATAATTTATGAATAATGAAATCAGGATTTCAATGGGGATGCTCTAGAGAAGTTTTTTTTTCTTTGACTAAATTTTTTTTTTGCATTATATTAAATATAGGGAAATTGGGCCAGATAACTACAAAATAACATATAATTAAGAATTAACAAAAAAAAACACAACTCTAATATTTATAAAATATATACTATATTACCCCTTCATTAATCGGTTGACAAAAACATAATTGTTTTTCTATCACCACTCACCATCATTAATTCTTCCATTACGACTATCGTTTTATCTGTTTCAACCATACTTCTTCACTAACTATCTCTCTTTACCAACCATCTGTATAATCGTTTGTTGCCAACAGAAATTTATAATTAGATGATAGTGATCAAACCGGTAGAGGTAAATGTTGAAATGAATCATGTGGATATGCTTATTGATTAACTATATGATGATTCAAACACATAATAGTGAAGATGAGAGTAAAATTTGAAGAAGATGAACAGTGGTGATGCTTATGCATCATACTATTCTATTCAAAATTTGAATAATATGTATTATTCTATTATAATAATACTTGATATTATGTACTATGTGCATATTTTGATATTTGGATCAGGGTTTAGAGTTTCTTTTAGGGTTTAGTGATTAGTGTTTTGAATTTAGTTTTGGAAGGTTTGGGTTGATGTTGGGGTAAGAACATTACAAAATCAGAACAATATGTACTATACTATTTCGTTTGTTACTATTCTATTTTAATAATACTTCATATTATATACTATTTGCATATTTTGATATTTGGATTAAGGTTTATAGTTTCTTTTAGGGTTTAGTGATTAGTGTTTTGAATTTAGTTTTGGAAGGTTTGGGTTGACCTTTGGGTAAAAAAATTTCAAAATCAGAACAATATGTATTATACTATTTCGTTTGTTAATATTCTATTTTAATAATACTTCATATTATATACTATTTGCATATTTTGATATTTGAGTTAGGGTATATATTTTCCTTTAGGGTTTAGTGACTAGTGTTTTTGGTTTGTGTTGATGTTAGGGTAAACATTACCTCTTTCACTGCAATCATAGATATTTCAAAATTTGAACAAATACTATACTATTTTGTTTATTATGTACTATGTGCATATTTTGATATTTGGACTAGGGTTTATAGTTTCTTTTAGGGTTTAGTTTTGGAAGATTTGGATTGACGTTGGGGTAAGAACGTTTCAAAATCAGAACAATATGTACTATACTATTTCATTTGTTACTGTTCTATTTTAATTATATTTTATACTATATACTATTTGCATGTTTTGATATTTGGATTAGGGTATATTTCCTTTTAGAGTTTAGTGACTAGTGTTTTTGGTTTAATTATGAAAGGTTTGTGTTGATGTTAAGGTAAACATTACGTATTTTCCTTCAATCATAGACATTTCAAAATTTGAACAAATACTATACTATTTTGTTTATTACCATTAGGATGTTTCATTCTAGTTACTTTTTATCACAGCCGACGTTCTTTTATAATTATTATCATCCTTCGGACATCTCAACATCATTTACTTACCGGTTACTTACATAGATGAAAGATACAACCGGAAGAAAATAGAACAAATGCTAAAGAATCTAATTATGTCAAATCAAGTGCTATATTCTTAATTTTGTCTCAAAAATTGGCTACTACACACACCAATTAGCCCTTAAATGTAACCGCTATGGCAATAAACCATATAGAGAAGTTTGTCAAAGAATCAAGCATTCTACTTGTCACCGTCTTAGACAGTGATCCAAGCAACCACCCATATACTGACAAATTCTTTGTCAGCCTTGCCACTCGGTAAAAGTTTTAAACATCATTCTTTATTGTTTTGACAGTTTCTTCTATGATCTTCTGGTTTTGATGGGCTGTAACATTTTGAAAATTTAGGTAATGATGTTCGTTAACTTCACCGGAGAGAGTTGAATCTCTAAAAGCAAAGTACCGTGAAGTTGCCACATCATATAAAGGACAAGGTCTTTTCTTCCTTGTTGGTGATGCTGAGAGCGGCCAACACACTTTGCAGGTTACTATTTCATTTTGCATCTCCCAATCATTTTCTCTGCTGCGAGTTTACACATCCCTAAGCAGAGTTTTTCCTTTTGTGTATATCGGTCTTTGACAGTACTTTGGACTTGGAGAGACCCAAGTTCCCCTCATAATCATCCTGACTCCGGATAACAAGAAGTACTTGGAAAGTAGGGGTTGGTACAAATTGAATATCCAGGTTTTTGAAGGTGTTCGTGATCCGATTTGTTTCGTCTGAACAATTAATTATCCGATAAGATTCAATCTGTAGCCACCATCTGGATATTTGGTGTTTCATATATCCAGAGATTTAACTGGATATCTGATTCGATCCATACAAATAAAATAATAAAAAAAATCCAAAATAATATAAAATAAATAATATTTTTTACAAAAAATTATTTACTTTTAAAAGTTCTGATAACTACTATAATATATTTAATAAATAAAATATTTTAAAATTTATATAAAAAATAATATTTATATAAGTTATATATAAAAATATTTAAATATATGTATATATATGCATATAACGGATCTGATCGAATATTCGTTCTTAAAAATATTAATATTTTTTATTTGATTCATTTCATATGAATATTACATATTAGTATTTGTTTTGCTCTGTAGAGTTATGAATACCTGGATTTTTCGGTTTGAATAGAAACAAATAACGAATTGAATAAAAAAATTTATGGATATTTTGCTCGCCCTACTAGAAAGCAAACGTTATGGTTGACCAGATTGAGTCATGGATGAAAGACTTCAGGGTTTCATTCTTGTAAGTATCATGTAAAAGAGTTACGTAAAATAAAATATAAACTAAGCAAAGAACATGTTTCCTTCAAGAAGGGAAAGTTGCCGCCCATAAAAAAATCTCAGCCTATTCCAGCTGAGAACAACAAACCAGTGAAGGTTGTTGTAGCTGAGAGCCTTGACGATATAGTCTATAAGTCTGGAAAGAATGGTGAGCAACATTTGAAAACTTTTAATAATACTTATTTTGATCTTCTTACAAAACAAAAACTGATAAAGACATCAATTTATCCACCAGTCTTGATTGAGTTCTATGCACCGTCGTGTGGACATTGCCAGGTTTCCCCGATATTGGACGAAGTGGCTTTAAAGTTGCAAAACGACCCAAGTGTGATCATAGCAAAATTAGTAAGCCTCTATTTTTTTTTTGTGCTGCTCACTGCTGCATGTCAAATCACTTTTTGATAATATCATACTAAATAATGGTCTTAACCACACGATTGCATGTGGGGTGTACAGGACGCAACGGAAAATGATATCCCAAGTGAACCCTTTGACGGGAAAGGCTTCCCTCCCGACCATTTACTAGAGATCAGCGAGTGGAAACGTTGTAGAGTACGAAGGAGACAGGACAAAGGAAGACTTTATAAGCTTCATTGAGAAGAAGCAACAAATTCACATGGTGACGAGACCACTAGTACTAAGATTGAGGAAGCAAAGAGGACTGAGGAATCGGCCGCTAAGGACGAGTTAGTGGAAGCTTTATTATTCTTCTCCCAATCCATCAGAGTTTTTTCTTTATAATAATAATTTAAAATGTTACATTTTTTTCTTTTTGAAAATTATATACGTCAGTTGCAACTTTGAACCGAAATCATATAATGATGTCAGAGACGATCGCGATATATAACACTATCATTATAAAGTTTCCTAAAGTTTGCACCAATTCTTCATAAATTTAAATAAAGTAAAATGATCAATCATGATCGATCATTTATAACTTAAAGTGGTAGCCTGATTCACGTGTTTTCGTGGACGAGCTAATACGTGAATGATTAGAAGAATACTTTATGATCACCATTACCCCCATAACATATAATTCCTCCTAACATTATTATCCAAAAATACTATATGATCACCATTCACCCGTAACATATAATGATCCTTATTACATATAAAACTAGGGATTAACTCGGGCTACGTCCGGGATTTTTATTTTTTCTAATTTAAGTTGTTAAATTATTTATATTTAGGTTATGATATATATTTATATAAATGTTAAGATGCATGTCATAATTAAAATTTATTTTTAAATTTTAACACGTTAAATTAACATATTTTTTACTTTTTAAATATTTTTTGTAATTTTGTTGGCTATCTAGTTATCATATTTAGCAAAATTATCTGTTGAGTGTTGGAATAAATGTTTTAGATATTTAATTAAACTGCAGAGTATTTTCGGATCGACCACATGCTCAACAATCGATCGATCCGTAAAAAGATGGTTGATCTCTTTGGCCAGGTAAGTACAATTTTAGAAAAAATATCTTTGATTTTCAAATATTAAGTATATAACTATTCTTTTGAATATTGTTTTTTTGAATTGTATTTTTTTATTAAATTATTGTATTATAATGGTTATGTAAATATTTTTGTGATGTTTGAATTTTTGCTGTTAGTATACTTAACCTAGATGATATTGATGTTTAACAATTTATTTTGTCTGGAAATAGAAAATAATGATATATCAAAACGTATCTAATACTTGTTAAATGATAGTATAATGTAAATTACATCCATTATTTGAAAATAACCATTTGTTGTTTTTATTTTTTTTTTAAATCAGAAATTATTTTTATTTAAAAACATTATTCATATATAATATAATAGTTTAAGTTTGGAAGATTTATCTATATATAAATTATGTATATTTTTAAAAAAATAATTTAAGATATTATATATTGAGTAACTGAATAAAAGCTGAATTTCTTATCTTGAAAATGAATATTTATATTTTTTCTTCATGTTATACTCACCAATCCAGCATTGATATTTATAACTCAGTATATTTTTAAAAAAACTTAGTTTGAAGTAAGAAACGAATTTAATAAATTAAATTCATCACCTATAATGTTCTGTAAACTATATTTGAAAACTCTCTAAAATTATATTTTAAGCATAATATTACTATTATTTAATTTAAGTTATTTTAAGCATAATATATACTAAACCAACTTAAATTATATTTACAATAGGACCATCCTAAACCGGTTAATAAACCAAAAACAATACTAAACCAACATGAACCAATACCTGATTCGGCGAGGAAAGAAGTGTTTCGGGATAAACGCTTGAATGGTTATTAAATGTAATGGTTTGATCATGAAAGAGTTAGTATGAATATTAACAATAAAGTCATGGATTAGATTAATTTAAATTTGTAAGAATACCTTTGAGTCTATGAAAAGCAATTCAATTTTCATGAATAAGTTTGGCTTTTGGAAGTTGCGGATTTTCCAACAATGAATCTACCTAACAAAAAGTTCGTTGTTATAAAAAATCTCATTCAAGGTCATTAAAGGTTTTTGGGACGGCAAGAGTTGATGGTGAAACCATTTTTTTGCTCGAGTGCTTTGAAGTTTTCCTTGGAAGTGTGAGGTTGATGTTGATGGAATAATGAATTTTATAGGGACTTTCTTGATGTAAAAATATACATTTTTTTTGTTTAATGTGGTATTTCCATTTTTATATAATTTACTACCATTTTAAGATAGATGTACATTTTAAGATAGATGTTTACATCTTAATGTACTTTTTCCATTTTTTAAATGTTTATTA